>NC_136408.1:197012760-198212760 GCF_051521515.1 Lactuca serriola | reverse complement strand
TTTGCCATGCTTGGGACAACGTTGTCTCTCCTTTTACTTTATGGTCTCCTTTCACTTTTTGACCATTATATAAGAGAGAGCATGAAAGGGTTTTTGATACACTTCTTGCAAGTCTTCTTCCTCCTCTTCTTAAAGCCAAATCTGAGAGCTCCATGATCTCTAGAGGATTGCCAAATTTTGGAATTTAAAGGCTCTTCTTCTTCTTCTTCTTCTTCTTCTTCTTCTTCTTCTTCTTCTTCTTCTTCTTCTTCTTCTTCTTTCTCTTCCATTTTGATGCTAGACAAAGTCCCTTTGTTGTTTCACCTTTGAACATATATTTGGTATATATATTTCAAAGGCTTATGAACAGCAAATTACAAGTGAATACTAGCATCTTTTGATGGTTCTACTCTTGCTTGATGGATACTTGTTGAGAACTCTTGCTTTAGAGTTTCATGCCACACTTCATCAACTTCCAACCTCCCATGAAGATCAAAGTCTTCAAATGTTGTTACGCTTTCCCTTTTATGGTTGTTTTAATCTTTCTAACTCTTGTAAAATGATCCTTGGTGGGTAAAATAGTTTTAGTTTTATTCAACATTTTTAAAGCTTCCGTTGTCATTTCTATCGGCTGTGAAACCATATTTTGAATAAAAACCCCACATCAACCTCACCGAAGAGCCACTCCTCTTTCCAATTTTTCTTCTTGATTCCCTCGGCATGAGCCTCCCTGATCAAATCCAACAATGGTGAATAAATCAAAATCCTCATACACATGGCTCCATCGTAAAACTAGCCACCTTGCGGCTCAAAGCATCAACCACCACATTGGCTTTCCTGGGGTGATACAGAATCTCACAGTCATAATCCTTAACTACGTCAAGCCACCTGCGATGTCCTATATTCAGATTCGACTGGCTGATCCATGAGATATCGCATACTCTTGTGATCTGTGCATATAGTACACCGAACCTCATACAACTAATTCTGCTAAATCTTGAGAGCAAACACTACTGCCCCAACTACAAATCATAAGTCGCACAACATACCTCATGCAACCTCAACTGTCGAGAAGCATAAGCAATAACCCTCCCACGCTGCATAAGCATTGCACCCAAACCTGTGATGGATGCATCGCAAAATACCAAAAAATCCTTTTCACCCTCGGGGAGGATCAACACTGGGGCCTCACATAATTTTTTCCTCAGAGTCTTGAATGCCACCTTCTGCTTAGGGCCCTAATGGAAATCCATGCCCTTCCTCGTTAGACAAGTGAGGGGTACTATGATCTTGGAGAAGTCCTGAATAATTATCCAATAACATCCCACTAAGGCAAAAAAAGTCCTGATCTCCAAGGGAGACTTCAGAACCTCCCACTGCATCACGACCCCAATCTTGGCTGGATCGAACACAATCCCATTTTGGTTAATGAGATGTCCCAAGAACTGGACCTCTAGTAACCAAAAATCACACTTTAAGAACTTGGTGTACAACCGTTCTCGCCTCAACACCCCTAGAAGCTCTCGAAGGTGCTCCTCATGCTGCTCCCTGGTATTGGAATACACCAAAATATCATCAATGAAAACAATGATTGATCAATCGAGCATCAGCCTGCACACCCAATTCATTAAATCTATGAAAGCCGACAGCGCATTGGCGAGCCCAAATGGCATAACCACAAACTCGTAGTGACCATAACGAGTCCGGAACGCGATCCTCTCCACATCCTCCTCTCTGAATCTAATCTGATGATAGCCTGACCTCAAGTCAATCTTAGAGAACCAATACACACTCTGCAACTAATCGAAGAGGTCATCAATCCGCGAAAGGGGATGAAGGCTCTTCATCGCCAACTTGTTCAACTCCTGGTAATCAATGTACATCCGGTGTGAACCATCCTTTTTCTTGACGAACAAAATCGATGCTCTCCATGATGAACTGCTCGGTCTAATAAACTGCTTACTCAACAACCCCTGAAGTTGAGAGGACAACTCGTACATCTCAGTCGGTGCCAATCTGTATGACATTGGCAATCAGAGCTGCACCGGGAATTAAATCAAACCAGAACTCGACCTGTCTCTCGGGAGGCACGTCGGGTAACTCCTCCAGGAAAATATCATCAAACTCTATAAAAACTGGCACATCCAAAACCGAAACTTTGGTCCCGACTCGGGTGTCAATAACATAAGCAAGGTAACCCATACATCCATGCTGCAGATACTACCGGGCCCTGGCGGCAGAACAAAAAGTCGATCCAATCCTGATACCCTCTTTATAGATAACTAGTTCTCCCCCACTTGGGGTTCGAATTATCACTCTCTGAACCTCACAGCCGATCATAACCCCGAATCTACTCAACCAGTCTATCCCTACTATCACACACACATCCCTCATGAGGATAGGAATCCAATCAATCAGATAAGGCAACCAAAAATACCAAAACATGACATTGATAAATGCTCAATGTAGATATCCTGTGTTCGTTGGCGAAAGAAACCCACAACGAACACCCTAACTCCTAGGGTTGTTCATTATTCGGATAAAGTCGAATTATCCAATTGGACAATTTGGATTGGACAATTTGGTTTGGATATTCGGATTTTTGGATTAGTTTTCAACAAAACCAAATTATTATTTTGGATTTCGGATTGGTTTTGGTTTATAAAATAAGAACCGAATAGTCCAAAAAACCGAATAAACTTTTATTATTTATCTATTTATAATTTATATATATAGTTATTTATTAATTTTGTAATTTATTTTTTCAAATAGGTTCAAAACATTTCACCCGATAAAAAAAAATAATATGCATTTTCTCTCGAAAGTTTTGTATCTATAAAATATTTAACTCTAATATATCTTCTTATTAATTGTTTATAAATTTCAAATTTCAACTAAATTTTTTGTTTTTTCTTCTTGTGTAAAGTTGGGTAATATTATAATTATATGTCGTTTTAAAATGTTTTGGTTTTTGAAAACCGAATTATAAAAATCGATCCAACCGAATTATAATTGGATCGGATCGGATCAGATTTGAATTTAGTGTGGACAATTCGGATCCATGTTTTGAAAACCGAAATCAATTTGGATTTACTTGATCGGATCGGATCAAACCGATCCATCCAAACGAACACCCCTACTAACTCCCCAAGAGTTATATCAAAACCCATTCTAAAAGACTGAGATACAAAGTATCGACTCGTACCCGAGTCAAATAACAAAAAAGCGGGATAGGAATTCACTAAGAAGGTACCAAGCAGAAACATAAACATAAGCATACCATGAAATGAGCGACCGGATAATAAATAGAAACATACCTTTAACGACATTCGGTGCCACCCTAGCTTCATCTACACTGAGCTGGAAAGCACGTCCTCGAGCCCTCAGGGGCTCCGCCTTACCCTGGCGTGTACCTGTAATCCTCAGGGTAGCAGTAGGTGAAACCTTAACTGGTCTGCCGGAAAGCAAGGGACATTAGGCCTTCACATTGCCCAGTTGCTCACAATGGTAGCAGATTCTATTGATCAGGGAAGGAGCCTGACGACGACATTCCTTCGCAAAATGTCCCTCTCAGACATAATTATGACATGCAGAATAAGAAGACCGACAAACACCCTCATGAACCTTACCACACTTGCCATAAGTGTGGCCCCTCTGTCCCCCAGATCTCAAATCAGCGGGTTTGAATCGCTTCACCACAGGTTTTGACTGGACAAGAGCCTGCCTCAGCTCCTTCACCTGGAGCTCCATCTAAATCTCCCGCATCCTCGTGGCCTTTTGTATCTCCACAAGTGTACCATGATGCTGAGTGGGCACAAACTCAAGGATGTCCGTCTTGACCATGCTCAAGTACCGGGTCATCTGAGCTTGCTCAGAAGCAGCAAACTCTTGACAAAGCAGATTCGTCTCGGTAGCATTAGTGATCTCCAACTCAGTCCCCTGCCTCAGATAAAAACACTCCTGGGCCATCCTCTCCCTCTCCACCAATGGAACATATCTCATGTAAAACATCTCAGAGAACTGCTCCCATGTCACATCAGCCCTCTGTTAAGGAGTGTATGTGCCGACAACTAATCTCCACCAGTCCTTCGCCCCTGACCGAAGAAGGTTCAGGGAACACTTGAACTTCTGGTCAACAGGGTAGGAGCATGTAAAGAAACACACCTCAACATCAGATAACCACCTCGTCGCAATGATCAGATCCTGAACTCCATCGAACACTGAATGTGTAACACCCGAAATCTAGAAGGTTATTAAACCAAAGTGGAGTTGAACTCGACGAGTTGGAGGAGCCAACTCGGCGTGTTGAGGATGAAGAATCATGGGATTTAATGAGTCTACTCGATGAGTTGAGAAGGCTCAACTCGGCGAGTAGAAGTTGGCTTGACGTCGAAGTTTAATGAGGCAACTCGACGAGTTAAGGAGCCTCAACTCGACGAGTTGGCCAGTCAGAAGGAAACCCTAATTTTAGGGTTTTGCACCCTATTTAAACACTTTAGTTTCTGGGTTTTGGCCTCACTCCCAGCCTCCATAGCCCTTAAAACTATCTCGAAACCCTAGTGTCTCCTTGAGTATTGTGAGCTCTTGTGGGTGTGATTTGGTGTGTTTGAAGCTCATTGAAGGAAGAAAAACTAGGTGCAAGGCGGTGGTTGTAATGGGATTCTTTTCTTTATTTTCAACACATTTCGGGTATAAAGTTCTAGTCCAACTTATTAGTTGGTTAGATCTCCTCATTTTGGGTTTTGTTGTGTTTTTGGCCTCATTATGGGATGATGATGGAGTAAAGGTGCAAACTTTATGAGGATTTTGGTGTCATGCATGCATTTAGCCAATTATTAAGTCCATTCCAAGCTTAAGAGCTTCATTTAGACATGCATGAACGTAAAGTTGGCAACTTTACGTGGTTTTCCTACTCAAGGAAGTCGGATCTACGTTTTGGAGTCACGTCCCAATGGATTAAGTGCTTAATGTATTAAGAGGTGGGTTATTGGCGCAATCGGCGAGTTTGTTGGATAAACCCGGCGAGTTGTCTCGGTTTTCCCCAACATTTTCAGATTGATAGAGGAACTCGGCGAGTTGGTAGGTTAACTCGGTTTAGGTCCAATATAGACTAGGATTTCCTTATTGGGCCTAATGGGCCAATAAACTTCCAATTTGACTATTTTGGGCTTATAACTCTTAAATGGGCTCTCAATGGACCCACTCTCATGAGACTTAACCTTTTTGGGCCTTATAAACCTAAAATGGACCAGTTTATCTTTAATGGGCCTTATTGGGCCATAACAAATTCAATTAGCTTTAATGGACTCAAATCCATTCCTTTATGCTAACTTGGGCCGTGAGCATCCCTAGAAGCCCAATGGGCCGAAAAATAGTTATTTAGCCTCATAATTTAGAGCAAGACTTAGAATGGGCCCAAGATGATTCCTCCCCTCTCTCCTTAGCATAAATCGGCCCATGTTTAATAAAAAAAGAGATAATAATGGAAAAAGGAATTAAAACAAAAAGGGAAATTATGGAAAATTTATGAGGATGCCACCTCCTTATTGCATGGTGGACATCCATGCAATGTCACCTCACTTATCTCCCCTCCCTCTCTTCTTCTTATCTCTCGGCTGAAGGTAGTAACACACACACACATATCAAACTCCATTCCAATACTATCAAATCCTCTCAAGAACATCTCCATTCTTCCTTCAAAATTTCGAGACTTGCTTACATGCCAAGAAGATCTTTCACTCATAACACAAATCTTTGGTAAGTTTTTACTTAAATCCGAAGTTTAACTTCTATATCTCATCAAAAATCATCTTTTAATTTATTCAAATTCATGATCATACTCCTTAGAAGCAATCTAAGCCTAAAGACTTCTAAAGAAGCTTGTTAGGCCGAAAGATCTCATCATTTTCATCCTTTCTTCTTCAAAAGCGTGAACATCAAAGCAAGGTGAGTTCATACCCCTCTATTTTCGGTTTTCACATGTTTTATGGGGGAGAATACAAGTAAAATGTGTAGATCTATGTGTATTTGTATGTTATGTGTGATTTTTTGTGTTTATGTGGTAAATCTGTGCCAAAAATGAAAGATATTCGAGATCTATAGTTCATGAGGGAAACATATGTGATCTAGGATGTATTACACTTAACAAGTTAAGAAAAGTTATCATCTATGGTTATAATAAGCAAGTTACAACATAAAACTCATTTTTGGACTATTTTTGTCAAATAGACAAAAGTTGGGAAAAAGTTGTCAATTACAGCTTTTACAAGGATCAAAAGGGTCAAAACAGTTAAAATAGAAGTTTTTATGAACATTATTCTTTTCAAAGGACTAAAAATGTAAATTGTAGCCTATTGGGCAAAAAATTTGGGCTTTTCGGCCCATCGGCCCAAATTTGCGAAAAATATGGGTTTTAAGGGGCTGAAATGGTAAATTTCTCAAAACAGTGGGTAAAAAGGTAAATAAATCTATTTCAGGGGTTAAAATTACCCTTTTTGCCAAAAAGGATTAAAAATGTAAAGTTTTTGGATTTTGGGTCAAATTTGTAAAAGTTGCGAAAAGTTTGGACTATAAATGAAAATCTTTTTACTAAAGGGGCTGAAACTGCCAAAATGTCAAGAAAAATAGTTTAAGGACCTAAAAAGTCATTTTTTTACAAAAAGGGGCTAAAATTGTCATTTTTATTAAAGAAGGCTGAATAGGTCAAACCAATATTTTTGAGGCAATTATTTTATTATTAAGATATTGGGTCAAAAATACCAAATTACAACTTATGAATTTACAATGAAAAATATACATATATTTAAATATCGTTATAAAACAATCGTCAAACTTCGTGTCTTTGCGATTTAACAATTGTTCAATAAGATTTTTCGACAATTATACTATACCTAAAACAAGTAAATATTCAAATTGTTGGGCTTAAAAGATTCTACTCATGCTTATTGAGCCTTTGTGACCCATTAACATGACTTTTGGGCCTAACAACAATAATACATGTTTATTGGGCCTCCTGTGACCCAATTACATGCTTAAGGGACCCTCAATGGCATTTACATGCTGTTGGGCCTCAATGGCCTACTAATATTGCTAGTAAGGTCCAAATAAATCATATGCAAAGTAGGCCAACGCGCCCTTCGTATACTCGACAGCCTTAAATAACATACGCGATTAGTCGGACCTCGTGGTCCTCTACTCCTCGTCTGTTAGGCTTACCTTCTATTTAAGTAAACCAAAAATCAGGTCGTTAATCAAAGGTAATCAAATTCATTTGGACTAAGTGAGTAATAACGGGTGACACCATTAAGTGTCGGTCGTAGTCTGTAGTTATAATCAAAGTCTCATGGAGGGAGAGCGAGAGTTTAACGGGGGTGACTCCCCCACACCTAAGCTGTTCGCTATAGTTAGACTCGGCCAGTCTAGGGTGACAAAATCTTAAGATCAATTTCGGCGTTTACTATAATGCCAAGACAGACGAACTAGTCATTATCATGCATGGTTATACTGACTCACATAAAAATCCAATACCATCTAAGTAATCTGGAGAAATCATATTTATTCGTTGTGACAATATAATAATATAAAACGATCATACTATTTATCGGAAAACATCAGGTTTTTCGGGGGAAATCAACATTATTCACTTGTACTTTCAATAACTATAATGCAAAACTTCTCATTTACGCACGGTTTGAAATCATTCATGCATATACCTATGGATTTTCACACTTTTTGTATAAACAATTGCCGGTTCAGAAAATATCGGATTTTCTGGGTTTTATAAACTACACAGAACATTTTCATATCAAACCTGCTTATGAAATCACCAACATTCCTTATGTTGACGTTTTCAAAATAACTTGTATTCTCAGGTAACAGATATACCGAAGAACAATACCAAGTGTATTAGGATGTTATGTTTTGAAAACACTCAAACAATTTATGCTATGGAAATGTAATATATAGACAATGTACTTGATGTGAACAATGTCAGTTGTAATATATTAATGCATGGTGATGCTTATGTTATGTTTCATGTATAATCATTGTGATGATATTTCAATTTAAATCACGCGAGCCCTCGGACGTTTCCGCCGTTTGGTTCGGGGGTGTGACAGGTTGGTATCAGTGCACTATTTATAGTGAACTGACATATCTATCCACACATTGATATGCAACTATAAACTAAAGAGGGACTAAACAACTCTGAACAAAACAAATAAAATGTAATAATAAAACACCTTTACTTGTGTGACATAGGAAAAAGAACATAATACCAAATCAAATAAGATGATCCTGACATCTCAGTTAAGCCAGGACTATTCATAGTTGTATTAAGGGGCGAATGTAGCCTGATCAACTACATTTCCTCCGAAATACAACTATCACATGCCCTGGGGAAATCGCGATGGTCGGTAAACTTAAAACATACCCCTTTGTTACCCAGAAGAACGCATCAACCTAAACTTTTAAATATATTAATAATAAACCTTATGAATAATAATAGTTTATTCATATACCTCCTCACAGTCACCATGGAAGGGGAGCATCAGGACATTCAGTTTCATCAGGTCTTAGTGGCCCACAGAATGATTGAGGACGACCCTGAGGAAGATCAGGGGGGAGCACACGGTGTTTGGCCCGACGAGTACACGGACACAGACTACGAGTTTGATGGGACCGATGACGACATGGAGGAAGAAAGAGGCACCGACGAGACCTCCGTCACACCACCTAACGACGAGACGCAGCAGAACCACCCAGCCTCACCAGGGGACCCCGTGAGGGAGAATCGTTCTCCGGAAGATGAGGTTGCCGCTCTACGGCAACAACTATTCGCCATGGAAGCACGAGTGTTGCAGGCTGAACAGGAAAGAGATAAAGTCATTGGAGAAATGAGTGAGATGGCCCAGTTGTTGGCACAACACTTCGGTATATGATCTCGTTGCCGCAGTCAGGCGCTTCTTAGTGTGTTAGGACCAACTTTGCCCTACTAGTACTATGTTCTCTTATGTACCACCGACTCTATGTTTAAGTGATTACACTACACATAGAGTCGTTATGCTGCCGAACTTTGTACCCTTTATGTATGCTCTTTCAAGCAAATTTTCATGTATCAAAGTATGGATATTACTAGTGGAAAATAATATGTGTTCTATTGTGATGTTGTTATCTGTTATGTGTTATGTTCCCATGATTGTATGTCAATATGTAAAAACTACCTAAGTATATGCTATACACCTAGCTTATAGTACCACAAACTCACAAAAATTATAGGCACTCAACATCTTTCCGTTCCATGACAGAAAGATGCCTCAGCGACCCGCCCGTGGAAACCCTGAGCTGATACCACTAGAAATCAACTCAGTTGCATTTCAAGCAGCTGTATCTACGATAGTCACGACGATGCTGGCATAAATCCACAACGGGAACAATGGTGGAGGCAATGGACAAGGGGCTGGAAGCTCAAACAACGGAATGAACCAGGGGCCTACCAAGACTTGCTCCTACAAAGATTTCACCAACGCCAAGCCACGGAACTTTAATGGCACAGTGGGAATGATAACCCTAAAGAGATGGATTGAAAAGGTGGAATCGGTGTTCGAGATATGTGAATGCCCCGAGGAGGTGAAAGTGAAGTTTGTAGCATGCACATTCGTTGATCAAGCTCTCACCTGGTGGAATGGACATGTGGAGGCCATGACTCTTCCTGTAGCCAATGCCATGTCGTGGTCGGAATTGAAAGAAATGATGATGGCCGAGTACTGCCCGCGTGGCGAAATTTAGAAAATGGAGCAAGAGTTATGGAATCTCACCGTCCGAAACTCCGACATCGATGCTTACATATCAAGGTTTAGCGAACTGTCTCTGTTGTGCCCTGGCATGATTACTTCAGAGGGAAAGAAAATCGAATGATTCATCCGGGGCTTAATCTCCCCAATTCAAGGAAATGTGATAGCTGCAAATCCTGAAACCTTTGATAGTGCCAAGAGGTTGGCCAAGAAGTTGTATGACCACAACAACAAGAAGGGCGAGAAGTCAGGGGAAACTAAAGGCAAGAAGGAGAGTGACAACAAGAAAGGAAAGAATAACAAGAGATAGGGACGACAGGGCTCAGAGTCATCAAAGAAACAACAAACAATGACAGTTCATGCAGTAACCACCCAAGTTCCCTCCACACCACATGCTCCAGTCTCATCAACCCCAAGTGCCCCTAAGCAGTACTCCGTGAATCTCCCAAAGTGCAACAAGTGCAATCTCCATCACAAGGGCAAATGCAGGGAGATGCATAGCACCAGTTGCAATCGAAAGGGTCACACGGCAAAATACTTTTTGACCTATCTTCCCCAGAACTAGCAACAAGAAAACAACAACAACAACCGCAACTACAACAACAACACCAACAACAACGGCAACAACGCGGGGCCGAGCCACACCCGTTATGGATGTGGAAAGACCAGGAATTTCCATCGAAACTGCCCCAATGTTAACAACCCTGGGAATGGAGGAGCAGGGAGAGTGCTGACTATGGGACAAGGAGAAGCAGTTCAGGATCCCACTGTTGTCACTGGTACATTTCTCCTAAACCACACATATGCATGCATCCTATTTGATATCGGGGTAGAGCGAAGCTTTTTGAGTAATAAATTTAAACACTTGCTAAAACAACAACACCAAAAGCTTAATGAAACCTTTACAGTGGAAATGGCTAATGGGAAAACAAAATCAACTGGGGAAATCTACGTAGGATGTACCCTGACCTTAAATCATCAAGTCTTTCAAATAAACTTGATGCCTGTAACTATAGGAGTTTTGATGTGATTATCGGCATGGACTGGTTGAGCCCCTACCATGCTGAAATTATGTGTCATGAGAAGGCCGTTCGCCTTCACCTCCATAATCATGAAACCCTAATTTTATACGGAGACAAGCCCAGTACAAACCTTCGTCTTATCTCATGCATTAAGGCACATAAGTATCTACAAAAGAAGGACTTGGCGTTTCTGGCTCATATTGTGGATAAGTCCAAGGAACATGTCACTATTCGAGACATTCTAATGGCTTGCGATTTCCCGGATGTTTTTCCTGAGGATCTCCTGGGGATACCCCCAGAAAGACAAGTCGAATTCCGAATCGACCTTGTTCCAGGAGCTACAACCATTGCCAAATCACCCTATAGGTTGGCTCCTGTGGAGATGCAAGAACTATCTAGCCAACTCAGCGAACTCTTGATCAAAGGATTCATCCGACCCAACTTCTCACCTTGGGGAGCTCCAGTTCTCTTTGTTAAGAAAAAGGATGGATCCTTTAGGATGTGTATTGACTACAGGGAACTAAATAAGCTCACAATCAAAAATCGCTATCCACTCCCACGAATCGACGATCTATTCGACCAGCTCCAATGAGCAAGTTACTTCTCTAAGATAGATCTGCGATCCAGATACCACCAAATCAAAGTCAGGGAAGAGGATATCCCCAAAACTGCTTTCAGAACTCATTATGGACATTATGAATTTGTTGTAATGCCCTTCGGTCTAACGAATGCCCCTGCCACATTCATGGACCTGATGAATCGAATCTGCCGACCATTCCTCGACAACTTTGTCATCGTTTTCATCGATGATATCCTAGTCTATTCTCGAAGTGAAGAGGAGCATGACTGACATATCCGGAAAATCTTAGAAACCCTACGAACCGAAAAGTTATACGCAAAACTCTCTAAGTGTGAGTTTTGGCTCTGTAGCATGAATTTTTTAGGTGATGTTGTCAGTCAAAAAGGGATACATGTGGACCCTTCTAAGGTCAAAGCCATTGAAGGATGGGTAGTCCCGACGACACCCACAGAAATTCGTTAGTTTTTAGGTCTCGCAGGCTATTATAGAAGATTCATTCAAAACTTCTCCAAAACAGCCAAGCCACTTACCATGCTTACACAGAAGGGCGTACCCTTTGAATGGAAAGATAAAAAAGAAGTTGCATTCCGAACTCTGAAGCAAGCTCTCTGTAGTGCACCGGTACTATCACTACCAGAGGGAACAGAGGACTTCGTAGTTTACTGCGATGCGTCGAATCAGGGTTTAGGCTGTGTACTCATGGAGCGTGGGAAGGTGATAGCTTATGCGTCCCGACAACTAAAGACACATGAGGTGAATTATACCACTCATGATCTCGAATTAGGAGCTGTTGTTTTTGCCTTGAAGATTTGGAGGCACTACCTTTATGGTACGAAGTGCATCATTTTCACCGACCACAAGAGTCTCCAACACATTTTAAATCAAAAGGAGTTAAACATGAGGCAACGAAGATGGGTTGAGCTGTTGAACAATTATGAGTGTGAAATCAAGTATCATCCAGGAAAGGCTAACATGGTAGCTGATGCATTGAGTCGAAAAGAACACTCAAATTGTCGTGTGAAGACTCTTTTAAAAACCATTCAATCCCACCTGGCCTCGCAAATCAAAGCAGCCCAGTTTGATGCCATGAAGGCAGAAAACAAAACAAGCCAAGCATTACGCGGAATGGAAAAGAACTTCGAAGTCAAGAAGGACGAAGCACATTATTTCATGAACTGAATTTGGATCCCTAAACTTGGAGGATTTAGAGAGGTAGTCATGAATGAATCCCATAATACACGATACTCCGTCCATCCGGGTTCAGATAAAATGTACTTAGATATCAAGCGACATTATTGGTGGCCTAACATGAAGGCAGAAATTGCCACTTACGTTAGCAAGTGCCTCACTTGTGCTAAAGTAAAGGTAGAATATCAGAAGCCCTCGGGATTATTACAGCAACCAGTAATACCCGAGTGGAAATGGGAAAGGATGACTATGGACTTTGTGACCAAACTACCCAAGACAGCAGATGGTTTGGATACCATATGGGTAATAGTCGACAGGTTAACAAAATCCGCTTATTTCCTGCCAATAAAAGAGTCATACAAGATGGAATGATTGACAAAAATCTATATCATGGAAATCGTGAGACTCCATGGAGTACCAATATCTATCATCTCAGATAGAGATAGTAGGTTTACTTCACGCTTTTGGCAATCTCTTCAGAAAGCTATGGGAATACAACTTGACATGAGCATTGCTTACCACCCACACACGGATGGTTAAAGTGAACGAACCATTCAAACGCTTGAAGATATGCTTCGCACATGTGTGATAGACTTTGGAAGGTCATGGGATACCCACTTTCCTTTAATTGAGTTTTCGTATAACAACAATTATCACTCAAGAATCAAAGTTGCTCCTTTTGAAGCATTATATGGGCGTAAATGTAGATCACCGTTGTGTTGGGATGAGGTAGGTGACACTCAGCTAGCAAGAGGACATACACCAAGCAATGCGTTAACAGGACCAGAAATCATACGTGAAACGACAGAGAAGATAATTCAAATCAGAGCTCGATTACAAGCATCACGAGACAGACAGAAGAGTTGCGCTGATAAACGACAAAAGCCCTTGGAATTTCAAGTCGGGGATCTGGTGTAGTTAAAGGTCTCTCCTTGGAAAGGGGTGATTCGTTTTGGGAAACGAGGAAAACTAAACCCACGATACATTGGACCATTTGAGATTCTTACCCGAATCGGTCCAGTGGCTTATAGACTGCAGCTACCTGACGAACTCAGCAGTGTACACCCCGTGTTCCATGTTTCCAATCTGTAGAAGTGCTTATCCGACGAAACTCTCGTCATTCCATTGGAAGAAATCGAAATCAACGAGAATCTCCTATTTATCGAGGAACCAGTTGAAATCATGGACAGGGAAGTGAAGCTTACTAAGCAAATTCGCATTCCGATTGTGAAAGTTCGGTGGAACGCGAAACGTGGACCAGAATTCACATGGGAACGCTAAGACCAGATGAAGCAAAAGTACCCTCACCTATTCTCGCATTCTTAAATCTAGCTACGAAAAGAATTTTGGGACGAAATTCCCTCTAACGGGGGAATGATGTCACAACTAGGAATTTTGATGCTTTGTAAACACTTAACAAGGACACCATTGTAACTAAAATTTGAAAGCATGTATGATATTTATTCAATAACAACAAAATTTCATCAAACACCCTGTACAAACATTCAAATAGTCAACAAAAGATTGGAAACCCTAGAAACCTCGGTTTAAGTCCAATACAGACTAGGGTTTCCTTATTGGGCCTAATGGGCCAATAAACTTCCAATTTGACTATTTTGGGCTTAGAACTCTTAAATGGGCTCTCATTGGACCCACTCTCATGAGACTTAACCTTTTTAGGCCTTATAAACCTAAAATGGACTAGTTTATCTTAAATGGGCCTTATTGGGCCATAACATCTCCATTCTTCCTTCAAAATTTCGAGACTTGCTTACATGCCAAGAAGATCTCTCACTCATAACACAAATCTTTGGTAAGTTTTTACTTAAATCCAAAGTTTAACTTCTATATCTCATCAAAAATCATCTTTTAATTCATTCAAATTCTTGATCATACTCCTTAGAAGCAATCTAAGCCCAAAGACTTCTAATGAAGCTTGTTAGGCCGAAAGATCTCATCATTTTCATCATTTCTTCTTCAAAACCGTGAACATCAAAGCAAGGTCAGTTCATACCCCTCTATTTTCGGTTTTCACATGTTTAATGGGGGAGAATACAAGTAAAACGTGTAGATCTATGTGTATTTTTATGTTATGTGTGATTTCTTATGTTTATGTGGTAAATCTGTGCCAAAAATGAAAGATATTCGAGATCTATAGTTCATGAGGGAAACATATGTGATCTAGGATGTATTACACCTAACAAGTTAAGAAAAGTTATCATCTAAGGTTATAATAAGCAAGCTACAACATAAAACTCATTTTTGGACTATTTTTGTCAAATAGACAAAAGTTGGGAAAAAGTTGTCATTTACGGCTTTTACAAGGGTCCAAAGGGTCAAAACAGTTACAATAGAAGTTTTTATGAACATTATTCTTTTCAAAGGACTAAAAATGTAAATTGTAGCCTATTGGGCTAAAAATTTGGGCTTTTCGGCCCATAGGCCCAAATTTGCGAAAAATATGGGTTTTAAGGGGCTGAAATGGTAAATTTCTCAAAACAGTGGGTAAAAAGGTAAATAAATCTATTTCAGGGGTTAAAATGACCCTTTTTGCCAAAAAGGATTAAAAATGTAAAGTTTTTGGATTTTGGGTCAAATTTGTAAAATTTGCGAAACGTTTCGACTATAAATGAAAATCTTTTTACTAAAGGGGATGAAGCTGCCAAAAAGTAAACTTTGGGCTGAAAACATTAATTAAATAAGTCTTTGGGCCAAAATGTCAAGAAAAATAGTTTAAGGACCTAAAACGTCATTTTTTTTTTACAAAAAGGGGCTAAAATTGTCATTTTTATTAAAGAAGGGTTGAGTAGGTCAAACCAATATTTTTGAGGCAGTTATTTTATTATTAAGATATTGGGTCAAAAATACCAAATTACAACTTATGAATTTACAATGAAAAATATACATATATTTAAATATCGTTATAAAACAATCGTCAAACTTCGTGCCTTTGCGATTTAACAATTGTTCAATAAGATTTTCCGACAATTATACTATACCTAAAACAAGTAAATATTCAAATTGTTGGGCTTAATAGATTCTACTCATGCTTATTGAGCCTTCGTGACCCATTAACTTGCCTTTTAGGCCTAACAACAATAATACATGTTTATTGGGCCTCCCGTGACCCAATTACATGCTTAAGGGACCCTCAATGGCATTTACATGCTATTGGGCCTCAGTGGCCTACTAGTATTGCTAATAAGGTCCAAATAAATCATATAAACAGTAGGCCAACGCGCCCTTCATATACTCGACAGCCTTAAATAACATACGCGATTAGTGGGACCTCGTGGTCCTCTACTCCTCGTCTGTTAGCATTACCTTCTATTTAAGTAAACCAAAAATCAGGTCGTTAATCAAAGGTAATCAAATTCATTTGGACTAAGTGAGTAATAACGGGTGACACCATTAAGTGTCGGTCATAGTCTGTAGTTATAATCAAACTCTCCTGGAGGGAGAGCGAGAGGTTGTGTATAGATCTATACGGAGGTGACTCCCCCACACCTAAGTTGTTCGGTACAGTTAGACTCGGCCAGTCTAGGGTGAAAAAAATCTTAAGATCAATTCCGGCGTTCACTAGAATGCCAAGATAGACGAACTAGTCATTATCATGCATGGTTACTCACATAAAAATCCAATACCATCTAAGTAATCTGGAGAAATCATATTTATTCGTTGTGACAATATAATAATACAAAACGATCATACTATTTATCGGAAAACATCGGGTTTTTCGGGGGAAATCAACATTATTTACTTGTACTTTCAATAACTATAATGCAAAACTTCTCATTTATGCACGGTTTGAAATCATTCATGCATATACCTATGGATCTTCACACTTTTTGTATAAACAATTGCCAATTCAGAAAATATCGGATTTTCTGGGTTTTATAAACTACAAAAAACATTTTCATATCAAACATGCTTATGAACTCACCAACATTCCTTATGTTGACGTTTTCCAAATAACTTGTATTCTCAGGTAACAGATAAACCGAAGAACAATACCAAGTGTATTAGGATGTTATGTTTTGAAAACACTCAAACAATTTATGCTTCGGAAATGTAATATTTAGACAATGTACTTGATGTGAACAATGTCAGTTGTAATATATTAATGCATGGTGATGCTTATGTTATCTGTCATGTATAATCATTGTGATGATATTTCAATTTAAGTCACGCGAGCCCTCAGACGTTTCTGCCGTCTGGTTTGGGGGTGTGACAGTTGATTTGGTTATTCCCGATCTGTGCAGATTGATGGCGAAATTCAACGAGTTGAAGGACAACTCGGCGAGTTGGGTCAATTTGGACCGTTGACTTTGACTTTCGGATTTATGTATTTGACCAATTTTGTCCTAAGGGGTGATAGAAGTAATCTGAATTATAATAAGGAAAATTATGGGCTTAGAATAAGGCCCATATGGTGTTGGCCCTAATTCGGAAAATTTGGCCATTAGTGAGCTTTGTGGATCTTTTGGTGTGGGGCCTCAGGTTTGGTTCATGTTGGGTCAAAGGTAAAATGGTCATTTTTGATGGGTTTTGCTCATAAGACATCCTATGTGCTCATACAAACCCTAATGCTTGGATCTTGGTTTCTCTATTGTACATGCTTTGAATCCAAGACTATAAACCCTAATTCTAGCATATGGAAATCAATATTAACATATAATTAGGTTTAAGATAGTACCTTGATTGTTATGTAGCAATAACAATCCCAATTCCTCCTTGAATTGACTTTGGAAGGCTTAGAGTCACAAGTGTCACTCCTCTAATGGCTCACAAACACCATAAGCAAGAGGATGAAGAGGAGAGAGGTTAGAGGCTGCCCAAAAACATGTGAAACCCTAGCAAGAAGCTTAGCCACGTTTTTGGTCCTTAAGGGATCTATATATAGTGAGGCAATTAGGGTTATCTAACATGGAAACCCTAATTTGGATGCTTAAGCCCTAAGCAACCCATGGAGCCCTTTCCATAAGGCCTTGGACGATTTCATATGGGCTTCCCCCATAGAATTCGTCCACCTTATGATATAAGGCAATCCATGGCCCAAATTGCAATTATCTTATAATTACAATTCCAGTCCCTTAAGTTTAATTAATCTCTTTTAGTCACAAAACTAATTACCAATTAATTATTGACTAATATTAATTAAACAATATGATTTCTCCTTTAATATATTATTCTCATAATATATTAATAAATCATATTTAATCCTTTCTCTCCATAATTCATCCTATCAAGTTGCTTCGGTGAAGGCAACCCAAAAGGACCATGCACCATCGGGTCAAGTACATAACAAAATAGTTATGGACTTAGACACTAATCCAACAGTCTCCCACTTGGATAAGTCTAATAACTATTCTGCGTATGACTTCAGATCCTGATCTGCAATCGTAGCTTTCCAAAGCTGCTGTCAACTCTGATCATATCAGATACGCGTGTCCTTAGATAAGGGATCATATATTCCTCCATTCTAGATATCATATAAGATATGATTTCAAATCATTCTCTTTGTACTATATCTCGATTCCCGATTTATGACGACTGACTAATTGAACAAATCAAATTAGCCCTAGCCCGGTCGAGCATTTACGTTTGTCATCACTAAATCATCGAGGGGCCCAAAGATATTGATTTTATCCTACTTTGGATAAAAGGAACGGATAAACTTTGATACAATGCTTGCTTGCACTTACTCACCGAATCACACACAACAATATGTTTTATAACACCAAGTTACTAGTGCGTTTACATATTATCAATGTGTAACCGATTTGCAAGATACAACTCACACATCTCGGTTTCAAGAATATAAGATGTTATCGTCTCACCAATCACTCGTGATACAATTCATGGAGTGATCCAAGTGAGCGTGGGTTTAATCCAATGCTCAAATTCATATTCATAAGCACTCATGAACGTTGCAGCAAACATTTGCTTATGTCTAATACTCTTTTAGACAATCCACATACCAATTCATGACAGTCTTCATTCATATCTACTTCCAACATATGAACGATTGTGGCCCGTTTGAATAATTCGATTATTCTTAATAAACTCAATTATTCTGGAAGTCAAAACATGCAAAATGTGAAACACAAGAATAATACTAATCCCATATGGCCTCAAACCTTTGAGTATAAATAAAACACCTTTTATTTAACACCATATCGATTACTCATTATTTGTCGTTTCGGGTAATCAACTTCTTACTTAAATTATTACACTTGTCCCATGCTCTTAGCATGCACACAATGTTTACCTATGGTTCTTACTTTGTGAAATAGATCACATTGAACACATTTCCAATCATTCTCATTTCACAACTCCAAATCCTTTTTCATAAGTGTTAGAATATCAAATTCTTGCTACTTATAGAATATGCTATATTCTAACATTTTATGCAATGATTCTTTCGTAATGTCACTGCACCAAAGTCACAAAGACTATTGCCAATGATATTACAAAGTCCTCTATCGGAGATTGTTACAAGACAATTCCATAGACGTGATGTCTCTCACTCAAAGTACATTCTTTGAACATCCTTTTGCATAGAAGTTTCTAATCTAGTCATAGATTTCTCAATATTCAATTCCCAATATGGACACACTTCCATATGTTCCATATGACAACTCATTCTTAATAGAATCTTATCTATTCGTAATGATGTCGATATGGTCCATCTAATATGGAAACATTTCCATATTTTCCAATACTATACTTCCAACTACTCACAAGCGACCAATCCTCGTTGAACTTTGGATTGTCCTTTGATAGTTGTTTAATTATTTTAGTCAAAACCAATTCTAGTCCCTTTCCCTCTAAATGCGCTAGACATTTGGAAAAATTTAGAATGGTCAAACATTAAAGCATTTGCAATCGATCCTATACCCGAAGCGTATGGGATACGACGCATAATGTTTTATTTGCTATGTTCTCAAAATTCGAATTGTGAAGAGGAATGCCGTAATCACAATCGAAATTTTAAGAACACACTATGTACCTTTGACTAAATTTATTAACATTTCTCAACCTAAGCCTTTAGATTTGAAATGAAGCATAATATTCTCTCCCTTAATTATAGCAAAACAACTATTCCATCCTTACAACTTTGCAAAGAATGACTCTTGTTTTCTATAATTAATATTGCTAACCTTGCAATACTTTCCTTAATAATCATACAATCATAAAATTTATGCTCCCACTATCGTGATGATTATTATAAAACATAACACTTATGCTCCCACTAGTTTCGACATGTATTCATAAACATCTTAACTTTCAGAAAAACAATACTTATTGAATTTCTTAAGTTCATGTTTCTAATACTTAGTGCTTTGATAATCTTTTATCAAGTCTTCTTGAACTTATACACATTTGCCTTAGATAGTTCATATGTGTGTGTAAACAATTGCCAAACCTCACAATTCAAATTATGGAAAGGGATACCGTAACCATAATCGAATTCGAGAATGCAATTTTACAATCACTATCTTCTTAAAATCTTTCTTAGTGAAAGCATTTCCTCACAATCATTTTCATGAAGGAGGAAATCTTATGACACTTAGATTTAATGGTGTATTTGTTCCTATCCATGTGAATTTGTCAAAACCAAAGTTTACGACAAATTCAAACTCATATGGATCGAACTTTCTTGATCTCGATTTCTTGCCTTATGGTAGCACAGCTGCCCACCACGTCTTCCAAGTAGTTAAGCATCTCACCTTTTCCTATCAATGTACCTTTCAATGATTAAGGTGCCTTGCCTTTTATGCGTTCAAAATGAGAATTTATAGAACTCACATGCATAATTAACTCAATTGGAACAACACAGAAACCAAATAATGTCAACACGATAGGTTGCAAACCTCAACTCGTGCGCTAGTGATGATCGATAAGGTCTATTTGATTTGTTCTTGAAGCCTTTCAAGACCAATAAGACTCCCACTGACTCCTTGACATATAAGATTCTCTTGTCAATAATCATTTCTTGACAAACAAATATTCAAGAGTTAGTGTATCTTTTATTAAAACAAAACACTTCATAACTTTGGTCCTAGTTGGTCTATGTCTTATCCAAGACATCACAACTTTCCACAATTGATGAATGTTATAAACCTTACTTTTTCACTCGATGTCACAATCTTAACTTTAAGACTTGTTATTGGAACGAAGTATGATTGACTTATTGATTTAACCATTTCTTCAATTCTTGATTCCTCTTCTTAGACATACAATTGTACTAAGACTCATTTAGAGGATCAATTGAGATATGGTTCTTAATCATTAAGACCCATCATAAAGCATAAAAGGTACTCTCCCATCTTCTTAGAATGGAGAAACTTTTATCTTTCTGCCTACTTGATTCTTCTTATTCGTTCTGCTATTAAGCTAAACCCTTTAATCAATCCAGAATTACACTTAATCTTGTAAGTATAATCATATTTACTAAACCTTTAGTAAATCATGACGAATATCATTGTTACTCTTATGGTGGACTTGATCAACACGCAACATTGTGTGCTCGATCTCTTAGCCCTTCACTTGACACTTTGTCAATGAATTTGTCTAATTTCCAAATATGAAATTTCTCATTCATCGTGCAACCAAGTTGCGTGATTCCAAATTTCTGTCCAATTGAAACTTTGGGCGATGAGAAACTCTCCCTATTTGGTAAATTCTCAACTTTCCATAAATAACATAATAAGAACCAAATCCATTATTGCTAACAATAGAAACATTTTAACATCAATTTTTCATACACGCCATTGCAAGGATAAATAAATAAAATTTAAAATCAAAATTTATTTTATTGCGGAAAAATTTGTCCTTACAATGCAATTAATTGAAAAACTTATGCTAATACATCTTTCTTAGCAATCTAACTCTAACTCTAAGTAGTAGCTTAAGAATCTAATCCTCGAGAAATACGATCGAAATCCACTCCTTCATGGTTAGATTCTGCTCACTTCTTCCTTTAAGTTCCCTTTCTTTTCTTCGATTCTACAAAACATCAATTGTAATCTTATCGCATTATGTATTAAGAATCTAGAATAGAAGCTTAAAAGAGTTAGTTAATGGATTTTACCTATATTAGAGCCATACGTTTCGACTCTCCCATCTCTTAGATCTCTTAGGTAAATGGGGCAGCTTCGTCTCCAATGCCCTTTCTCTTGGCAATAAAAGCAAATTGACTCTTTTGGAACATGACATGGAACTACTTCAGAAATTGCCTTTCTCTTATGATCAAACTTTTCGATCATAGCATGTCTTTCGTTGCCATTGTCTATATCCATAGAGGTCTTGAAGGCAGATTCACCAATCAAATTTTCTTTTTCATTGCGCCAAACCATTGCTGATTCAGCAGCAATAAGCATATAGGTGAGATCTATAAGGGTCACGTCGCGGTTCATCATATAGTACTCTCTTATGAACTCACTATATGAGTTAGGAAGTGACTAAAGAACCTAATCAACATCCATTTCCTCACAGACAACGGATCCCAACATTCTTAACCTATCAATGTGTGACTTCATCCCTAGGATGTGTGCACACACCGACTTTCCTTCTTTATGTTTACTTGCCAAAAGGGCTTGAGTAATCTTGAACCTTTCAAGCCTTTGAACTTGTGGTTTAGGGAGAATAATTTGAGGAGGAGGAGGAAGTGAAGCATGATCTCTTGTTCCTCGATCAAATCGTGGAATATCATCTTCATGTGGAATGCTTGTTCCACGGGATTTGAGAAGACCATAGTTGTCAAACTTTGACATCTACAAAACGGGAGAAAACGAATTCAAGTTAGTTGATTGATTGAGTCCTTAGTAAATCACCCAAATGAAATACTAAGGCTAGGACCCAACACAATATTCTACAACTCGGGAGAGGGATGCCGTAACCCTAATTGCAGAATATTTGTAGGTAAGTGAATGACGATTCACTAATTTCCACCACGAAAAACAAAAAGGAATTTAAGTTTTAAATCTATGAAAACTCCTAGATCCTTTGAGATTCATTGAACTTTCAATGGCATGTTTAAATATCGATATGCCCCTCTTGTTTGTGACTGGGATGCCGAGGATCACATAGCGGGTGTGAATAACCATGCAAACTTACATGGTGCCCTCACATGTTACAGTCACCTATTCGATGTGCCGGTAAACCACACACGCTCCACCGAACTATGAGAAGCATTGAGTCACCCTTTGCTACCTTTGCTTAGAACCATTTAGTGTGCCGGTAAACCACACACGCTCCACTAACGTCTTCGCAAGGGCACAAAGTGTAATTTCATGGAATTGCATCAATTTACTTTTGCCTAAGTAACTAAGATTGGGAATTTTATGAAAACATTTAGTTACTTTTATACTTCATTATACTTATAATGGAAGGTTTCGTCCTATCCTACCCGTTCGGCTAACGACCCTCCACTAGTCAATAGTGCGGTGGGTAAGAGTGGATACCCATTCAATCGCCATTTTATAGGCAATTTCCTTAAACACCCCTTATAGACCAGCTTCGTTAATGAGACCTACTAACGGTAAGACTGACTTTTACTCCTACATATATATAATGTTAGACTTTTAATGTTATATATAGTATAGGGTGTATTTTATACTTTTAAAATATTAGGTGGTCTAATTTAACAACTATACTTTTAATTCAATTAAATTGTAAACCTAAGCTTTTATGGATTTATTAAACCTCTTTTAATTATACACCTTAATTAATTAATAAAACCATAAGGGTGTGATTTGAACTTTTCAAAACAATACTAGAGTTTCAGAATTTAACATTCCTAATTAAACGTTTAATCAACTTTTAAATTCAAAAACTTGAGGGCAAGTTTTGAAACATTTCAAATCATTAGGGTTTAGAATTTAAATATACATCAAAATTAAACTATTTAAACAAAATTTAAATTCCAAAACTTGAGGGCAAGTTTTGAAACCTTTTTCAAAACATAAGGGTTTCAACTATTTAAATTTCAAAACAACAAAACTTTTGGGTTCAAATTTAAACTATAAAACCTAAAGGGAAAATATGAAACTTTTCATAACAACAAGGATCAAATAACAAATAATCTAAATTAACAATTAATCACATAATTATCCATATTTGATTTATTTAATGATTTCTTGCAAAACAATTTATCAATTTAGTCAAAATAATTAATCAATTATCATATAAGGAAACAATTATCTTATTAATTGATAAATATCTTTAATTAGATCAAGAATATAGTCAAATATATCATAAAATCGGATTTATATTGATCTAATATGATAAGGTAACTATCCATAAGCAAAACCAGCAAGAAATCGCGAAGATATCCCCATCTGACGAGTTGACTCGTCGACTCAAGCTTGGACTCGTCGAGTCTGCATGGACTCGGTGAATTCAGCTATGGACTCGGCGAGTCCAGCCTCCAGAACATCAAAAATCGAATTTTTTGAACATGTAATGCATCAATACAATTGAAACCAGTCTAGGCTCTGATACCACAGATGGGTTTTGGTCATAAGACATCCTATGTGCTCATACAAACCCTAATGCTTGGATCTAGGTTTCTCTATTGTACATGCTTTGAATCCAAGACTATAAACCCTAATTCTAGCATATGGAAATCAATATTAACATATAATTAGGTTTAAGATAATACCTTGATCTTTATGTAGCAATAACAATTCCAATTCCTCCTTGAATTGACTTTGGAAGGCTTAGAGTCACATGTGTCACTCCTCTAATGGTTCACAAACACCATAAGCAAGAGGATGAAGAGGAGAGAGGTTAGAGGCTGCCCAAAAACATGTGAAACCCTAGCAAGAAGCTTAGCCACGTTTTTGGTCCTTAAGGGATCTATATATAGTGAGGCAATTAGGGTTATCTAACATGGAAACCCTAATTTGGATGCTTAAGCCCTAAGAAACCCATGGAGCCCTTTCCATAAGGCCTTGGACGATTTCATATGGGCTTCCCCCATAGAATTCGTCCACCTTATGATATAAGGCAATCCATGGCCCAAATTGCAATTATCTTATAATTACAATTCCAGTCCCTTAAGTTTAATTAATCTCTTTTAGTCACAAAACTAATTACCAATTAATTATTGACTAATATTAATTAAACAATATGATTTCTCCTTTAATATATTATTCTCATAATATATTAATAAATCATATTTAATCCTTTCTCTCCATAATTCATCCTATCAAGTTGCTTCGGTGAAGGCAACCCAAAAGGACCATGCACCATCGGGTCAAGTACATACCAAAATAGTTATGGACTTAGACACTAATCCAACAATTTTACCCCAAGCATGGATTATGGAATTGAACCCAATTGCTAATTGGGTGTGTTGTTGGTATTGATCGCTCGGGAAGCTGACAAGGCAGCAGCTAAGGACTTTCTTTTAGGGAGCTTCTGCATTCGAGGTGAGTTGTCCTCACTATACTTGCGGGTCGAAGGCACCAATGCCGGCCCATTGGAATGATACCCTGTTATGAATGCTATTGTATTATGATGATCTGTTAGATCGGTATCCTGGTAGATAGAATGTTGCTATGATGTTATGATCTGTTAGATCGGTATCCTGGTTGATAGGATGTTGCTATGCTGTTATGATCTGTTAGATCGGTATCCTGGTAGATTAGATGTTGCTATGTTGTTATGATCTGTTAGATCGGTATCCTGGTAGATAGGATGATGCTATGTTTAGTGATCTGTACTTGCTTGTTGATTGATTATATGTTTATTTGTTATGTATATGCCGACATGATATGTGCGGTTAGGTTGAGGCGGTCCTGCTTTGTGCTGAAGGCCAACAGACCCAGGGTGTCTCGAATGGACTGAAGACCAGCGGGGCGTACCAGTCAGGTCGAAGGCCTGGAAAACATTCCAGGTAGGCTGAAGGCCCGAAGTGGTGTACCAGTCACACTGAAGGTTCTATAAGCATAACAGATGGACTATAGGCAGGTCGGGCGTCGCAGTCAGACCAAAGGCTCTGTATGCATGTTGTTATTTGTATATGTTGTTTGGTTAGGTGTTGGTACTTTGGGGGAACTCACTAAGCTTCATGCTTACAATTTTGGTTTATGGTTTCAGGTACTTTAGTGAATCGTGTCAAGGTGAAGGTGTGACCGTACACATCATCGCGTTTTGAAATTATGATTTTTGGGAAAATCTGATAATGTGAATGTTTTGAAAACTAAGTTGAAAGAGATTCTGATTTTTAAATAATGTTTTGGGAACATCGGTTTTTGCAAACACTTCTATAGAAAAAGGATTGTTTTGAAAAGTTTAAATTTTATGGATGTTACATGAGGCTTCGTATTTTTGAAGTCTCGATATTGGAAGGCTCTCTCTCCACGAACCAAAGCAACTGCAATAGTCGTGGTAGCTATAGCAACGACAGCCTCAAAAAATGCAGCATAATGACCGTCAAAAAGCTTAATCATGACGGTCTTGATAGATCTAAACAACTCTATCGATCCTCGGATAACAGTAATCACCTCAACAGAAATGATCTCAGGAATCTGATCCTTGGTCAACCTTAGCCTATCCTGGGCACTCACTCTAGACCTAGAACCCGATCCTCTCGTAAACATCATACTGAAAATAACCCAGAATATATCATAAATATCACAATACACATTGCTATAATCAAGATAAAAATCTAAACCCTTTGGGTTTGTGACTTCCTTATTACGCATAAAAGTCCTGTGCTTTCAATAGTACAGGCCCATACTACCTTCCACACCTACCTATAATTGTCTCAAGGATCATCACACTAGCCAAACACAATTAAAAACACTAGGATATGCACACACCCTATCCTCACTCCTTCGTAAGTGGCTACACATTCCTCCACTGTCCGGCTACTCACACATAAACTCCTCCATGAAACTTCCACCAACTCTGCAGTACCCACATAAGCTAATCATACATATTACTAGATCCTATAGACAATTGAATACTTGATTCTACCCTAAGCCATTCTTCAAAAAAGAACATGAAATAAGGCCAAATCAAGCATTCTTAGGCTATAGAATCTTAGTTATGTACAAATATGATGCATGCACTAAGCAACTACAGTAATATGTCAATTCCATACAAGAAACAATCCTAGGCTCTCAGGCATCACATATCAAGAAATTCTATCATGTAATTCCTGAAGATCCCTAGCCTACCTCTAGCATGTTGTTCTTTCATAAACAAAATATCAAATAATAGTGTGGGTAACTTGGGATATACTTTCTTGCTTTGGTTGATCGTACATATCACATCTTTCCTTGGTTACTTTTGAAAAAAATTAAAACCATTTTAAAAACTTTTGCAGTTCCCTATTTTGAGTCTGGATTCGCACGAATGTTCATCCAATTCTCTCAAACCAACGCTCTGATACCAGCTTGTAACACTCCAAAAATCATAAAAATTTAAAGCTTTTAAAAACAACCATAAACCATCATTGTTTTACAAAAGAGCCATTGATTCAAAGGTATTAATCGAAATTAGAGTTTTCCCAAGACCCAATAATACAAAACAAGAAGATGTGCAATATCACGTGTTCGCTTTCCAACAATCATTAGAAGTACATGAAAACAATAAACTAAAACTGTAAGCCAAATCTTAGTCATCACACAACATATAAAATACATAGATGAGCATGTTGGGTCCACAACCTCCCCGTTTGATTACTTTGACCAACAACCACCCAATTGGATTGCCCTGCATGCCACGTACTGGTCCTCAACCCCCCAGTTGGATTACCCTTGGCCCTCAACCTCCCGGTTGGAATGCCCTGGCTCACAACCTCCCAGTTGGAAAGCCATGGTCTGTTGACTAAAAACACAAAGCAGTAGTCTCGACCCCAACGTAACATGTCGAAATATAACAGATAATATACATATTTAGCAGAAAGATAATTACACAACGAGTAATCATAGGTAGTCCTACAGATCTACCAATCTAACACATATCAATATCTATCAGATAATCATATAGTTCGATTGCATACTCAACATATCATCATCAGTATCTAACATGATATCAATCCATTGGCCCAACCTTGGTGCCTTTGACCTGTAAGAAGTGAGGAAAACACACCTCTCAGTTTGAACGCAAGCTAAATAAATCTCTGCCCTGACAATCAACTCTACTTGACACCTATTATCCAAAATATTATCCAACTTAAATTAATACCAAATTACCCAAAATATCCTTTGGGTCAAAATAGGTCAAACTCCACAAACTAGCCGAGTCAACTCAGTCAAGTCAACCCAACTGAGTCAACCCAGCCGAGTATGTTGGGCGTATACATCTGTACGCGGGGAGTACTCGATCACGACCAAAAACAGGGACCTAACCACGTATGTGTGACATATCATCTTGTACACCCAGCGTATGCAACTAAAGGCTTCTCGAACCAATTAGTGCTTGATACTTAAACTTTCTCATCCAAATTACATATCCAAGTCTTTATTGTTGTCCTTAACCATAAAGTTTCCAACTTTATGGTCTTGCATGCCCATTAAGTGCTTAATAAAACCCCAACATCTTAAGCCATTAAGACCATCAAAATCATGCATGAGTAAGAACTAGGAGTCAAGCACACATTTTTATTACTCTATGCCTAGACAAATGTCCAAAAGGACAAACCATTTTCTCTATAGCATGTCATGCACAAGGTCATATTTTTGGGACAAAAGTTCATAATATCATCATATACACAAGATCTTACAAGTAATCACCAAGGTATGAACTTTATACCTTCTTTAGATTGAGTATGATGCAATACTTCTAGATCCTAGCTTGCTTCTAGCTTTCAAGCTTCATCACCACCTTCTTCTTCGTTTAAAACTCACAAAAAGACACTCTCAAGATTCAAAATGCAACAATGGTGGTAGGGTTTGCAAAGGCAACATTTTAAGTGATGGAGGCTGGAAGTGGTTTAGGGAAATAGGACTTAAGCTTCAACATATAGGGTCCAAACCCTGAGAATTAGGGTTTATGTCCAGACGGAGTACACCCTGCGTACTCAGTGTAACGCCCGCAGATTCGAGCTAGTCATTTTAGAGACAAAAAGTGTCAAAACCGACTTTTTGATAGAGGATTATTTAGAGTAAATAATCTAAACCAAGTTATAGTATATCTCACAAGGGTCCACACATATAAAGAACATTGAAATCCGAGTTATAACAAAATAGTTATGACCCGTCGAAGTTTTACAGCTAAACCGGCACGACACCGCGTGACGTAAAAAGTGAATTTTTGATAAATTACTTTTTATCCTTAACGACCTAAACAAAAGTCGTAGTATACATTAAATCGAGAGTGTACATAAAAAGAACGTCCAAATCTGACTTCGTATGAGGAAGTTATGATTTTTCTAAGATTTTGCATAGCATTATGCAGCTCGGAAATCGAATTTTAGATCGAGCGATTTTTAGCTGACACAACCTAAATTAGAATTGAAGATCTCATTAATAAGAGCTCAATGATATAAAGACAGACAAAAATGGACGTCGGATGACAAAGTTATGAATTTTTAATGGACTTTATCTGACTAAGCCTGCTAAAATATAACTTTAAAAATAAAGTTAAAATTAACCGACGGATTCTAAACGAAAGTTGTATATCTCAATACCTACACATGAATATAAAGAACGTTGCAAACGGAGCGCGTATGCGAAAGTTACAGATTTTAGAAGATAATTAGTTCTTTGAGAGATCAACGAGTGACACGTGGCTCGATCTGAGCCACTGCTTCTTCCCCATGCCTTAACACCAGATGGTGACACTTGGCACCCCAACACGATGTGTTGGGCTCACTAACACTCCTTTTTGAGCCATTTCTAGCCTACAAACAGAGGTGCAAATCATCCCATTTCTTCACACCGTTCCACTTCTCTTCTCCCCAACTCTCCCAAAGCCCCAAGGCTTTTCTCTAGCGCTTCTTATGAGTTAGTAGTGAGTCTCGGAGTGCCAAAAGGCCCTGAGAAAAAGAGCCTTTGGCTCAGAAGTTCAGCCCACGTAGAGCCCGGTTCTTCGCTAAACTTCATTGTAAGTGAGTTATGCTTACCCTACTATATGTATAGCTTATGTTTAATTTCATTGTTGTTATTATGAACCTATAAACAATATATTTATGTATTATAAAATATACACAATGTTATTATAATAAAGTTTAACTTCTCACAATACGGGGAATCTAATTTGAAGGGACACATAGGGTTGTTGGATTTCAGAACAGCTTAAATGCCAAAAGGTCATGCCCTCCGGTGTTTCATGTCTGGCCCCTGTCTTCACATAGTAGTTGAAAAGTATTGTTTGACACCTATAAAAAATAACACTCATAGACCTTGAGTTACTTAGTCGCAATAAATATTAGACTAAAACTTAGCAATAATAACACTAGGTATCGTCGAAGGAAAAGACGATTGTTAGAAGCGAAGCACTGTCCGAATTTCGATTCATCACTTTCACAAGTAGGTGCATAGTTATTTTCAGCTTACACGTAGATATGAAGTATTTAATATAAATTATGTCTCATGTGTGAATATTATCTATGTTCTTGATATCTATGTTGGATGAACAAAATATACATGTTTTATTCGAGTTAAACTGTATACATATTTTATAGCTACAATTCTTATGGGTAAAGATGGGTAGATGAAAGATGAGATGAGAGATCAAAGATGAGATGAATGATGAGAGATGAAAGATGATATAGATGATGGAAGGTGAAAGATGATGAGAAGCCTTGAACCAAGTGATGAGTCATCTAGCTGAGTATAGATGACAACCACAGACTATTCTAAACAGTCCAGTGGAACGCTAGCAGCATCACAACCTGTAGGTGTTGTGAACGATATGTTCACCAGATGTAGTCTAAAAACATTAGTAGCTATGGACATAGTGCCTCACAAATAAACATTGATAGCTATGGACTTAGTGCCTTACAAATGAATGTTGGCAACTAAGTAATTAGTGGCTTACAAATAAACGTTAGCGGCTATGGATTTAGTGCCCTATAGATGAACATTGGAAGCTATGGACTTAGTACCTCACAAATAACATTGATAGATATGGACTTAGTGCCTGTTATATAAACCCTAGTAGCGACGGACATCATGTCTATTGTCACACCCCAAAACCAGGAACGGCGGAAACGTTTTGGGGCGGAGGAGGTCGTGCACAGTATCACAACAAAGAATAGTAGTAAACAAGCAACAACATCATCCATTGCATTAATAATATAATTTTAATACAAGAGTGTTCTGACATGTTTAATAGACACTAAAGTATAAATCAAAAAGAAAGATGAGTCTTGAACGAGCTCCATCTTCTCTAAACCTTGCATCGGTACCTGTCTACTGTTGACCCGAGGATACAAGTTAATTTGAAAGCTGGTGAGATCATAAGTATTTTAGTGTCTGAATTTGTAAGAAAGTATTTGTACGTATGTGAAGTGTAAGTATGTAAAAGTTTTGAACCTCCTAGAAAACCCTATGTTTCCTACTAAAAGTAGCCTTCTACCAAGGAATCTAGTATATGTGTGTGTCTCTTGTAAGAGTGTGTATTTTCCCAAATCCGACTATCATTAACCAAAAACATAGCTTTTACATTACCGTGCATCGTGTGAATGTTCATGAAGTGAATGTAATGGGGAAATAATATAATACTGTAGTATTGCAATAAGTAACTACCAAGACTTAACTGTTTTGAAAGTAGCCTTCTACCAAGACCCGACTGTACCACTATTATTATTAATATAAGAAATTGTATCCTTTGGTACTAGGATACTCAAATATAATTTACCTCATTGGTTATGTGAATGTGTCACAAGATAAAGGTATTAATATAAATAACTTAAGTATTATCCTTTTGCACTAGGATAACTAATAGTATTAACCATAGACATCCGTAGATGTACATTTACCTCTGTTGCTAACAGCCAGGTGTAGGAATAGTTAGTCCCTTAAGTATACTTGTACTGGTATCAACCGTAGACATCCGTAGATGTGCATTTACCTTTGTAGCTAACAGAGGTTATAGGAATGGTTAGTCCCTTATAGTATCCTTTTGTACTAGGATATTAAGTCCAATCTATCTCATCGATTATGTGAATGTATCACAAAATAAAGATAAGAAGGAGAAATATATATAATAGTATCTACACATATAATATGTAATAGTATGTCATCATATAGTATATACGTAACAATATCCATGTAAAAGTATCCATGTAAGAGTATCTATGTAAACGTATTCATGTAACATGTAATGTACAAGTATAGACTCATGAATGAACTGACTCTAGCGTGATTCCTTGCCCTAGTGGTAGTATTAGTAACTTTCTAAACTACGCCTATTGTAGTTTACTAGTTATATGACTTGTACTTATGAACATGAACGTATACCCTTGCTACCCAAGGGTATTGAATTGACTGATAGAACTTTTATGTCTATATATGTATAAATAATATATAACTAATATTTATACGACCTTCGGACGGATAACCGATGCCCTAGAGCCACATCCAAACGAGGAAAAGGAGATAAAGCGAACTAGCCTTCCTAACTCCTTTAAACATTACTTATATAACTATACATATAAAGGCTTGCAAATGACAATATAAAAGTATAAAAGAAGTTTTGTAAAACCATTGAAATGTTTGGTAACTAAGATAGGAGGACTTGATGTCAGAATGTAAAACGATTTGAAAGCAGTTTGTTTGATAAGAACAGTCTAAAGCATAAGGAAACCTTTGTTTGAAACACAATTGTAACAGAGTTTGGAAAGAAACATTCAGTATGAAAGACAGTTTGATACAGAGTTGTAAACGAGTAAAAAAACGTTTTGGAAAGCCATTTGAAGAAATCTGTTTGGTAAAACAGCAAAAAGAGTAGTAAATCCATTTGTATGTTACGTATTAATCACATGTGATTGATCTAATACTAGCATGATTCATCTTGTATCCCCCCATAAAAGCATTTAAAAACATTTAAAAGGTCAATTTAAGGGGTATGAACTCACTTGATTGATTGGAGAAAGCGAGATGATAATCGAGCATAACATCGACTTGGAAGAGTTGATTTTCTTGGGATTCTCGGGAATCTCGGGAATACAAAACCTTCCTTTAGGACTTGTACGCAAAAATCGGGGCTTTGGGAGGGTCTCGGGGGCTTAGAAGCAGAGTTTTAGCACAAGAGAAGAGAGAATTGAGCACTAGAACTCGAAACCATCGGTTTTTATTTATAGGCTGAGTTTTGGGGTCTCACGTCGTGAGTTTTGGGTGTCTCACGTCATGAGGCTTAGTCAGCCTGATCCTCTTCGACAACTGGACGTGGCTGACACTCTGGAACACATCAGTCAGAAACTCACCTCGTGAGCCTCACCTCGTGAGACATCTGACAGCTTCGTTTTTCATGCCTTAAACTTGTAAAATCCGTATCTTCTGCGTACGAGCTCCGATTTCGACGTTCTATATATGCACGCGTAGGTGAGAATATACTCTACAACTCTCGTTTAGACTTCGTCGGCTAATTTTGACTTTATTTTTAATTATTTATTTTTAATAGGCCGGACCTGGAAAAGTCCGTTTAAATTCCATAACTCCTTCATTCGATGACCATATTCGTCACACTATTTACCGTTGCACTACTTTGGTTGAGACCTTCGATTCTTATTTAGGTTGTTTCAGCCAAAAGTCTCTCGAACTCTATTTTGAGTTTTTAGCTATCTACTACTATATCCGGATCTTGGAAAAATCATAACTTCCTCATACGAAGTCAGATTTGGACGTTCTTTTTATGTACGCTCACGGTTTAATGATATCTACACCTTTCATTTAGATACTTAAAGCTAAAAACTATTGTATTGAAACTTCGCATTTTTCGTTAATCGGTGTCGCCGTTTTGTCGGAAATCTTAGAATGGTCATAACTTCTTCGTTATAACTCGGATTTTAGTGTTCTTATTATTTCTGTAAACCTTGACAAAATATCTAGCATAGCAGGTAACCCAATAGAGACTTTTGTACATTTTATTTTCGAAGTTAATTTCATTATTTCAAAAGTGGTTACAATACTTAACTTTTTAGGTCATTACATAGAGTCGAAAATATCTGGTTGTCACACCTATTCCTTAGGAAAATCCTTAGGAATAAATATTGAGGAATAGATGATTCTTAGGGAAGATACTTAGTAATAAAGAAGATAATGGGGATGGGTAATTGTTTGATAATGAAACATAATAACGATATTATTGTAGGTTGAAAACCCTATGTACTCACCCGGTTTCCCAACCTGACCTACTCTGTTTATTTGTATCACATGTATCGATATGAAAACACATTACACTGAGAGATTAAAGGAGATGTAAATCATTAGTTTAAATGAATCTAAGGTTTGTTTATGCTTATGTTTCTGTATTGACAATGACATCCCAAAGTTTTAATATAAACAAAGTACATTTCTTCAGAAATGCCTTGATAATATATTTATCATGTTTCTGGGAACAAATTCTGCAATATTATTCTTTAAAATGGATACTCTGATTTTTAAATAAGCATAAATAATTTTTTTTAAATGGCAGTGAATTTAGGGATGTCACAGTTGGTATCAGAGCTTTAGTTTAAGCGAACTAGGAATAAGGATTTATTTTTAGAATTCAACTTAGAATGCTAAGCGATGATAGGGAGGGGTGTGTCTAATATATTTTAGGTGGTACACCTAAATAGACACAAACACTAACTTATTTAGGGAAGATACCTAAAATGATTTTATGTGCTAAATGATTTGTGATGCTTTATGATTGTAACATCCCAAGTTCGGAACAAGAAGTGAAGAGTGCTAAGTGTAAATAAAGGAAGGGACTCGACGAGTAGGTACGCTTACTCGCCAAGTCGTAGCGGGTTTGGATCGCGAATTAAGTGACCAAGTCGTCGAGTCGGAAGCTGGAATCGACGAGTTGGTGCTGGAATGAGAAAATCCTAATCTTAAGGTTTGCACCCTATTTAAAGGACTTTATGTCCCTCTCACAGCCTCCTAATCCCCCAGAGATTTCTAGAAAAACCCTAATTGCATGTGAGGCTTCATTGATGAGGAGATTGGGGCTTGGAAGAGGCAATTGGTGGAAGAAGCTTGAGAAATTGGAAGCTAGCATCAAGGGGCTTGTATAGATCTGGGATTTACATCAGTTTTGCGTACATCTCTTAGTGTTCTGTGGTGAAGATCGAGTTAGTGGTCGGAGCAGCTTGGTCTTATCTTTCCAGTCGGCAATTGCAGGTAAGTTATCCTCACTATATCGACAGGGTCTATGGCACCAAGGCCGGCCCTTTATCGGATGGAAACCCGGGTATTGTTTGTTATGTTATTGCTTTGCTAGATCTGCATCCTGGTATTTAGGATGGTATTATGTTAGTGACCTGGTTAAGGTCGGTACCCGGTATTTAGGGTAATGCTATGTTAGTGACCTGATTAAGGTTGGTACCCGGTATATAGGGTAATGTTATGCTAGTGACTTGTTAGGTCGGAATCTTGGTTAGGATGTTGATATGCTATGTGATTTGTTAGACTGTTTGTCTGGTTAAGGATTTGTTATGAGGTTAATTGTTATATGTGCACATGGTTGTTTGACGGGGGGGTTGGGTTGAGGCGGGTCCTACTTTGTGCTGTAGGCCAACATACCCAGGGCGGACCGGATATTCCGAAGGCCCAGCGAGCGGTCCGGATAGGCTGAAGGTCCCAAGAGGGCGGACCAGACGTGTCGAGGCTCGAAGAGTGGACCAGGCCGACTTAAGGCCCGGTATGGGCGGACCAGTCATACTGTAGACTTAGAGAGTGGACCAGATGGATTGAAGGCCTGGCGCGGGCGGACCAATCACACTGTAGACTCAATGTACATGGCTAGACTCGGAGGGTGGACCAAGCGGACTAAAGGCCCGGTACGGGCGGACCAGTCACACAGTAGACCCGATGTGCATGGCTGTTCTATTTGTGATATGTTATGAGTATGTTTATGTGTGGTTGGTATTTTGGGGGTAACTCACTAAGCTTTCGGGCTTACAGTTCAATGTATTGTTTCAGGTGCTTCTGGAGATCGTGGAAAGGCGAAGGCGTGATCGTACCGCTCCTCATGTTTTATGATTTATGTGATATGGTTCTGGGGAATACTCTGATGTTTAAACTATTTTGAAAACAAATGTATGAACTTAATGGGTTTTAATAAATTAAAATGTTTTAATTTGGCTCGAATTTTATGGGTGTTACAAGTTAATATCAGATCCTTGGTTTGAGTGAATTAGAGGAATATTCGTGTGAATCTAGTCTCAAATCAAGGAGGGATTTTCAAAAGGTTTTTTTTGAAATAAGTAAAGGAGGATGCAGAGGGTACGATCAGCCATAGCCAGTAAGTAGACCCCAAAATACCATACAAGTTATTTGATCATGTGATATGTTAGAACAACATGCTAGTACTTGGCTAGGGATCTCCAGGAATTGCATGATAGAATTGCCTGATTATATGATGCCTGCTGGCCTAGGGTTTCCTTTGTATGAAATTGACATCATTACTGTAGTTATTTAGTGTATGCATCATGGTTATACATAATTAAGATCTTATATCCTGAGAATGTTTGATTTGGCCTTATGTTCTGTTCTTGTATGATTAGGAGCTTAGGGTAGGATTGGATATTCGAAAGTCTATAGGGTCCAGCGTTATGTATGACTAGCATACACTAGTACTACAGGGTTGGTGGAAGTTTCAAGGAGGTTCTGGATCCTTCCACTCAACTATTAGATAATTGCAAACTAGTCCCTGCACTTTATAATTAATACTTTTAACCCCAAAATTAATTCTGATTAATTTCTGGCTAACTATTAATCAAACATAATGATTTCTAATTAATATATTATTCTTTTAACATATTAATAAATCATTTATATTAATTTATTAATCTTATTATAAATCAATATCTCTCCTTTCATAATTTCCTTGTCTGGTTGCTAGGTTTGAGGGCAACCCAAAAGGACTGTGCTGCTATCAATTCAAGTACATACCAATTATAGTTATGGGCTTAGACACCTAATCCAACAGTCTCCCACTTGGATAAGTCTGTAACTATAATTGCTAGTATGACTTCTAAATTTGACCAGCAAATTGTAGCTTCCAAAAGCTGCTGCCGAACTCTGACCCAGTCAGTTACGTGTCCTAAGATAAGTGATCATATGACCCTCCATTCTACTAGATATCTCTAGACATAAGACATGGAATAAAATCAATCTCTTTGTCCTGAATCTATGTTTCCCGATTTCTAATTTGTGATGATATAGGACTTCTAATCGAACACGTCAATTTAGTCCTGGCTGGGCCCATCACACAAGTCAACACCAAATCATCGAGGGGCCTACATATATCGCTTTTCCTGTTAGGGAAAAAGGAACGAATAAACATTGACTCATATGCTTGTATCTTTTACTCATCAAACCATACATGACAATACGTTTTATAACACCAAGTTACTGATGCGTTTTTGTATCACCAATGTATAGTCGACTTGCAAATTACAACTCATATATCTCTGTTTCAAGATCATAGATATTATCGTCTCAATATTACTCGTGATGAATTCCATGAAGTAATACTTTGAGCGTGGGTTTATCCAATACTCAAATCTCACTCTCTGAGTACTCATGAACATTGCAGCAATTCTATTGCTATGTCTATCCTTAGACAATCTGCAATCCTATTCATGACAGTATTGATTCACTACTTACTTCCAAAAGTACGAGCGACTGTTGAGTTTGAATAATCTTATTATTCAGGAAGTCAAAAACATGCAAAGTGAAACACAGTAATAATATTAATCCTACATGGCCCCAAAGCTTTTGAGCGTAAATATAAAAAAACACTTTTATTTAAACACCATATTGATTACTCATTATTCATTGCTTACTGTTTCAGAAAATCAACTTATTACTCGAATTATAACCACAATTGTCTCATGCTCCAAGCATGCACTATTTGGTTTCCTATGGTCCATACTTTGTGAAATAGATCAATTGAAAAACTTTTCATTTCACAATCCCCAATCCTTATTATTAGTATAAGAATACCAAATTTTTACCACTTTTAGAATATGTCAGATTCTAACATTTTATGCAATGATTCTTTTGTAATGTCATAGCACAAAAGTTACCAAGACTCGACTAATGAAATTACAAGGTATTCTATCGGAAATTGTTACAAGACAATTCCATAGACGTGAAGTCTCACATTCAAAGTACATTCCTTTGAACATCCTTCTCGCATAAAAGTTTCTAGTCTAGACATATTTCTTAATATCCAACTCCCATTAATGGAAACATTTCCATATTTGCCATATGACAACTCATTCTTAATAGAATCTTATCTATTCATAATAATGTCAATATAGTCCATTCAGTACTATACTTCCAACTACTCACAAGCGACAAAGCGACAACTCCTTAGTGAACCTTAGATTGTCCTTTGATAGTTGCTTAATTATTTTAGTCAAAACGATTCTAGTCCCTTTTTCCCTCTTAATGCCTTAGGCATTTGGAAAATTTTAGAATGGTCAAATATTACAGCATATGCAATCGATCCTATACCCGAAGCGTATTGGACACGATGCATAATGTCTCACATAAAGACGTGATACTTTATCATCATTCTGCCATAATATTTTATGTGCCATGTTCCAAAATTCGATCTATGAAGAGGGATGCCGTGATCATAATCGAATTTTGAGAATGCACTATATATATCCTTGACTAAATTTATTAACGTTTCTCGATCTAAGCTTTAATATTTTGAAACGAAGTATAATATTCTCTCCCTTAATTATATAAAAACAACTTTTCAACCATTGCAACTTTGCAAATTGAATCTTTTTTTCTATAATTAATATCGCTAACTCGCAATAGTTTTACCATAATAATCATGCTCCCACTAACATGATGATTATTTTCTTACTAACATAACACTTATGCTCCCACTAGCTTTGACATGTATTCAGAAAACAATCAAACTTCCAGAGAACAATGCTTATTGAATTCCTTAAGTTCATATTTCTAATACCTAATACTTTGATAAGCCTTTATCAAAGCTTCTTAAACTCATACACCTTTGCCTTAGAAAGCTCATATGTGTGTCTAGACAATTTCAGAACTTATGACACTAAGTCCCAAATGTTCAGACTAATTGCCAAATCTCACAATTTGAACTATGGAAAGGGATGCCGTAACCATAATCGAATTTGAGAATACAATTTCCACAATCGCTATCTTCTTAAAATCTCTCTTCGTGAAAGCATTTCCTCACAGTCATTTTCATGAAGGAGGTAATCTTATGACACTTAGATTTTGTGGTGTATAAGTTCCAATCCATGTGAATTTGTCAAAACCAAAGTTTGTGACAAATCCAATATCATATGGACTGAACTTTCTTAATCTTGATTTCTTGCCTTATGGTAACACTAGTGCCCACCATGTCTTCCAAGTGGTTTAGCAACTCATCCTTATCAATTTACTTTCCATTGATCAAGGTGCTTTGTCTTTATGCATTCACATGAGAACTCATGGAACTCACATGTAACACCCGTTTATTTATTAAATAAATAAATAAATAAATGAAGGACTCGTAGCCCTTAAATAAATAATTATGTATAAAAGGATGGTCTCAAAGAGCTAATCGTCACCATTTTAGAAGTCGAGGGTTAAAAGAGTAAGTTCCGGACCCAATTCGTAAGTATTAATGAGGGTGGGGACTAAATATTAACTTTTGGGACTTCATTTGAAAGGATTTTAGAGGCTTAGGGGTTGTATTGTAAATTAGGGGCGTTATTTCATAAGGAATCATGGAAGGGAGGGCTAAAATGTAAGTTTTGGATTTCTTTTGAAAGAGAATTGAAGGGCAGGGTTTAAAAGGTAAATATGGGATTTATATTGTAATTGATGAGATTAAAACTTAATCTTGAAGATTGATTAGATCTTAAACAGGTAAATAAATATTAAACAGCAAGAACGAACGCAAAAATAAAGAACAACTCAAGAATGAATCAAATGTGTCGAATGATTATAAAATAACCCTCAGAAGAGCTCGACAAAGAACATCAACTGTAGAGGGTTAGAAGGTTTACAGGAACGATAAAGATAATCAAAGCTATCGTAATCTTCTCTATTGTATTCTAGACCGTTCTCTCTAAACGTTAACCTAATATGCATGCAAGCATATTCTTATATAGTAAACCTAGCAAGCTCACGGTTGGACAGGCCCAAACCGGAGCACAAAACAAATGGACTAACAGCCGAGCCCAATGACGCAACACTTAAGCGAATCTTCAAGCCAACAATCTCCCCCTTTGCGTCAATTGGAGCGAGATCTTCACTTGTTACTTGGGCCAGCAGCAGCACCAGGTACCTTCTTCTTGACGGTCTGAAACAGACGAGAGATAAGAGCAAGTATCGTCTGTCGGAATCTGATGTACCATTGGATCATGTCGTTGAAGTACTTGACATCGTCTGCTGCATTCTCTTTACACCTACGGATGATCGACAGAACATGCTCAAGACAAGCATTGGTGTAAAGATGTTTATCCGCCAAAGCAAAGAGACATTTATGTCCTTCTGCTCTAGTGAACATGGCCGAATTGCGTCTCGGGTCGATCTTGCCCATCTTCATTTGATTGAGATCACTGGCCGATCCCACAGGAGATATCTTCGGTTTCTTCTTGAAGACTGTGGCTATCTCCTGATCCATTAAGGCGACCTCCATGATGTAACAGACAATCATCCTTTTGAGATGGTCTATAATTGGACCATATTCAGCTTCATTCGTCAAAAGGATGTTGTGAAAAATGATCCAATCATGAGGGTTTAGGTTCGGTAGATCTGCTAAGGATATAAGATGTTCGGTTCTAAGCAGACCCTCTTATCACCCTGAACCGAACGTTGATGAATCTCCCTTCGGTATAAGGCTTTAAGACCCGAACATTAACGATCTTCTAAGCGCTCCATGTTTGGTATTGTGGTTGAGCGGCCTTCAGATAGAACTCGATTTACTCCCTATCAACCTCAGGATTAGGATGAGGGACTTCAAAAATGTTGGAGAAGGCGTGGAAGATAAACGCTTTTCGAGTCAACGGCATATCGAACTGTGAATCGACAGAATTATTGCAGTCGAAGGAGATCACCGGTTCGAGCCATAGGATGCTAGGAGTATCTATGGCCTCCTTTATCATTCTCTCCCGAGTCCAAGCAGGGAAAAGAGTCTTCTTGCTCTCGAGGAGATCGTGGGCTTCTTTCTTGTTGCGTTCGGCTTCTTCAGCTTCTCGCGCCACACGAACATTGTCGTTTTCCACATTGCAACTGTTTTTGCGTTTAAGCAAGTCAGCAATGGTTTCCTTATCATCTTCATCTTCTTCCTCAGCTATATTCTTTCCTTTATCCTTCACACCCGAACCCGAAGTTTGACCAGTCGGAGGTGGTTCGGTTGTGTGAGCAGCTGTTGAGGAAGGAGGTGGTTTCGATCCGGACTTCCCTTCTCCCCCTTGTTTCGGATTGGACACGAAACTAGGTAGGCCTTCGATTTTGCTGAGAAGGTCCATGGCAGGAGTAAGTTTTTCAGCAAGGGTGCGCCTCACCGAATGATTGAGAATCGGATCATGTGCTTCCAGGATGTTGGATAGGGCAGCGTGTACATCCGAAACACAAGTTTTTATAACCTCCCGTTCGGATCGAAGAGCTTCAATCTGTTGCTGTGAGTTTGAAAGCTGAGTGCTCTTGACCTTGAGGGTGGTGGTTTTGCTTGCCAGAACGTCCATTAACGAGTTTTCAGCTGCGAGATCCTCTTGTAGTTTAGCGAGGCGGTCGTCAATGGAGGCATGAAGGGCCGAGTTGTCGTCGCTTATGGATTGGCGAAGGGTAGCGAACGACTGTAACTCTGTTGAGACGAACGTGGCCAATTGCTGAACGATTTGTTCCAACGTTGTCTTTGTAGCGTTAGCGCTCTCCTGTAAGGACTTCAACAGGGAAGAGGCGTCAGTGAATAGTTTATCGACTTTTGCGGTCGCAGCCTCACATGCTTTTGTGGAGGCGTCAATGGCGGCAGTGGCTGAAGCGACAGAATCATGCTGAGCCCTGGAGAAGGCATCAACAATCTTCTGAAGAGCGGCTTCAGAGAGAGAGGACTGAGTGTTTGAGGATGAAGCGAGAAACAAGTCAACCTTCTCGTTGAGCTCCTTAAGATGCTTCTTTGTTACTGGAGCATCGTCCTCATCGTCGCTTTGAACCTGAAACGGACTAAAGTAGACCGAATCAAAGGTCATATTGTCCCCTCCAAGGAAAGGATTATCTCCATAAGAGGCATGATCTGGAGATGTTGGGGGTGGTGAAGCTGGGGGTGTGGTGGTTTGTATGGATTCAGGTTGAGTGTTTGTGGGGGTAGTTTCGGGTGGTTGTTGAGTATGGGTAGGTTCAGTTGTATGCTGGGTTTCGGTTTGAGGTGGTTCGGTTACGGGTGGTGTTTCGGTTGCATCGGTATGAACCCCCGTATCAGATACGTTGGTTGTAACCTTTGCAGTTGTTGTAGTGGTATCTGTGAAAATGGGTGGTGGTAAAGGGAAAGAGGTTTTAGGAAGGGTGGTAGTGGGGTTTATGGTGGGAATGGAAGTAGGGATGGTTTGAGGAGGTGAAGGAACTGGTGAGACATGAATTTCCATGTCTGGGGTAGGTGATCGGGGTGGGGTGTTGCCTCTGGGAGGGGTTTCGCCTCTTTGAGAGCCGTCCGAACCCGAACTCTCACCTTCTGAGTCGCTCGAAGAGGAAGCGATGACAAGCTTTCGCTTCGGTTGAGTCTTCCTTCTCTTCGGCTGCGGGGACTGTGCAGGTTTTGTTTGTTTCCTCTTCCTGGGAGAAGGACCTTTAGGAGCTTTGGTCACTTGCTTCCCTTTATCCGCCTTTTTGCCCCTAACAGGTTTGTCAGCATCGTGGATGGACTTGAGCATTTCCTGTGTGAGTTGCCTAGGTCCAGACGCCTTGAACTCCTTAACGGTCCGGATGATCCTGCTGTCAGACGGAACATCGCCATACATTGTCTCCGGAATAGAGCCAATGAAAGAGAACTTGGATGCATCAGAGACGATGATCTTCGTGGTATGAAAAGTACCGATCGAAGACATCGATGCACCAGCAGCAGTGGGGACATCAAATTTAGCCATTGCCCATTTTGTGATAAGAATCCAGAACCGGGCATACGACACCTCAGAATGTCGTGATGAAGAAGAGAGGCTCTGGATGAGCTGTTGCCAGAGAACAGACCCATAGTCAAGATTGACTCCGTTATAAACGCCATACATAATCGACAAGAACAGTCGACTAGAACCATCGGATCCTGAGCTCCGATCAGATAAGCCCTTGAAGAGGACTGTAAACATGCCGTTCCACTGTGGCGGCAAGCAGGATTTCTTAAACTTCGCGACGGAGGAGAGCACCTCCGTGTACCCCATATTGTAAAACATGTTGTAAAGATGCCCAATTGGAATCGTCTCCGGATTAATCCTTGAAGGGTCAGCAGCCAACCCTAGCAGTGTGCCAAAGCGTTGTCTAGAAATGGAGGTCTTGTGATCAGCAACCTCGAAGAACACCCTCTCGACTTCTTTGTCGTAGTGTGCAGTCGCATACACCTGCGATAGAATCTCCATGGGCACAGACTCAACCCTAGAAAGAGATGGAGCGATTTGTGAGTACTTCAGGCACTCGATGATCGGCGACATATAAGAATCATATGCCAGAGGGTTTAGGTCAATCACCAAACACTGGTGAGGGCGAATGGGAAGGATGTGTGAGGTGGCATGGACTGATGATGATTCTGCCATTGTTGAAGATAGGAAGAAGAAGATGAACAGTAAAAGCTTTTAGGGAATTTTTGTTCTCTTGGAAATTCGGATGCAGTAAAGAGGTAAATGGGAGTGGAGACTGCCTTTTATAGTGGGTGTAAGGAGAGAGAAAAATCTGTTCAAATCTTCTATGGAAATACGAAAAGGTTTTCCGGAATGACAGATGCGTGACAGTTAAGGCATGCGATGATCACGTAGGAGAGAGAGTGTCAGATTCCTAGGAACACGCCGCCCAACAAGCGCCGTTTCAGAAGAAACCGTTTCAATTCCACACGCGCCTTGATGTGCCAGAGAGGAACCGCTTGAAATTTGCACACGCGTCCATTATGTCAGTTAAAGAATGGGCGTTTCAAATTCGCATGCGTCCCTTTGTAACCGTCGTTTGAAATTCAATCTTTTTATCTCCCGCCTGAGTCAGCAACCCATAATCTTAGCTTTTAAATGGCATATTTTGAATTTATTTCCCATGTGGATGATTTTTGACCATAACTCGATAATTAACCACCGAAGCAATAATACAGCCTGTAATTATTAGTACCAGAATTTTGGAAAATCAAAGATTTTCGTGCTAAGAGTGTAAAAAAGAAAAGAAATAAAGCAACTCTTTTTAGAAATAAATGTGATGTCAATAATGACACGAAACAAATGATTCCGGGCACGAATCTCTTCCTTCAAGATCAAGAGAGACCTTAAAGTGTTTATGTGGTTTCCCGTTGAATGACGATCAAACACTTATTAATAAATGTTGAAAGGCTTCTTTTAATTAGGCTACGTAAGGGTGGCTTTCGCTTTGATGCAACAATTCTAATCTTGAAATAAGAAAGAAAGGGATCAAAGTACTTGTGAGACTGGTGTAGTCTGTTGAACAAGTAGGTAGGAAATTATTTTAAATTGGCTTGGAAAATATAAGATCTCAAAAAAAATTAAAAACTGGATCCCAAGGGAAGAAATGTTATGGTGTTTAACAATTTCATAGGAATCACACAAAAATAAAAAATTTGAGATTTCAGTAAGATACATCCGTCAATTCTTTGGTGAAAACTTGAGCAAATTTATTGTTCACCGTCAATTCAGATTTGGTGTTGAAGTTTGGGTTTCACTCAGCTCGTAGTGGCACGAAACTGAGATCATAAACACAGTTGTTGTGTAACCATAAACCTCAGTGGTAATGTCTGAGAGTCTCAAGGGTTACGTTGATGAAACGAATGTAATGGAGAAATGTAATGGAGATGGTGTAAGAAATTAAAGTACCTCTGGTGCGAAAATAAGGACCAAGCAGAAAACTCTTTTCTCATGTGAGAAGAGAGTGAGGTAGCTCACGATTAGAATAAATGTGATAGCCTGATTGGGAAGACAGGGTTTGTTTATACCAAGTCATTAAGGCTATTATTCAGAATCTTATGAGGCTTGGGACACATACAGCAGCATGCTTCTAGGGACACTTAAGTAATCCAACAATTATATCCCCATAAACGAACGAACACAAAAAAATAAGAAAATATTTTTGGAGTTTTTGATATATATAAAAAAATTAAAAAGAAAACAAACTAATAAAAAAAATTAAGCAAGAAAAAAAAAATAAGACTTAGAAAGAGTAAAAAAAAACTTTTGGAAAAATTTGGTAACCGAACCCGAACGTTCGGTTGGTTTCGGTTGAGAAAAGTTTGAAAAACCGAACCCGAGCGTTCGGTTGGTTTTGGTTTAAGAAAATTTTGAAAAACCGAACCCGAGCGTTCGGTTGGTTTCGGTTAAAGAAAATTTTGAAAAACCGAACCCGAGCGTTCGGTTGGTTTCGGTTTAAGAAAATTTTGAAAAATCGAACCCGAGCGTTCGGTTGGTTTCGGTTTAAGAAAATTTTGAAAAACCGAACCCGAGCGTTCGGTTGGTTTCGGTTAAAGAAAATTTTGAAAAACCGAACCCGAGCGTTCGGTAGGTTTCGGTTTTGGAAAATTTTGAGAAACCGAACCCGAACCTTCGGTAGGTTTCGGTTTTGGAAAATTTTCGAAACCCAAGGAATTTGGGCTTGCAATAAGAAAATACTTTTGACAATAGGAGAAACAACTTTGTACATGAAATATACAATCAAGAAATCTACCTTTGTAGTGATGAGCGAGTCAGATGATTTAACCGAACCTGAACGTTCGGTCAATTTCGCTTCTTATGATTGAGGTTGAGAGGTAGTTTGAGGTAGTGACTCGGATTCCATCATACCTAGCCCTTGTAAAGTTCTGTTGAATGATGCTTCAGGAAGAGCTTTGGTAAAGACGTCAGCCAGTTGATCAGTGGTTCTTACAAAGTGTACTTCAACGTTTCCATCTTCCACATGATCTTTGATGAAGTGATACCTCAGTGCTATGTGTTTGGTTTTGGAATGTTGCACTGGGTTATGACAGATCCTAATTGCACTTTCAGAGTCACAATATAGTGGGATCTTCTTCATATTGATTCCATAGTCTCAAAGTTGACTCTGGATCCAAATCACTTGAGAGGTGCAGGATGCAGCGGCTATGTATTCAGCTTCGGCAGTAGACAACGACACGCACGTTTGTTTCTTTGATTGGCAGCTAACCAACTTCCCGTCAAGGAATTGACAGCCGCCAGTGGTGCTTTTTCTGTCGAGTCCACATCCTCCAAGGTCTGCATCTGAGTAGGCTTGAATGAAGAAGCCTGAGTTGGAAGGATACCATAGACCTAAGGAGGCAGTTCGCTTGAGATATCGTAAAATGTTCTTCACTGCAAGCATGTGAGGTTCATGTGGGTTTGCCTGAAATCTAGCACAGTAACACACATAAAACATGATGCCAGGCCTGCTAGCAGTAAGATACATTAGTGATCCTATCATTTGACGATAGAGCATGATATCAACAGCCGGTTTGTCCAGGGATGGAGTTAGCTTGGTGCCGAATGCCATTGGGAGTTTGACTTTGGAGTCTCCCATCATACCAAACTTTGCTAAGAGAGTCTTCGTGTAAGCTTCCTGATTGATAAAGATGCCTTCGGGTCCCTGTCTAATATTTAAACCAAGGAAAAAATTAATAGGACCCATTGAGCTCATTTCAAATTTAGTCTCCATCAGCTTTCTGAATTCAACTGTTAGGTTGGGATTCGTTGAGCCAAAGATGATATCATCGACGTAAATTTGAACGATCATAAGGTGGTTACCTTCCTTTTTGCGAAAGAAGGTTGGGTCAACCGAACCTTGTTTGAATTTGGACATCTTTAAGAATTTAGTTAGCGTTTCATACCAGGCTCTCGGAGCTTGTTTGAGTCCATACACGGCTTTATCCAGAATGTAGCAATGAGTTGGATATTTTTCATTAACGAACCCAGGAGGTTGCTCCACATACACTGTTTCTTCGAGTTCTCCATTAAGAAATGCACACTTGACGTCCATTTGGAAAACTTCAAAGTTTTTGTGGGCAGCATAAGCAAGAAATATTCTTACAGATTCCAACCTAGCTACAGGAGCGAAAGTCTCTTCATAATCAATCCCTTCCTCCTGACAATATCCTTTTACTACCAGACGAGCTTTGTTCCTTATAACGTTCCCTTCCTTGTCCATTTTATTCCTAAAGACCCATTTGAGACCAACAATCGAGGCATCTGGTGGAGTTGGAATGAGGCGCCAGACTTTGTTCCTTTCAAATTCGTTCAGTTCGTCTTGCATCGCTTGAACCCAATCGGAGTGATCGAGAGCAGTGTTAACTGTCTTCGGTTCAACCTTTGATACGAATGAGTTAAACATGCAAAATTCAACTTTGGAAAATATGGATGTCTGTTTTGCCTTGAGTTGTGATCGGGTTAGAACCTTTTCAGAAACATCACCAAAAACTTGCGAGGGAGGATGATCTCTGGTCCATTTGGTAAGAGGAGGGTAGTTTGGATTAAAGGAGGGATCCAGTTCAGCATTGATCATTTCTTCTGGCTCGGATTGGCTTTCGTAGTCGAATGACATATCAGCTTGCTCCCCCTCGATAGATGAGCTTTCTGGAATGCTTTGAGAAACTTGAGGTTCAGAGGTTTCTTGTGGTGCTTGGGATTCAGGCGTTGATGCACCTTCGGATGGTGAAGCACTTTCGGTTGAAGAAGTACTTTCGGTTGCAGTCGGAGAGCTTGGCTCCCCCTCAACATGTGAGGTCGGCTAAGTTGATGACGGTTGATCCTCCCCCTCGACTGAAGCATCGTTTGATGGAGGTTCGTCAGAATTCGATTCCCCTTCATTCATTCTCTTGGCAGCTTCTTCGATAATTTGCTTCATATGGTCCACTTTGTTGTCTGCTGCGCCTGCTTCTGAGAGAGTAGCTTTCTCTGGTTCGTCAAATAGCTCCATAAACTTCTCGAATAGATTAGCAATTAAGACTGTGACTTGGCCAGTTTGAGGAAAGATTTCCCCAGCTGTGTCTTCTTTGGCCTGTAGCTTTTTGACATAGCTATCGTCGAAAGTCACGTAGTAAGTCTCTTCGATTTTCCTTGAACGCTTGTTTAATACTCTGTATGCTTTGGAAGTGAGAGAGTAGCCCAGAAAGATTCCCTCGTCGGCTTTGACATCGAACTTGTTGCGGTGTTCTTTAGAGTTAAAGATGAAACACCGTGAACCGAACACGTGGAAAAAATTCACATTGGGCTTTCTGTTGTTGAGAATCTCATAAGGTGTGAGCGTGAATCGCTTGTTGAGATATGACCTGTTTTGTGTAAAACAAGCAGCAGAAATAGCATCAGCCCAAAAATAAAGAGGTAAGGAAGCGAAACTTAGCATTGTTCGGGCAGCTTTACACAAAGATCGGTTTCGTCTTTCGACAATTCCGTTCTGTTGAGGTGTGTAGGGAGCTGAGAAGTTGTGACTTATTCCCTTTTCTGCCAGAAATTCTTCAAATTCTCTGTTTTTGAATTCCAGACCATTGTCGCTCCTGATGTTGCGAACGACCTTCTTGAGCTGTACTTCAATTTGCTTGATGAACACTTTCAGCTTATGAGTCGCTTCAGATTTGAGCTTTAGAAAGAACACCCATGTAAATCGCGAAAAGTCATCAACAATAACAAGAATATACTTGCTACCACCAATGCTTTCGATAGATGATGGACCACACAAATCAATATGAAGTAATTCGAGTGGTTCAACAACTTTTGTGTTAATTATAGATGGATGACTTTGACGACTCTGCTTCCCCATTTCGCATGCAGCACACAAATGATCTCTGTCGAGCTTGAGCAATGGAAGACCTCGAACATGACCTCCACTGACAAGTTTGTTGATATCTTTAAAGTTGAGATGAGAGAGTCTTCGGTGCCACAACCAGCTTTCGTCAGATTGTGCTTTTGATAACAGGCATATAGCTGGGTTTCCTTTGATGGGTTTGAGGTTTAGAGGAAACATTTCACCCTTACGCTCCGATTTGAGAATTACTTTCTTCGTCTTTTTCTCAATAATTTCAGAACCTTCATCGTCGAATGAGACTTTGAGACCTGTACCTCCAACAAGCTGAGATACACTGATGAGGTTGGGTTGTAGTCCTTCCACGTAAGCCACCTTCCTTATAGTGAAATCACCATTGGTGATCATTCCGTATCCCTTTATGGTGCCGAAGGAGTTATTTCCAAACTTGACGTTGCCACCATTTGTAAGAGACCTGTATTCCCTGAGCTCTTCTTTCCTCCCTGTCATGTGACGCGAGCAGCCACTATCGATGTACCATTCTTCGTCAAACTCTTCGTTACTTATAACCTGCAAAAATTAAGCAGATTTAGGAACCCAAAGTTTCTTGGGTCCACGTGAGCCTTTCACAGGTACAAGAATAGTAAGAGAGATGTCAACAAGATATGTTCGTTTTATTAGTGTTGTTTCATCTTTCTTTTTGATGGTAAAAACTTTGATTTTATTAGGATTAGGTGCGTTCGGTTTAGACTCTGGTTTAGATGCAGAAACCTTCTGTTTTCCCTTTTGTTCAGCTGACGAATGAGATTTTTGAGAATGAACTGAGTGAGCTTTTGAGTGAGATGGAGATGAATTAGAAGAATTGGATGAATTAGATGAGTGAGAAGGAGTGGGCTTAGATTGAGATGACTTCTTGGCTGGAGACTCTAGGTGACCCTTTTGCTTTTGATCATTGGTGGGACTGACCTTAGAGTTTTGATCTCTTTTGATTTCAGAACCGAACCTTTGCTTTCGGTTGGAATCGTTCTGTGAGCCGAACCTTTGCTTTCGGTTGGAGTCATCCTGTGAGCCGAACCTTTGCTTTCGGTTGGTATTCTTTTCCGAACCGAACCTTGGCTTTCGGTTGTTGTGGTTCTCGTGCTTTTTAACAGGATTGTTCTCAAACTTTAGATTTTTGTCTTGATGCGAGAAATATGCATTCTGGGATTGCCAGAATTGTTTCCTTTCAGAGAGATTCTTCCTGTATCTCTGGTTCCTTTCACGTTTCTGATTCCTCATCTGCTTCGGTTGATGATGGATATTGGCTTTCATTTTTGCTTTCTCTTTGGCTGGTTCACTTTGAACTGTGGGAGTTTCACTTTGAACTGAGGAACTAGAGGGAACGTCTTCTTTTGCCGAACTTCCATTTTCTTGAGGAATGTCTTTCGTACCACTGGTACTTGGCACATCGAAATTATCTGGCTTGTTCAAGGGTTCTGGTATGTATCTTCCTTTACTTATCCATGAGGTCCTTTCTGATAAGCCTACCGTTTCATATGCATTATCGATTGGAGCTGACCAGAAGAACTCATCACAGCCATCAGCATTGTCTTCGTTTACAATTGCTGTGAGTTCAGCAGTCTGATGTTCTGTTACTCCTGTGACCTTGTACACTTGATTTGGAGTGGTCCTGACCTTTTGATATACAACCGCTTTCTCTGCTAAGATCGGGGACTTTTGTTGGGACAATCGAGCGAACTCCACTGAATTTTCTGAAATTAGATTCTTGTGGTTTTCAGGTTCGCTTTTCACAAATTCTGAGCAGTCAACCGTGTCCTCTACAGAAATTTCACTCATATTGTCATCCTCATTAAGCTCAGATGCATTTTCAACATCAATTTTGTTTTCTGAGCTCAAGTTGGCGTTTAAAGAGTCAAATTTTTGTATGGTTTCGGTTCTCAGTTTAAGTCTATCATTTTCATCCAAAAGGTTTTTAAGCATGTCCTTGTGGTCCTTGGATTTAATGAAAGATTCTATTTTGTCCAGTCCATACATATAGGTCGAATTGACGTCATCAGATGATATCACACTCTCACAATTATAAGCTTCAGCATCAATTTCATCCTCCTTAAACTCAAGGAAGGGCAAAATCATGCGATGAATCTTTTGGCCTATTTCACAGTCCAAGTGAAGCTGAGTAATATTAGTATAAAGACGTTTTGCAATCAAACAAAAAACATTACGCTGTTTTAACAACTTTAAATTTTCTCTTTGTAAATAAATGTTTTCATCTTTTATGTTAACTAATTCTGACTCCTTCAACTCGATCCACATGTGCCGCTCCTCACTCTTCGAAGACACCCTGCTTAATTGATCAGTTATGTTGAAATTGGTGACTCGAGTTTGAGTTAAACTACTATCTAGATGAGAGATTCGTGTATTAACACTTTTTAGTTCTTTTTCATATGAGCATTGTGGTACTTTAAATGAAACAAAAACCGATTGTACCTTCTTGATCAGTTCATCGAGCTCGTTGAACTGCACACTGAGCGGTTTGGCCGTAAAGCACATATCCTGCTGCTCCTTCGGTTCATTGCTTCCACCACCAGTGTTGTTTCCCCTCATCTGAGATACTTCGGACACCATCAACCACCTTCCTCAACTGCTCTCCTCTTTAGCCACACAAGCCTTTCCATGAGAAGGCTTCCTCACTTCATCGTCTTCAGAGTCGGTTGACCAAACTTCCACGCCACCGAACTCGTCATCAGCAACCGAACCCTGCACAATTAGAGCATTCATGGAAGGGTTAGCGGTAGATTTCTTCTTCCTCATCTCATCAAGCTTTTTCTGCAGCAAAGCTTCCTCATCCTTTTCCTCATCTTTTTCAGCCATCTTTTTGAGGACACAATCCTTAGCATAGTGATTTTTCCCTCCACAGTAGTAACAGCTTACTCCAGAATCACCATCTGCCTTCGGTTCCTTCTTGGACTCTTCAACCTTCGGTTCATTGTTAACCTTTTCTAAACTATATCTCCCCTGCCAGTTTCGGTTTTTGTTGCTGGGGAATCTCTTCTTAATGAACCTCTTGGGGTTGGACACCGTCATAGCATAATCCTCAGACGTGAGGTCATACTCCTCCAGGTTGAGGTCTTCGTCCTCCATCACAGCTTTACTTTTTGACAGGAGGGCCAGCGAACCTAGGCTTGAGACAACATTCTTTTCCTGCAGCACAATCTTCTCCTGAGACTTGAGAATACCCACCAGTTTCGCCAAAGAATATGATTTAAACTGCTCATGGGCTTTGACTGTAGACACCACTGCTCTCCACTCTGATCTTAGACCATTTAGAAACGTAACCTTCTGCTCGATAAGCTTTCTTTCGATGTCATGTTTGATCATCTTGCTGAGAAGATGATTGAAGTGATCGAACGTTTGGGTCACAGTTTCTTCGGCTCCTTGCCTGAATTCTCCAAACTCAGATAAGAGTAAGGTTTGGATAGAGTGTTCAAGATCCTCGTCTGTAGAGTACAATTCACGAAGCCTATCCCAAACTTCCTTTGCCGTCGTGCATGAGCTTACCAACCTGAAAGTGTCGGACTGAAGGGCGAATCTGATCAATCTTAACACCTTGATATTACACTGGAATTTATCCTTTTCATCTTGCGCAATATCTTTAACGTCCTTCAGTAGATCATTATACTCCTTTTGAGTTTTAATAATCCACGACGTTGCAGAATGAGAAAATGGTCCATTGATAATTGCTTCCCAGATGAGGTATCCATTATCCTCAGATCCTATAACATAGTCTTCGAAGTGATGCACCCAGACTTCATAATCATGGGTGTATAGGATGGGAATCTTCGTGGTTGAACCAATGCTATTGGAAATATTGATGGGATTCGATTGCGACTCGTCCATAATGATCGAATAACCTGTTCAAAGATCAGACTTGTAATAAATCAGATTAGGGCAAAACAATAAATATCAAGATACGTCAATAATGAGATGACGGCTCAATAAATATCAGTAATTGCGGAAAAACCCTAATTGAAACCTTTTCACAGAAAAGAAGTGTATCGATTACACAGCCTCCTGCTCTGATACCAATTGATGAGATTAAAATTTAATCTTGAAGATCGATTAGATCTTAAACAGGTAAATAAATATTAAACAGCAAGAACGAACGCAAAAATAAAGAACAACTCAAGAATGAATCAAACGTGTCGAATGATTATAAAATAACCCTCAGAAGAGCTCGACAAAGAACATCAACTGTAGAGGGTTAGAAGGTTTACAGGAATGATAAAGATAATCAAAGCTATCGTAATCTTCTCTATTGTATTCTAGATCGTTCTCTCTAAACGTTAACCTAATATGCATGCAAGCATATTCTTATATAGTAAACCTAGCAAGCTCACGGTTGGACAGGCCCAAACCGGAGCACAAAACAAATGGACTAACAGCCGAGCCCAATGACGCAACACTTAAGCGAATCTTCAAGCCAACAGTAATGATTTCTGGATGGAGGGGCTAAACTTGGAATTATGAAAAGAAGTTATGGGGATCGGGGTATATAAACCCGTTACCCCCGGTAACCCTAACCCTATCCTCATTTGTACAGCCGCCAACTTCCTCTACACTCTCCTTCACCCTCATCGGCATCGCACCACCCATCTCCACCGATTCCGATCACTGCCGTCACCATAGAAGCCTCTCAGCAGCCGAGGGCATCACCAAGTTCGATACTTCTCGTCTTCGCCTACTACTTCGTCGACGAAGGCCACCATTCCGCCGCCTGATGCCGTCAGTTACGTCATGTATGGCCGGAGATGGCCTGTAACCGCTGCCCGTTTCAGAACTCGTCTTGCTGCCGCCATTCTTTTCTTTTCCCTTTCGCTCCATCCGCCGCCAAGGGCGTGCTTCTGTTGCTCCAGTCGTGGTCGCCACCCCAAAGGGCTGTCGAGTTTGTGCGGGTTATCACCTGTTGAGTTGGGGTGCGTTTCCTTGTATGCCTGCTTGCTGTTGGCCAGAAAAGCGGGGGAACCACCATGGCAGCCGCCATGGCGGCTATTACCTTGCTACCGTCGCCTTATGCCACAAAGAGGGTGGTTGGCCTCCCTCTCCGAGTAATGGAATGAAGAAGTGCATGTTTCAGTCGATGTGTGTGTGGGTGTATGGTCGGAGTCCTCGGAAAAGGCATTACCACCACCATAGGGTGGTGGCTGCCACCATCTGCCGCCGCCGGCCACCACAAGGTGGTTGTGTGTGTGTGTGTATTTTTTTAGTGTGTTATTTTGATATTTAGCATTGTATATTGTAAATCACAGCTTAGAATAATAAAAGAAATTGAAAACCACCACCGTGAGGTGGTGGCTGCCGCCTCCTGCCGCCACCGGCCGCCGTGTTGGGTGGCGGTGTGCTTTGATGGTGTTTGGACTCGTTTGGATGATTGGACAAGGGACTAAAACCCTAATGGGCCTTGAAACCCTAATGGGCCCAATGAAGCTTAATGGACTCTAATGGACCCAATAAAACCCTAATGGGCTTGATAATATTTTAGTGGGCGTAATGGGCCCAATAAAGCCCTAATTGATCTAAAAGCCCAACAAATTAATAAATAGGCTAGTATTGGGTTTGAAACCCTAATTAGGGTTTGGAAAACCCTAATGCCAATGAAACCCTAACTTTAAGAATTAATCAGGTCACACACACACAAGAATTATTTAATAACTTGAGATATTAAATAATAAACTTTGGCAAAGATTAATCTAAGCGATAATGGACTTAATGGATTAAGTCCTTAATGGGTTAAGTAGGAAACTTAACCCTAATCATCATTTTATGTGAAACCCTTATTTCACTTGGGTTTATTGTTGGGCCTTTCTTTCAGGCCTTGATGATTGGATTATTAAATGGGCTATCCAAGATCAAGCAATTAGACTAGAATTATTTAATGGGCCTAGGGTAAGGCTCATGTAAGGGGCTTGGGCCCAATTTGGAAAATTGGGCCATAGATGGGCCATAGTTTGGGCCTTAATGATTATATGATGTTGGGCCTCAGAATGAGACCATGTATAGGCCTAGGCCCAATTTGGAAAATTAGGTCATGTGTTGGGCTTTGATTCATAATTGAATTTGGGCCTATGGATCGGGCCTTGGGCTTGAATAAGCCAAGCCTGGGGTAATGAAGTAATTATTCAAGTATGTATTATAGTTATGTGTTGGAACCCAATTATTAATTGGGTGTTATTTTGGTGTTGACAGTTCGGGAATCTGTCAACCAATAGTTGGGGTTCAGCCTGCAGGACTTCAGCAGTGTGGGATTGTGTCTATGGGACTTCAACAGTGTGAGGTGAGTTACCTTCTAGTAGCGGTGGGTCTACGGCCACAATGCCGGCCCACCAGTAGGAGTTGTATGTTATATGATTGTCTTTGTGATATCATCTAGGTTTGCTACTACCTGATATGTTATATGCTGGCATGATATGTAAATGTGATAGTAGTAGAGTTCGGTTGTTAGGACCGAAGGGTAGGTCAGACACCCCAGATATGTCTGACAGTATGTGATGATATGTTTATATGCTGGCATGATATGTTATATGTGATAGTGGTAGTAGGAGGGGAATAGTCCCCAAGTTCGGTCGTTAGGACCGAAGGGTAGATCGGACACCCCAGATATGTCTGATAATATGTTATGTTATGATATATGTGATAGCAGCAGTAGGGGGTGAAATAGTCCCCGAGGATCGGTTGTTAGGACTGATGGGTAGTCAACACCCCAAAATGGCTTGACATGGGTAGTCAGCACCCCAGAACGGCTTGACATGGGTAGGTCGGCACCCCATAATGGACGTACCGGGTAGGTCGGGCACCCCAGAATTGCTCAGCAGTATGTATGTATGTATCAGATTGTATGGTATGTGGTATGATGGGGGAACTTACTAAGCTTCGTGCTTACGGTTTTCAGTTTTTGTTTCAGGTACTTCGTGTTTAAAGGAAAGGAGCCGACTTGATCACAGCGCATCACACTATGGTTTTCCGCACATGAGATCTTTGGGATTACACTCTGATATTGGTTTATGATAACATGTTTGATTATTTCCACTTTGGTTTTGACATGACATGATATTACAAATGTTTTATTACACTATTGGTTTTATATAATAATGTATTTAAAAATAAAATTTTTGGCCTGTATTTTGGGATGTTACATCACATGCATAATTAACTCAACTGGAATGGCACATAAAAGAAGTATGTCATCCACGATAGACCGTAAACCTCAAGTCGTGTGCTAGTGATGATTGATAAGGTGTATTCTTGATTTGTTCTTGAAACCTTTTCAAGATCATTAAAACTCCCATTGACCTCTTGACATATATGATTCTCTTGTCAGGAACCTTTCCTAGACAAAACAAATATTCAAGAGTTAGTGTAGTTCTTATCAAGACAAAACACTTCACATAATTGGTCCTAGTTGGTCTTTGTCTTATTCAAGACATCACAACTTACCAATTTCAAATGTGTAAGAATAAGAAAGCCTTTTTCCAAACTCCACATTTGATGAGTGTTATAAACCTACTTAAGACCTGTCACTCAATTCACAATCTTGGGATATAACTCTAAGACTTGATATTGGAACGAAGTATGACTGATTTCTTGATTTTAACCATTTCCACAATTCTCGATTCTTCTTCTTAGACACGCAAATGCACTAAGACTCATTTAGAGGATCAATTGAGATATGGTTCCTAATCATTAAGACTTATCATAAAACATAATAAAAGGTACTCTTCCTTCTTAGAATAGAAAAACTTTTATCTTTCTGCCTACTTGATTCTTCTTTATTCGTTCTACTATTCATTGCAACTCTTTCAATCAACTCAGATTTACACTTAATCTTATAAGTAAAATCATATTTACCAAACTTTAGTAAATTATGACAAATATTTTATCTATTTTGTGGTGGACTTGATCAACGCACAACTTAGTGTACTCGATCTCCTAGTCCTTCACTTGACACTTTGTCAAGGAATTAGTCTAATTTCCAAATATGAAAGTTTTTCATTCATCACGCAACCAAGTTGAATGATTCCAAGTTTCTGTCCAATTGAAACTTGGGCGATGAGAAACTCTCCCTATTTGGTAAATTCTCGATATTTCCACAAATAACATAATTAAGAATCAAATCCATTAATGCTAATAATAGAAACTTTCAAACATCAATTTTTTCATACACGCCTTTGCAAGGATAAATAAATAAGATAAAATCAAAGATTTATTTTATTGCGGAAAAATTTGTCCTTACAATGCAATTCAATTGAAAAACTATGTTATTAGCAATCTATTCTAACTCTAAGTGGTAGCTTAAGAATCCAATCTTCAAGCAATGCGATCGAAATCCATTTCTTCAAGATTAGATTCAGCTAACTTCTTCCCTTAAGCTTCCTCTCTTTTCTTCGATCCTACAAAACATTAAAATGTAATCTTATCACATCATGAATTAAGAATATGGAATAGGAACTTAAAAAAGCTAGATAGTGGATTTCATACCTGAAGAGGAGTCATAACACTAGACTCTCCAATCTCTTAGATCTCTCAGGTAGATAGGGCAGATTCGTCTCCAATGCCCCTTCTCTTGGCAATAAAAGCAAATGGACTCTTTTGGAATAACACTGTTAGGTCCGATTCTAGATCTAAAACTGATAATCAAACATACATGGATCAAGAGTAACACAGTAAAGATGAATGAATTGAGCTTCCACACGATTAAACACAAGAAATCGTCAGGTACAACTCAAAAATGACCGTAAGCTTCTAGAGCAACCAACCCCCAAAAGACCAGCTCCTACACAATATATACCCATCTAGACCGCAAACTGAGTTTGCAGCCGTAAACGTGTTTACGGTAGTAAACACAACAAAGTTCAAATAAACATAAAGTGAAATTACAGACATAAAACAAAACACATCACATGCTAAGCCTAGCCCAAACCATTTACATGGCCCTTCAATCTCCCCCTTGGTTTGGAGCAGGCTTGGATTTAGTCTTTGTCGACAACCAGCATGTCGGACCTCCCCATAGCTCCATTAGATATCCTCTTGTCAATAATTGTAGCCACCATCCTTGTATATTCCTTTGCAGCAGGCTCAAACAACTCATCAGCAACAACAATTTGACACCTTGCAAGTTGATGAATGTCTTGTTCACCAAACATAAGTAGATCCCTTTTGTCATACAAGCGAATACAATCTTCCTTGAGCTTGATGACAGCAGCATCTGATGTTTCATCATACACCCAATAAAGCATAGAGTGTAGAGATCCATCAGGACAGTTTTGAGGAACAGGGATGTGTTTTACTTGAGCAGTTGCTGGCCACATTACTGCCCGGATAGGCTTGCGGTTTCTTTATCCAATACATGCTTGTGAACTGCAACAAAGGACTCTGCAGTTTTCATTGATGGAAATCCTTTAGCGACTTGATCTTCCAAAAATGATTTGAATTGACTGTCCTTGGAATTCTTTGACGGATTCAAGAAGGGAGCTTTAGATAGCTCAATGAGATCAACTTTATTAAAGGAGTTGAAATCATGAGCATCCTTGTACAGTTCTTTATTTCCACTCTTCCTTCGAACCATGAACATATCTAATGTATCATGAAATCCCCATGAAATAATTCCTGACCTATCACCATACATGTCTCTGAAGGTTTGAGTGCTTAGGTTAGTGAAGGTTACTTGAGGTCTATCCCAAGCAGATTTATGATCCACACTTCTTTTAAAGAGCCATTTGTTCTTGTCAGTCGACTTATCAGCAGCTTTCTTTCGTTTAGCTCCTTTTTCCTTTGCAGCTCTGCAAGCCTGTTCTGGATCCACGTCAAAACGATCTACAACGATGGAAGATCGGATTGGTTTAGAGGAAATGGGAGCATCATCTATGGGAGCATCAACATTTGGAGCGTCTGGAGAGGGGGAATCGACATGAGGTTCATCAACAGTTGTCTTGAAATTGTCACCAAACCTGTCTTCAAGCTTCTTTTGTTACTCCAGGAGATTTGCAGCCAGACTTCCATGTTGCGTCTGAAGATCAGAAATCTGCTTAGTCTTCAGAGCATTTTCTTCTTTAAGTTCAGCCATTTGAATGCTGAGCTCGGTATTCTCAGATTGGAGGTCTGCGATTTTGATTACCAGCTCAATGTTCCTCTGGTCAAGCTCAGCATTCTTCTGTTTAATGGCATCAATCTGGCTTTGGAGTGAAGGGGAGTAATCTCTTGTGTTATCACCTCCGATGAGAATTCCCTTGCCACGAGAAGGCGGCATCGAGAATTGTTCCTCAGCTAACAGATGAGCTAGCTTGACTGAGGCATCGTCTTTGTTTGGCCTTGGAGGTGAGAGATCTTCTTGAAATGAGGAACCACCGGCATCGAATATAGTGCTGGGACCTTCACTTATGGGTTTGGCTGAGACAATAGCTGGTGTGATTTTTGGAGGAGCTATAACACTTTGTGTCGTTGAACTTCGATTTGCAAATCGCAGAACGAGTCTTCGTCGCTTTGTCAGAGGAGGAGTGGCTTGGATGGTGGAAAGATCTTCTTCCATTGGCGTGGAGGTAGGTAACTCATTATCAAGAGGAGGAATTCCTGACATTGTCACCATAGGAGTTGCTGTTTCTGCCTCTGGATTGGAAGTGGAAGGAGCGGTCACAAAAATTTCTTCTTCTACCCTTGTCTCATCAGTTACATGAGCTACTTCATCGACATCATTAAGCAAGTTGTCGAGGTTTACATCAGACAAAAATACATCATTATTATCAAAGTTTAATGGGATATTATCTTGATCAAATCCCGTGAGACCAACATTCTCATCTGCTTTGTCATCCTTTCTCAAATCTTCATTGTGGTCACCTGGAACCTGAACAGACTGCAGTTCCTGTTCAACATCGACTTGAGTTTCAAGGGCGGGAGTTTCATCGTCCTCGTGATCTGAAACATTGATTATAAATTCAGAGGACGCTTTTTCTGAAGAAGTTGGCTCGGATGTAGTCTTCCCAGAAGATTCATGAGATTCAGAAGACTCATTGATTTCAACAAAAGATCCAAACTTCACCAAGGGATGCAGACCTTGGAACACCACTTTGCCTTTCCGGTTTTGTTTAGTAAGACCAATGGTATGAGGACCCAAAGACTTTGTATCCATCATATCGCCACGTTTAACCATGTCCGGAAACTGATCATCAATGAAGGTCTGAATAAATCGAGGATACATCAGAAAGGCATCTCTATATCCCCGAGTCAGTGCACCGATGTTCACAAGAAATTCATCAAAGATATACTTTGAGAAGTTGTACTTGTTGCCAGCTGCAAGAGAAACAATAACTCCAGTGTTCCTGATAGAGATCTCATCTGCTCCCGATCTCCTTCCTGACACACAGCTGATAAACACGTGAGCCAAGAAGCGCCAGTAAGGAGGTAGGAGCTTCTTCACAGTGGGAGGATAAGAACCCTCGTATCCCATTCTCTCAAGAATCCGTGTAACTTCTTCAGCTTTAGCTTCGGTTGGATAGTCTGACTCATCAAGGATCATCAGAGTGCTTCTGATGTATTGCTCTGAAATTCTGACTTTGTAATTTTGCACTGTAGCCTCAATGATCATTTCCTTGTTCTTCTTAGTCAATTTGGCGGTTTTCCAGAACTCTTGAATACGACTTTCATAAATGATAGGATTCACCATAATCGCATAAGTCAAGCAGTACTCTCGAAGACGGTACATCATGGACATGAAGTCTCTGTGAGCCTCTGGTGGATCATCCAACACAATTGCAATGTTGTGCATCTCGGCTGTTTTAAGATATGCCATTATCTGCACTAACCAAGCCAAGTAAGAAAAAAATATTTTATGGTCAAACTAGGCCAACGAACCGTAAACTAAGTTTACGGTCAAACTAGGTCAATGGACCGTAAACTGAGTTTGCGGCCGTAAGGTCAAACGAGTTTATGACCGTAAACAAAGTGGGTTTGCGGCCCATAAATTAAAACAGGTTTACGGTCTATGAAGCACAACTAGTTTACGGTCTATGAGTTTACTCCCTGGAGTTTACGGCCTATGAGTTTACTCCCTGTGAGTTTACGGCCTATGAGTTTACTCCCTGTGAACATTCAAAAACCGTAAACTCCGACAACTTTTAAACTCAAATTATTCCACGATTCTAAGTCGATTCAAACAAAAATTAACAGGTTCAGGGTCGGAATTGACTTACCTTTTTCGTGGACTAAACGATGTTGAGAAAACTCACACTTTGATTTTTCGAAGATTTGAGAGAGAAAGGGCAGATTACGGTTTCACAGTGAAAGAGGCAGTAAAGAGTGTTTACAGCAGTAAACTCTCGCTTTTATACTCCTTTGACTTTTCCAGGCCGCATACACTGTATTGACTGTCCAAATTCCAAAAAAAAAAAATTTAAAAATAAAACCTTTTGAGGATAAAAATAAATATAGAATAAAAATAAAAATAAAATTAAAAAATAAAAAAAAATGCTAATGAAAATTTGTCTATTAGTTAAAAATAAAAATAAAAATAAAAATAAAAGTAAAAATAAAAAATTCTAACTAAACAACATAAGTAAACTTTTTTACTTCATCTTGAGGTACTAGGATCAAAGTTGTTGGACAACCATTATCCAGTTGTCGGTACCTTCCATATTCACATCTTTGTCTGGTCGATCGTCGGTATTGTGGTCCACTTAAACACGAAAAATTATGACAGATTTAGGACTTACTATTTGTTAGAAGACAAGGTGAACTTAAAAACCTAAAATTTATATCTGATCCTAATTCCTTAGATACTATATCTTAAGGACCATTCATCTGACGACGAACAGGGATATTGTTGTCCACCTAAATTGAGTAGCGAGATCTATAGACAATCAGTATGTGTTTAATTTTTAAGTGTACTAGAACGTGTTTCCCGCTTCCTGATATGCCCCAGCCATCAAGAACTTCCAGAGTACTCCTTACACCGGGTGAGCAGACAACCATTCAGAGAGAGAAGAGATTCAGAATTCTATTACTTATTACTTATAATTTCAGAGGGGTTGAGAGGTAGAAGGTTGCATATGTTGTGTACCAGGTCGGATTAGAAATCACGCAGAGGAGACAACATATGGCTAACAGATAAGAAGTCTTTCACATATATATAACCTGCAGAGAAATAGAGTTGCATATGTTGTGTACCAGGTCGGATTGGAAGTCGCGCAAAGGAGACAACATATGACTAACAGACGGAAAGAAAGAAAATGATATTCTACAGACCTAATTTATCAGAATTTACCAGTCGCTCCATCCAACCGGAATTAAGGACATAATCCGCACATCGAGGAAAAGTTAAACCATGGTTCCAAGTACGGGTTCAATTAATGTGACGAGTAGATTCCCATATATATCTCCCTGCTCAACCTATCCGAGCGTCGTATTGTCAGGCTGAACGGATCTAACTAGGTCAATATTTGTCAAGTCTATAAATTTCCTAAGTTCAACTCTGCCTAGTCAAGTCCATTTTAAAAATTTTCGTGCCTACCCACACATCATGTCAGAGCATAGATCCTTCAACTTCGGGTACGTTACGCAGACTCAGATTGCCTGTTATCACTTGATAATATCACTTCCCGAAACATCTCCCTCAAGCAGCACATTTCATAACCAATAATTTTTTTGATTTTTTGATTTTCTAATGTTTTTGGATTTTATGAAACTTTTCTAATTTTTGTTTTGTTTTTATTTCTCCCCCTAAATTTGTGCATAGGAGAGAAACAAAAGTAAATGCGCAAATTTAAATTATCCTAAAACAAAAATTAATCGTCAAAACGAATCATTTTTAAAAATCCCACAAGCACATCGAATCGAGCTTTGTTAAACGGCTTAGTGAACAAATCCGCCACATTGCTGGCGGTGGGAACCTGTTCTAGCCGGATGAGCGAGCGCTCATAACAATCTCTGATGAAATGAATTTTGATGTCAATGTGTTTGGTTTTGGAATGTTGGATAGGATTTTTTGTTATTTTTATAGCGGCCTCATTATCACAATGAATTAGGGTTTCTAGATAGTTCAGACCGTAATCCAACAGCTGATGTTGGATCCAGATAACTTGAGAACAGCATGTCGAGGCAGCAACGTATTCCGCTTCTACTGTAGAAGTAGATACCGTATGTTGTTTCTTGCATTGCCACGATACCAGTCTATCACCAAGAAACTGACACCCTCTTGATGTTGATTTCCTGTCAAGCTCACAGCCTCCATAATTACTGTCAGCAAAAGCATATAAGTTAAATTCAGAATTTTTCGGATACCAAAGGCCCAGTTTTGGACTGTGCTTTGATATACCGAAAGATTCTTTTGACAGCAATAAGATGTGAAAGTTTAGGATTAGCCTGATGGCAAGCACATTGACACACTACAAACATGATGTCGGGACGACTTGCAGTGAGATACATCAAGGAACCGATCATCGATCTGTAGTGAGTTTGATCTACGGATTCACCGTCAATATCTGGAATCAGCAGGGGTCTTTCAGTCATGGGAGTTGAAGCAGGTTTCGCGTCTAAAAATCCAAACTTCTCAAGAATATATTCAACATACTTTGCTTGATGTAGCAAGATTCCAGTTGAATTTTGATTGACCTGAAGCCCCAAAAACATGGTCATTTCACCTAGAGAACTGATCTCAAATCTCTTCTTCATGACACTTTCGAATTCTTTGCAAAGCTTTGAGCATGTGGACCCGAAGATGATGTCATCAACATAGATCTGAACCAGTATCTGATCATCACCCACATGCTTGATGAATAGAGTTTGATCAATAGTACCGTGAGAATAGCCATGTTCGAGCAAGTGCTTTGTTAGAGTTGCATACCATGCTCGAGGAGCTTGATGTAACCCATACAATGCCTTGTCCAACTTGTAAACATGATTAGGGAGCTTTGAGTCAATAAACCCAGGGGGTTGATCAACATAAATTTCTTCCTTCACCTTGTCGTACAAGAAGGCAGTCTTGACATCCATCTGGTAGACCGTGAAATTCTTATAGGAAGCATATGCGAGGAAGATTCGAATTGCCTCCAGACGAGTCACGGGAGCATACACCTCAGTATAATCAAGACCCTCGATCTGTCGAAACCCTCAGACCACCAATCGCGCTTTATTTCGAACGATTACACCAGAATCATCTTGCTTATTACGATAGACCCAACACATGTCAAGAGACCGTTTGCCTTTTGGTAACTCAACCAGTTTCCAGACCCCCAGTTTTTCAAATTGATTTAGCTCTTCATGCATCGCGTCTACCCAGCTGGGATCATTTAGAGCCATCTCAGTATTTTTGGGCTCAACTTGAGATATAAAGCAAGATTAAAGACATTCATTAACGTCTCCATTCTAACTTTTGGTTTTAACTCCATCACCCAGCCGGCCAATGACATTTTCGATCGGATGATCGCGCTGAATTTGGGAAGGTATGTCTTGGCTGATCTCATTGATCGAAACAGGAAGAGTGTGAATATTGAAACCTCCATCATTTGTTGGTTGAGTCCGATTAGAAGACTCTGCTACAAATTCATTTGCAATTGCTTCAGGAAAGAGGAGTTCCATAAATGTTGTATTGACAGCGGAAGCATCTCTAGACATGAACTCTCTTTCGATGGGTGTTAGAGGTGTAGCATCAGCATTAAGAGTTTCAGTTGGGATCTCAGAAACTGGACTAGTCGGTTGTATAGATGACTCCCCCTCAGATTGAGCAGAGAGCTCCCCTTCAAGTGGAGCAGAGGATTCCCTTTCAATCGTTGGGGGTCTGTAAACAACCTCTTCATCTTCGTCTTCAATCACAGGAACATTCTTCAAACCGGAGGAAGATCCACTTGAGTTATTCAAAGACACGTTTAGCGATCTGAATAAGGATGTGTAATCAAATAACCAGTCGGGAGCCACTCTAGCATCAGTTTCATTCTCCTCCAGCCAGCGCATGTCATAAGATTCAGTAATCTTCTTAGTCCTTTTGTTGTAGACCCTATATGCAGTGCGTGCGGCATACCCCACAAAGTAACAGTCATCAGCTTTGGCATTAAATTTAGGGTTGGAATCTAAGTGAAGAAGGGTGCAAGGACAGCCAAATACACGGAAATGGATTACGGAAGGATTGTGTCCATAAAGAATCTCGTATGGTGTCTTCATCTGTGCTTTGTTGATTAGAACACGATTCTGCACATAGCAAGTAGTGTTAATCGCCTCGGCCCAAAAGAAGACAGGTAGCTTGGAGTCACAAAGCATTGTCCTTGCAGCATCTTTCAATGTTCTGTTCCTTCATTCAGCAACACCGTTTTGTTAAGGCGTGTGAGCAGAACTATATTGATGCACTATCCCCTTTTTTGCGCAAAAATGATCAAGAACCGAATTCTTGAATTCAGTTCCATTATCAGTGCGAATCGCCTTCACTTGATTGTTAGTCTGCTTCTCAATCATCACCACAAACTTCTTTATCAGATCAGCAATCCCTGTTTTATTGGATAAGAAGAAGACCCATGTTAATCTAGAAAAATCATCAATCACAACAAGACAATACGAACTTCTGTTGATGCTCAGGACATTGACCGAACCAAATAAGTCCATATGCAATAATTGAAGCACTTGATTGATTGAGCTGATTTGCTTGGGCAAGTGTGGTTTCCGATGATGTTTTCCTAGAGCACAGGAAACACACTTTTCAAACGTGATAAAGTCTCTGACAGGAAGGCCTCAGACCATCTCATTTTTCACAAGATGATTCAGGTTTTTCGCATTAGCATGACCAAGTCTTCGATGCCATAGCATTGCATTGTGTTCGGAAACCTTTGAGAATAAACAAGTGACTTGTTCATGTAGGTTACTGTTCATATCAATGATGTAGGCGTTCCCATCCCGTTTTGATTTGACTAGAATCCATTCTTCTGGGATGACGATGCTAGGCTTGAGAATCATACACTCTTTATCAGTAAAATGCGTTGAGTAGCCTTTGTCACATATCTGAGAAACGCTCAACAAACTATGCTTTAACTCGGGTGCAAAGTTGACATTTTCAAAGCTCAATACTCCATTTGTAACAGTTCCGCGCTGTGTGATCTTTCCACCGTCTCTGCCCGCAAAGGAAACATAACCCCCATTAAAAGATTGAATTTCGCTCAGCTGGGAGATGTCTCCAGTCATATGCCGGGAACAACCACTATCGACGTACCAAGGACGGACGATATTCCTCCGCAACTGTCCCTGCAAAATGAGCGGAATCATTTAGACTTAGGAACCCAGGTCATCACTGTCCTGGGTTTCCTTTTCATCTTTTCTGATTTAGACTTTAAAATTTGCAAATTAGGATCTTCATTTCTAATCACTTCAGAGGGAGGTAACGATTAACTAGAGAGTGATTTGGGCTTCCATTGAAGTTTAGGTTTTACAACAGTCTCTGACGATTTTGAAATAGACTTCACAGGAGTTTGCATAGACCTTCTGGATTTTCTACCAAAATTAGTAGAAGATCTAGAATTGCTTTTTGACGAAACCGATCTTGGCTGAGCCTTGTTCGGTTTTGACAACCTGTTTTGAGTTTTGTTAGTAAAATCCTTTTTATTTGTTTGAAAAACAGCCCCTTTTCTGTTCTTACTATCTTTCTGATCCTTACTTTAAGAACGAGTTCTTGAGGATTTTCTAATTAAAGACCTTCCTCGAGACTCATTCTCCCCTCTCGGTGACAGATAGCTTACAAAGATCCTATTTTGACAGTTTCTAGCTATGTGACCACCAACTCCACAATTAAAACGAATATGTTTATTATTTGAATTTGAATTGCATTTTTCAGATTTATTTTCTTTACAAACACTCTTACTCTTCTTAGAAGAACATGCATGAGAATTAGATTGAGAAACAAGTGAGGGTGCCTCATTTGATTTAACTTGTGAAGTTGATGATTCATCATGAGAATCACAAGCATCAGAATTACCAACCAATTCATCAAACATATCGAAAAAATTAAATTCAACATTATCCAATGATGAGCTTACACAAGGAGCTTTTTCAGTCTTATCATCAGAAACACACTCAAATTTGTTCACAACAGAAAAATCAGAATTAAAAATAGAAACAGATTCTCCAGCTTCACACTTGGCCTGATCTAAGGGTGTATCTGTAGAGGAAGTAGAAACATTAGTACTTTCAATGTTAATAAAACCTCTTGAAACAAAACCAGCAGGTTTGCCATATCGAAGATGTGGCTCCTTGTCAGTTTCGTTCTGTGTCAAAGGGATTGATGTGTAGTTATGATTAAAAGGAGGAGGAACACAATCATACCCTAAACCATTGTTTGGATTTTCTTTAAGTTTCAATTGGGTTTCATACAAAGACTCAACTGTTTTACTAGAAGCATAATAATTTTTGAAACTCACATCTGTTTTTCCACTTTTAGTTTTTAACTCATCAAGTTCTTTGGTCACAGCATCAAGTTGTGTCTTAGTATAATCATAAATTTCATACTTTTTACTGAATTCTGATTGAATTTTTCTAAAATCTTTTATTTTGGCTTCTAGTTGGGCCTTAAGTGGTTTCTGTCCCTTCCTAAGTTGACAACCATCATATTTAAGGTCCTCTACTCGCCTACGTAAGGTTTGAATTTCATTTCGAAGAAGTGTAACATATTCTTTGCAAGCAAAAGAACAAGACGGTAGATTTACCTCACTTTTCTTGGGCTCAGAGGAGGTGGAAACCATTAGGGCAAACTGCATCTCCATCATTTCTGCCTCGGGATCAGTATCATTGTTCTTTGAAGCAGCATCATCAATTTGAGCAAAATGAGCATTTTCTGACCATGTGATGTTTAAAGCTTGAATTTGATCCTCCCAATCGAATGATTGAACAACCATAGTTGTTTCTCCATTGGTTGTAGCTCCTATACGATTGTTTCCCACTGCGACCATCTGTCGGTTGTTGTTTACTCTGCGATCTGGCTTCGGGCAGTCACGAGCAAAGTGACCTGGCTCGTGACAATTAAAACATCTCAGCATACTTTTGTTGAATCCCACCTTTTTGTTAGCATTCATAGCCCAGTTGTTTTTCCCTGTTTTCTTGGCGAATTGTTTGGCTCTGAAAACAGCCATGGCAATCTGCCAAGTAACGTCCATTTCCTCTACATCTTCGGGATGTATTTGGTTCAAGTCAGCAAAGGATAGCTGAGGTGGAAAATCTCCAGCTACAAAGGCATTGTAGCAATTAACTAGCCCAATGGCTAGAGCAAGATTTTCATCAGATTCTTTGGTGTTTGAAGAGGAGACTTTGGCTGACACATTGGAAGCAGGAACAGTTTGTTGAGATGGCACACTTGAAGGTTGATGTTGAGGGATGGATGTTGCAGCATTGAGGGTTTGAGTCTAAGGTTGTTGAGCTATGAAAGCTTGACCTGAGGAAGTCATGAAGGATGATAGTGTTGTATTGTTGGATGAAACACCAAGATTTGCAGTAGAATATGAATTCATATGGTTGATTTCTCTCTGTTTGTCATCAATGTCACAAGCTTTGATGATAGCCATAACCTCTGCAAGAGTGAGACGAACCAAGTCCTTGGTTTTCTTAATTACAGCAACATTCATATCCCATGAACGAGGAAGTGCATTCAGAAGTTTCTTGTTGATTTCTGACTTAGACAAACAGATCCCTGAAATGTTCATGTCAGTTGTGAGAGCGGTGAATCTTTGCAGTTGAGCCTCGAGGGTTTCTCCTGGAATGTAGTTAAACATGTTAAACTTCTGTCTTATCATGTCCTGCCTACTTTCTTTCATATCTTCATTGCCCTCGTAGACCTCAATAAGAGCTTCCCATAGAGATTTAGCAGAAGTGTACTCACGAAAACCTTGAGCAATATCAGGAGATAATGCCATGGTTAAGGTGGCTAATGCTCTTTCCTGTTCTTCAACCAGTTTAAATTCTTCATCAGTATAGTCCTCAATAGCTTTGTCAATCAATTGACCTCCGACAGTCATAGTCACTCTGACAGGACCTCTAAGTATGCTTCTCCGGATCTTGAAATCTTTCGTTTTGATGTACTTCTCGATTCTGTATTTCCACTCGGGAAAACCTTCAGCATACATCAATCTCGGAATGCGTGTAGTAGTGCCCATAACAGCATCAAGTTCCTGAAAATGAGTTTGAGAATCCATTTGAAAGTGATTTAACAGTTTCAAATTAGTTTACGGTTGAGGGTAGTTGAAATGATTGCGACCGTAAACAGAGTTTACGGTATGGGATTACGGTTCTTGGGTTTACAGTTCTTGGGTTTACGGTTCTTGGGTTTACGGTTCTTGGGTTTACAGGTTCTTGGGTTTACGGTTCTTGGGTTTACGGTGTAGGAGTTTTTAGTGATTACGGTTTCTAAATGAACAGTAAACAGAGTTTACGGTTGGCAGCAAACTCTCAATCAGTCTTTAAAACTCATAATTTTCAGACGAAATGTTTCTTCAAAGCTCAGAACGCAAAATCCAACAATCAATCGATGAAAACAACAGCTTGAACACACAAAATCTCGATCGGATGAGTTTGATACCAGTTTACTGCTCTGATACCAATTGTTAGGTCCGATTCTAGATCTAAAACTGATAATCAAACATACATGGATCAAGAGTAACACAGTAAAGATGAATGAATTGAGCTTGGACACGATTAAACACAAGAAATCGTCAGGTACAACTCAAAAATGACCGTAAGATTCTAGAGCAACCAACCCCCAATAGACCAGCTCCTACACAATATATACCCATCTGGACCGCAAACTGTGTTTGCAGCCGTAAACGTGTTTACGGTAGTAAACAAAACAAAGTTCAAATAAACATAAAGTGAAATTACAGACATAAAACAAAACACATCACATGCTAAGCCTAGCCCAAACCATTTACATGGCCCTTCAGACACAAGGAACTATGTCAGAGTTTACCTTTTCTGGATCTCCGATGTCATCATTTTCAATGTCTATTGAAGTCTGGGAGTTTGATTCACCAGACAAATTTGCTTGACCAGCACGCCAAATCATTGTTGATTCAGCAACTATATGCAAATAGGTGAGATCAATGAGGGTCACGTAATGATCCATCATATAGTACTCTCTAATGAACTCACTATATGATTCAGGAAGTGACTGAAGAACCCAGTCAATAGCCAACTCACTTGAAATCTCGACACCAATCATGCTTAACCTATTAATGTGTGACTTCATCTCTAAGACGTGTGTACACATAGGTTTCCCATCTTCATGTTTACTTGCCAAAAGGGCTTGAGTGAGCTTGAACTTTTCAAGCCTTCGAACTTGTGGGTTAGGGAGAACAATTGGAGGAGGTGGAGGAAGTGAAGCATGATCTCTTGTTCATCGATCATATCGTGGAACATCATCTTCACTAGGATCCAACACAACATTCCACAAATTGGAAGAGGGATGTCGTAATCCAATTTGCAGAATATTTGAAGGTAGGTAAATGACGATTTACCAATTTCCACCATGAAAAACGAAAAAGAAGGTTAAGTTTTAAATGTATTGGAAACTCCTAGATCTTTTGAGATATATTGAAACTATTCAATGACATGTTTTAATCTCGGATTATGCTCTTCTATTTGTGACTGTGATGTCGAGGATGACAAACAAGATGTGAATAACCATGCAAATGTGCTTGGTAACCTCATTGTCTTTATCATTAACTATTGATGTGCCGGTAAACCACACACGCTCCATCAAAATGAAAATTATGAGATACCCATTACTACTCTTTATTAGTGCCTTTTAGTGTGCCAGTTAACCACACACGCTCCACTAACGAGCAATAAATCATAATGTGCAATTTCATGGATTAGCATACTTTTCACATTTTTCCTAAACTAACTAGATTTGGGATTTTGTAAAATAATGTTCTAGTACTTTATTTAATAACATTATACTTTTAATGAGATGTAGCTGTCATATCAAATCCGTTCTGCTAACGACCCTCCATTAATCAAGAAAGCGGTGGGTGAGAGTGGACACCCATTCAACTACCATTTTATAGGCAGTTTCCGTATATCCCCCTTATAGACTAGCCTCGTGAATGAGGCATACTAGCGATTTGATTGACCATATTTTTATACATATATAATATTTAACTTTTACTTATAATATATAAGGTGTGTTTTAAACTTTTTAAAACTTTAAGGTTTATATATAAATTTCGAAAATTAAGACATTAATTTTAAATTTAAAATAAACCAAATAACTAGATTTAATATTTATCTATTAATTAACTTTTAATTAATTAATTAAATCTTGTAAGGATTATCTAATTAAATTAAACAATTAATTTAATCCTAATCCATATCCCTTCTAGATTTCGAAAATATGGGGATAGGATAATTTCCTTATATTTCTCAATTATCCAATAAGGCAACCATTATCCAAAACAAAGAAACCCTAATAGGGGCTAGCATATTTCGAAATTTTAAGTGAGGAGGCAAGGTTTTCCAAAACCCTAACCCTAATTTCGATTAGGGTTCATGGAGGCTAGGGTTTTTCGAAAACCCTTTGAACCAAAAACCCTAGAAATCGAAAATTTGGCCTTTTAGGATTTAATAACTATAAACCCTAATTTGCAATTCAACTATTATAGCAATTCAATTTAAAACAACAATGGCTCTGATACCACTGACGGGTTTTATGTAAAACAAATAAACTAGAAAAACAATTCCTAAGTTCACATGCAACCTACTTTGGATCTATGTTTTAACTATTGAACATATAACTTTGAATTACAAAACAAGAACCCTAGAGGAGAGAGGCTATTTTCGAAAATAACAAACTAGGATTTAGGAATTACATACCTTTCAATTGTTATAGCAAACAATTGAAAATCCTCTTGAACTTGATCTTGATCTCTTTGGAAGCTTAGCACCACAAATGTAATGCCTCTAATGGAATCACACCTAAGAACTAGCAAGAAGGAAACTAGAAGAAGAGAGAGAGTAGGGCATGCAATTTCAGCCCTAGGGTTTCTTCAAAGAAGGAGTGCCTAAAATGTGAGCCATGAGGCTCCTTATATAGCTAAGGGATCTAGGGTTTAGGGAAAAACCTTAATGCTCCTTGCTTAGGGCCTAAGCAAACCCAAGGGCCTTATCCAAGCCCTCATGGACGAAATCATTAGGGTTTCCCGTATAGATTTCGTCCACCCCCTTCCAAGGAGGTTCTGGAGCCTTCCACTCAACTATTAGATAATTGCAAACTAGTCCTTGCACTTGATAATTAATACTTTTAACCCCAAAATTAATTCTGATTAATTTCTGGCTAACTATTAATCAAACATAATGATTTCTAATTAATATATTAATCTTTTAACATATTAATCAATCATTTATATTAATTTATTAATCTTATAATAAATCAATATCTCTCCTTTCATAATTTCCTTGTCTGGTTGCTAGGTTTGAGGGCAACCCAAAAGGACTGTGCTGCTATCAATTCAAGTACATACCAATTATAGTTATGGGCTTAGATACCTAATCCAACAGTGGTTAGAATTGATACAAATATGGGTAGGTGTGGAACGTAGTATGGGCCCGTACTACTAAAAGCACAGGACACATACGTGTATCAAGGAAGTCACAACCCCTAGGGTTTTGTGGGAGCTAGTTCTCGGGATTATTATGAGGAATGCCTAATATTCTTGTGGCGTATTTTCAGTATGGTGATTACGAGACGTCTTGGGGCAGGATCCGAATTGGGATCGAGATCAGGAGAGGGTGGTCAGGATGGACCAGTACTACCCGAGGTAATTGGTCAGATGAGTACGGATGAGTTGGATGTCAGGATTTGTGAGATCCTGCATGATGAGGTTGCTTCTATGTTCTGGTCTGAGTTGTCGGAGATGTCTGGGTTGATCAAGACCGCCATGGTTGAGTACTTTGATGAGCGCTATGCAGCTCTTGTGGAGGCGGCTGCCGCGGCAGCTACAACGGCTGTAACAACGGTAGGGGGAAGAACCGGTCGAGGCTTTCAGTATCGGGACTTCGATAATACGAAGCCCCCTACTTTCGATGGAGTTCAGGATTCGATCATTGCTATGAGATTGTTGTAAGACATGGAGGGTTGTTTCTTCACATGTTCATGTCCTGCAGATCAGAGGGTGAGGTGTGCTCTGAACCTTTTGAGGCTCGGGTTGGTGGAGGTTGACTACGGGATCTTATTCTGATGCGCAGCGGGCTGCGGATACTTGGGATCAGTTTCGGGAGATGTTCAGAACTCATTATGTTCCACGAGTTGAGAGAGAGGTTGGCTCAGGAGTTCCTGGAGCTGAAGCAGGATTCAGAGTCGGTGACGGAGATCACCAAAATGTTCACTGAGAGGGCGATGTTTTGCCCGAAGTTTGCTTCGGAGCAGGCTCAGATGTCCTGATATCTGAGTATGCTCAAGAGGGACATCAGGCAGTTTGTGTCCATGCAGAGGTGTAATACCTTGTTGGAGCTGCAGGAGGCCGCCATACAGCGGGAGTTAGAGATGGATTTGCAGTTACGAGAGCATAGGCAGGCCCCGGTGCAGTCGCAGCCGATGCCGAAACGGTCCAAGGCCGTTGACTCTAGGGTTGGAGGTCAGAGTAGCCGCACTTGTGAGAAGTGTGGGAAGGTTCATGCTGGAGTTTGTAGGTCTAGTGGTGCATGTCACAAGTGTGGGAAAGAGGGGCACTATGCGAGGGATTGCCGTCAGTCGGTCCCGGCTCAGGATATGAAGATTTGTTATCACTGTCATCAGGTTGGACACTTGAGGGTCAACTGTCCACAGCTTGTCGCTAGACCGGTGCAGGCTCCAGCACCGGTCACTTTGAGGATTATGGGTGGAGGTCAGGGTGGAGCCGAGCCTCTGAGAGCTCAGGGACGCGCTTTCTAGCTTACAGCAGAGGAGGTTAGGGCAGAGACGGATGCAGTTGTGGGTATGTTTCCATTTTGATGTCTTGTTATCTTGTTGATTATGTGGTATTGTAAGTCTGTTAGCATTTTTAGCATGATTCATGGTATGATTGAGGATCTTAGTAGTTATGGATTGCAGTTGGTTAGCATCCAAGAGGATGGGTGATCGGAAGATAAGGTATATGATCTCGTTGTTTGGAATAGCAACCGCGTTGCGAGAAGTGTTCAGTTGAGATTCGAATTTCCTTGGAGTTCGGGATGTACGATGTCGGGAGAGTGACCTGTGGAGGTTGCTCACTCTGGAGGGATTTGTTCCTAGAGTAGAGGGGGAAACTTTATCAAGTTATGCCGGTTTGTCAGCGGAAGTTAGTAGTGGGTACACTAAGTGGGGAGAATTGGAAAATTCTACGGTGAAACAGAAAGCATCCAGGGTTGGTTAGCTGTTTGGATTTATTAGTATTGTTAGCCGAGAGTGTGGCATGATTGGAGCAAGTGATAGACAAGTGGGGCAGGGAACAGACCACGGTTTCAGGGAAGGTAGTTGGTCGATGTGAGGCCTGGGTTTAGGCCACGAAAAGGATTCCGGGAACGGAATGGGAGTTCGGAACCCCTAGAGGGCTAGAACAGACTGCATGGGAGAGATTCCTGGGAAGAATGGTTCAGGGCGACGTACATCGGTTTTGAGCAGTCTGGATAGACTGAAGGTCGGGAGGCGTACCAGTCAGGCCGAAGACTCGAGGAATGGTCTAGACAGGATGAAGGCCCAGGAGGGCGGTCAAGACATACCGAAGGTTCTAAGAGTGGTCTAGATAGGCTGAAGGTCTGGAAAGGCGGTCCAGTCATGCTGAAGAATCTGTATTTGTTAGTGGATCAATATGAGGAGAATGAGTAAATATGTCGCCATGAAATAGTAATCGATATGGTCTGGCCCCAAGCATTGATCATGATGATGGAGTTGGCTGGAGGCCGTGCGTGGGCCTAGTTAGTAATGTGATCGGATCCGGAGTATATGGAAGCTCGAGAATAGAAGTTGCTCTACATGGTTAGTGTAGAGTGGAGTTTGGTTTAGTGGCACTTATAGGTGTGGTAAGATTGTTGAGTGGATTTCCTGGAGGGGAAAGGTATGTAGCTCCGGAAGGAGTGTGGATCCTCCGAAAGGGGAGGCAGTGGAGTAGATGGATGACCGAAGTGCTTCAGTTATTGGTAGTAAGCACTGGGATTGTACCAGATATATGGAAGCACCTACGGGGTGGCTGCTTGTTGAGGTGGTGGCAATGTTGAATGATGTGCAACCATGTTTTTAGTCTCCTTGGAAAATAAGGAGGTTAGTGGTTCCATATTGGAGATTAGGATAAAGGAAGATGAGACAGCAGGTTAATAGACTCGGGAGTAGTCTGGACCGGTGCTGAGGACTGTGATATTATAGTCGGAGGTCAAGGACCTAGAGATTGTGGTAGGGAAGTGTGAGTGGGTTGCACTCCGTTGTATCGAACCGAAGGGTTCGAGGGTGACGCAAGGACAGGGTCCTTGGTTCCGAGTATGGTTGTGGTCATGAGCTCTGGATGTAGTGGTGTTCCATCCTAGGGATGGCTGGACCATCTTAGGCGTGCCTGGTTTTCCAGCCCGAGGTTGTTTGGGCCAGGTACGATGTGTATGAGCATTATAGTTGGGTGTTCAGGAGGGTTGCTTGGAAGCTGTGAATTGTTTCATCATGTCAGCACGGTAAGGGATTGGATCCAAGGAGGAAACGGGATGAGTTTCCATCGGTGCAAGTTGATAAAGGTAGCCCTAGTTGGGCGAAAGATAGTGAGCTAATACTGGGTCAAGACCCAGTGGTTTAGAATGGTATCCAATTTTCACAGGTGGCAAATGAATGCGTAAGTCGGAAGTAAGGTAATGTCCTCTGGTGGCATTTAGTCGATGAGTGTTGATATCAGGGAAAGGAGATCGGTGGCCGGCTTGAAGCGGTTATCAGGACCTAGCAAGGGAAGAGATGAATTTTAAGGATTCGATAGCAGTGTTTGAACGAATTTGGGTCGGTTAAGATCAGTGGATTCATTGTGGAGTATCATCCAGAAGTTTGTCTTGCCACAGGCTTCGAGGATGAATCCAAATTTAAGTGGCGGGGAATTGTAACATCCCAAGTTCAGAACAAGAAGTGAAGGGTGCTAAGTGTAAATAAAGGAATGGACTCGACGAGTAGGTACGCTTACTCGCCGAGTCGGAGCGGGTTTGGATCGCGAATTAAGTGACCAACTCGCCGAGTCGGAAGCTGGACTCAACGAGTTGGTGTTGGAATGAGAAAACCCTAATCTTAAGGTTTGCACCCTATTTAAAGGACTTTATGTCCCTCTCACAGCCTCCTAATCCCCCAGAGAGTTCTAGAAAAACCCTAATTGCGTGTGAGGCTTCATTGTTGAGGATATTGGGGCTTGGAAGAGGAAATTGGTGGAAGAAACTTGAGAAATTGGAAGCTAGCATCAAGGATCTTGTATAGATTTGGGATCTACATCAGCTTTGGGCACATCTCTGAGTGTTCTGTGGTGAAGATCGAGTCGGTGGTCGGAGCAGCTTGGTCTTATCTTTCCAATCGGAAATTGCAGGTGAGTTATCCTCACTATATCGACAGGGTCTACGGAACCAAGGCCAGCCCTTTATCGGATGGAAACATGGGTATTTTTTGTTATGTTATTGCTTTGCTAGATCTGCATCCTGGTATTTAGGATGGTATTATGTTAGTGACCTAGTTAAGGTCGGTACCCGATATTTAGGGTAATGTTATGTTAGTGACCTGGTTAAGGTCGGTACTCAGTATATAGGGTAGTGTTATGCTATTGACCGGTTAGGTCGGAATCTTGGTTAGGATGTTGATATGTTATGTGATCTGTTAGACTGTTTGTCTAGTTAATGAATTGTTATGTGGTTAATTGTTGTATGTGCACATGGTTGTTTGACGGGGGGTTGGGTTGAGGCGGGTCCTGCTTTGTGCTCTAAGCCAACATACCCAGGGCGGACCAGATATTCCGAAGGCCCAACGAGCGGTTCGGATAGGCTGAAGGCCCCAAGAGGGCGGACCAGACGTGTCGAGGCTCAGAGAGTGGACCAGGCCGACTTAAGGCGCGATGTGGGTGGACCAGTCATATTGTAGACTCAGAGAGTGGACCAGGTGGATTGAAGGCCCGGTGCGGGTGAACCAATCACACTATAGACTCGATGTACATGGCTAGACTCGGAGGGTGGACCAGGCGGACTGAAGGCCCGGTGCGGGCGGACCAGTCACACAGTAGACCCGATGTGCATAGCTGTTCTATTTGTGATATGTTATGAGTATGTTTATGTGTGGTTGGTATTTTGGGGGTAACTCACTAAGCTTTCGGGCTTACAGTTCAGTGTATTGTTTCAGGTACTTCTGGAGATCGTGGCAAGGCGAATGCATGATCGTACCGCTCCTCATGTTTTATGATTTATGTGATATGGTTCTGGGGAATACTCTGATGTTTAAACTATTTTGAACACAAATGTATGAACTTAATGGTTTTGAATAAATTAAAATGTTTTAATTTGGCTTGAATTTTATGGGTGTTACAATGATGCTATCGTTTGATCGGATCCATGGTCTATTGCCGACCGGATCTGGAAATTTTATGTGTTCAGATTTCTAAATGTTTAACTACGATATTAGAACTGGCATGTAACTTTTCAGAGTAATAATGAGGATTACGCGTCTAAACCTTATATATCTTAAATTTCTTGTCTTGAACAGCTATTACTGTGGATGAAACGTCATGATAAGGACTCGTACCAGGCTGAGCAAATAGAGGAAGTAAGAAAGCCGATGATAGTGAATGATACCTATCGGAAGATACCGTAAGAGAGGTATCCTTCCTTTAGAATGTGTCTAATAAATAATACTTCTAGTACAGTAGAAGTACACTTTCGATTAGAAGAAAGAAAGAACTTTTGGTATAATCCATGAAGTTATCCCATCATCTGACATTTCCATCACCAACCGAGTTGAAGTAGAATTGTTGTTGAAGATACGCATGGAGGAAGTCCTTGTAGAGTCTAGAAAAATTTTTGTGATTATTTGGACACATTCATATGTGTTAAATCGTTTTGTGATTTTAATAAATAAGACCTAGGGGACTGCGAGACAATACTTGGGATAAGTATGAGTAGGTGTGAAATGTAGTAGAGGCCTATAATACCGAAAGCACAGGACTCACACTTGGATCAGGGAAAGTCACAAGATTAACAAAGCACTAGTAATTAGTTCTGTTTTGTTGATATATATTTCGTTACCATTTTTTCGGTAATGACTAAGAAGATGATTATTTTTCTGACTCTAGTGGTCATATCATATCGATTCCAACTAAGATGTATATTTTATGTGGTTTAAAGAACCAAGAACGATGTGGCATCTGACTTAAGCCAGATAATTGAAGTGAAAGATAATCGAAGCGATCAATAGAAGTATCGCAATCATTTTTAAAGTAAGAGCTTGTACCTAGAAGTTCTACATGCTAGAATGTGATTATATCACATTAAAACATGAAGGAATGAAACTTCCATTTTGGAATTTGACTCTAAAAGACCTGAGTCTAAGCGTTGCATCATACGATGAGAGGTCATTAGAACATAACCCATCAGTCTATTATGGTAATCGAAGGAAAGAACTTATATTAAGTCTATTAGGAATAAAAAGGAGTCTCTAATAAGGATTGATTTTTTAACTTGAAGGTTACAGTTGAATGTCCAACATAGGATAAAGAGTGGGTGGAATATTGAGCACCACCAACAGTCAAGAAGTCCAAGAGTTAGAAACTCGTTAGGAAAGACATAGGAGTTACGATTATTACCTAGGATGAAGAGATAACACATGGAGTCATTATACAATCCCTATTTTGTTGATGATTCCGGGATGTAATCATCATAAGGGGGAGATAATTGTAACGCCCACATATTCAGGCTAGACAATTTAGAGACAATAAGCGTCAAAAACGACTTTTTGATAGAAGATTATTTAGAGTAAATAGTCTTAACCAAGTTATATTATATGGCACAATGGTTCTGTACATATAAAGAACACTGAAATCCGAGTTATAACGAAGAAATTATGACACGTCGAAGTTTTACAGTTAAACAAACACCACACCGCGTAACGTAAAAAACAAAATTATGATAAATTACTTTTTAGACTTAACGACCTAAACGAAAGTCGTGTTATAAATTAAACCAAGAGCATACATAAAAAGAACGTCCAAATCTGACTGCCTATGAGGAAGTTATGATTTTCCTAAGATTTTGCATAGCAGTATACAGCCCGGGAATCGAATTTTAGATCGAGCGATTTTTAACCGACACAACCTAAATGAGAATTGAAGATCTCATTAATAGGATCTCAAATGATATAAAGACAGACAAAAACAGACGTCGGATGACAAAGTTATGAATTTTTAACGGACTTTATCTATCTAAGCATGCTAAAATACAACTTTAAAAATAAATTCAAAATTAGCCGACAGAGTCTAAAAGAAAATTGTAGATCCCATAAATACCTATGCGTTGATATAAAGAACGTCGAAAATGGAGCTCGTATGCGAATGTTACGTATTTTAAAAGATAATTAGTTTTTGGAGTGATCAGTGAGTGACACATGGCACGATTTGATCCATTGCTTCTTCCCCATGCCTTGCCACTAGATGGTGACACTTGGCACCCCAAAACAACGTGTTGGGCTCAGTAAGACTCCGTTTTGAGCCATTTCCAGCCTATAAATAGAGGTGCAAGGCATCCCATTTCTTCACACCTTTCCACTTCTCTTCTCCCAAACTCTCCCAAAGCCCCAAGGCTTTTATCTACTGCTTCTTATGAGTTAGTAGTGAGTCCTGGAGTGCTAGAAGGCCCCGAGAACAAGAGATTTCAGCTCAAAAGTTCAGCCCGCGCAGAGCCCAGTTCTTCACTAAACTCCATTGTAAGTGAGTTATGCTTACCCTACTATAAGTACAGCTTATGTTTAAGTTCATTATCCTTATTATGATCCTATAAACAATATATATAAGTATTATAAAGTTTTAAAAGTGTTATTATAATACCTTTTAACTGCTTGCGGTACGAGGAATCTGGTTTGAACGGCCACATAAGGTTGTTAGATTTCAGAAAAGCTTAAATGCCAAAATGGTCCCGCCCTCCGGTGTTTCATGTTTGGCCCCTGTCTATACATAGTAGTTGAAAAGTATTGTTTAACACTTATAAAAAAATAATTCTCATAGACCTTGAGTTACTTAGTCGAAGGAAAAGACGATTGTTAGAAGCGAAGCGTTGTCCAAATTTCGAGTCATCACTTTATCAAGTGAGTGCATAGCTACTTTTATCTTATATATATATATATATATATATATATATATATATATATATATATATATGAAGTATTTAATATAAATGATGTGCTATGTGTGCATATTATATCTGTTCTTGATATCTATGTTGGATGAACAAAACATACATTTTTTATTCGAGTTAAACTGTATACGTATTTTATACATACAATTATGATGGGTAAAGATGAGTAAATGAAAGATGAGATGAGAGATGAAAGATGAGATGAATGATGAGAGATGAAAGATGATATAGATGATGAGAAGCCTTGACCTAAGCGATGGCCTAGTCATCTAGTAGAGTATAGATGGCAACCACACACTATTCTAGACAGTCCAGTGGAACGCTAGCAGTCTCGCAACCTGTAGGTGTTGTGAACGATATGTTCACCAGATCTATTCTAAAAACCTTGACACCTATGGACTTAGTTCCTCACAAATAAACATTGACAACTATGGACTTAGTGCCTTACAAATGAACGTTGGCAGTTATGGACTTAGTGCCTTACAAATAAACTTTGGTAGCTATGAATTTAGTGCCTTATACATGAACATTGGAAACTTTAGGCTTAGTACCTAACAAATAAAATCAGCGACTATGGACTTAATGCTTGTTATATAAACCCTGGCAGCGATGGATTTCGTTCCTATTCCTTAGGATAATCCTTACGAATAAATATTGAGCAATAGCCGATTATTAGAGAAGATACTTAAGAATAAAGAAGATAATGGGGATGAGTAATCGGTTTAATTGTTTAGTTGAAAACCATATGTACTCACTAGGTTTCCCAACCTGACCCACTCAGTTTAGTTGTATTACAGGTATCGATACGAAGACACATTACATTGAGAGATTAAATGGGATGAAAATCATTAGTGTAAACTAATGTAAGGTCTTTTTATGCTTATGTTTATGTATTGACAATGACATCCCAAAGTTTTAATATAAACAAAATACATATCTTCGGAAATGCTTTGATAATCTATTTATCATGTTTGCGGGAACAATTCCGCAATATTATTCTTTAAAATGGTTACTTAGATTTTTAAATAAGCATAAGTAAATTTTTTTTAAATGATCATGAATTTGGGGATGTCACACTCATAGTACGCCCAGCGTATTCCTAAAACAATGTCATTCCACCTTACTCCCCATTACGCCCAACGTTACGCACCGCGTAAGGGCAAAGTTGCCAAAATCACTATTTAAAGGGTTAGAAGGGAAACTTACCAGGATTCGAGTGTAACATAAATTAGTTAAAATGTTAAGGACGCCTAATTTCTATATAATTAATTTTTTCTAATATTTATATTCTCTTAAGGTAGTTAAAACCGAAACAGGGCGTTACATTGTTCTAACATATATATGTAAGGGGTAAATTTAAAACTCTTTAAATTTAGTTGTCAATTTTAGTTCAAACTAATTTTAAGGATGCAGGATAACAACTAACAATTCATGAGGGGTTAATATTCAAATTTATAATTCTCTATTATAAATAATATTAAATATTTAAATCACTATTTGATGAATATGAATATTCAAATTCAAATAATCATATTTAAGTAATATTTATAGTTTTCTAGATTTAAAACAATTTAAATTTGATAGTTATGCATATTAGAAATCTCCCAATTTGAAATTTGAAACGAAAACAGGAAACCCTGATCTGGCGGGGTCGCGTCAAGCGATTAGCAGGTTTCATTTGTTACAATTTTTTCTTCTTTTTACAAATTTCAAACAAGCATTTACATAAAATATGGATTAAGGGTGCTAGTAATTATGAACGAATGGCTCGGATACCATTGTTAGGTTTTCTATGCATCAAATACACTTAAACTAAGTAGCGAAAAAATCAATCTACGATATACCTAAGTGTATACGAAACCTAAGGATCTAGGTTTCATACTAATTACTTCTACCCTATGAAAAATATAAAACATAAAGAAGAGTAACATACCTTTTTTTTGGAAAGGGAACTTCCCTAACGAGGGTTTCCGGGCCAGCTTTCGCGCACCAACTAATCCCCCGCTGTAAACATGACGCTTTGCCTCATGCCCTGGAGTCACTGCAGGCGAACCTCCATGGCCACAAGGGCTTAGTAGTGCCAGGATTTGAACATGGGTCAATAGGTTATCCACCATATCTTCCACATGTCTTACCAAGTCACCACAACCCAAGTGGTTAACATACCTTTTATGTAACCCTTGCCCTCCATGCCTGAGATCTTTTCCTCCACGAAGTTGCTTGGATGAGAGGACCCAAACTAGGATCTCTCTAATGGTATCACACATAATGACACCAAAGAGTAGAATAAAATAACTAGGAGAATGGTCAATTTCCCAAACCCTAAGAGGGTTAGAAATCATCCCTATGGGGAGAAGAAGAAGTAGGGTTGGCGAAACTTCAAGCCAAAGGAGCAAGGAAGAATGAGATCCATAATGCCCTATTTATAGCCTTAGATCTATTCATAGGTTATGTACTCCATCCCATGTGGGACAAGTAGCCAAAAATGAAATCACTTCTTATTCAATAGAGATTTCGTCCAAGCATTAATCCTATAAGGGTTTCTGGAACATTCATGATTAATCAGCTAATGATTAATGAATATTGAGTCATTTAATTAGTTGAATAATTAATCCCCAAAATAATTTCCAATTAGTTTCATATAAATTATTAACCATAATAATTAATAAACTAATTTCTCCTTTATTTATTCTACTCAATTTGGGTCTTGATGGCAACACAAAAGAACCATGTTATTATAGAAATATTACTAATAGTTAATGACATTTGACCCTCTTTTCAACAGTTATGGTGTATTTGATTACCTTTTGTATTTGAGAAATTAGGGTGTTATTGGATCAGTTACAATGATAAGAATTTGGTTTGAAATACTATAGACTATTTATATCGTGGTGCCGTCCCTCCTTGAGGTCGAGGGTTCAAGTCTCGTGGTGGACATAAGTGGAATTAGATATTCGTTTAGGAGTAGATTATAATATTGAATAAATTACACGAATGGTCCCTATGGTTTAGGGTAATTTGCGCGTTTGGTCCCTAACTTGTTTTTTTTAACTCGGAAAGTTCCTACTATTTGTTTTTGTTACGCCATTGGTCCATACTGTTTGTTTTTGTTACGCGCTTAGTTCCTGTCTTTCCTTAAAAGACTATTATTTAAATAGGGAAAAATAGTGGAGTATGTAAGGTAAGGTGAGGGAGATGAGGTTGGTGGTGTGTTTATTTAAATAAATTAAAAAATAAAACGCAAAATAGATTTTTTAGGTAAGACAAGGACCAAACGCGTAACAAAAACAAACAGTAGGGACCTTCTGAGTTAAAATAATAAGTTAAGGACCAAACGTGTAAATTACACTAAACTATAGGGACAATTTGTGTAATTTACTCTATAATATTTGTATTTGTCGGTTAAAAAAAAGTAACGATGGAACATGTTTTTAATATATAAATTTTATTTATTTTAAATCTATTTAATATTGTTTTTTTATATTTTAAAGGAAAAATCTTCGAAAAAGTCCTAAAATTTTACCATAATTTACGAAAAAATCTCAAACTAAAATTTGTTTAAAAAAAACATAATTACTAGTAAAAATGGCTACTTGACCATTTTTTTCCTGATTTATCGGTTTCATTACTCACATGTTTCATTAAAATCTCATTATTTTACCTTAATTTACGAAAAAGTTCCAAACTAAAATTTAGTGATTATTTGTCCCTTTTATCCATGTAATATATAGTTTATCGGCTTCATTGTTGACTTGGACTCCTAGTCATTAAATTAGCTGATAAGATGGATATGATGACTTATATAATATTACATTTACTATAAAATTTGATATTCGTCTCATCAGCTCATTTATGACTATGTATCTAGGCAGCAATGAAACTAATAAAATGTGTGTTTCCAGGAAATGAGCTGATGTGTGATGAGATTGATATGTTGGGTTACATAAGTTTAGATAAACAATTTGAAATTTCTTATTAACGTAAAAATGACGAAGTTGTTGTTAGTTTATATAATTATTGCAGTCTCCGTGGGTTACATTTTATATTCCAAAAAATATACAATGCATAAAGATATCAAGTTTTATGGTAAACATAATATTATATAACACAACATATCCATCTCATCAGCTCATTTAATAACTAGGAGTCCATGTTAACAATGAAACCGATAAAATGTATGTTACATTGAAAAAATGGTCAAATGATCACTAAATTTTAGTTTGGGACTTGTTCATAAATTATGGTAAACTAATGAGACTTTAATGAAACCAGATAAGTAATGAAACTCATAAATCAGGAAAAGGGGATCAAATCGCCATTTTTTTTTCCGTAATTCATGTTTTTTCGTAAACAAATTTTAGTTTGAAATTTTTTTCGTAAACTAGGTAAAATTTTAGGAGTTTATCAAAGATTTCCCTATTTTTAAATATAAAATATAAATATGTTTAAAATAGTTTTAATTTTTTTATTATATTTAAATTTATTATTGAGACATTTTGTTTTACTTTTTTTAAATTTATTTAAACGTATATCTAATTTCGTAATATATTATCTAATTTTAATTGTTTTTACATTTGTTTTAATGATTTTAGAATTTATATTTTCTTTGACGTTTTTTTCGAATAAATTATTTTGCTAGAAACTGTATAAAGATTTAATATTATTCGTTTATGGATTTCAATTAGTCTATTTGTAACGCGAAACTCGTTCCAAATTAGCAAATAACTATTTTGGATTAGTTTATGTATACCTCAAAAACTTCAAAAAACTAGAACTAAAATTAGATAACCGTTTTGGATTAGCCTGTGTATAACTTGAACATGTTTTCAGTTAAATACTCGTTTCGGATTACCCTTAATGATTAATTTATGTTCTTACCTACAATTATTAACAATTTATGAAATAATGTTTTTTTTAACAAAACATAAAAGTATTTTTATACAATTTATTAATTGTTTTTGAAAATTTGTTTGAATACTTTATTTTCTTTTTAACGTTTTGTTTGAATAAAACAATTATACTGTTTTCTTTACATTCTTTTTATTATTTTGTTCGAATATTTTTTATTTTAAACTTTTTTAACAGTTTGAATACATTTTTTAATGTTTTTTTTTCTATATATTCATGACCACTGTTATCTTAATTCGTAATATAATTCAACTTAGCGAGGTGAAGTATTTTATTTTATTTTATTTTTCTTCTCTGTTTTGAATTTTTTTTTTTTTTTTTTTTTTTTTTTTTTTTTTTTTTTACTTTTCCTTCGAATCTAAGTTTTACTCAAATAAAAGTTTTAATGGTTTTTGACGTTTTATTCTTTTACATTCTTTTTAATGTTTTGTTCTAATAATTTTTTAGTTCTTTGTTTGAATAGATTTTTTAATATTTTTTAAAGTTTTGGTTGTCTATATATTCAGTACTACTTGTGATCGTAATTCTTGAATAAACATAAATTTAGGTTATTCAACCTTAAAAGAAAATCCCAACAAATCCTAAATTCTAGACATGTTCTATTTCATTTGGACTAATAAATTTAGGTTATGTAACTTTAAACGAAACGAAAATCTCAACCAATCCTTAGACATGTTCTGTTTTATTTTTCTTTTTAATAACCTTTTCAAGCTTTTAAGTATTTATTATTAAAATCATATTTTTAAACAATGGTAGCAAAATTTTGTAAACTAAAACAGGGTTATTGTGCAATATTTTAAAATTAAAACTTTAACATTTTAAGGAGTTATTGATATTTTTCTTTTTATTATTAAACTACCTATCATGAATATTTTGACCGCTAACTCCTTTTATTGTTTTGCCAAAAAACCTTTAACTTTTCATCCATATATGCTTAATTATCAATTCATAATAAATAAAAAAAACTAGATATTAATATTAACCATATGAATTAATTGCCCATATCATCTAAAAGATTATAAATTGAAAAGGATATTTAGCTAAACCACATAAAAAAAAAAAAAAACATAATCACATTAACAACATAAAGATTTTATAATAAATGGTTAAATCAAACTTAACGAGTTTCATCGGTTTTGGGCTTTTGGGTGAGTCGACGGCTGAAGCATGAATATCTAGGGTTTGGTCTTGTATTATTACCAAGTAAAAACGATATCTCGATCGGAGATAAAGTTGTTGGTGGTCACATGCGAGCACTAAAGAATACGACAGAAATAATAAATTATATACACCCACTTGAATCGGTTTGCTTATATAAACGCAACGAGCATAAATAGATCAGTATTCATAAGATCTAATCATCTATCGAGTTCATGAGCTTCCCCTCTAATGGCTTCCTCAATCGATTCTGCAGCAATACTTTTCAGATGTACGTAGATAACTACTATCTTGGCTTATTCATTACACTCATTTTCATCCACATCTATTGTTTCTGTGAGCTTTTTTTTTTTAATTTTTGAATTCCAATTAACACACAATTACCACGTAACGATGCAGTGTTTGTTTCTATAAAGCTTTTGATTGAAACCAATTATGACTGGTGGCCGGAAATGATGACGTGTGATGGAGAGAGCCATTGTATATTTAAAACTGTCAAGGAGAATGGTGATTCTAAAGATAAGGTAGACCGGACTACCGTGGAGCTGAAGCTGTAAGCATAATGGATCTATCTTCCACTTCAAGAGCTTCTTTCAGCTACAATAAAACCGCGAGTTGTTGATTTTCTTGCATTCAGTGGAGTTTGCAAGTCAGTCAGCAAAGTTTGCAAGTCATTCAGCGGAGTTTGCAAGTCAAATATCTAGATTTGCTAGCTGGGTTTGTAAACTATACTATTTAACAACGGAGTTTGCAAGTCATAGATGCTATTTGAAATTTTTAATAAATTATATAGATATCTACAAGTTAACTAATAGATTAATTAATATAGTTGGTTTGTTATTTATTTTTGTCTTTGAATATGAGGTGTACATTGTTTCTCAAAATCATGAGGTCAGTGGTCCTTTTATTGTGTTGAATTTTTTTATTTTTATTTTTATCTTTAGTTTTGATTCCACATCTTATTTCTTGGGGATTGAATTGTTTTTGAGCTACTGATCTGACATCGTTTTTACCATAATGCCATGGTTGGACGAATTTACCCCTGGAGATGAATGGATATAGTCGAGTGGTTTTTATAATTAAGAGGCTGATCCTTCCTCTGCTTTTCTTTTGGTGTTTGTTTTCTATACTTTTGTTCAGCTTCTTGCTGGTTCCTTTTCTTTTATTCTATAATATCGATATTGATTAGCTTGCCATTAAGAAAAACAACAAATACAAATATATGGATCTCCAAAATAAAAGACCCTCCTGTCGTTCGTATTAATGGTTACTCATTGCTCATGAATTTGAGTAGTTTGAAATTTGAGTTACATTACAGTCACATATGTACATGTAAACTTGATTTAACTAATTTTATTACAAAATACTTAACATATAATAAATGTAAAATTTATCTAACAAATTCTATTGCGAAATTAAATAGACAATAGTAAGAAATAGAGACTTCAAGAAAATGAGTGTCTTAAGTAAAATATACCGATATCTGAACATCAACTTTAGAAATTTATAAGTTTACATCAACTCAAAATACCCACCGAATAAAATATATAACTTGCACAATCTGAAATAACTTAACTCGGCTTTGCCTAAACCTTTTCAAACTCAATTTGTTAAATCCCAAAAAAGCGCCACCAAAAAATATAACAGCTCAAAAACATGAATACAAGATGATAGGATTGTAAATATGATAGAAACAGTCAATTACTAGGCATTTAGCAAAAAAAAAAAAAAAAAGAAGTAGCGGATTTGCAAAGATGATAGCAGCAGAAGGAAGTTGAATAAAACATGATTACGAGATTACATCGTTGCGGTATGAACAAAACCAATTTAAGGTTTTGCCACAAACAAACGGGATAATTACATCCAACGATGAGATTTAAACTCAGGAAATACGTATCAACATATACATAACCTTGTGGTAAATAAAAACTACAATGTAAAGATATTAACCTTGAAATCGATTTAAGCGCCTGCTTTATTCAGTAATCGGCTTGAAAGAAAAGCTTCGATGGAAGTACTTCGACCAAAGCCCACAACTTTTTTTTTTTCCTTTGGATGACATAGTTACTATTTTTTTTACCATTCGTAAGAACTAGACCACTAAAATAGTTTAGTTTTTGGGGTGGACGGATCTATTTTTTGGTGGTGGGTTACGGGCGGTATCGTCGGTGGTGAAATGATTCGGACCATGGCGAGGTACTGAAAACCCAATCAAGCCAAACGCCACCTCCAAGTCAAATCAGGCGCACAAGAAAACTGTGTGATATGGTATATGATTCTCTTGAAAAAGTCAAAGCATAGGAGCTCGGGCCCCTTCGGGTGGGCAAACTGTTTCGGCGAAAGTTGATTTGTCGTGATAGGGTCTCTAAGGATGGGTCGAGTTTGGTTTTTATGGTTTAGTTGAAGGAAATGAACTTCTAAAATATGCTATTTTTGTGAACAAAATAAAGTAAAGTATAAATTTTAAATAAAAATTATGGTTGGTTTATCGGTTTACACCGTTGAACATCTTTCTGACATTTGAAATCTGGGATGTATGGAAGGTATTGAAGTGTTGTTTAGGTAGTGATTCCATTGAAGCTTATTCTCTATGAAGTATGATCATGTGAAAAAGAAAAGTGTGATGTCTTTTTGGTTAATAAAGTTTAAGTTTTTAGTTTACTTAGTTTTATTTTACTTTTTATTCTAAGTCGGTTTTCTATCATCTAAGGTCCTGTTTGATATTTTCTGTCTGGAAAAGTGCTGTTTGGGAAAGTTTTCTGACTGGGAAAGAAACCATGCTGTTTGATTGTACATCTAATTGACTGTACTGAATGATGAATAAAAGTAATAATTCAATAAAAAATAAATTTAAAAAAAGTTATTTAAAAAAATTAATAATCAATTAAAGAAAGAAAGAGGCGAGGTTTGATGTATAATTGTCTTTTCAGCCCATTCAGCCAGAAAGATATGATTTTGGGGCTTTCTGGGAAAGACATATCTGTTGGAATAGTATCTAAGGCTACAACTATATTTGGCAAGTATTTGACCCGGTTGTGCATGGTCCTTTTGGGTTGCCTTCACCATAGCAACTTGACAGGATGATTTATAATGAGAGAAGGAATATTATTAATATATTATAAGTATAATATAAGGAATAATAATATTGTTTGATTAATATAAGTCATAAATTAATTAGGAATTAATTTAGTGACTTAAAGAGATTAATTAAACATAGGGGTATAAACTGTCAATTGTTTGATAGTTACACTTTGGGCTGTAAATTCTTCTTGGATAGGGTTGGACGATTTCTATGGCTTGGGATAAGCCACAAATCGTCCAAGGGCTTATCTTGGAAGGGATTTGGATTGCCTTGAGTAATAGTTATCCAGCTAGGGTTTTAAAGTGAAACACTAGGAGCCTTACAAGTATAAATAGACCTCATGGGCAAGGGAAATCGGCACCTCTGCTAAAGCAAAGAAACCCTGGCCGATTTCATCCCCTCCCCTCTCTCACATATCATCCTCTTGCTAGTTGGTGTTTGTAAGCCATTAGAGGAGTGACATTTGTGACTCTAAAGCTCCAAGAACAAGAAGAACAAACAAGTGTTTTGAGGTAAGCTTCTAACTCTGGTTTTGTATTGTTCTTATACTCAATTAGCCATTAGAAGTCTTGGATTCAATGTATGTTCAATTAGAGAAACCTAGATCCAAGCATTAGGGTTTGCATGTGCACATAGGAATGTTCATATGGCCAAAACCCATCAGTGGTATCAGAGTATAGTCTGGTTTCTATTGAATTGATACTTTGATTGCTTGTTTGTTGCTAAAAAATTCATTTTTCTGTTCTCTGCCTGCTCTACTCGGCGAGTCCCATGGTGGTACTCGGCGAGTAGGCTCAACTCGGCGAGTCCATCTGGGTACTCGGCGAGTTCGAGCGTCAGAATGTGATAACTTCGGGATTTCTTGCTATTTATCTTATGGAAACTTGCCTTTTTCATATTAGGTCAACCCTAATCCGATTTTTTGATATATATGACTATAATCTTGATCTAATTAAAGATATTTATCAATTAATAAAATATTTAATTTCCTTATATGATAATTAATTAATTTTAATTATTTTGTTTTAATTGGTAAATTGTTTTGCAAGAAATCATTAAATAAATCAAATATGGATAATTATGTGATTTTAGATTATTTGTTATTTGATCCTCTATGTTTTGAAAAGTTTAAAACTTGCCCTCAAGTTTTGAAATTTATATTTTGTGATTAAAAGTTTAATTTTAGGAAAATTTAAATTTCAAACCCTAGAATTTTACAAGTTTAAAATTCAACCCTATACTAATATAATATTACAAGACTAATATATATACATATGTATGATTAAAATGCTAGTCTTGCTGTTAGTAGGCCTCATTCACGAAGCCGGTCTATAAGGTGGGTATAAGGTTGTTGCTTATAAAAGGTGCTTAATGGGTGAACACTCTCACCCACCGCTTACTTGATTGGTGGAGGGTCGTTAGCTGAACGGGTAGGATAGGGCAACTCTCTCTCCTCATTAATAAGTATAATGAATCTATAAAGTAACTACATGTTTTCAAAATTTCCCAATCTTAGTTACTTTAGGAAAAGTGAATTGATGCAATCCCATGAAATTACACTTTGCACCCTTGCTAAGAAGTTAGTGGAGCGTGTGTGGTTTACCGGCACACTAATTGGTTCTATGCAAAGGTGGCAAAGGGTGATTCATTGTTTATCATAGTTCGATGGAGCGTGTGTAGTTTACCGGCACGTCGAATAGGTGATTGTTACAATGAAGGCACCATGTGAATTTGCATGGTAATTCACACCCACTTTGTGATCCTCGGTATCCCAGTCACAAACGAGAGGGGCATATTGAGATTTAAACATGCCATTGAAAAGTTTCAATGAATCTCATCTAAACCTAGGAATTCTCAATACATTTAGACTTAAAGTTATGTTTTATGGTGGAGAATTAGTGAATCGTCATTCACTTACCTTCAAAATGTTTGCATGTTAGATTACGGTATCCCTTTTCTAATGTGTAAATATTGTTGTTGGATCCTAGCCCTAATTTTCTTATTGGGTTATTATTAGGGATTCAAATTCTAATCTATCTTTGTCATTTCTATTTGTAGATGTCAAACGCAAACAACGCTGCTGCTAGTTCATTCACATTGATGAGCCTTTGTCAAAAGGTCACTTTCGATGGGACGAACTTTAGCGAATGGATAAGATACATTCTCACGATTGCTCGCTATGAGGACAAGGAGTATGTCCTCGATGAGAAGCTCGAGAAGATCAATCCAGAAATCGCTACTCCGGCTGAAATCACCGCTTTTGAAACTCATGAGCGTGATGCAACGAAGGTACATTGCATCATGATAGCCACCATGAACTCCGAATTCCAAAAGTCCTATGAGGACATGTACCCGTATGAGATGCACCAAGACTTGTTGGAGCGATACCACCAAAACGCAAGACAAGAGCGTTATGAGATTTTCACTAACATGATTTCCACTAAGATGGGTCATGGAGAGTCTCTTACCGTGCACCTGCAAAAGATGCAAAGGTATGTCGACCGTCTTCGCAAGTTGAATGTTGACTTTGGGGAAGACTTGGCGATCGACATGGTGCTTCACTCTTTGCCTCCAAGTTACAATCAATTTAGGATGACCTACCACATGAACAAAGAAGAGGTCACCCTAAGCAAGCTCCAAGGTCTCTTGAGGGTCGCTGAAAGCAACTTCAAGGACAAGTCTATTGCACCAACTCCCAATCCACCACATGCTCCTGTTTTGGCCATTGGGCAAGGAAGGGGAAAGAAGAGGAAGGCTTCGTTTAAGAACCATCGCAAGGTTAATCCCCGAGATGGTGCCTCTTCTAGTGGGACCAAAGTTGATCCTGCTAAACCCTGTCCTAACCCTAAGGAGGCAGAGTGCCATCATTTCCATAAAATAGGGCATTGGAAGAGAAGCTGCCCAGAGTACCTGCAAGCCATCAAGGAAGGAAAGATCAAGCCGTCTTTCGTAGGTATATACACAATCAAATCTAACGATTCATCTCACGATATTTATTGGGTTCTTGATACCGGTTGTGGTTGCCACATTTGTTCTAATGTGCAGGGACTAAGAAGAAATAGAGATGTGGAGCATGGAAGAATAAATCTAATCATGGGGAACAGAAGACCGTCGCCTGTTACCAAGATTGGAGTGTATTCTTTAGTGCTTAGGAATGGTTTATCTTTAGATTTGAACAATTGTTGCTATTCTCCAGAAGTGGCTAGAAACATCATTTCGTTTCATGGTTTGTTTAGACAAGGTTTTAGATTTTCTTTTAATAATGAGAATGGTTCTATTTTGGCTTATCTAAATGGTGTCTTTTATATTGAAGCTATACCATGTAATGGAATTTATGAAACCGTTATGATTGTAGATAACTTAGGAAATGATGTTTTATGCATGGATTCTTCCAATAGTATGGATAGAGCAACCTTGTGGCATTGTCGTCTTGGACATGTCAACAAGAAGCGCATAGCCCAACTCCAAAAGGATGGAGTGTTGGAGTCATTTGACCTTAGGGAAGATGACACATGCGAGTCTTGTTTGCTTGGAAAGATGACTAAGTCACCTTTCACAAGTACCTGTGAAAGGGGTGAGGGTCTATTGGACTTAATACATACCGATGTATGTGGACCATTTAGATCAACCACGAAGGATGGGAACCGCTTCTATGTGACTTTTACCGATGACTATAGTAGACATGGGTATATCTACTTAATCAAGCAAAAGTCAGAAACTTTTGAAAGTTCAAAGAGTTCAAGAATGAAGTGGAGAATCAATTGGGCAGGAAAATCAAGATGCTTCGATCCGATCGAGGAGGAGAGTACCTAAGTCTTGAATTCCACGACTATCTCAAGGAGTGTGGAATAGTTTCACAATTGACGCCACCTAGGACACCACAATTGAATGGTGTGGCAGAAAGGCGTAATCGAACCTTGTTGGACATGGTTCGCTCTATGATGAGTCGTGCTTCACTACCTATCTCTTTTTAGGGGTATGCCTTAGAGACTGCCACCCATATCCTTAACCGAGTCCCTACTAAGAAGGTTGCCAAAACACCTCACGAGATGTGGACAGGGAAAGCTCCCTCGTTGGCACATATCAAGGTTTGGGGTTGTGAGGCTTTCGTAAGACGATATACTCACGACAAGCTCGAACCTCGTAGTGAGCGATGTATTTTCATCGGCTACCCGCAGAAATCCTTTGGATATCTCTTCGTTGCGAGGAGAGGAGTTTTACGAGAATGAGAACTCATAAGCCAAGAGGACAGTGGGAGGCAAATCGAGCTTGAAGAGATTCAAGAGTCGATAGATGAAGGAACCTCCACCGCTGGCACTCAACCCGAGGAGGAAACTCCGGTTGAGCCTATTGACCAGTCCTTACCTCTTAGACGTTTCGAAAGAGTTAGAGTTCAACCCCAGTTTTATGGATTTCATATTACTACCGAAGGGGACACGTATATTAGTGATGGTACACTAATAAATCTAGATGAACCTAATAGCTTTAAGGAAGCCATGGCAGGCCCGAAGTCTGCGAAAATGGAAAGAGGCAATGGACAGTGAGATCCAGTCCATGTATGACAACCAAGTTTGGAATTTGGTTGATAATGTGCCCGGACGTAAGACCGTTGGGTGCAAATGGATCTTCAAGAAGAAGACCGATGTGGATTGAAATGTACACACATATAAGGCGCGATTGGTTGCGAAGGGCTTTACTCAAACTCCCGGAGTTGACTATGATGTGACCTTCTCACCAGTTGCGAAGATAAAATCTATTAGAGTGATGCTAGCTATTGCTGCATTTCATGATTATGAGATTTGGCAAATGGATGTCAAAACCGCTTTCCTTAACGGGAAGTTGGTTGAGGATGTTTACATGGCTCAGCCAGAGGGTTTTATTGATCCGAAGCATCCGAATAGAGTGTGTAAGCTGGAGAAGTCCATTTATGGACTTAAGCAAGCGTCTCGCAGATGGAATCTTTGCTTCGATGAGAAAGTCAAAGAGTTTGGATTTGTACGAAGCGAAGATGAATCGTGTGTATATGTCAAAGCCAGTGGGAGCATACTTAGCTTTCTTGTTTTGTATATTGATGACATACTACTCATAGGAAACGACGTCTCGACTCTGCAGGAGGTTAAGTCCTGGCTCGGGAAGTGCTTCGCTATGAAGGACCTCGGAGAAGCTTCCTATATTTTGGGAATAAGGATAGTAAGAGAGAGAAGTAAGAGACTAATAGGACTTAGTCAGAACACTTATTTAGATAAGGTACTAAAACGTTTTAGTATGGAAAACTCGAAGAAGGGAGAATTACCGATACAAAGTAATGCCAAGTTGAGTAAGACTCAAAGTCCGAGTATCGAAGCTGAAATAGCAGAAATGAGCCGAGTACCATACGCTTCCGCAGTTGGCTCAATTATGTATGCTATGACTTGTACTCGCCCTGATGTGGCCTTTGCTTTGAGCATGGTTAGCAGATATCAAGGGAGTCCTGGTAGAGCTCATTGGATTGCGGTGAAGAATATCCTTAAGTACCTTCGGAGGACAAAGGAATGGTTTTTAGTCCTCGGAGGGAGTGATGACTTGAAGGTGCGAGGGTATAGTGACGCCAGTTTCCAAACCGACCGAGACAACTACCGTTCGCAGTCGGGCTGGGTCTTTACCCTTAATGGAGGAGCAGTAACTTGGAAGAGTTCCAAGCAGGAAACCGTAGCTGATTCAACGTGCGAATCAGAGTACATTGCAGCGAGCGAAGCATCGAAGGAGGCAATATGGTTGAAGAACTTCATCAGTGATCTTGGAGTTGTGCCTACCATAAAGGAGCCCATGGAGATTTTCTATGATATTGAAGGAGCGGTTGCCTTGACCAAGGAACCGAGAGATCATGGCAGATCTCGACATATCGACAGAAAATATCACTTTATTAGACATCGTGTAGAAGAAGGACAACTCATAGTGAAGAGGATATCATCGGAAGATAACCCACCAGATCCGCTTACGAAGGGACTGAGTAGGGTTAGGCACTTGCAGCATGCTAGGAGTATTGGGCTGAAGGATGATATTAGTATAGATTAGATGGTAGTAGAAACGTGTAATAGATAAATGTTATTAACATTTGACGATTAAATAAAAGAGTATTATTTATGAGTAATGTTACTGTCTTATGTTAATTGTTTAACTATTGTTTCATTTTGCATGTTTTGACTTCCAGAATAATTGAGTTTATTAAGAATAATCGAATTATTCAAATTATCCACAATCGTTCATATGTTGGAAGTAGATATGAATGAAGATTGTCATGAATTGGTGTGTAGATTGTCTAAATGGTATTAGACATAGCAAAGGGTTGCTGCAACGTTCATGAGTGCTTATGAACTAGTTTTGAGCATTGGGACAAATCCGCGCTTGCTGGAATCACCTTATGGAATATGATATAAAAGGGTGATCGCAAGACGATAATATCATATAGTCTTAAAACCTAGATATATGGTTTGTTATTTGTTAATTGGTTGTACATTGATAATGCGAAAACGCATCAGTAACTCGGTGTTATAAAACACATTGTTGTGTATAGTTTATTAATGAATAAGTAAATGCATATAAGTCGAAGTTTATCTATTACTTTTATCCTAAGAGGTTAAAAGCGATATCTCAGCCGCTCGATGATTTGATTTGACTTATGTGTCGGGCCCGATCAGAACTGAATTGATGTGTTCGATTAAGTTCTATGTCAAATGAATTGGAAATCGAGAAACCAAATGCTAGACAAAATTGATTCCATAAAATTGTTAGCATGATTTCTAACAGAGGACTGTACGATCCCTTATCTAAAGGACAAGATTGATTAGATCAGAGTTTGACAGCATCTTTGAGAGCTACGATTGCAAATCGAATTGTACTTATGCATATAGTTAGTAGACTTATCCAAGTGGGAGACTGTTGGAATAGTGTCTAAGGCTACAACTATATTTGCCAAGTATTTGACCCGGTTGTGCATGGTTCTTTTGGGTTGCCTTCACCATAACAACTTGACAGGATGATTTATAATGAGAGAAGAATATTATTAATATATTATAAGTATAATATAAGGAATAATAATATTGTTTGATTGATATAAGTCATAAATTAATTAGGAATTAATTTGGTGACTTAAAGAGATTAATTAAACATAGGGGTATAAACTGTCAATTGTTTGATAGTTACACTTTGGGCTGTAAATTCTTCTTGGATAGGGTTGGACGATTTCTATGGCTTGGGATAAGCCACAAATCGTCCAAGGGCTTATCTTGGAAGGGATTTGGATTGCCTTGAGTAATAGTTATCCAGCTAGGGTTTTAAAGTGAAACACTAGGAGCCTTACAAGTATAAATAGACCTCATGGGCAAGGGAAATCGGCACCTCTGCTAAAGCAAAGAAACCCTGGCCGATTTCATCCCCTCCCCTCTCTCACATATCATCCTCTTGCTAGTTGGTGTTTGTAAGCCATTAGAGGAGTGACATTTGTGACTCTAAAGCTCCAAGAACAAGAAGAACAAACAAGTGTTTTGAGGTAAGCTTCTAACTCTGGTTTTGTATTGTTCTTATACTCAATTAGCCATTAGAAGTCTTGGATTCAATGTATGTTCAATTAGAGAAACCTAGATCCAAGCATTAGGGTTTGCATGTGCACATAGGAATGTTCATATGGCCAAAACCCATCAGTGGTATCAGAGTATAGTCTGGTTTCTATTGAATTGATACTTTGATTGCTTGTTTGTTGCTAAAAAATTCATTTTTCTGTTCTCTGCCTGCTCTACTCGGCGAGTCCCATGGTGGTACTCGGCGAGTAGGCTCAACTCGGCGAGTCCATCTGGGTACTCGGCGAGTTCGAGCGTCAGAATGTGATAACTTCGGGATTTCTTGCTATTTATCTTATGGAAACTTGCCTTTTTCATATTAGGTCAACCCTAATCCGATTTTTTGATATATATGACTATAATCTTGATCTAATTAAAGATATTTATCAATTAATAAAATATTTAATTTCCTTATATGATAATTAATTAATTATTTTGTTTTAATTGGTAAATTGTTTTGCAAGAAATCATTAAATAAATCAAATATGGATAATTATGTGATTTTAGATTATTTGTTATTTGATCCTCTATGTTTTGAAAAGTTTAAAACTTGCCCTCAAGTTTTGAAATTTATATTTTGTGATTAAAAGTTTAATTTTAGGAAAATTTAAATTTCAAACCCTAGAATTTTACAAGTTTAAAATTCAACCCTATACTAATATAATATTACAAGACTAATATATATACATATGTATGATTAAAATGCTAGTCTTGCTGTTAGTAGGCCTCATTCACGAAGCCGGTCTATAAGGTGGGTATAAGGTTGTTGCTTATAAAAGGTGCTTAATGGGTGAACACTCTCACCCACCGCTTACTTGATTGGTGGAGGGTCGTTAGCTGAACGGGTAGGATAGGGCAACTCTCTCTCCTCATTAATAAGTATAATGAATCTATAAAGTAACTACATGTTTTCAAAATTTCCCAATCTTAGTTACTTTAGGAAAAGTGAATTGATGCAATCCCATGAAATTACACTTTGCACCCTTGCTAAGAAGTTAGTGGAGCGTGTGTGGTTTACCGGCACACTAATTGGTTCTATGCAAAGGTGGCAAAGGGTGATTCATTGTTTATCATAGTTCGATGGAGCGTGTGTAGTTTACCGGCACGTCGAATAGGTGATTGTTACAATGAAGGCACCATGTGAATTTGCATGGTAATTCACACCCACTTTGTGATCCTCGGTATCCCAGTCACAAACGAGAGGGGCATATTGAGATTTAAACATGCCATTGAAAAGTTTCAATGAATCTCATCTAAACCTAGGAATTCTCAATACATTTAGACTTAAAGTTATGTTTTATGGTGGAGAATTAGTGAATCGTCATTCACTTACCTTCAAAATGTTTGCATGTTAGATTACGGTATCCCTTTTCTAATGTGTAAATATTGTTGTTGGATCCTAGCCCTAATTTTCTTATTGGGTTATTATTAGGGATTCAAATTCTAATCTATCTTTGTCATTTCTATTTGTAGATGTCAAACGCAAACAACGCTGCTGCTAGTTCATTCACATTGATGAGCCTTTGTCAAAAGGTCACTTTCGATGGGACGAACTTTAGCGAATGGATAAGATACATTCTCACGATTGCTCGCTATGAGGACAAGGAGTATGTCCTCGATGAGAAGCTCGAGAAGATCAATCCAGAAATCGCTACTCCGGCTGAAATCACCGCTTTTGAAACTCATGAGCGTGATGCAACGAAGGTACATTGCATCATGATAGCCACCATGAACTCCGAATTCCAAAAGTCCTATGAGGACATGTACCCGTATGAGATGCACCAAGACTTGTTGGAGCGATACCACCAAAACGCAAGACAAGAGCGTTATGAGATTTTCACTAACATGATTTCCACTAAGATGGGTCATGGAGAGTCTCTTACCGTGCACCTGCAAAAGATGCAAAGGTATGTCGACCGTCTTCGCAAGTTGAATGTTGACTTTGGGGAAGACTTGGCGATCGACATGGTGCTTCACTCTTTGCCTCCAAGTTACAATCAATTTAGGATGACCTACCACATGAACAAAGAAGAGGTCACCCTAAGCAAGCTCCAAGGTCTCTTGAGGGTCGCTGAAAGCAACTTCAAGGACAAGTCTATTGCACCAACTCCCAATCCACCACATGCTCCTGTTTTGGCCATTGGGCAAGGAAGGGGAAAGAAGAGGAAGGCTTCGTTTAAGAACCATCGCAAGGTTAATCCCCGAGATGGTGCCTCTTCTAGTGGGACCAAAGTTGATCCTGCTAAACCCTGTCCTAACCCTAAGGAGGCAGAGTGCCATCATTTCCATAAAATAGGGCATTGGAAGAGAAGCTGCCCAGAGTACCTGCAAGCCATCAAGGAAGGAAAGATCAAGCCGTCTTTCGTAGGTATATACACAATCAAATCTAACGATTCATCTCACGATATTTATTGGGTTCTTGATACCGGTTGTGGTTGCCACATTTGTTCTAATGTGCAGGGACTAAGAAGAAATAGAGATGTGGAGCATGGAAGAATAAATCTAATCATGGGGAACAGAAGACCGTCGCCTGTTACCAAGATTGGAGTGTATTCTTTAGTGCTTAGGAATGGTTTATCTTTAGATTTGAACAATTGTTGCTATTCTCCAGAAGTGGCTAGAAACATCATTTCGTTTCATGGTTTGTTTAGACAAGGTTTTAGATTTTCTTTTAATAATGAGAATGGTTCTATTTTGGCTTATCTAAATGGTGTCTTTTATATTGAAGCTATACCATGTAATGGAATTTATGAAACCGTTATGATTGTAGATAACTTAGGAAATGATGTTTTATGCATGGATTCTTCCAATAGTATGGATAGAGCAACCTTGTGGCATTGTCGTCTTGGACATGTCAACAAGAAGCGCATAGCCCAACTCCAAAAGGATGGAGTGTTGGAGTCATTTGACCTTAGGGAAGATGACACATGCGAGTCTTGTTTGCTTGGAAAGATGACTAAGTCACCTTTCACAAGTACCTGTGAAAGGGGTGAGGGTCTATTGGACTTAATACATACCGATGTATGTGGACCATTTAGATCAACCACGAAGGATGGGAACCGCTTCTATGTGACTTTTACCGATGACTATAGTAGACATGGGTATATCTACTTAATCAAGCAAAAGTCAGAAACTTTTGAAAGTTCAAAGAGTTCAAGAATGAAGTGGAGAATCAATTGGGCAGGAAAATCAAGATGCTTCGATCCGATCGAGGAGGAGAGTACCTAAGTCTTGAATTCCACGACTATCTCAAGGAGTGTGGAATAGTTTCACAATTGACGCCACCTAGGACACCACAATTGAATGGTGTGGCAGAAAGGCGTAATCGAACCTTGTTGGACATGGTTCGCTCTATGATGAGTCGTGCTTCACTACCTATCTCTTTTTAGGGGTATGCCTTAGAGACTGCCACCCATATCCTTAACCGAGTCCCTACTAAGAAGGTTGCCAAAACACCTCACGAGATGTGGACAGGGAAAGCTCCCTCGTTGGCACATATCAAGGTTTGGGGTTGTGAGGCTTTCGTAAGACGATATACTCACGACAAGCTCGAACCTCGTAGTGAGCGATGTATTTTCATCGGCTACCCGCAGAAATCCTTTGGATATCTCTTCGTTGCGAGGAGAGGAGTTTTACGAGAATGAGAACTCATAAGCCAAGAGGACAGTGGGAGGCAAATCGAGCTTGAAGAGATTCAAGAGTCGATAGATGAAGGAACCTCCACCGCTGGCACTCAACCCGAGGAGGAAACTCCGGTTGAGCCTATTGACCAGTCCTTACCTCTTAGACGTTTCGAAAGAGTTAGAGTTCAACCCCAGTTTTATGGATTTCATATTACTACCGAAGGGGACACGTATATTAGTGATGGTACACTAATAAATCTAGATGAACCTAATAGCTTTAAGGAAGCCATGGCAGGCCCGAAGTCTGCGAAAATGGAAAGAGGCAATGGACAGTGAGATCCAGTCCATGTATGACAACCAAGTTTGGAATTTGGTTGATAATGTGCCCGGACGTAAGACCGTTGGGTGCAAATGGATCTTCAAGAAGAAGACCGATGTGGATTGAAATGTACACACATATAAGGCGCGATTGGTTGCGAAGGGCTTTACTCAAACTCCCGGAGTTGACTATGATGTGACCTTCTCACCAGTTGCGAAGATAAAATCTATTAGAGTGATGCTAGCTATTGCTGCATTTCATGATTATGAGATTTGGCAAATGGATGTCAAAACCGCTTTCCTTAACGGGAAGTTGGTTGAGGATGTTTACATGGCTCAGCCAGAGGGTTTTATTGATCCGAAGCATCCGAATAGAGTGTGTAAGCTGGAGAAGTCCATTTATGGACTTAAGCAAGCGTCTCGCAGATGGAATCTTTGCTTCGATGAGAAAGTCAAAGAGTTTGGATTTGTACGAAGCGAAGATGAATCGTGTGTATATGTCAAAGCCAGTGGGAGCATACTTAGCTTTCTTGTTTTGTATATTGATGACATACTACTCATAGGAAACGACGTCTCGACTCTGCAGGAGGTTAAGTCCTGGCTCGGGAAGTGCTTCGCTATGAAGGACCTCGGAGAAGCTTCCTATATTTTGGGAATAAGGATAGTAAGAGAGAGAAGTAAGAGACTAATAGGACTTAGTCAGAACACTTATTTAGATAAGGTACTAAAACGTTTTAGTATGGAAAACTCGAAGAAGGGAGAATTACCGATACAAAGTAATGCCAAGTTGAGTAAGACTCAAAGTCCGAGTATCGAAGCTGAAATAGCAGAAATGAGCCGAGTACCATACGCTTCCGCAGTTGGCTCAATTATGTATGCTATGACTTGTACTCGCCCTGATGTGGCCTTTGCTTTGAGCATGGTTAGCAGATATCAAGGGAGTCCTGGTAGAGCTCATTGGATTGCGGTGAAGAATATCCTTAAGTACCTTCGGAGGACAAAGGAATGGTTTTTAGTCCTCGGAGGGAGTGATGACTTGAAGGTGCGAGGGTATAGTGACGCCAGTTTCCAAACCGACCGAGACAACTACCGTTCGCAGTCGGGCTGGGTCTTTACCCTTAATGGAGGAGCAGTAACTTGGAAGAGTTCCAAGCAGGAAACCGTAGCTGATTCAACGTGCGAATCAGAGTACATTGCAGCGAGCGAAGCATCGAAGGAGGCAATATGGTTGAAGAACTTCATCAGTGATCTTGGAGTTGTGCCTACCATAAAGGAGCCCATGGAGATTTTCTATGATATTGAAGGAGCGGTTGCCTTGACCAAGGAACCGAGAGATCATGGCAGATCTCGACATATCGACAGAAAATATCACTTTATTAGACATCGTGTAGAAGAAGGACAACTCATAGTGAAGAGGATATCATCGGAAGATAACCCACCAGATCCGCTTACGAAGGGACTGAGTAGGGTTAGGCACTTGCAGCATGCTAGGAGTATTGGGCTGAAGGATGATATTAGTATAGATTAGATGGTAGTAGAAACGTGTAATAGATAAATGTTATTAACATTTGACGATTAAATAAAAGAGTATTATTTATGAGTAATGTTACTGTCTTATGTTAATTGTTTAACTATTGTTTCATTTTGCATGTTTTGACTTCCAGAATAATTGAGTTTATTAAGAATAATCGAATTATTCAAATTATCCACAATCGTTCATATGTTGGAAGTAGATATGAATGAAGATTGTCATGAATTGGTGTGTAGATTGTCTAAATGGTATTAGACATAGCAAAGGGTTGCTGCAACGTTCATGAGTGCTTATGAACTAGTTTTGAGCATTGGGACAAATCCGCGCTTGCTGGAATCACCTTATGGAATATGATATAAAAGGGTGATCGCAAGACGATAATATCATATAGTCTTAAAACCTAGATATATGGTTTGTTATTTGTTAATTGGTTGTACATTGATAATGCGAAAACGCATCAGTAACTCGGTGTTATAAAACACATTGTTGTGTATAGTTTATTAATGAATAAGTAAATGCATATAAGTCGAAGTTTATCTATTACTTTTATCCTAAGAGGTTAAAAGCGATATCTCAGCCGCTCGATGATTTGATTTGACTTATGTGTCGGGCCCGATCAGAACTGAATTGATGTGTTCGATTAAGTTCTATGTCAAATGAATTGGAAATCGAGAAACCAAATGCTAGACAAAATTGATTCCATAAAATTGTTAGCATGATTTCTAACAGAGGACTGTACGATCCCTTATCTAAAGGACAAGATTGATTAGATCAGAGTTTGACAGCATCTTTGAGAGCTACGATTGCAAATCGAATTGTACTTATGCATATAGTTAGTAGACTTATCCAAGTGGGAGACTGTTGGAATAGTGTCTAAGGCTACAACTATATTTGCCAAGTATTTGACCCGGTTGTGCATGGTTCTTTTGGGTTGCCTTCACCATAACAACTTGACAGGATGATTTATAATGAGAGAAGAATATTATTAATATATTATAAGTATAATATAAGGAATAATAATATTGTTTGATTGATATAAGTCATAAATTAATTAGGAATTAATTTGGTGACTTAAAGAGATTAATTAAACATAGGGGTATAAACTGTCAATTGTTTGATAGTTACACTTTGGGCTGTAAATTCTTCTTGGATAGGGTTGGACGATTTCTATGGCTTGGGATAAGCCACAAATCGTCCAAGGGCTTATCTTGGAAGGGATTTGGATTGCCTTGAGTAATAGTTATCCAGCTAGGGTTTTAAAGTGAAACACTAGGAGCCTTACAAGTATAAATAGACCTCATGGGCAAGGGAAATCGGCACCTCTGCTAAAGCAAAGAAACCCTGGCCGATTTCATCCCCTCCCCTCTCTCACATATCATCCTCTTGCTAGTTGGTGTTTGTAAGCCATTAGAGGAGTGACATTTGTGACTCTAAAGCTCCAAGAACAAGAAGAACAAACAAGTGTTTTGAGGTAAGCTTCTAACTCTGGTTTTGTATTGTTCTTATACTCAATTAGCCATTAGAAGTCTTGGATTCAATGTATGTTCAATTAGAGAAACCTAGATCCAAGCATTAGGGTTTGCATGTGCACATAGGAATGTTCATATGGCCAAAACCCATCAATATCTTACCGGGAAAGACTCCTTCTTTTGTGCAAATCAATCAGTCTTTCCGGTCCATTCAGCCAGAAAGATCTATTTGGACCTGGAAAGACGCGTATCAAACGGGGCCTAAGTCTTTCTATTTTGTTTATAATGTTTAATCTTCTTATTAATTGAGGGAAAGTAAGGTTTAAGCTTGGAGAGATTTGTTAGATGTCATTTTATGCATCTTTTATATTAGTTTTTATTAGTGTTTTGCTCCATATTTTATGTTTTATATTTGTACGTATTGCTATAAATAATGGTTAGCTCATGTTTTTCATCAAAGTTCTCGTACTACTCATTTTTATTTCGTTTTCAAGTATTTTGAACGGACCGGTATTCTAGAAGCTTTTGGAAGCAGCTTGGATGCATTATAGGAGCTTAATGGAGTTGGAAATTGAAGATTAATGTTGGAGAATGATCGAAAGTTGTAACATCCACGTTTCACGGTAGACATTAATTATAAAAATTTGTATTTACCTTAATCGATGATTGTAATCCTTTATGAATAAATAAAAGAGAACTATTTGAACATATGTGTTTATATATTATGTGTGTGGAAAATGGACATATATTATGTGTATATAATATTTGAGTAAAAGGCTATGTTAAAACTTAATAAATATGGCTAAAATAAACATTAAAATAAAGTCGCAATTAGGATAAATGATCTAAACGAAAGTCGAAGTAATCGTCAATACATATGTTTCGATATAAAGAGCGGCAAAATCTGACTTCGTATGAGGAAGTTATATTTTTTTGAAGTTTCGACTGCAAACAGTATAACAGTGTGCAACACAAAAATCTAAATGAAAATCGATTGATTGTTAGCTGAAGCAATCTAAATGAAATTTGTAGTACTCTTCAATAGGAGACCAACGATATAAAGAACATCGAAAATGGAGCTCGTACGAAGAAGTTACAAATTTCACAACATTATTTAAAGTCTAAGCCTTCTCGGACAGTAAAACGAAAAATAAAGTGAAAATTAGCTGACGAAGTCCGAAAGTTGTAGTACTCGTTGATAGCTAATATAAAATTATGATTTTTAGAAAATACTTAAATTTCGGCCAACTAGTGAGCGACTTGTGGCATCACCATGAGTGTGACACGTGTCACCGTCAGATGGACTCCTTCGTCTACATGACAAGACATCGATGATTGACATGTTGCATAGGCACGACACGCCGTTCTATCTTGGCTATTAATAGATGCGTTTGCAAGCTTATTTCCTTGCCAATTCACCTAGAAACTCTTCTAATATCTCCCGAATCCTCGAGGCCCGGTTCTAGTACATCTTAGGCATCAGTAGTGAAGCTTTCGAGCGTTGGAGAGCCCGGTGAAATAGAATTTTTGGTTTTGAAGTTCTGCCCGCACAGAATGTGGCTTTTCGCTAAATAACCTGTAAGTTGAGTTATGCTTTATATGCTTCAAGTATAACTTTATTTATGTTTATAATCATTATTATGAGCTTATAAATAAGATTTATCGGTAATACTTGTCGTTATACTGATTGATCTACTTATGATGGTAAGGTAAGATCGGTGAGGCGTTTAAAGTGAAATTTCCAAACAATATATCTTTATATGTCAAACAAATCCTACCTCCAATATGATCTTACTTGGTTGTTTCTTATCAACTATAAGTTAGTGTTTCATTTAGGATTATTGATAAATCTAATAACCTATAATTATAGCCACGAATAATATAAACGATGACTGAATGTAGTAATATTTATATCTATGTTCTTTTTAAAAGAAAAAGTTAAAGCGTATTTGGAGCGCATACTTAACTAGAAGTCATCCACCTTTAATAGGTGAGTACATAATTACTTTTATCTTACACATAAATATAAAGTATTTAATTGCTTAAATGTTATATGCGCTTATTTTATGTATTTACAATACTTGTGTTATATATGATTTTACTTAGTTTAAATCATGTTTTATTAAAAGTACTGGTTTATTTATTTTATCGTACGTAAATTATTGTTGGGTAGAAAATGGTTGAGAAAGGTGAAATAATAAAGGCAAGGCCGCGACTATTAAGGTACTATTGTACCGAGGGTGACTAGTCATCTAACAGAGTATAGATGAAGACCACAGACTATTCTAGACAGTCTAGTGGAACACTGACAGGATCGCAACCTATAGGTGTTAATGAACTATATGTTCATTCGATGTAATTTATCCCTCCATGGTTTCCTTATTGTCATATATTGATAAGGAACCCCCAAAGTAGTATTGTTACTTGTTGCTTATAGTAATCCTTAGGATAGGTCATTTGAGATCATCAAGGAGTGAGAATAACGAGAATGGGTAATCGGGTTAATTATTTCGTGTGAAATATATATTTAAAAGAATTTAATTATATTATTGTGGGTGAAAACCCTATGTGCTTAGCAGGCTCCCAAGCCTGATGTACATAGTTTATTTATATCACATGTAGTAGTAAGAAGGCTATGGAATGAGTGATTGTATATGCCAAGTGTTAAAGGAGATTTCAGCCATTAATATAATAAAGTGTTGTAAGGCCTATAAATACCTAGTTTATGCTTATGCTTTCCGTATCAATTATTACGACATCTGATGTCTTTAAATATTAATGAAAAACGTTTCTTTGAAAAAGTTTGATGTTGATTTTATCTTACAATAAAAATGTTTTGGGACAATTATGAAATATTATATTCTTCAAAAAGATACTTTGCTTTAAATAATTAAAAAGAAAAAGTTTTATTTGACCGTAAAAATTGGGGATGTCTCAAAAGCTACCTTAATCGAAGAGTTACATCCAATTCGTGCTAATTTGAAAAACACAATTGTGTTACGCGATCGTGTAAAGGCTTCAAAGAATTTTTATGGACAAATTTATGCATTTTGGATCTTTTGGGAAAAAACACGACCGTGAAAAAAACACAAGATCATGTTTTTCGTCCCTCTCCTGTAAAATCCTCGAACTCATTCCACGATTAGAAACACAATTACAGACTAGAAAACACGAGCACGTTTCACAAAAACACAATCGTGGATTTGTTTCAGAGCCTAGAAATAGCAACGTACTTCATTTAACTGGATTTGGATGTGAGTTTGTTTGAAACACGATCATGTTTCCCAAACACATAACTGTGTAAATCTTCTGTCCTTATTTGTTATTATTTCTGACCTATAAATACTCGTTTATCTTCTAGGTAAAACGCTAGATGACTACATACGAGTTTCAAAGTCTTTTCTAACGTATTTCTGGTATTTTTGACGTTTTCTGGCAAGATACAAAGATTTGAATATTGTGATCCGACCAGTTAGTCCAATTAGTTTAGTTTTATCGTTTAATTTACTTTTTATTATTCTAGATCTAATTTTATCCATGTCTAGCTAAAACCCTAGATTTCAGTTATGCAAAAGATTCATACTATTATGTGATTAATCTAAGATTTTGTTTTTTAATTAGTGAGTATATCCAGTGGTTTTACTTTTGTGCTTAATGAATGTTTGACTTTTACTTCTTTTTAGCCTGATAACCCAATTTAGGATTAAATCATTCTAGTTAATAAGTTTTTGAAATGCGTATTTGTTTTGATAGAATAGTTACTAGTAACATGTAATAGGTTGGTTCCACATTGGGATTTGATTATGTTATAAAGTAAAAATCACATATTTTTATGGTTCCGATCTTGCAAGAAGTACTGAATATTGTTGGAAATTTTACATTGTTCATAATGCTACTTTTCTTATTTGATTAATAGCTTGTTTAATTAAGTTAGTAAAAAGTTATGATTTGAAGAGATTGTTTTGGTTAATTTACTAGGTAAAAGGGAACTTATTAGAACTTGTTAGTGGTTTTCAATAGCAGCTTAGATAGAAAACATCTTAAATAATCATATATGGATTCATTGCACAATTAGGAGAATCGCAACAGAACTAAAACACCATTTTATTATGGAGTTTCCTTTAATTATTTCACTGTTAATTTTTTGTTTTAAACCTACAACAAAATCATCCTTTTATTATTTTATGTTTTTGACTACTATATGTCTTACGTAAAGAGGCATTAACTTTTAGATCGTGTCCTTATGGATGTGATGTAAAACCCTGTTTTGGGTTGTTTCTTAATTTGGGGTCATGGTCCAAACTTCAATTATCAGAAAGCTTTGGGCTTTGAGGGAAGAAAGCATTAAACCTTATTAAAGGTTGATAATGTTGTTTGCAAAGCCTAACCCTTTGATTTGTGTGTTGGACTGAAGGGTTGAAAAGGAAAAATTATAGATCGGGTTTCTTGTGAGGGTTAAGGTGTTAAATTGGTTTATGGAAAGTCAAAATCAATTAGATAGGATGGGGATTTTTAATACTTTCCATGCATATAAGGAACACCGAAAACGTAGTTTGGATGACGAAGTTATGGTCGTTAGCAGTTAAGAGGGAAATGAGAACCGGATCATATGCTGAGCATACATATCATGTACGTTGGGCGTACATCATTAAAAAGACGCGACCATACTTGAGTAGGCTAGGCGTACTTAGGGGGTACACTGACCGTACTCATACAACTCCCAAACCTTATTTTTTTTAGGTATTGAACCCTATTTAAAGGAACTAAAGCCTTGAGACCCCCTTACCCTCAACCTCCATTCTCCCAAATTGTTCCTTGCAAACCCTAATCCATTGTGTGAGCCTTATTAAGCTTGAGATTATGTTTTTGTGGTTTTGAAGGAAGAAGAAGGAAGTGGAATCATCTTGGAAGCTTAAGGAAACTTAGATCCAAAAGTATCCTACCCTCAAGCATCCTTTGAAGGTATAAAGCTTGTAACTTGATGAATGTATTCCTTGGATCTTGCTAGTTCTTAAGTTTTTATGCAGTTTGGTCCCAAAATTTTGATATACACGAGTATGGCTTACTCTAAACCATAAGCAATGTCCTTTCAGACATTTTTGAGTGTTAGGAATCATAAAATTGTGGTCTTGGTCCCTTTCTCCCCTCTATGGAAGACTTATGGTGCTTGAGTTTGTGTTTTAAGTGAGGGTTTTGATTTTTTGACCGCTACTAGACATGGAAACTCATAAAGTTGGAAATTTTATGATTTAGAATGATATTTGTGACTAGATCTGAGCTTTGGACGTGTTATTATAATGGGATAGGCCCTTAAAGAAGGAAAGTGAAACTGGTCGAGTACGTTGGGCATACCTGGTGGTAGGCAGAGCGTACCAGGCTAGAGCCTCGTAAGCATGAAGGGATTAACTACATTTAGCGTAGTGATTGAGTATGCTGAGCGTACTTAGTCTGTGTTGACCTCCTTTGACTTTTGACCTCGACTTTGACTAGGAATTTGACCAAGTTTGACTTAGGGGAATTTTGGATAATTTGAGCAATATTTCGAGAATTTGGTCACTTTATGTTGTATAAGTGACATGTAGAGTTAGCATTTGGAGCAACTTATATTTCTGCTATCTTTCAGACTGTGAGGTGTGTTTTTCTCACTATACTTGTGGGTCGAAGGCATCAAGGCCAACCCAGTAGGTTATGTTCCTGGTTAGGATGTTGCTTTGTTGTACTGATCAAATAGATTTGCTTGATCATCTGTTATTTTTTGGATATTTATTCATATGCGTATGTCAACATATTGTAACAGTTTGGGTTAAGGCGGTTCTACTTTGTATTGAAGACCAAGCTACTAGGAGCATTCTAGACATAGGCTGAGGAACTGTAGGGGTATTCCATACTCATGCTAAGGGCTCGGGAGCATTCCATACATGGGTTGAGGGCAGGGATGGGCATTCCTGACTCATCTTGTGGGATCGAGGGCAATCTAGACTTATGATGTCGACACTGTAGGTGTATTCTAGACATAGGCTGTGGGCTCAATATGCATGTTGTTTATGTTTCGTGCGTGGTACTTTGGGGGGACTCACTAAGTTTTGGCTTACAGTTTGATTGTTATGGTTTCAGGTACTTCAGAGGGCAGGGGGAAGGTGAATACTTTATCGTACACATCCTTTGGATTTTATGAGATTATGATTTTGGGATACTCTGATTTACGATTATGACTTTTGGAAACTATGTTTTGTCAACATTTATGTTTTTTTTTGGAATGGTTTCAAAATGAAAATTTTACCTTGAATTTTTGGGATATTACAAGTTGGTATCAGATCCCTGGTTTGAGAGAATTCGATGAACATTCGTGCCAATCCAGACTCAAGCTAAGGATATATAAAAGTTTTCAAATTCTTTTCAACAGTAATCAAGGAAGGATGAGACATGTACGATCATCCGGAGCAAGAAAGCATTCCTCAAGATACCCACACTTTTATTTGCTTATGACGATTATGATAGAATTGCATGCTAGTTGTAGGCTAGGGATCTTCAGAAATTACATGATAGAATTATCTGAATTACAATGCCTGATTTTCTATAAAGTTTTACTACACTAATGCTGCTTTCTTGTTGCTTTGTAAGACTCGTTCATGTGTGAATTAACTATTAAATGAATATGCTAAGTCACATTCTACAAAGGTTAAATAACCTTAGAGTGAAGGATTTGGTCCTATTGCGCAACTCTTGTCTAAGTCCAACCAATATAGGGTTGAGTATTTTAATATAAGATTATTTGAGTTATGTTGCATGTGATTGTATTCATGAAGTACTTAACTGACACTAATGGGGATCTTTCGCAGCTGATGGCAGGGTACATGAGGTGAGGATCCTAGTGAGGGGTTTTATACAAACAATCCTATGTGTGCATGCACCCTAGATATAGATCTATGTTTTCATTATTAGTTATACAACATTATGAACACAAAAGAAACCTAAAATGCTCCTAGGTAATTATGAAAATCATGAGGAGAATGGAATACATACCTCTTGTTGTTATGCTGTGATAACAACTTGTATCTTGAATCTTCTTGTCTTTAAAAGCAAGTACCACAAGTGTAGTACCTCTAATGGCTCACAAACACCAAGAGAAAATGGAGAAGCAAGAGAGAGAGAGAGAGAGAGAGAGAGAAAGGAGGTATAAAATTCGGCTCAAGGAACCCTAGGTATTAAATCGCTGAATTTCTTATGCCAAGGGGTCTTTATATAGGTGTAGGAATTAGGGTTTCAGTCCTTATCCTTATCTGATTGCTTAGCCACCAAGCAGCCCAAAGGATAACCCTAGAAACCTTATCATGGACGAATTCTAAGGCCTTATCCCCTTGAATTCGTCCACCGTATCATATAGGGCATCCTTTGCCCTACTTTGCAACTATCACATAATTACAGTTCAGTCCCCCTAGTTTAATTAACTTCTTTTGATCACAAAATTGATTCTTAATTAATTCTTGACCAATGTTAATTAAACAAATATGATTTCTCTTTTAATATATTATTCTTATAATATATTAATAAACCATAATAACCTCTTTCTCTATTATTTCTCCAGTTAAGTTGCTTCGGTGAAGGCAACCCAAAAGGACCATGCATAACCGGGTCAAGTACTTAACAAATATGGTTATGGGCTTAGACATTAATTCAACAGTCTCCCACTTGTATAAGTCTAGTAACCATAAATGCAAGTAGAACCCGATTAACGATTGTAGCTCTCAAAGACGCTATCGAACTCTGATCTTATCAGCAACTTTTCCTTTAGATAAGGGATCATATATTCCTTCCTTGTAGATATCGTATGAACTGAGACATGGATTTTAATCATACTCTCTATTCACATGTTGTTTCCCGATTTCCGATTTATGACGACTGACAACAGACTATAGTTGAACACATCAACTTAGTCCCGGATTGGCCAATCTCTTAGGGTGTCATCACTAAATCATCGAGGGGCCCATAGATATCGCATTTATCCCCCTTTGGGTAAACGTAACGGATAAACTTCGAATCAATGCTCGCTTGTACTCAATCACCGAGTCACACACATCAATACGATTTATAACACCAAGTTACTGGTGCGTTTACATATTATCCATGTGTAACCGACTCGCAAGATACAACTCACACATCTCGGTTTCAAGAATATAAGATATTATCATCTCACCAATCACTCATGATAAAATCCATGAAGCGATCCAAGTGAGCATGGGTTTAATCCAATACTCTAATCTTATAGCAGCACTCATGAATTCTGCAACAAACTTGTGCTATGTCTAAACACTTTAGACAATCTACAGATGGATTCATGACAATCTTCTATCATACCTACTTCCAAAGTATGAGTGACTGTGGAGGGTTTGAATAATCTTATTATTTAGGAAGTCAAAACATGAAAAGTGAAACACAAGAATAATACTAATCCTATATGGTCCCAAACCTTTGAGTATAAATAAAACATTTTATTTAATCACCATATTGATTACTCATTATTTGTTGTTTCGGGTAATCAACTTCTTACTTGAATTATAACAACAATTGTCCCATGCTCTTAGCATGCACACTATGTTTTCCTATGGTCTTTACTTTGTGAAATAGATCAAATGAACACATTTCCAATGATGCTCATTTCACAATTCCTAATCCATTAGTGTAAGAATACAAAATTCTGTCCACTACTAGAATATGTTAGATTCTAACATTTTATGCAACGGTCCTTTCGTAAAAACGTGATACTTTACAGGTTTTTTGCTATAATATTGCCATAATATTTCTATATGTCGTGTTCTCAAAATTCGAACTATGAAGAGCGATGCCGTAATCATAATTAAACTTTGAGAATGCAAATAATAAATATATCCTTGACTAAATTCAATTAAAATTTGTCGATCTAAGCTTTTACATTGGAAACGAAGTATAACATTCTCTCCCTTATTTATAGCAAAAAACAACTTTTCAACCCCTGCAACTTTGCAAAGTGAAACTTTTGTTTTTTTATAATTAATATTGCCAACTTGCAACACTTAAAATAATAGTCATGCTCCCACTAACATGATGATTATATCCATTCCAGCATAACATTTATACTCCCACTAGCTTTGACACGTATTCAGAAATAGTTAGGGACTTGTAGAAGACAATACTTATTGACTTCTAAAGTTCATATTTACAATACATTGTGATTCGATAAGCCTTTTATCTAAGCTTCTCAAACTCACACACCTTTCATTAGACAACTCACATGTGTGTCTAAACTAATTCAGAATTTATATTACTAAGTCCCAAATGTTCAGACTAATTGCCAAATCTCACAATTCGAACTATGAAGAGGGATGTCGTAATCATAATCGAATTTGAGAATGCAATTTACATAATCGCTATCTCCTTAAAATCTCTCTTAATGAAAGCGTTTCCTCACAATCATTTTCATGAAGGAGAGAAACCTTATGACACATAGATTTTATGATGCATGTGTTCCTATCCATGCAAATTTGTCATAAGCATAATCAAAAGATAATGTTTGTGACAAATTCAAACTCTTATGGATAGAACTTGTTCATTCTTAATTTCTTGACATCAAGGGTCCCACCGTTGCTTCCAAGTTATTTAGCAGCTCACCTATTCTAGTCAATGTACTTTCATTGAACAAGGTGTTTTCCCTTATGCAGCCAATTGAGAACTCGTAGAACTCATATGTATAAGTAACTTTTATTGGAATGGCATAGAAATAAAAAATTTTGTCAACACGATACGTTATAAACCTCAAGGCGTGTGCTAGCGTTTAATAGGTTTACCTATTGATTTGTTCTTGAAACTTTTCAAGATCTTTAGACTCCCACTGACCTCTTGACATATTAGATTCTCTTATCAAGAAACATTTCTTGACAAAACAAATATCCAAGAGTTAGTGTGTGTCTATATCAAGACAAAACCTATGCGTAATTTGGTACTAGTTGGTCTTTGTCTTATTCAATACATCACAACTTACCAAAATGTGCAAGTGTAAGAACATTCCTACTTAAGATTTTGTCACTCAAGTCACAATCTTGGAGCATAACTCTAAGACTTGATTTTGAAACGAAGTACGATACATCTTATTGACTTAACCACTACAACAATTCTTAATTCCTCTTCTTATCCAAACTAGTGCACTAAGGTGTCCTTAGAGGATGAATTGTGATATGGTTCTTAATTATAAGATGATCATAAACATGATACAAAAGTACTCTCCCTTCTTCTTAGATTGGAGATACCTTTTATCTTTCTGCCTTCATTGATTCTTCTTACTCGTTCTGCCATTCATTGAAACTTTTCAATGATTCAGAATTACACTTCATCTTTTAAGTATAACCACATTTACTAGACCTTTAGTAAATCATGACGAATAATGTTATTATTATTTATGGTGGACTTGACTAGTGCACAACATTGTGTACTAGTTCTTTTACTCCTTCACTTGACTCACATACTTATGTGAACAAGGAATTAGTCTTAATTACTTAAGTACCAAGATTTCCATACATCACACAATACAAGTTGTATGATTCCAAGTTTCTATCCAATTGAAACTTGGGCGATGAGAATATTTCTTTACTTAGAAAATTATGACACTACCATAAATAACATAACTAAGAATCAAATCCATTTCAACATTGCTAATAATATAAATACTCAAACATCAATTTTTCATACATATCATTGCAAGGATAAATAAATAATACAAAATCAAAATTTATTTTATTGCGGAAAAATTTGTCCTTACAATGCAACTCAATTGAAAAACTATGATATTACATTTCTTAGCAGTCTATCCTAACTCTAAAGTAGCAGCTCAAAAATCTGATCTTCGAATCCATGCGATTGAAATCCATTTCTTTGTGATCAGACTCAACATGCTTCTTCCTTTAAGCTTCCTTTCTTTTCTTCCATTCTACAAAACATCAAAAATGTAATCTTACCACATAATGTATCAAGAATCAAAAATAGGAACTTATAGAGTTAGTTAATGGATTTTACCTGAAGTAGAGCCATATGTCTTGACTCTCCCATCTCTTAGATCTCTCAGGAAGACAGGACAGCTTCGTCTCCAATGCCTTTTCTCTTGGCAATAAAAGCAAATTGACTCTTTTGGAACAACACATAGAACTACTTCAGACTTTGCCTTTCTCTTTTGATCAAACTTTTCAACCATGACATGCCTTTCGTTGCCATTGTCTATGTCCATAGAGGTTTAGAAGGCATATCCACCAATCAAATTTGCTTCTCCAGTGTGCCAAATCATTGTTGATTCAGCAGCAACAAGCAAATAGGTGAGATCAATGAGGGTCACGTCGTGGTCTATCATATAGTACTCTCTTACGAACTCACTATATGAGTTAGGAGTGACTGAAGAACCCAGTCAACAGCCAGCTTCTCACAGATAATGACTCCCAACATCCTTAACCTATCGATGTGTGACTTCATCTTTAAGACATGTGCACACATTGACTTTCCTTCTTCATGTTTACTTGCCAAAAGGGCTCGAGTGATCTTGAACTTTTCAAGCCTTTGATCTTGTGGGTTAGGGAGAATAATAGGAGGAGGTGGAGGAAGTGAAGCAAGATCTCTTGTTCCTCAATTGAATCGTGGAATATAATCTTCATGTGGAAAGCTTGTTCCAAGGGATTTGGGAAGACCATAGTTATCATACTTTGACATCTAGAAAATAGGAGAAAATTCAAGTTAGTTGACTGATTGAGTCCTTAATAAATCACCATAATGAGATATTAAGACTATGACCCAACACAATACTCTACAACGTGGGAGAGGGATATCGTAACCCAAATTGCAGAACATTTGAAGGTAAGTGAATGACGATTCACTAATTTTCCACCATGAAAAATGAAAAAGAGATTAAGTTTTAAATGTATTGAAAACTCCTAGATCCTTTGAGATTCATTGAACTTTTCAATGGCATGTTTAAATCTCGATATGCCTCTCGATTTGTGACTAGGATGCCAAGGATCACAAAACAGGGTGTGAATAACCATGAAAACTTACATGGTGCCCCAATGTTACAGTCACCTATTCGATGTGCCGGTTAACCACACACGCTCCACCGAACTATGACAAACATCGAGTCACCCTTCGCTACCTTTGTTTAGAACCCATTTAGTGTGCCGGTTAACCACACATGCTCCACTGACTTCTTAGCAATGGTACAAAGTGTAATTTCATGGAATTGCATCAAATTCACTTTTGCCTAAAGTAACTAAGATTTTATAATTTTATAAAACATTTAGTTACTTTATAATTCATTATACTTTTAATGGAAAGGGTTTGCCCTATCCTACCCGTTCAGCTAATGACCCTCCACCAATCAAGTAAGCGGTGGGTGAGAGTGGACACCCATTAAATGGCCATTTTATAGGCCATAACCTTATACCCCCTTCATAGATTGGCTTTGTGAATGAGGCCTACTAATGGTAAGACTAGCATTTAAGTTATACATATATAATATTAGACTTTTTTAATTTTATATATAGTATAATGGTGTATTTTACACTTTTAAAATACTATGTGGTCTAATTTAATAAATTACACTTTTAATTTAATTAAATGTAAACCATATCACTATGGATTTATTAACTCTTTTTTAATTATACACTTAATTAATATAATAAAACCATGAGGGTGCAATTTGAACATTTTCAAAAATTAGGGTTTTAGAATTTAACATTTAACAATTAAACTTTTAATTAAAATTTAAATTCCAAAACTTGAGGGCAAGTTTTGAAACATTTCAAATCATTAGGGTTTTAATCAAATTTAAAATTTCTGAAAATTAAATGCTTTTAATTTGAAATTTTAAATATTAAAACTTTGTTTTAATAATTATCCCAAAAATAAACAATTTAATTTGAATTATTAAATCTTGAAGGATTATCTTATTAAATTAAACAATTAATTTAACCTAATCCCTTAAATCCCCTAAAATTCGAAAATATGGGATGAGATAAATCAAAATCTTTAATTACCAAATTAAACTATTAAAGAGATAATCAAAAGATATGGTAATATCCAAATCCCTAATATTTAGGGATCTTATCTTGGGAGGAGGCAAATTTCGAAACCCTAGGGTTGGATAACCCTAGAATTTGAAATCTTGGATGCTAAGGAAAGGGTTTGGGAAACCCTATAAAATTTCGAAATCTAGGGATTAAAAACCTAATTTCGAAAATCATGCCTCTAGGGTTTATGGGCTATAAACTCTAATGTGTCAAATTCATACACTTGTATAAAGCTAATTAAAAACAAAACTACATGCTCTGATACCACTGAGGGGTTTTATACAAACAATCCTATGTGTGCATGCAACCCTAGATACGGATTTATGTTTTCACTATTAGTTATATAACATTATGAACACAAAAGAAACCTAACATGCTCTTAGGTAATTTCGAAAATCATGAGGAGAATGGAATACATACCTCTTGTTGTTATGTTGTAATAACAACTTGTATCTTGAATCTTCTTATCTTTGAAAGCAAGCACCACAAGTGTAGTACTTCTAATGGCTCACAAACACCAAGAGCAAATGGAGAGGCAAGAGAGAGAAAAGGGAGGTATGAAATTCGGCTCTAGGAACCAGAGGTATCAAGTCGCCGAATTTCTTATGCCAAGGGGTCTTTATATAGGTGTAGGAATTAGAGTTTCAGTCCTTATCCTTATCTGATTGCTTAGCCACCAAGTAGCCCAAAGGATAACCCTAGAAACCTTATCATGGACGAATTCTAAGGCCATATCCCCTTGAATTCGTCCACTCTATCATATAGGGCAACCTTTTCCCTACTTTGCAACTATCACATAATTACAGTTCAGTCCCCCTAGTTTAATTAACTTCTTTTAATCACAAAATTAAATCTTAATTAATTCTTGACCAATGTTAATTAAACAAATATGATTTCTCTTTTAATATATTATTCTTATAATACATTAATAAACCATAATAACCTATTTCTCTATTATTTCTTCAATCAAGTTGGTTTGGTGAAGGCAACCCAAAAGGATCATGCACAACCGGGTCAAGTACTTACCAAATATGGTTACGGGCTTAGACACTAATCCAACACCTAGGATAGCCTAGGTAGTGTGTAGTACTCTTGGTGCGCTTTTTAGCGGGTTTTGAGAATATCATTATGAGAAGGTAACTTAGCTGATTTGGGATGATTCTTGAGGAAAGTATGGATAGGTGTGGAAGGTAGTATTAGGCCCTACTGGAAGCACAAGATTCATACTCGAATTAAGGAAAATCATGATGAGTCTAAGAAGCCAGTAGAGAATGATGTGCATGTTTTTGTTTCGTGGGTAAAGTGTGGGATTAATGATGATGGTTTGGTCCTGTTTTATAGGATGACGATGTTTGGATGGGAAGCAGAGCCCTATGAGATTGATACAGACTCAGGGTTACATGGTTGGATTACCACTGAGGTTTCATAGTTTTTGCAAGAATAGATGCCTAACATCGTGCGTCGGATAACTGGCAGGTTAATTGCCATGATCAAGGAGTGAACTGTAGCCTTGCAGACTGTGAAAGGGACTACTGAGAAGACTATGGGGAGAGATCCTGATGTGGGAACACGACACAGTATATATATATATATATATATATATATATATATATATATATATATATATATCGTGATTTCTTCATAAATCTCAAAATTTAGAAGCTTTACACAACAATAGTGTTTATTGTTCTTTAAATTCGCCATTCAGGGTTTATATGCATAGTTTTGTTCCGAAAATATTTTATAAACATCTTATAATGGTTATAACATTCATAAATACTATGAAATTGGACTAAAAAAATTGACACCAACAGAAAAATACGAAAACACAAATCTTAAACTAAAAAACGAATGTGGAGACTACAGGACCGAATCAACCAAGACTAGACCGAGTCCGAAAAAATTTCATCCAAGACTGGACCAATCTTGCCAAAGATGATTTCAAGAAAGATTGAAAAAAGACAAACCGTTCCAAAACTAATATTGTTTACGTCTGCTTCCAATCAATTTCTAATAGCCAAGCTTTGGTTGGTATTTGGTAACACCGGGCCCAACCAAACTTTTTTGTGAAAAACCTAGGACTGAATTCTGAAATATAACCGATGACCCAACTAATCAATTGCTTGCGTTGTTAGGAATCATGAATCTCTTATTTTCAAGCCAGAATGAGAAAATAAAGAAGACAGTCGAATAAACTTGATCCTATCTTTGGAAAATTTTCATATATATCCTTGCAAACATTAAGAATTATATATATATATATATATATATATATATATATATATATATATATATATATATATATATATATATATATATATCCTTTCAAAGTTTATAATTACTTATATGTCCTTCTTAACCTATTAAACTCTCATTTATATCCAATCTTATAATTTAATAAAATATAAATCAATTTTATATCAAAAATATATTTTTAATTAAAAAATACATATAAAATTACCAAAATATCCTTTCTAAATTATATATAAAGTTTAATTCTATTTTTCTTTTGCTAGGAATTGTTAATCAAAATTAGCACCTTCAATCCATCGTTATCCCTGTTCATCGAGAACCACCGACAAAACAAAACCAATCTCCCCCTCGCTTTTTCTTGTCTACCCCCCCCCCCCCCTCTCAATGCACCTGTAAGCCGCAACACCAACAAAAAAATGCACCGACCACTCCTCACCATTCTGACCTAGCTAGGTTTACCCTCCCTCCGACGAAAAGCAGGACATTTCATGGTAGAATCCATCGAGTCTGGACAAACCACTTAAGCTAACACTGGTAAGCCAAGGTAACACGATTTCTGCATTGGTCCACGAGTTCATACCTTTTGAAGACAATATAAACTTCAACAAGGTTCAATTTCGTTATCCTTACTTGTATTGTAGCCCCAATTTTATTCAATTTTAGGTTTCTGAAATTGTAAATTGTAAGCAAACATCACTTGTTTGTTGTGTCTACATTTTATTTGTTGTGTCTACATTTTGATCTTAAGCCATGGATGGTTCCTTTATTTAGTCAAGAAATGATAAAAGAACACTGTATGCTACCTAAATTGTCTCTTTCACTTCTTCTCAATTCAACAATTTCATATCATAATAGTGAAATTACATGGTTCACATACATGATGTATCTTGCGTTTCCGGTATTGCTTTTGACAGGGGGAAGAACCCTAAGATTTTTTATATTAGGCTCTTACAGTGTACGCCTTCTAAAGGCTGCAATTTATCCAGGAAATTTCTCACATTGCAAATGTCCATACCTTCACAGCTTCGTTACAACAGTGGACAGTGCATGTTTGTCCAGTTCCCGACTATATCTCCATTTGAATGGCGTTTTTATAATTCATGATTTCCAAAACGATTAATTTGTCATTTATATGTATGCTACTAATCTGTATCTATCATGTTTATGCCTCCCTTTTCAATCACATCTCCTCCGGATGACGATTACCTAGCCATTCACATAAGGCAACAGGCGCGATGAGGAAGACCCAAACGGCAGGTCTACATATGATCAGGAGTAATCACGATGCCGCAACATGATAAGGAGAATTACGTGATAAAGAGAACCACATAGCTAAGATTAATCATAATTAACAATAATTTAAATTTTATCTTTTTGTTTATAAAGGGTATTTTGGTAACTTTATATGTATTTTGGATTTTTAAATATATATTTTGGTATTAAATTTATTTATATCTTATTAAATTATAAGATTGGATATAAATGAGAGTTTAATAGGTTAAGAAGGATATATAAATAATTATAAATTTTGGAAGGATATATACATAATTATTAATGTTTACAAGGATATATATGAAATTTTCTCATTATCTTTTTATGATCTTTATTTATAGACAACATAAAAAAACAAAATAAATAAAAATAACAAAGAAAAATAAAAACACACCAAAAGTCAAGGGTGGTAAATGGCTGCTACTCTTGTTAGATGCTTATGTGTATCGTAACAAAATATCACAAAAGCCAGTTCTTTATTGTTATTAATGAATCCTAGCTACGTTTATTTACCTAAGATTCCATTAGTTATGGATCCATAAACAAAAAGATATGAAATTCGGATGAACCTCTGAGGATGCAAATTAATTTTGTTTTCTAACACAAATATAATCAGCCCCAAATCAGATTCCAAAAGATAAACAAATAGAAGAACACACCAAACTTTGTATGGAAAACCTTTCGACACAATATTAAGAAATAAGAATCATGGACTTTATATACCAGAGTATTTAAAAGATAAAACTAGAGGTACAAAATAACCATCATATAATTGCAAACAAATGTTATGAAGCTGCTGTAGAAACCGTTCAGTCTCCAAAAAGATGCCGGATTTTTTAGCTGGGTTTTGTTAAAATAATGCAGTTTTGGTTTCATAAATTTCTATCTCAGTCAATCTCGATAACAAGATATGAGAACCTTTAACAACAAGACTAAGGAAACAGTGAGGTGAGAACTGAACTATAAATATGATTAAAAACAAGCTTTGTTTCAGACATTTCTTTCCCATTGTTGCCATCATTTCCAAAGGTACACCAACAGCCACTACATTTTGTTCAACAACACACAAAAAAATAAAATAAATAACACTGCAGAGCTTGTTTAGTTCCATTGAGTCCAGTTGCATGAAGCAAATGCAAACTAATTGAATCAAAGATCTAACCTTAATCAAATTAAGATCTAACCTTCAAAAATACTATTACATTGTTTCATGAAAACAAACCGAACTGAAATTCAACCTTTGACAAGATTGTTATATTGTTTCTTGAAAACTATTTGAATCAAAGATCCAACCTTTTACATATTTGTCTAACCTTTGACAAGACTATCATATTGTTTCATAAAAACTAATTGGAAATCTAATTGAACAGAAAATCCAACCTTTGATAGACGGTTGTATTTTTTCGTGAAAACTAACTGAACTAAAGATCAAACTTTAACAACCAATGCCATATTATCGTATTGTTTTGTGAAAAACAACTGAACTGGAGATCCAACCTTTTGACAAGAATGTTGTAATGAAATGAACCAAAGATCCAACCTTTGACAAAGTTGTGATATTGTTTCCTACAAAATGACTATATTGTTTTCTAAAAATTAACTGAACTGAAGATCCAACCTTTGACAAGAATGTTGTATTGAATTGAACCAAAAATCCAACCTTTGACAAAGTTGTCATATTTTTTCCTATTAAAGATAAATGTTGCAGCTACTATGCCTATCATATTGTAACTCTTCATGAGGCAATCTTCCAAAGATAGTAGTTGTGATCTAGGAAAGATTCACCCATACAAAGTTGGAAACATTGGCATTTGCTGCATATAAGTAGTCCATTCAAAATGGATTATAAGCAAGTGAAAAAACGAAAAGGATACACAAATCTTTGGTAGAAATTGTATCCTTTTCCACAGCAATATAAAAGAAACATCTTTTTTGGTGGTGGCCTCCTATAGAAACCTCTATATGAAGCACTGATCTATATGACAAGTGCATCTGATCTTTTCCACCTCTAAGTTGTGTCCTATACCTTCATTTTAGAATCACCATCCTCCTTGGGGGTTATTAATCTGCCATGGATGAAACCCTGCATGCCATGGCTCTCTCTATATGGCACATATTCTGTTCGGACACCAACCATAATTGATTTCACTGGAGAACTTGATATAATGAAGACTGCCATATAAACCCAGATCAGAAATGAAAGTCGGAATCATTACCTGATAATCTTCGATTAATCAAGAATTTGGAATTCAGAAGTGAAAAAAGGAGGTTTGTTCAACCCAAAAGAAACGTAATGAATAATTCCAGATGAGAAGTGAAAATTTGGTTTACAAACAAAATAGATCTGATGAAAAACCATTAGCGAAAGCTCGGAAGTACAATATAGATCTGAGAAAAGAATCAAATACTCCTCCGACAGAACGACAATGTTTTTTTAAAGTGTTTACGCGTTGGACAAAAGGAAATATTTCACACAAGTCCTGTGATAGAAAGGTTATTGCAAATCAAGTCAGTAAGATTTTAAAGTAATGTTTTAGTCCCTGAGGAATAAAAATCTTTTGAAAATTAAGATAAAATTCAAAATTGGTCCTTATGTTTAGCCAAAAATTGTCATTTTGATCCAAAACGTTTTAGACCAGTATTACTGGTCTACAATAAGGTTTATATTACGGTTTTGGTCCAAACTTTTTTTTAATATCTCAATTGACAAATTTGCCCTTTGGTATTTTCGTTTTCTATTCTTCTAATTCTTTTTGTTTTCTTCTGATTAAAAATTAAACAAATAAGAAAAAAGAATGTAACCCCACCTTAATGACCTTATCCCATCCTATATACCTCCTATAACTCAAACACCATCTCTTTCTCTTTCTCTCTCTCTCTCTCTCACACACACACTCTCTCTCTTTATATATATATATATATATATATATATATATATATATATATATATATATATATATATACACTAGGTATGTTTAAGGCCCATGATAAGCACGGTCTGTGAAGGGTATTTTTGGTAACTCCTGAAAAAACCATAAGGTCAAGTGAGAAACAATCCCCAAAACAATTTGAAATTCTCTTTATTGAATTTTACATGAGGCAAAATGCAACAAATAGCCATAAACGGTTTTTCCATATTGATTCTATTGATTGAAAAAATGTAACAACAATGCTATCACCGGTAAACAGATACAAGTGCATTGTTATTATACGTTAAAAAAAGTACGTCTATGATGGTAGAATGGCTAAAGTGCATTGCTATTTTTTTTTTTTTGAATTTACACATGTACAAAAAACCACAATAAAAATTGCATATATCAACCTCAATATGTGGATATTTTGGTAGAATTTTCAACGCATAATGTTCAAACATGTAAATATGAAAATAGGTTGCTATTACTGATATATCAATGAAAGTACATTGTAAGAGGTTACATCTTCGCCTTAAATAGCAAGGAAGAACAATCACAAACTTGGTAATTTTTTACCTGGTCAAAACCATTGGAGCAAACTTAATTTCGCTAAATCATAAATTGACACCTTTATCATAATAGATGGCCGTCAATTGTATATGATCTAAGATTAGGGTTCCAATCACTACCAATTGTTGATGTAGTAGGAGGGAGTAGATTGTTATGTCATAAGTTTAGAAAATGAGAACTCAAAGATATAGGGTGTCAGTCGGCCACATGGGCTAGGTTTTACTTCAATTAGTTATCTCACAAATATGGTGTTCATATTCTTGCCTCTAGTGACGAAACAACAACAACAACAATGATTATACAGGAAAAGAAAATAATCAATGAAATATAAATAATTCCTCAACATTCATATGTTTAAATAGATTAACTTAAAAGAAAATGGATACATAAAAAGCATACACGGAAACTCAAACTAAAACTAAAGGGCAAATTTCTCACCCGAAAACATGGATATAAAGAATGATGATTTGATAATTAAAATATTATTTTCTACTTTAGCAATGAAACAATAATTCTTAATCTAAAACATTTTAAAACCCAACTAACCTCGTCAATTGACAATTTAATCCGGTAGTATAAAATCGAAATACGATTATTAGTTGTTCAAATATCATCCATGTGACACTTTACTTGGGCTGTAAGTTCTTTTCTTTATCTATACATAGTATCAGATAATAAATGTAATTAAATTTACATCAAGGTGATATAATAAATGTATTTCATTGTATTTTATTTATTTTCTTTATCATGGATCGTATTGGGGACTTTTTATTTTGCGTGAGATATTTTGCAGGGTTTTGGAGCTCATTGACGTTGCGGTTTGACTGAAGTTGGGCTTGATGGGCTTTTCGATGCATAATTGAGCTTTACAGATCCATCAAAGGAGATTTGGACTTAAAAAGTTGAATATTTGGATGATGTGGGCTTTTGAAGATGGGTCATGGATTCTTATTTTGGGCATGGACTATCCATATTTAAATTTTAAAGGTGATTGGCCAAATTCAAATCATGTGAGTCATGGAAGGGACCAAGGGAATCTTGGGTAGTGGGGTGTGTAGTGGAGAAGAATGGACCAATAGCATTCCAGCAACACTTGCGAGGGTGGATTCTCAGTCGCGCAACCCTTGCGTTGGTATCCACGCAACTACACACTTTTGGGCATTTTGGTCATTTTGTTTATGATTTACCTTGGGGTTGGATGATTTAGCTACACTTTGATTTTCCACCATTAGACTAGAGAAGGTGATTTTGGAGCTTGATACTCATTCATTTCATCTTCCTAAGTAATTGGTAGTTTGTTGATGCAATTAGACTTTTGTGATTGTTATTTTGTTGCCATGAGTGGCTAATTTCTCTATTTTGGTTAAATTTTGCTGAAAACCCTTGGATATTTGTGGGTTTTGAAGGATTCATGCTTGATTATCAATTATCTTATGTTTATGATTCTAGTTCATATTTCTTATGCTTGTTTAATGATTTGATCATGAGCTTGGTACTTGAATGAGCAATTGTTGGTTTATTTCTTTGGTTTTGCATTGAATCATTTAATTTACTTAGAACAAGGGATTTATGATGCTAGAAAGCATCTCTAGCTTATGGATCATAACTCCTTTATGGATGTGTAAGCATTGACATCCTATAGGAATTGGGGATTCCTTCATTCTTAAGGCTAATCAACGTCTTGGGTTCAATTGCTTCAATTAAATCCTTGATTTTGATTAAGAAGGTGTGTTGTGGGCATCCCCAACCTCCATACTGTTGGATTAGTGTCTAAGTCCATAACTATATTTGGTATGTACTTGACCCGATTGGCATGGTCCATTTGGGTTGCATGGCATCATGCATTTGGATTGACTAAAATGAGAGAAATAACACTTAAGGTTTATTAATATATTATAAGTTCTAATATATTAATAAGATTATTTAATTAGTATTGATCAAGAATTAATTTAAAATTAATTAAGTGATCAAAAGGAGACTAATTAAATATATGGGTTGATTGTGTAAATCACCCATACTTGTATAGTGGGCTAATGCTCCATGGATTATCAAGTTGGGCTAAAACCCATAGGATGCTCCATGGTGTTTTGTACCCATGGATCATGGAAATCAAAGGTCATGAAAATTAGGGTTTACATGGTGTAACCCTAATTGTGACAAACTATATAAGCATCTTATTCTTGACAAAATCGGCCACTAGTTGAACAAGTGAGGGCAAGACGATTTTAGAAGTGTTCTATTTTCTCTCTAAGTCCTTGCATGTGCATTTGATGTTGTGTGAACCATTTGAGGTGTCACACTTGGGGCACTAGGCTCTTAAGCTCCATGGAATCAAGCTATATCAAAAAGGTATGTCTTCTAACTTGTATTATTCCATGTAAATCAATGTTTTGTATGCTAGTTGGAATAGTACATTGGAATAGTCATATTTGCATGTATAATAGAGAAAACATAGATACAAGGTATTTAGGGTTGCATGTACACTTAGGAGTGTTAGAATGCTTTAAACCCAACACATACTACCTATGAGGAATCTTGGCATATCATGCTTCATGATTGCTATAACCAATTTAGGATGAATGATAAGCTTCATATTGAATCATAATGATAAATACACAAATATCCATTATGTTGAATTGCCTTGGTTGACCAATTCTCTCCAATATTTGAGCATCTCATCATCTTGTTTAATTTCAATCTTTTTAGTTATTCAAGTCTTTTAGTTTTCAAATAATCAAACACCCCCCTTTTAGTTTAATTGTCGTTAGTTAGTTTATTTACACTAGTTCTATTAGATTGCATTGGTGATTGAATACAACCATTTCCCCGAGTTTTGGCGCCAAAGGGTGCCATTGCGGGGGAAATTGGTTACTATTATTTGATTGATTATGCCTAGGTCTACAAGAACCGGTGAACTACTCTAAAATCCGAAGATTGAAAAAGAAGCAAAAAGGTTGATAAAGTTAGCCAAACAAGCAAAGTAACAACAACTTGTTCAAGCTTCTTCCTCTTCTCCACTAATCAACTTAGAAGATCAAGTTCATACTTCAATTGATACCGACACCGAGCTGAGTTCTCCAATTGTTGGTCATTGCTTTGAAAACATTCCGTTTGAAAACTACATGTAACATCCCAAAATTCAAGGCCAAAAATTTCATTTTTAAATAAGTTATTATAAAACCAACAGTATAAGAAAACATCCATAATATCATGTCATGTCAAAACCGAAGTAGAAATAATCAAAACATGTTATCATAAACAATATCAAAGTGTAATACCAAATACCTCATGTGCAAAAAACCATAGTGTGATGCGCTATGATCGAGCCGACTCCTTCCTTTGAAAACGAAGTACCTGAAACCAAAACTGAAAACCGTAACACGAAGCTTAGTGAGTTCCCCCATCATACCACATACCATAGAAACACATAATGCCTAGCATATATGAGTGTTGGCCTCCCCTTCAGTATCTTTCAACCAGTAACTTCCTAGCATATCTGGGTGTTGGCCTCCCCTTCGGTATCTTTGAACCGGTAACTGCCTAGCATATCTGGGTGCTGGCCTCCCCTTCGGTATCTTTCAACTGGTAACTGGGGACTATTTCACCCTTACCACTACCACATAATAACATAACACATATATCATAAACTGTCTAACGTAATTGGGTACTAACTACCCCTTCGGGCCTTTCGACCAGTACTGGGTTCTAAACTACCCCTCCTATCACATAACACATAACATCATAGCATACTGGCACATAATAATAACAAATAGCAACATACCAGATGATTATCACAACAATTATCTCTACTATAACTCTTATTGGTGGGTCGGACTAGGTGCCTTAGACCCACTTCTAGTGGTAGGTAACTCACCTCATACTGCTGAAGTCCCGTAGACAAAATCCTAGCTGTTAGATGATAGATTCTCGATCTGTCAATATCAAACATCACACAATTAATAATTGGGTTCCAACACATGTCCATAAGTCAATGTTGGGGTAAAAGACTGCTTTACCCCTATCTTGGCTTGATTCAAGCCCAAGGCCCAATCCAAAGGCCCAAAAGTTAGCTTTGGGTTAAAGCCCAACACATAGCCCAATTATCCAAATTGGGCCCAACCTTTATAAGGTCTCACCATAAGGCCCAACCATTTAGTCCAGTCCAACATTCAATATTCTAATGGCCCAATATCACATAATCATAAAGGCCCAAACTATGGCCCATCTATGGCCCAATTTTCCAAATTGGGCCCAACTCCTCATATGTGCCTTACCTCAAAGCCCATTAATTATTCTAGTCCATTTGTTTGATATTAGATGACTCATTAATAACCCACTCATCAAGGCCCAATAGAAAGGCCTAATAATAAACCCAAATGAAATTAGGGTTTTCACATAAAATGATGATCAGGGTTATGTTTTCCTACTTAACCCATTAAGGACTTAATCCATTAAGTCCCACATAGCCTTAGGTTAGTTTGCAATGATTATTATTTAATATTTTAAGTTCATTAAATAATTCTGATGCGGTCCCGATAAGTCCCAAATTAGGGTTTCATGGCATTAGGGTTTTCCAAACCCTAATTTGGGTTTCCAACCCATATTAGCCCAATAGGCCCAATAGCTAGGTCCTTTGACCAATTAGGGTTCATTAGGCACATTATGATTTCACTAGGCCCATTAGGACTTCATTGGGCCCATTAGGGTTTTGAGCATCCCAATCGAATCAACACAAGGCAAAGCATACCGCCACTCGACACGGTGGTCGGTGGCGGCAGCCACCACCTCATGGTGGCAGTTTTGTGTTTCTTTCCATTATTCCAGTTTTGTTACAATTTACAATGCCAATCTCCAAAATAAACACACACACACACACTAATGCTAAATACACACACAACCACCCTTGTTGAATCCAATCCGTTTATCGCTCAATTGACTACTCAACTTTTGATAGCCTGCGGCTCCCACTAAAAAACTTAAATCACAGACCTAATTATCCCTACTGGTCACTTATACTTGGTCAAGGCTCGGCTAATTCCGTTGTGAGTGACTTGTCACTTCCCAATCAACCATCTATTCCGTCCGTACTTGCAAACCTGGAACACTGATACTGCTCGAGATCCCAAAACTGCCCGAAACACCGAACTGCCTGAAGCAGTATGTCGTCACATGATTGCTTTCCCAAAATCTATCGAGACCTCCCTGGTCTCAATTCGTTCACCAATCATCTTGAATACTGGTTTCCGACCCGACTGTGGAGCCAGAGGACTCCCCACTTAGTCGCCTCACACGACTTTTAAACGAAATCCTTTTCTGGAACTAGTTGTCACTAGTTATCATGCCACTGTGACTCTAACAACTTCCTGATCTAACTGATCGGGTCCATGCGTCGAATCCAGTCGTCATCAAATACGCGAGACTCAAAATCTTGTGCTAAAGAGCATTTAATGGTAAAGTTTGATTACCATTAACCCCCAGAAAAGTTAAAGAGTTTTTCGGTTTGATTCATATCCAGAGATGAAAAAATGGAAAAAAAGAAAGCCCAAGACTAAAAGTGATTGCTACCTGATCAATGGTAGCCTTATCTCACACGTCCTTAAGCAGTCCATTGCTTCCCTGATCTCATAACTATGGTGACGTCCCTACAGCCTTAGCACTGGCTTAACCAGATCTAATCCCTCTGGGGAAATCCATAACCAATCCGTGGATTTCCATATCCTCACTGCTACACCCGAATTGGTGGGTACTATTGTTCCTTCCGCGTCCTAACAAAGCACTCATGCTATCTACCAGCCTAGTGAATGCTACGGCTACACCTACAGACTTACAACAATCTATCACTATCTGGCTGCTAGTGAATACTACGACTATACTCGCAGACTTACAACACTTTAATACTATCTGAGTGCTAATGAATGATATGGCTACCCCGGTAGTCTTACAAAACTTTCCATACCATCTAACTGTTAGTGAATGTTGCGACTACCCCCATAGTCTAAAAACACTTTGCATACCATCTAATTGTTAGTGAAAGATACAGCTACCCTCGTAGTCTTACAACACTTTCCATATTGGGTCGAACACGCACTCGACCTAACACACAACTGAACTTGAGTCCTAACTGGAGCTCTACCCTGATTCCTAAAACCTTCTGTTTGAGAGTCTCGAAAGTTGCCTGATGCTCAGGCCCCCAACGGAAGGCCACCAATTTCTTGGTCAATTGGGTCAAAGGAACCTCAATCTCAGAGAAGTCTCGTATAAATCTCTGGTAATAGCCCGCTAGACCCAAGAAACTCCGAATCTCAGTTAGAGACCTCGGAATCTCCTATTGCATCATGGCCCCTATCTTGGACGTATCGACCATACCCTTCTAGTTGACAAGGTGCCTAATAGATTTCACCTCACGTAACCAGAACTCACATTTTGAGAACTTCACAAAAAGTCTCTTCCCGACTTACATTCGACTAAGTCTTCACGACACGTGAGAATTAAAGGATTCCAAATCCTTCTCGCTTTCTAATATCCCACTGATGACAACCTGTGCTTACTAATGCTAGCAATCAATCACCGGTTACACCCTAAGATCGCACATCCTCTGAAATCTTGAAGAGTATTCTTGAAATCTGTTCAAGTCTGACACCTCAGTCCACCTATCATGTTGACCATTGGAGGCCTTAATTGTCACCCTAGCTGACGAATCCTCATTCTCACTTCCAATCTTGCAGCACCATTGAACTCTAACTGAATACAACCCATGCGAGAAATGAAATTCTCTTGAATGTCCAATGATCGAACACCCATGCATCTAACACTAGCAAATTACTCCACTATCTTCATGCTACCAATCCTTCCCTAGAAACGGTGGTGCCTTAAACTCCAAAGTTCTTCCATAGACAGCTAACGACCATACCCAAACAATGATAGAACCACTGAACCCTGACTTCACTGGATGTAACAACCGGAGTTTGGGTATGTAATTTTATTATCTTGAATTATAATTATGTTGGGGGAACTCGACGAGTTGGTGCCTCAACTCGTCGAGTAGAGTCTTGATTGTTAACGCGGTTTATCGACCGGACTCGACGAGTCAGGTATCTGACTCGCCGAGTCGGTGCTGATTAGGAAAACCATAATCCCCAGGTTTGGGAGCCTATTTAAAGACCTTTATAGCCTTCATTTGCGGCCACCTTGTTCCAGAGAAACCCTAGAGAGCAGAGATAGTGAGTTTGAGGGTAATAGGAGGCTATTTCTTCATCTTTTGTGTGATTTTGCTAGATGAAGAAGAGAGGATCCATCTAGAGTGTGAAGGGAGCTTTGATTGGAGCTAATCATCTTGAGATATTGTATTTGAAGGTATAATTCTTTCCCTTTCACGTTCATATGGTAGATTTCATAGTTTTAGGGTTTTCCCCTCATAATTTTATGAGATCTAGTGAGTATGAGGTCCTCTTTGGAATTATGACATCAGATCTGGACCATGAGAGGTCCCTAGAGTCATTATTTTCCAGCTTTTTACAAGAAAATAAGCAACTGGAGACTAGGTTTCCATTCAAAGTGTTATTTCTTCATTTAAGGCTTGATATGGGTTGCATGCACGTAAACTGTCGCACCCCATAACCAAGAACGGCGGAAACGTTCTGGGGCGGAGGACGTCATGTAAAGTATCACAACACAGTAAAAGTAAACAAGCAAACAACATCATCCATTGCATTAAATATATAATTTTAATACAAACGTGTTCTGTACAGTTATAGACACCAAAAATAATGTGAATCAAAATAATAAGATGAGTCTTGGATGCGCTCCATCTTCTCAAAAGCTGGCCTCGGTACCTGTCTACTGATGACCTGAGAATACAAATTATTTTGAAAGAGTTTATCAGCATTAAGCTGGTGAGTTCATAAGTATTTTAGTGTCAGTGTTTGTATCAAAACGTTTGAACATAGTTTTAAATAGTAGTTTGTAAACATTGGTGATAAAAGTATGTGAATGTTTGTACGTGTTTGTAAAAGTTCGAATCTCTCAGAAAAACCTATATTTTCTATTAAAGTAGCCTTCTACCAAGGCGTAACTGTTTTGTACGTTCGTTTATCGTAAAAGTGTGTAATTTTCCCAAGGGTAACTATCATTATCAAAATATAGTTTGTACATAAATGTTTAAGTGAAATAATCACTAAATGTATATAAAGGATAAATTACTGTAGTACTGTAGTATTGTAATATAGGAACTACTGCTGTACTAACTACCTTAAACCGGATTTATATTAAGGTATCATGTGATTAATTGTACCATACTATCGACTGGGTAACAACGAAAAATGAATGGTCGTAAAAATAAATGACGTTTGGCACCTGCAGACCTACAGGTCCGGCTGTAGCTAGCAGCAAGGTGTAGGATAGTCAATCCAGTATAGATCTATATGCAAACTCACGCTCTCCCTCCAAGAGACTCTGGCTACAACCCGGGCCATGACATTTAAGGCATGCTCCGATACAGGGGATCACAATTTTATCAATGTATATATGTATATGTAAGGTATTGTTACTTGTTCTAGTATCGTTGTATATGTTCTCTTTCTAGTATAGTTTTATATGTTCTTTCTCTAGTATAGTTGTATATGTTCTCATAGTAATGTAATGTATATGTTCTCATAGTAATGTAATGTATATGTTCTCATAGTACTAAGTACTGACTTATGAATGAACTGACTCATTGATCTAGCAATAGTATAAGTGTAATCCTGTGTTACCCCGATGGTAACTTACTAATGATTTAACTGATACGAATGAATATGGAAGTACTTTTATGTCTATATATGCACATATGATATATAATTAATATTGAAACGACCCTCGGACGGCTACCCGACATCCCACCAGACCACATCCAAATCGAGGAAAAGGAAATAGGGCGGACGACCTTCCTAAGCCTTTTAAACATTGCGTATGTATCTATACATATATGGGCATGCAATTTATAAGAAGTATAATAAAGTTTAAATAAAGGTATTTGATAAGTAAAAGAGTTTGTAAAGCAGTTTGAAGTAAAACAGTTTGGTAAACAGTTAGAACATTAATAAAATCATTGGTTTTATAGTTATTAATCACATGTGATTGATGTAATAACTATAAGCATTCAACTTGTATTCCCCCCCATAAAAGCATTTAAAACATTTAAAAGTATTTCAAAGGTTAATTAAAGGGGTATAAACTCACTTGTGGTGAGTGGATTGGATTGAAGTGTCGGTTACGATGCAAGGTGACAATTAAAGACTTGTACACACGCACGAGCCTAGTTATCATATAATGAACATATATATAACTAAGTAGCCTTATTATAACTAATAAAATGAGTTAGGACACTCTAGAACCTGAAAAAACTTTGTTTCAAGTGTTAAAGTTCACAAGGATTGCATCCGAGTGTTAGTAGGGCAAAACTAGGGTGTTTGGGGTCCAAGGGTAAACTCCTTGGGAGTTTATGGTCTAAATGACATTTACCCTAGGAGTTTACGGTAGTAAAATCAAGGTTTTACGGTCTAAACTCCATTCCTTGCAACCATGAGTTGTTTGGAGGTTTAACAAGTCCTTTGAAGCAATCCTACTAAGTGGCATGGTTTAGTCTTTGGAATGTACTAGGGTCACAAAACACCCTCTTTGAGGTGTTTACGGCCTAAGGGCATTTTCCTTTGGGTTTACTACCATAAACCCTTATGGGAAAGGATATTTCCATGACTTCAAGTCCTTAACACAACTAGGTAAATGTCTATGTTAGCTTTTAGGTCTAAGGAAGGAAAATGACCCATTTAAACACCTTTTAGGGTGTTTACGGTTTTGGGAGGTCCTTAGACGGTAAACACCTATAAATGGTAGTGTTTGGTGTTTTTCAAAGCTTAAACACATCAAAGGAATGTTTAAATATGTTAAGGTAAGTCTTAAACTTGAAACTAGGGCTAAACATGGGACTTAAGTCAATTTTGGGGGACTTTATGGTGTTTACGGCCCAAGCATCACCTTGGACCGTGAACACCTCAAGCAAGGTGTTCTTGACCGATTTTCTTGGTGTTTAAATGAAATACTAGCTTACAAGCACTCAAGGATGGAAGTACTTACTATAATGTAGCTTGATTTGAGCTAAAAGGCCAAGAACACTTAGTGTGTGTTCTTGGTGTTTTGGAAAATCTAAACAAAATACATAAATGAATGGATGAATAGATGCACAAACACTAGATTAAGTGTTTTACTAACTTGAAATGGTTAGAACACTTACAAGATTGAAGTTTTGGAATTAAATGTTGGATGATACTTGAGAGAGTTTTTAGAGTTTACTCTTTTGACTTTTGGGGAGTAAACACAAATGACTAGTTTCTTGGGGAGTAAACTCATACATAGGCATGAGTTTACGGTTTTTGGGTGATTCCTAAACCCAAAACATAAAAGTTTGGCCGGGTGATTCTAACACGCGAAGTGTTTGCGGTTTTCAAAAATAAAAACCCGAGACGACACTTTCTTTCACCCGTTCGTTTAAAAATAATATTACAATAATCAAAAGAACTTTATATTTCTTAGAAATAAGAAATAATGATATTAATTCATGATACGAAGTGGTTGACTTTTAAGGTTTGACCGAATGAAAATTTCGGGTTGTCACATAAAGGTTGCACCTTTACATGACTTTTGAGTGTTTAAGGGTTAGATTTATGATTTGGTTAAGTAGATCTGACCTCAGGAGGTTGTTTGAGCGAGTCCATGGAGGAAACTCGCCGAGTTCATATGTGAACTCGACGAGTCGGAACAGGTTGCCTCGGGGTCTGACTTCAGTGGTGACCCGGTGAGTTGGGGGTGACTCAGTGAGTGGAGTGAGGCTTAGAAACAAAAGAGTATGTGGGACGATGGGACTCGCTGAGTCGTCGTACGACTCGGTGAGTCTGGTCAAATTGGACAGTTGACTTTTGGTTGACTTTTAAGGTTTGTCAACAAATGAACCTTTGGGCCTGTAGAGGGGTAGAATGGTCTTTTACCCTTCTTGGGATTTTCATAAGAGAATATCCAATTTGTGAAAAGACATTTATTTGGTGTAATTTACTATTGTAACTAGACGGAGGCTAGGGCAGTATTTCTGATATCGAGACTTACCGAGATTCCCGAGGTGAGTCTTCTAACTATACTTTACCTAGAGTGGTAATCAAAGTTATGTGACAGTGTATCTTGTATGCTATTTATGTGTCGTGATTTCTATATGATATATGATATGCATGATTCAAAGTTTATAGAGTTAGGACCAATGGGTCCACAGATTTATGGGACCAAGAGGGTCCCACAGATATATTCGACCAGAGGGTCATCAGAGTTACAGCCTTGAGAGGCTGATACGTGTCTATGTGGTATTTTGGGGAACTCACTAAGCATTTATGCTTATAGTGTTTTGTGTATGTGTTTCAGGTACCAATGATGATCGCGGGAAGGCGCCGACATGATCTGTACACACTCGCGAAGTTTTTGTTTATGTGATTTTTGGGACATGTTTTTACTATGATGAAATTGGATACATTATATTTGATATTAATTTATGAATGAAAGTTTGTTTTAAAAATAAAATTTTTGTTTGAAAAATCTGGTGTTACTATTTGCTATCAGAGCCTTGGTTTGAGGGATTCAGATCCACCTTCGGGTGTATTTGAACTCAAACTGAGGATTTGAGAAGGTTTTCATAAAGTAAATGATTTTTCCTAAGAGTAAAAGGATTGAGAATAAAGCAAAGGAAAGCAAAGTGTACGATCAGCCAACGCCCGAACGGTGATTTCCCAAAAATACCCTCATATTATGTGTTATGAGATATGTTATGATTGATATGCATGCTAGAGTAGGCTAAGTATTCTTATTAGGACTAGAGTTTCCTGATTTGTGATGCCTTAGCCTAGGGAGATTGCTACTATGAGATGCTTGAGAGAGAGTAGCTTGCAGTGAGGGTAGCTTGTGTGTGCAGCAACAGATAGAGTACTTGTGATATGGGATTCGTGGAGGGGGACTTGGAATGAATATTGATACAGTGTGGAAGATAGTATAGGGCCCGTACTACTGGAAACACCAGGTCAGTGAACAGTCCATGTAGGAATCCTTTGGATACTAGGGAGCAAGTAGGGTTGAGTTATCGAGTGCGAGTATGCTCGAGCGAGTCTCTAAGAATTTTTATGTTGTATTTCAGAGACATCATGGTTGGGACACACCACAGGCTAGGTACTAGCGAGGGGGCTGCGAGCGATGAGGAGCTTCGCCAGATGATTCATGATGAGGTGGCTGCTGCCATCCGAGCTGAGATTCCAGAGATGTTCGGGTCTATCAAGACCACTCTGATTGAGACTTTTGATGGGCGGTACGCTGCTCTTACTAATGCTGCTGTTGCTGCAGCCACTGCAGCCGTTGCTGCTACCAGGCCTCAGGGAGGTGACGCGTTGCTGTACCGGGAGTTCAGCAACACGAAGCCTAGTATCCCTCCCTGAAGGGATAGAAGATTTCATAGTGTATTGCGATGCATCAAACCAATGACTTGGTTGTGTTCTTATGCAAAGAGGAAAGGTAATTGCCTATGCCTCCCGTTAGCTTAAGACACATGAAGTCAACTATACAACACACGATCTGGAGTTAGGAGCAGTGTTATATGCTCTAAAGATCTGGAGACACTACCTGTACAGAACAAAGAGCACTATCCTCACCGACCACAAAAGCCTTCAACACATATTCGATCAGAAGGAGCTCAACATGCGACAACGACGGTGGGTCGAGCTACTCAATGACTACGAATGTGAAATTCATTATCGCCCTGCCAAGGCCAATGTAGTAGCTGACGCCCTCAGTCGAAAAGAATACACTGGTCGGAGAGTCAAATCTCTGACTATGACTATCCATTCACACTTGTCCACACAAATTAAGGAGGCTCAGCTAGAAGCTTGAAACCTGAAAATGTGGCGGGTGAATCCCTGAGAGGGATGGATAAAAACCTAGAAATCAAGGGTGGCGGAGCTTTATATCTCATAGACTGTATCTGGACACCGAGACACGGTGGACTCAGAGATTTGGTCATGACTGAAGTGCACAACACTAGATATTCTGTTCACCCAGGTTCGGATAAAATGTATCTGGATCTTAAAAAACTGTACTGGTGACCTAACATGAAAGCAGAGATTGCTACCTTCGTGAGTAAATGTCTTACTTGCGCAAATGTTAAGGTCGACTACCAGAAACCCTCAAGATTACTACAACAAATGGAGATACTGGAATGGAAATGGGAGCGGATTACTATGGACTTCATAACCAAGTTGCCCAAGACAATGGGTGGAATCGACACCATTTGGGTCATCGTCGACAGATTGACCAAATCCGCCCATTTCCTACCAATTAAAGAGTCTGACAAGATGGAGAAGCTTACAAGAACTTATATAAGGCAAATCGTACGACTGCATGGCGTTCCAATGTCCATTATCTCCGATAGAGATAGTAGATTCACTTCAAGGTTCTGCCAGTCGCTACAAAACTCCCTAGGAACTAGGCTGGACATGAGTACAGCCTACCATCCGCAAACCGACGGGAAAAGTGAGAGAACGATACAAACATTGGAAGATATAATAAGAGTCTGTGTGATTGACTTTGGAAAGGCATGGGATATCCATTTACCCCTTGTCGAGTTTTCCTAAAACAACAACTATCACAAGAGCATAAAGGCGGCTCAATTCGAAGCCCTCTATGGCCGTAAGTGTAGATCCCCTCTGTGTTGGGATGAAGTTGGCGACACGCAGTTAGCTAAAGGATGAGTTCCTAACAACACTCTCACGGGTCCAGAAATCATACAGGAAACGACAGAGAAGATCGTTCAAATTCGTGAACGATTGAAAGCCTCTAGAGACCGACAGAAAAGCTACGCAGACAAGCAAAGGAAACCATTGGAATTCCAGGTGGGAGATTGCGTTCTACTGAAAATCTCACCCTGGAAAGGCTTGATAGCCTTTGGAAAGCATGGAAAGCTAAATCCAAGATACGTAGGGCCATTCGAGATTCTTTCCAGAATCGGCCTAGTAGCTTACAAATTCAATCTACCTTGTGAACTTAGTAAACTACACCTAACTTTCCACATCTCGAACTTGAAAAAGTATCTATCCGACGGGACTCTTGTAATCCCACTCGACGAGATCGAGATCAAAAAGAGTCTCAACTTCGTGGAAGAACCGGTAGAGATCATGGACCGAGAGGTAAAATAAACAAAGCAATGTCGTATCCCGATCGTGAAGGTTCGCTGCAATACCAAGCGAGGACTTGAATTCACATTGGAACGTGAGGATCATATGAAATTGAAGTACCCTCATCTTTTCACTTAGTTATTTGTAACTATTTAATTGCTTAAACTCTAATTTCGGGACGAAATTCCCTCTAACGGGGGGATGATGTGACAACCCGAAATTTCCATCTTGAACAAACACAACATTTTAATCAAGTCAAACTTACTTCTGCTAACTTTTAGCACTATTTAGAGTCTGTAAGGATATTTTGAACTTAATGCACCAAAGGAATGTGTGAAAGGGAATGCATATTCAACTTTTAATCCATCAAGCTTGACATTAACCCTCAAAATAGTTTCACGGCCAAGACACTTGGGTTTATGGCCATAAACTCCAAGTGGACGTGATCCCCTAGTATATATACGAAACTTAGTCATTTTTCATTCATTATTCACCTTTCTATCTATAGAAATCGGATTTATCTCCCAAGGATCTTCAAGTTTTCTTCCAATATTCACAAATATAAGTAAGATCCTTCCATCTAAGTGTTAATACATCACTTCTTCTTGATTCATCCTTGAATCCATCCATAATTTTCATCTTTTGAACTTAGATCTTCAAGATCATCAAGAACACCAAGAACACTTGTGTGTTTTAGGCCGAAAACACCCCTCTTTATCCTTCAAATTGTAATTCCTTACCTCCTTTACATGTTTATAAGTTGGGATAATGATTTAAGGACTTGAAACCTTCAAATTGCTATCTCCCTTGGTCGTAAACCCTAATATGTGGTGTAATGATGCCACAAACCTTTCCTTAGCCTTGGAACTTGGTCTAGAACACTTCCAACATGAACTAAGTACCTTAAAAATAAAAATGGTAGAAGTCACCATGGCTTTACGGCTGTAAACCCATTAGGGCCGCAAACTCTAGGCCGTAAACTCATGGAGAGTTTACTCTTGGACCGTAAACTCCAAAGTAAAGCCCTACAAGCCTTAGATGCAACCCTTTTGTACTCATAACACTTGATCCAAAGTGTTTTCCATGTTTTAGGGTGTCTTTACTTGCTTAATTAGTGGTATAATCCCTAATTAGGTACATATGTGTGTGATTATATGTTAAATAGGATCTGTGTGTGTTTTCAAGTCTTCACTTGACACTTAGCATCCTATACAACGCTTTCATCTGAACCACTCACTGCAGGTGAGTTCATACCCCTTACACTATCTTTTAAATTACTTTAAATGCTTTTATGTGGGGGAATACAATTAGAAAACATATAGTTATATAATCAATCACATGTGATTTATAACTGTGTTTCAAACAGTGGATTTCAATTACTTCAAACTGTGTTTCAAACAATGGATTTCAATTACCTTAAACTTTGTTATCAAACAAACTACTTTTAAATCGTTTTATAAACTGACATTAAGTCATTATTATTTATTGTTCAAACCCTTTAAATATATTACAAAACCTCTTTTAAACTTATATACTGTTAAAACCATATCTATACACGTATGTATTAAGTATATATGTATTGATATGAAAGCTTTTACTTCAGTTCCAACACCTTTGTGTAGCAAAAGTGTATAAACATACTTAGACATTTCAAACAAGATTACTAGTAAACTATAATAGGCATAGTTTAGGAGATTCTATTTACTATTCCTAGTACAAGGAAACATACACGAGTTAGTTCATTCATGAGTCTATACAAACATACTATTATGAGAAACAAAGAGAACTACTACATACTATACAAGGAGAATTAAAACATACTATACGAAGAGAACTACAATATACTATACAAGGAGAAGTACTATATACTATACGGTACTGACCATCTTACACCTGGCTGTTAGCTACAGCGGGACCTACACATCGACATATGTCCTTAGTTGTACTGTTCGGCGTATTGCAGCGTTGTGTTTATCCTAGACAAACGGATATGATTAATATAATAACAATATTTTCCCTACTCCCTTTATTTTCTGATACACTCACATAAACGATGAGGTAAACTATATTTTGATAATAATAGTCATACTTGGGAAAAACATTCATTTTACAGAGAAACGAGCATACAAAACAGTCGGGTCTTGGTAGAAGACTACTTTTTATACCAGTAGGAAATATGGGATTTTCTAGAGTTTTCGAACATATACAACATGTACATTGAACATTTACAAGTCTTTACATCAAACTTATACAAAGAAATGACACTAAAGTACTTATGAATTCACCAGTTTAAATGCTGATCTACGCTTTCAAAATAACTTGTATTCTCAAGTCACCAGTAGACAGGTACGATAACTAGGTTAAGAGAAGATGGAGCAGTCAAGGCTCGTCTTATATTTTGATTACTTATTTTGGTGTCTTACTACTATGAAAGAACACACTTATATTAAAACTTTACTATTAATGCAATGGATGATGTTGTTACTTGTTTACTACTTTGCATTGTTGTGATACTTTACATGACGTCCTCCACCCCTGAATGTTTCTGTCGTTCCGGTTTTGGTGTGTGACAGCAAGTTTTTCGAATTTCTTCAACTTTTTAGCACAAATAACAGACAAACAAGCCTAGGCTTTGATACCACTGATGGGTTTTGAGCATTCTAACACTTCCTAAGTGTACATGCAACCCTAATAACCTTGGATCTATGTGTGTCTAATTATCATGCAAAGTTGAATTTCCAAGGTTATATTCCTATCTAGCATACATGGGGAACAATTTTAACTTGAATGAAAGATAGAATAACTTACCTTGTTGTTGCTTATGTTCCTTGAAACCTTGTGAGCCTAGCACCCCAAGTGTGATACCTCAAATGCTTCACACAACACCAAATGCTCTTGGAAAGACTTTTGAGAGAATACACACTTCTTAAAATCGGCCAAGCCCTCTAGTTTCTTATGTGTAACCGATTTTGGTGGAGAATAGGATCCTTATATAGTGTTGACACATCTAGGGTTACACCATGTAAACCCTAATGTGTCATGACTCTTCATTTCCATGACCCATGGGTTTGTAACTCCCATGGAGCATCCTATGGGTAGAACCCAACTTGATAATCCATGGAGCCTCTTAGCCCACTATACAAGATATGAATGATTTACATAATCAACCCATATATTTAATTAGTTATCCTTTGATCACTTAATTAATTCTAAATTAATTCTTGATCAAACTAATCAAATAATATTATTAATATATTAGAACTTATAATATATTAATAATCTCCAAGTGTTATTACTCTCATTTAGTCTATCCAATTGCATGGTGCCATGCAACCCAAATGGACCATGCCGGGTCGGGTCAAGTACTGACCCGAAATAGTTATGGACTTAGACACCTTATCCAACATAATCTTCAACAATTCCCATGGACTTCACATGATTATTCCACCAAGTTAAGGTAGAGTCCATCAACGTACAGGTAGCATACTTAACCTGGCAGTCATCAGGGCAAGCATTGATGTAAAAGACTGCTTCAGTCTTTTCTATCCAACAGGATAGACCAACAGCTCCTTCAGTTTCGTAGAAGGATCGAGGTTTGCAGCTCATGAAATCCTTATAGAAGCAGTTTATGGTGTTATTTTGGTGAGTTGCAGGATTGTCACTTCCACTATTCCCAATGTTTCCATTTCGGGCTACTTCGTATGCTGCCAAGGCCATATTAATTCCTTGTACGAGCATGTTCTGCATCATAGTGGAATCTATCTGGAATGTTTGGTTCACATTCTTTGCATTAATAGGTTCATCTTCGTTCAAAGTTTCTACTCAAGGTTGAGTTACTTGTGGAGCTTTCCTCTGGTTGCCTTGGGGAGTTGGCGGTGGACGAACCCGTGGTTCCTTTCATAGAGGTATTGTCCCTAACGTCTAGAAAAAAACACACTTAAGTTGTATATACTACTTAATCTTAACAAGCATGTAAATAATGTATTTCATGATAGTGTATTAGTATAAGTTATTCCTATAATCATATAGATTCCCAAGTCATAGAGCAAGATTGATTCCTGAAATCCTACTGATTTCCAAATGACAGGGAAAAGGTGATTGGTCCAGAAATCCTCTAGATTTCTGAATGATAGAAGGGGATCTTAACTTCTAATGATTTTGAAATGTATTAGTGTTTTAAAATGTATATATGGATTCTAAGGTACTAGGTGGTTTCAGCGAATCTGGAGAACATTCTTCAATCTCTAAAACTCTCAACCGTTGTAGTCTGTCAAACTCCTTGCTCAAGGTTGGTTGTGCACTAGCCCGACCATAAATAACATAGGCACGCATTCTAGATTTACTTATGGTATGGCTTATGTACGATACTAATCTTTAATTGAGGCGTTTGACCTAAAGGGTTGAGTTGTTAGTTCTAGTTGGGGATGTTAAAATTTTATTATGTGTTCTCATCGCGGGATGGAGTATATATAAACTCTTATATATTATGGTTGGTGGGGGTTGTAGTATTATTAAAATTTGTTTTGATATTCCCGACTACCGAGCACAGATGGTGACCAGACATCATAAGTAGTCGTGAAGTAGTGTTATTATAATAATACTTCTATTAGAAGCTAGTCTGCTATAGTTGTATTCCTCTTTCAAGGATAAGAGTTTTCTATAGCCAATTTAGCTCTGATACCATTATGTCACACCCCCAGCCAAGGCGGAACATGCCGGGAGCGGGACTAAGTTCATGGATCACAGATAAACTGAATATATAGCACAAGTACAACGATAAACAAAGTTGCATTTGTATTCCATCATTAAGTTTGAATACAGGGTTCTTACAGATAATAATAGTACATAAGTTGCTTTAAATAAGTAAGCAGATAACAAAAACAAGCTAGCTAGGTCGTCTGCAATCCATGACTAATCTTCTATCTGAACGCCAGTTCAATGATCCCCTAAGAGTACATGTAAGTTTGAAAGTCAACACAAAGTTTGGTGAGTGTCACAGGTTTTCTGCTTAACCACAGTAATACTTTTAAAAAGTTCAAAAGTATTTTCTTTGTATGTATAGCCACAGTTAAAACAGTGTTTGAAATGAGTCTTTAAAAGCCAAAATGTATAGTTTGTATAAGTAATGTGACAACCCGTAATTTATTTTGTCGTTGTAACCCATTTCCGTTAATAAAAATTTATTTTATCAAAAAATTTCTATTAACAATTTGGATTAAGTCATTTAAATTAAGACTTTTATTATGACCTTGTGAGTGTCCAAACCCATTTGAAAAACGTGAAAACGCCCCAAATTTTTATTTGGAAAATTTTTAGTTTCGACCACGTCGGGTTACGACAACTAAATCGGGTACGACCATAAGCCTCGTTTAACGTCAGTATCGGGTAGTTTTCCATCGGGACACAAGCTCAAGCCTTATATAAAGGATGAGTGAACTTCAATTTAGCTTTTTACCACCACCTCATAACTTTCTCTTTCTACTCTCTCTCTAAAACTCAAGTTTGATCCAAAAACGCCTCTTCAAGCTTCCAAAATCGTAAGTAGTCTACCCTACCTTGTTGTTTAACTTGATAGGCATACAAATCTACATTTAAATCACCCAAAACACTCAAGAACAAGTGTTTACGGTTTGGGAACACCTCCCAAAACCATGAACTCCCTTAAAAGGGTTTTTGAAGCCCCAAAACCCTTCCAAGTCCCTTCTAGTGCTTAGATATGGCTTAAGGACTTGCATGTACGAGATTTGAACACCAAAATCATATCTTTTGGGTAGTAAACATGAGTTTACGGCCCAAGAACATTCTTGGACTGTAAACACACCTTCAAGGACCATAAACACCTTTTTGGGTGTTAAATTACCCCTTAAACACCTCCAAAAGCTTCCATGAGTGCCTAGAACCTTATATTCCTTCATGTAATGCACCAAACCATACACAAATGAGCTAAACATGAGTTTACAGTTTGGGAAGGTCTCCCAAAACCATAAACACCTTCCAAGGGGTGTTTAAGTGCCCTTAACACCTTGTATGGCTTAGAATTGGGTCTAGAACTTTGTATGCTTAACCTACAACAACCAAGACACATGAATCATGGACAAACATCAGTTTACGGCCGTAAACTCATGTGTTTACAGTAGTAAACTCACCAAGAACACCTTCATAATCCATAAACTCCTTTCCAAGGTCAATTCAAGTCCCGATCACTTCCTAAGCCTTTGATTCAACCCTAGAACCTTCCCTTGTGCATTGTAGGACCATTTAGCATCCGAGAACACACCACCCATGAGTTTACAACTGTAAACTCATGGGAATATGGTCAATGGGCCGTAAACTCGTCAAAGAGTTTACTCTTGAAGAGTAAACTCCTTATCTAGGCCCTACACACCCTTAGATGCTACCCGGATCACTCCTAACACTCGAAATGAAGTGTTTAGCTCCCCGGAGTGTATATTCTTATCTAATTTGTAGTTCAAAGTCTAATTAGATACAATTATGTATCTCTTCATATTACATAGGAACCTTGTGTGTATTCAAACCCCGAACTGACACTTAGCATCCTATCCGGCACATTTCTCGACTGGTGAGTTCATACCCCTTCACCTTTTTCCGTATTTTTCAATGTTTTCAGGGGGGGGGGGGGGGGGAATACAAGAAAAAGTACAAGGAAATCTTGTACTCAAACTTATTATTTCATTGAAATGTTTCATATTCCGTATGCTTTTAACACTGGAAACCGTATTAACCAACCGTTTAATTTGCAGAGTTAGTTTTCATACTAATTGTGAAACTCATTATAAAATGTTATATTTTATACTTCACAAATGATTTTCCACATTATTACTGTTAAAAGCATGAACCTTGGAACTTTAAAAATGTCCTTGTTAACACTCCCCCTAGATACGAGAGTGAAGGACTAATAAACATGATTTTTCGGTATTATTACTTTTAAAACATCCTTGGTAACACTCCCCCTAGATACGAGAGTGAAGGACTAATAAACAAAGTTTTCCGTATTATTACTTTTAAAATGTCCTTGGTAACACTCCCCCTAGATACGAGAGTGAAGGACTACTTTTAAAATTTATTAATCTTAAGATTGGAGACACATCCTTGGTAACACTCCCCCTAGATACGAGAGTGTAGGACTACCCCTGTAACCAGAATCTCCTAGAGGGAGAACGTGACTTGAGTGTATAGATCTATACGGGATTGACTACCCCGCACCTGGCTGCTAGCTACAGTCGGACCGAAAGGTCCAAGGGTGACAAAAGTCATAAAACGATATTGACCCCGTTCCGAGCCTTATCTAGTCTATTGTATGGTTATGGAACTCCCAATTTAGATTATGAAAACTTTTCTACTTACTTATTAGTTTTATATACGTGTTAAAACTAATGTACTTTTCAAGGATAATCAGGCTTTCAGGAAACTTCACACAAACACTTTAAGTATGGTAGATACTTGTACCTTGCAATCCGAATCGATAACCAATCACGAACTTTTAAGGAAAATAAGGGTTTTTCCTAGGATAACTGAACTGTTCTTAACCAAATTGGGTAACAAACGGATAACTACACTTTTCTTATAAAAAAATGTGGGATTTTCTTGGATAACAACTTTTACAGAAAACCAAAGGAAACTTGTTCTTTTACAGAAACAAACCGCTTATGAACTAACCAGCTTTATGCTGATATTTCTAAAACTGCTTGTACTCTCAGGTCATCGTTAAGACAGGTACCCCGCGTTCTTTTGGAGAAGACGGAGCATTTAGCAGTCTCGTTGTAACGACCCAATTTTCACGTCCAAAAATTTCGTTTTAAAACATTACTTTAGGAGACATTAATAATTAAACATTGTTTGATCAAACCATGATACAACGTAAACCATGTCTAAAAGTCAAATCATACAACCAATCAAAATATCAGAGTATAAATCCCAGAGAATCTCGTAAATGCGGAAACCAGAGAGTGTGTGTGTGACATGCTGCTACCGTGCCGGCTCCTTTCCCCTAGCTGAGGAGGTACCTGAAACCAAAATTGAAAACTGTAAGCACACAGCTTAGTGAGTTCCCCCACCGTACCACATACCAAATAATCTCATAACATACATATATCGTCAGGCATATCTGGGTGCTGGTCTCCCATTCGGTCCTTTCGACCGGATACTACCTAGCATATCTGGGTGCTGGCCTCCCCTTCGGTCCTACCGACCGGATACTGCCTAGCATATCTGGGTGCTGGCCTCCCCTTCGGTCCTACCGACCGGATACTGCCTAGCATATCTGGGTGCTGGCCTCCCCTTCGGTCCTACCGACCGGATACTGCCTAGCATATCTGGGTGCTGGCCTCCCTTTCGGTCCTACCGACCGGATACTGCCTAGCATATCTGGGTGCTGGCCTCCCCTTCGGTCCTACCGACCGGATACTACCTAGCATATCTGGGTGCTGGCCTCCCCTTCGGTCCTACCGACCGGATACTGCCTAGCATATCTGGGTGCTGGCCTCCCCTTCGGTCCTACCGACCGGATACTGCCTAGCATATCTGGGTGCTGGCCTCCCCTTCGGTCCTACCGACCGGATACTACCTAACATATCTGGGTGCTGGCCTCCCCTTCGGTCCTACCGACCGGATACTGCCTAGCATATCTGGGTGCTGGCCTCCCCTTCGGTCCTACCGACCGGATACTGCCTAGCATATCTGGGTGCTGGCCTCCCCTTCGGTCCTACCGACCGGATACTGCCTAGCATATCTGGGTGCTGGCCTCCCCTTCGGTCCTACCGACCGGATACTACCTAGCATATCTGGGTGCTGGCCTCCCTTTCGGTCCTACCGACCAGATACTTCGGGGACTATCTCCCCTCTACTGTCACTAGCACATAGCATCATAACATACTAGCACATAACATAACGTAGGCAATACCTAGATGAATATCACAGAGACAAACATCTACGAATAACTCCTACTGGTGGGCCGGCATTGTGGCCGTAGACCCACCGCTACTGGAAGGTAACTCACCTCGAAGTAGCTGCTGATCTGATCGGGAACTAACTGCCTACTGCTGCTGCTGCTGCTGCTCCGGAAATCCTCCGGCTGCAATTCCCACAACATACTCAATCAAACACTGATCACTGACCTTTAGGTAAAATGACCATTTTACCCCTGACCACGCCCTAAGTCAAAGTCAGAGTCAACTTTCAGTTGACCCGACTCGCCGAGTTGGCTTTCCAACTCGCCGAGTCCCTACCCAAACGACTGCCCTGAATCCCGATCCTACCCGTCGAGTTAGGCGACGACTCAACGAGTTCACCTTCTTAACCAATATTCAAGTCCTTCATCCTACTCGCCGAGTTGTATGAACAACTCGTCGAGTTCATCTTCATCCGACGGACACTCATGCTAAGACTCGCCGAGTTGTATGAACAACTCGCCGAGTCCATCTTCATCCGAAGAACGCTTATGCTGAGACTCGCCGAGTTGTATGAACAACTCGCCGAGTCTGTTCTTGATCTAAGGAGATTGCCTTGAACTCGCCGAGTCAGGGCATTGACTCGCTGAGTACCTCCATAGATGAGTTTAGCTTCCGACTCACTGAGTCACACCCCGTGACTCACTGCTCACTCGACACTACGAAAAGGGGACAAACTCGGAGACTCGCGAACAGACTCGCCGAGTCATATGAACGACTCGCCGAGTCGTTGCCATGCACCCACTAAATACACAGATTTGCTCGATTCTAGTCCATGCCATTCACAGATCTGGACTTCTAGGACACGAATCACACGTAAAGTTTCCAACTTTACGTGTGGATATTCACCAATATGGATTTTAGGGCTCAAAATGTCTCAAAAGGGTAGATCTAGGGTGAACAAGCAACATGGGGCTATAAAGCTAACAGATCTGAGCTCCTGGAGCTTAATCTTGCCTAGATCCAGAGGCCAAACATCTTATTACGACATATAATGCACATACAAGCTTGGGGATTTGTCCAAGAAAGACCTAAATGAAGTACTAAGCAAAGAATCATGGGGAAAACGGGTTATACCTCAAAGGAACTGCTGGAAGAACACAATAATGCCTGGATGGCTTCCCTTCTTCTGGATCTACTTCCTTCCTCCTTCAAAACCTTCCAAAATCACACAACAAAGCTTCAATACTTCAAAGAACAAGCATAAACGAGGGTTGGGAGCTCTGGGGAGAGAATGGGGGTTGGCCTGGGGAGAATAAGTCGCTTAAATAGGGTGCAAACCCCTGAAACTTAGGGTTTCATCCAACAACTATGACTCGCCGAGTCCAGGATATGGACTCGCCGAGTCGCCAACTTAAACGTGTCCCGGGTCCCGCATCCACTCGACGAGTCGGACCTATGACTCGCCGAGTCCAAGCTAAAAGAAAGGAAATACTCAAATAACATTTACGTACCAGGAACCGAGTGCTACACTTGTCTTTACTTTTGTTCATTTTGGATGTATATATATAAACATGTATAACTTTGTTTTCAAACAAATGTAAATACTTCTATGTAATGTAATGGTTGTGTTTACTACTCTTACTATGTACATTGGTTGTGATACTACATGACGTCCTCCGCCCCGGAACGTTTCTGCCATCGGTTTTGGGGTGTGACAAGTAAGCCCAGATGTAAAATTGTGTTTTTAATGAATCTTTGAAAGCCAAAATCTTATGTTCCATAGGTAATTCCATACTTAAAACTGTGTTTGTAATGAATCTTTGAAAGTCAAAATGTTATGTTCCATAACTACTTCCATACTTAAAACTGTGTTTGTAATGAATCTTTGAAAGCCAAAGCGTTATGTTCCATAAGTAATTCCATACTTAAAACTGTGTTTGTAATAAATCTTTAAAAGACAAAACATTAATTATGTTCCATAAGTAATTCCATACTTAAAACCGTTTGAAAGCAACCAAGTCCATGGTTGTACGGATATTGAATAAAGTTTTTTGCCAAGGTTGTACTTAACAACCGCAAATATGGATAAACAAACATACAGATATACGGATAAAATTATCTGCCAAGGTTGAACTTATCAACTGTAGATACAGATAAACAAATAAACAACAAATATATTTGATAAGCATACACATAAAGTGTACAATACTTATTTAAACAGTTGACAAAACTCAGTATAGAGTACGCAAGCACATGTATAAGCCTAAGATACAAGTTCTATAACTTGTATAAATGCATAAACCTATATATTTCTATAACAAACAGACATACGGATATACGGATAAAGTTATTTGCCAAGGTTGAACTTAACAACCGTAGATACGGATAAATAGATAAAAAACAAGTACATTTGATGAGCATACACGTAAACTGTATGATACTTGTTTAAGCAATTGATAATACTTAGTATAGTGTACATAAACACATGTATGCGCCTAAGATACACGTTCTAAAACTTGTATAAATATATAAACCTATATATTTTTGCTCACATATGAGGTATATTGGAACTACCAAATTGATAACCGTATGTACAGTAATAGCACATTTGTAGTCGAAATGCATATATTATTTTTATTAGTTGTATTATTTTAACAACATAAAAAATGTAAATATTAATGTTTTAAAATGATTTTCTTTACATAGCATGTCAGCGTTTAAAAAAATCATTTCCCAAACTGATAAAGTGTTTACACAAAACATTAATATTTCATGTGCATTTTGTATGATAAATGTTACTTAGTACACGTACTACCATTATAAAGACGAGTGCCAGACATCAAACACCGGAGGGCGGGATCATTTTGGCATTTAAGCACCTCTGAATCCAACAACCCAGGCGACCCTTCAAACCAGATTCCCCATATCGTAAGTAGTAGAGTAATAATTAATACTTTTGTGTGATTTATATTGCATAAAAATGATGATTTTGTTTGTATAAACAAAACATTTACAAAATATATATAAAATATGCTACATGTATCCCCCCCCCCCCCCCCCCCCCGGAAGTAAGTAGAAATGGGGCCGTAACACTCACCCTTGAAGCTTGAATTCCAGTTCGAAATCTATTTGTTTGAGAAGCTTGACGTGAGAAACCACAAATCTACCAATATTGAACTTTGAAATACTCTCGGGACCATTTCGTAACAAATACAAACTATTGGGGTTTGTTTGGTAATTTAATTAACCAAAGTGGAATTGATTTTGTAAAAACAATTTCAAATGAGGGTTTGTTTTGAATAATTGGGTTCAATGTTTGAGGATTGGATTGATATTGTAAAGTATTTGTCAGATGAGGGTAACTTTTGAATAATTCAAATTCAAGTTTGGTTTTGCACTTGACTTTTGACTGGGTCAAACTCGGGACCCGTTTTCTGGTTGAGGCTCCATAACCGATCCAGTGGATCCATTTAAAATGGATTAGGGCTTTTCACCAGGTACCTTTGCTTGACCAGACAAAAAGAATGTCGAATGAAAGAAGGAAAAACGTGAAGGCAAATTTCAATTCTCGTCTGATAGATAGCGAGGAGACTTCGATCCACGCAAGGGAAAACACGGGACGACCGACTGTAGTGAAGAATACAACACGATCGAGCAGCTAATAAAGGGTATCGATCGTAGCCAAGAAATCGTGATTTAGAGAGGGAGGCTTGAACCACTTCAGCAGGAGGTCAAATGGAGGTTCAACACCGACAAAACCTATTGCCATTAATTTCGACGAATAGGGGGTGTGGGGATCGATAGTTAGCAGCAGCAGTAGGTGGCTCTGCCACTTCTTCCTCCTCTGTTTTGTTCATCCGGCATTGCTCGTCAAGAGGAAGAAGGAAGGTGTGAGGCTTTGATGGTGTTGATGGGGAAACAATCAGCGACAGAGCTCTGGTGATGGTGGTTTGTGTGACAACCCGAAATTTCCATCTTGAACAAGCACTACATTTCAATCAAGTTAAACTTACTTTTGCTAACTATCAGCACTGTCTGGAGTCCGTAAGGATATTCTGAACTTAATGCACCAAAGGAATGTGTGAAAGGGAATGCCAACTGAACTTATAATCCATCAAGCTTGACATTAACCCTCAAAATAGGAGTTCACAGACAAGACACTTGGGTTTACGGCCGTAAACTCCTGGTGGCCGTGAACCCCTAATATATATATGACACTTAGTCATTTTTCATTCATTATTCTCCTTTCTAGCTAGAGAAATCGGATTTCTCTCCCAAGGATCTTCAAGTTTTCTTCCAATATTCACAAATGTAAGTAAGATCCTTCCATCTAGGTGTTAATGCATCACTTCTTCTTGATTCATCCTTGGATTCATCCAAAAATTTCATTTTTGAACTTAGATCTTCAAGATCATTAAGAACACCAAGAACACATGTGTGTTTTAGGCCGAAAACACCCCTCTTTAGCCTTCAAATTGTAAGTCCTTACCTCCTTTACATGTTTATAAGTTGGGATAATGATTTAAGGACTTGAAAGCACCAAAAAATCAAGAACAAAGGGTGCTTACGGCCAAGGCAATCTCCTTTGGCTATAAACCCAAAAATGCGGTGTAATGATGTCACAAACCTTTCCTTAGCCTTGGAACTTGGCCTAGAACACTTCCAACTTGAACTAAGTACCTTAAACATCAAAATGGTAGAAGTCACCATGGGTTTACGGCCATAAACCGATTAGGGCCGCAAACTCTAGGCCGTAAAGTCATGGAGAGTTTACTCTTGGACCGTAAACTCCAAAGCAAAGCCCTACAAGCCTTAGATGCAACCCTTTTGTACTCATAACACTTGATCCAAAGTGTTTTCCATGTTTTAGGGTGTCTTTACTTACTTAATTAGTGGTATAATCCCTAATTAGGTACATATGTGTGTGATTATATGTTAAATAGGATCCGTGTGTTTATTCAAGTCTTCACTTGACACTTAGCATCCTATACAGCACTTTCATCCAAACCACTCACTACAGGTGAGTTGCTACTCGTTAAACTATCTTTTAAATGACTTTAAATGCTTTTATGTAGGGGAATATAAGTAGAAAGCATATAGTTATGCAATCAATCACATGTGATTTATAACTGTGTTTCAAACAGTGGATTTCAATTACTTCAAACTGTGTTTCAAACAATGGATTTCAATTACTTTAAACTTTGTTATCAAACAAAATACTTTTAAATCGTTTTATAAACTGACATCAAGTCATTATTATTTATTGTTCAAACCCTTTAAATATATTACAAAACCTCTTTTAAACTTATATACTGTTAAAACCATATCTATACACGTATGTATTAAGTATATATGTATTGATATGAAAGCTTTTACTTCAGTTCCAACACCTTTGTGTAGCAAAAGTGTATAAACATACTTAGACATTTCAAACAAGATTACTAGTCAAGACTCGTCTTATATTTTGATTACTTATTTTGGTGTCTTATTACTATGAAAGAACACACTTGTATTAAAAATTTACTATTAATGCAATGGTTGATGTTGTTACTTGTTTACTACTTTGCATTGTTGTGATACTTTACATGACATCCTCCACCCCCGAACGTTTCCGCCGTTCCGGTTTTGGGGTGTGACAGATTGGTATCAGAGCTTTGTTTATAGTGAATCGAGTTTATCAATCCAGAAAAGATATACAAACTATAAACACAATGGGATTAAAATACTCTGACCAAGAGTTTATACATTTAAATAATAAAATATTTAATAAAGTATGCATACTTGCATTCATACTAAAACTAGTGTCACTATGACAGAAACAAAAGTATTATGATTTTCAAACATCTCAGGTAGACTTGGGGATGTATGGTCAGTTCTAGGAATAACATAGGTTGATCAACTATGTTGGCCCTAGAATGCCCGAGGGTGGTTGTGATGTGGCAACAAGTCTAAAAACTTACCAACACTACTACAAGGAAAACTTTATAAGAACATAAGGCTTTTGTTGATAGTTCTATGAGAACCAAGTGCATACTTTTTGGTTATATATTATTAGGTTGCATAGACTGAGAATGAGTGGTCTAAGCTTTATCGTCATTTTCCTTGTTTGGATGTGGACTTAGAGTGGGATCACTTATTCTAAGGTCTATTCGACTCAAGTGATATATAATTAGTATGCACTATATTTTCATAGAAGGAACCAGCAAGAGTCATATTGACATATCTGTAAGTTTCTCCTATAGAAACTTGTACTTGTTTATCGCTTTACTTAGGATTATTAACCACTCTTACCCTTTATTTCTCGTCTAGATAAATGGCTGGATTTAATCTTCCGTGAGATCCATACTTCCCAAATGAAGGGAATGTTGGTTGGCTCGATGTTGAACCAGAAGAAGAACCTGTAATTCCCCTTGATGGTGAACTTGCTGGAGATTCCTCAGAGAACCTCAACTCCGAACCCGAAGTTGAGGACTTACCTCTACAAGCTCCAATTCCTAACCCTCGTCTGACTTTTCTTGGACCGACGCCTCTATGGGGCATAGCCATAGATAGGTGGTGCAATGAACAAGGGCAGACTCACCCCTATCAAGGAGACCGAAGCTTCTACAACTTGGAAGCTACAGGGTCTATCGATAGAGCACTTCCCATGCTGGTTCACCGTATTGCTCGAAGAGCTACCAATGATCGCATGATACAGATTGAAGCTAATGTCAGAGTCGATGTTGTTCGTCTTTGCAATATGGAATTCCAACATAGCGTGACAAGAGATCGTAACAACTTCCTGCAAGGAGAACTAGCGGAATCCCAAACCGAAATTTGAGTGTTGCGAGATCGTCTGTTGGTGCAAGATAGGAAATTGCATGAAATAGAACGTCGCCGGTCTAAAGCCAAAGCAGGATCTAGCAAGAAGTAGATTGTGTTCTACTTTATCTTTTGGATATAACATAGGTCTATATGTAGAGACTAGTATTAATTCTCCACTTATGTTAAGACCCTGAACTTCTAGTCTATTACGTCTTTGTACTGTCATAATTTTCCCTACTTCTGATATGATGTAAGGCCTACTCTTAGGTCAATTTTTCCCAAACTCATTACATCTTTAATATCAGTATTAATGGTAGTCAACAAATCTTTTATGGAAATCCTTTGTTCAAACACTTTCATCCTTCTATCATTAGAACTCTATAGAGCTCATACTATCATTTGTTGTTGAACTATGGCGATTTAGTTCATGGGACACATTCATTTTCTATACTATTGGATTCTTATCATTGTCTTTATCTTTTCAACTTATAGTTGAAAGATGCCTCCTCGTAGAAATCCAAGATGTAACAATGGTGATGAAGCACCGATACCACCACTGCCTCCACCTCCTCAGTCTGACGTTGTTATGTTCCAAGCAGTAGTCACGACAGCTGTAGCGGCTGCCATGTCGCATATCAATACTTCTGGTGTTACTGGTTCGGGAATTGGTGCACATCTTTCCAACCATGGTGAGAGTCATGGGTACTCCCGAGAGTGCACCTATAAAGACTTTACGAATGCCAAACCCATGATTTTTTATGGAACTGGAGGAGTTATGATTTTAAGACAGTGGATAGAAAAGACTGAAACAGTCTTTGAAATCTGCTCTTGTCCAGAGAACAACAAGGTCAAGTTTGCTACTTGTACCTTATCGGAGAGAGCTTTGACTTGGTGGAATGGCCACGTTAAGTCATTGACTCTAATAGTGGCAAATTCGATAAGCTGGGAGAACTTAAAAATCATGATGATGAGAGAGTACTACCCACGAGGAGAAATTCAAAAACTCTAGCAGGAACTCTGGAGTCTTGAAATGGTTGGTTCTGATATATCAACCTATACTAGTAGATTCTGCGATTTGGCAATTCTTTGCCCAGATATGGTTGCTCCTGAGAGCAAGAAAATAAAAAGATATATTTGGGGACTGTCGCCCCAAATTTAGTCAAGTTTGTTAGCTTCAAGGCCTGTTACCTTTGACAGTGCCAAAGACCTGGCACAAACTATTATTGACCACGATAATAGTAGGAACTCAACGATTGTTGCACCAGAACAACAGAAGGGGAATAACAACAACAACAACAACATGAAGAAAGGTTGGAACAAGAATTAAAGGCGGGTCTTCACAAGAATCCTCAAAGAAACTACAGCTAGTTACAGTAAATGTTGCTATTGTACCTACTGATGCCCCTGCTAATCTTTTACCAGCTAAGCCATATGGTGGTAATCTCCCAAGGTGAAACAAATGCAACTTCCACCACAATGGACCTTGCCGGGAAATGTAGTGCTCTAACAGCAACATAAAGGGGCATATTGTCCGTTTCTGCAAGACTCCAGCAAAGCCGATCACCCAAGTTCCCAATGCTGGTGTGGGCCAAGCTTGCTACGGTTGTGGCAAGGTGGGTCACTACAAAAGAAACTACCCGAAGGCAGCAAATGTCGGCGGAGTGGGATGAGTTTTGGCTATAGGCCACGAGTAAGCCGTAGTTGATGCTTTTGATGCTTTTGAGCCATGATATGGTTCCATATTGCAAATCCAAATCCCCAAGGCATGTTTACCATGTAAAGTTGCAAACTTTACGTGCATGCAAGGTCGAAAAGGCTCTAAATGATAATTCCAAGCTTGAAATGGGGTTTTTACACCATAGGAGAGTCTCATACAAGCAACTTAGAAGACTTTATGGACTTGGAGACCCAATGGAGTTCAGATCTGAAGTTGCAACTTCATATCTAAGCTCATTCCCAAGAAAGGCCTCCTAAAATGCTATATAAGCCCTAAAATCCACCCAAGATATGTCTAGAATGGAAAGAGGTCAGGATGACGGATCCATACATTCGAAGAGATGCCTACTGAACTAGATCTATGGATCCCCACGAGTTCCTTGCTTTTACTCACTTGCTTCCTAAGATTTCTTCCCCAAAATCCTTCTTCAAGTTCAAAGAACACACACACACAAATTAGATTTTTCTATGGACTCTTTAGAGTCTGTAGGGAGGCTAGGGGGTATAAGTTCCTTTAAATAGGGTGCAAGGCCCCAAAAATTAGGGTTTCATCCGTCAGCCTACTCATCGAGTCCTATCCTAGACTCAGTGAGTAGATCATTTAAACATGCAGACCAACCGCTGCCACTCGACGACTCAGGGCACCCGACTCGTCGAGTCCACCTCGAAACTATGAAATCCATATTAAATAACTTATAATCAGGATGTTACACCCCTAGAATTAGACAGGTAGCGAAGCACGAATCATCATGGAATGAACCATGTCCAACAAGGTTTGATTGCACCTCTTAGCCAAACCGTTAAGTTGTGGTGTCCTAGGTGGCGTCAATTGTGAAACAATTCCACATTCTATGATACCCGTGGAACTCAATACTAAGATACCACCCCGATCGGATTGTAGCATCTTTATCTTCCTGTCCAGCTGATTCTCCACTGCTTGTTTAAACTCTTTGAGCTTTTCAAAGGTTTCTGAGTAATGCTTGATTAAGTAAATATACCCATATTTGCTATAATCATCAGTAAAGGTCACATAGAAGCGATTCGCATCCCTTGTGGTGGATCTGAAGGGCCCACATACATCAGTATGTATGAGATCAAATAAACCCTCACCCCTTTCACAAGTACCAGTGAAGGGTGAGTTGGTCATCTTTCCACGCAAACAACACTCGCACGTGTCATCGTCACTAAGTTCGAATGACCCCAACACTCCATCATTTTGGAGTTGGGCTATGCGCTTCTTGTTGACATGTCCAAGACGACAGTGCCACAAGCATACTTTATCCACAACATTGGAAGAATTGATTTGCAACGCATTATTTCCTAAGTTGTCTACAATCAACACAGTTTCATATATTCCATTACAAGGTAATGCTTCAAAGTAAAAAAAAACACCATTCAAATAAGCATTAATAGAACCAATTTCTTTATTAAATGAAAATCTAAATCCTTGTTTATACAAACCATGAAAAGAAATAATGTTTCACGCCATATCATACGAGTAGCAACAATTATTCAACTCTAATCTTATCCCGTTACTAAGCACTAAAGAGTAAAGTCCAATCTTGATGACAGGTGACAATTTCTTATTCCTTATGACCAGGTTCATCTTCCCGTGCTCCATATCCCTACTTCTTCTTAGACCCTGCAAATGAGAACAAGTGTGAAAATCACATCATGTATCAAGGAACCAAGAGCTAGCATGTGATGAGTTATTAGATTGAATAGTATAAATACCTACGAAGGTGGGCTTTATCTTCCCATCCTTGATATCCTGCAGATACTTCGGGCAACTTCGTTTCCAATTCCCTTTCTCATGGCAGTAGAAGCACTTTGCCTCTTTAGGGTGGGTAGAGGGGGTAGCAGAACCAGCTTTGGTCCCACTAGAAGAAGATTCGTCATGGTACTTTCCCTTGAGGCTCTTAGAAGGAGCCTTCCTCTTCTTCCCTTTCCCTCTCCCAATAGCCAAGACAGGGGCAGCAGCCATAATGGTCCAAGACTTGCAAACTCTAATCTAGCATACAATAAAAATCGATTTCTATAACTAAAACCAAGTTAGAAACATACCTTTTATTGTAGCTAGAAGATCTTGAGCTTTTGAGAACTTTAGCACCTCAAGTGTTGTGCCTCTGATAGAGCACAAACACCAAAGAAATTGGAGAATGCAAGAGAGGGGGGAGGTTATTTTCGACTCTTGGAACTCTTCTAGGGTTGGTGTAGCCAAAAATTAGATGCCAAGGGGGGTCTATATAGGTGAGGAATTAGGGTTTTAGTCAAATACTTATCCGGTTGTTAGGCTCTAAGCAGCCATTAAGAATCTTCAAGAATGCACGCCCTTGGACAATTTCAACATGGGCTTCCCCATAAAATCGTCCAACCCTTATCTTGGGTTTCCTCAGTCCATATTGCAACTATCTTATAATTACAACATTAGTCCCCTTAATTTAATTAATCTCTTTTGACCATAAAATTAATTGTAAATTAATTCTTTAAGAATATTAATTAAACAACATGATTTATCCTTTAATATATTATTCTCATAATATATAAATCATAATTATCCTCTTTCTCTATTATTCATACAGTCAAGTTGCTTCGGTGAAGGCAACCAAAAAGGACCATGCTACTATCGGGTCAAATACATACCAAATATAGTTATGAGCTTAGACACCTAATCCAAAATAGAGATGAAATATTATATAGATGATGAGAGATGAAAGATGATATAGATTATGAGAGATGAAAGATGAAATAAATGATGAGAGGGCTTGACTTAAAAGATGACGTCATCTAGCAGAGTATAAATGATAACCAGACTATTCTAGACTGTCAAATGGAACGCTAGTATGCCCGCAATCTATAGGTGTTTGTGAACCTTGTGCTCATCAGATGTACTCTAAAAACCCAATGACATGTATTGTGGGTGGACTCCCTAAAATAATATTGTCAATAAAGAAGATAAACCTTGGTAGCTATGGACTTAGTGCCTATTAGATAAACATTGGTAGCTGTGGACATAGTGCCTAATATATAACACTGACAACTATGGACTTAGTGTCTGTTAGATAAACCCTAGAAGTGATGGACTTCATGCCTATTCCTTAAGACAAATCCTTATGAATATATATATATATATATATATATATATATATATATATATATATATATATATATATAGATGAATACCTACAGACAAGTATCATGTAGGAACCTTGAAGTATTACGGTTAGCATAGATGATCGTTAAGGTAGATTTTTTAGAATAAAGAAGGTAACGAGAATGGGAAATTAGGTTAATTGTTTGATGATTAAATATATTTATTATGTTATTGTGAGTTGACAACCCTATGTACTCACAATGTTTCCCAACCTGACCTACTCAGTTTATTGTATCACAAGTAGCGATATTAAAGATACATCATGCTGAGAGATTTAAGTTGTATTAGGCAACTAGTTTAATTATTGTAAGGCCTGCAATATTTCATTATGATTATGTTCCTGTATTGACGATGACATCCTGATGTTTTGGTATAAATAAAATACATTTCTTCGGAAAAGCTTTTATAATATCATTATCATGTTTTCTAGGAACAAATTCTGCAACATTATTCTTCTAAATGATACTCTGATTTTTAACTAAGCATAAACAAATCGGTCTTTTCTGGCCGTGAATTAGGGATGTCACAGTTGGTATCAAAGCATTAGTTTAAGCGAACTAGGAATTTGTAGGATTTCTAGACTTAAACTTAGAAATGATAAGTGGTGATTATGAAATGAGTGTCTACTATATTTAGGAAGTATGACTGAATAGACACGAGCACTAGCTTATGTAGGGAAGATGCCTAAATTCCTTTTATGTGGTAAATTATTTATGTATAACTATAAAATGCCTTATATGCCTTATAATGTTGTTATTTGATAAGATCTGTGGTCTATTGTCGACCGGATCTGGAAACCTTATGTGTTTTGATTTCTCAACGTTCAATTAGGTATTAGAACTGGCATGTAACTTCTTGGAGTGACAAGGAGGATTTATACATCTATCGTAAATAAAGCTTTCCTTATCTTAATTCTCGTCACTATACACAAAACATCTGATTTGGTGTATAGATTTACATTGTGAAAACTTGAACCGGATTAGGAAACGGTAATTAGCAGCCTGAGCCACGAGTAATTGAGCGTGCACCATAGGTAGCAGCTGCACTCGAGCTAATCATGATGACAGGAGTCGAAGAAATGATTTCGACTATGATGGACAAACAAAGAGAGGAGATGAGACAATTTTTGCGTAATAAAAGGGATTAAACTAGTGTACCTATTGTGCAACTTGAGTTGAACGAAGGAAAGAAAAAACACAGAGCGTCAACACTGAGAAGGTAGGGGAATATACTCAATTATTTTTTTATAATAATAATGGCTTTAAAATATAAAAGATGATTACTAAACATTAAAAACCATTAAGAAAATAAGAATTTGGACAAATATAATATTTTGAATGTTTCTAAAAACCAAATATAACATTTAAAAACTTGGTTTAGTAAATATGTTATTTTTAATGTTTAAGAAAAAATACTATTATTTTTATTTTTATTTTTATTTTTAAATTTTATTACTTTTGTATCGGTTTCTAACTTAATTATATTTCAATAGGAAAACTTCAATAAAGTCCTTACATATTGGCGCCTCATAATCAATTTAGTCCCTATATTTTTTTTATTCAATTAAGTCCAAAAAACTGGTAATTTTTTAGGGAGGAGAGAGTCATTCCCTCCCAACCCGCTACCACATCAAATTTTATCTTTTATTTTTCTTCATCTTTCCCAACACACAACACACGGAAATCCTATCTTTCTCAACCCATTCAACTCATTCAATTAAAAAAAATGATGTACAAAACAATCAAGATAAAATCTTAAATAACAATAGAGTTGCCGCCGGTACCACTCCCACTTCAAAGAATTGTTTAATTGGTTTCACGACCCACTTTATCCTCTCTCTCTCTCTCATATTTTCTTGTATCGTGTGTTTTAAGACTTATATCTTATTTGTTATGTATTTTTTTTAATTAAGTGGGTTGAGAAAGATAAGATTTTCGTGTATTGTGGGTTGGGAGAGATGAAGAAGAATGAAAGAGAAAAGCTGATGTGACAGTGGATTCAGTGGGTTAGGAGGGAATAACTCCCTCCTCCCTTATGCATCATTTTTCTTTGAGGTAAATGCAAGTGAATTATCATTATTTAATATTACATCCATGCTTTCTAAAGAACAAGCATAGAAGTTTCTCTTTCTTATGTTAAGTGAATCGCTTGTAAGTTGTACGTATGTCTTTTTATCGATACCTGGCTAAGGATTTATAATTACTTAATCATGGTGTTGATAATTTAATTGATTATGCGATTTTAATGAATAATTCCATTAATGACACTACAAGAGTACGAAGCTATAGAGAGGACACTTATACCGACGACAGAAGTCGTCACTACAAGTCCATCTATACCGGCAACTAGTCGTCTCCACACCATTTGCCAACTTTGACCAAAATCCTTTGACCCGGATACCTCTGCCAACGACATGTCGTCGCTACAAGTCTGGCGAGAACGGCAAAACTCTTCGCGGTATACTGAAAAACCTATGTCAACAAAATGTCGTCGGTATAGGTATCGAGAAATCTATTTTCCAATTATTTATATTCCATGGTCCAGTATACCAGAACGACGTAGTTTTACGGAATCTATACCGACGACATGTGGTCAGCAAGCCACGTAGCGATCCGCGTGAAAACCCTATACCGACGACTTGTCGTCGGCATATATTTTTCATTTTTAATTTTTTTTGTTTAATAAAATAATGAAACGGCATCGTTTATCAAAGAATTGTTTAATTGGTTTGACGACCCACTTTATCCTCTCTCTCTCTCTACTTTCTCTCTCTCATATTTTCTTGTATCGTGTGTTTTAAGACTTGTATCTTATTTGTTATGTATTTTTTTTAATTATGTGGGTTGAGAAAGATAAGATTTTCGTATATTGTGGGTTGGGAGAGATGAAGAAGAATGAAAGAGAAGAGCTGATGTGACAGTGGATTCAGTGGGTTAGGAGGGAATAACTCCCTCCTCCCTTATGCATCATTTTTCTTTGAGGTAAATGCAAGTGAATTATCATTATTTAATATTACATCCATGCTTTCTATAGAACAAGCATAGAAGTTTCTCTTTGTTATGTTAAGTGAATCGCTTGTAAGTTGTACGTATGTCTTTTTATCAATACCTGGCCAAGGATTTATAATTACTTAATCATGGTGTTGATAAGTTAATTGATTATGCGATTTTAATGAATAATTCCATTAATGACACTACAATAGTATGGAGCTATAGAGACGACACCTATACCGACGACAGAAGTCGTCACTACAAGTCCATCTATACCGACAACTAGTCGTCTCCACACCATTTGCCAACTTTGACCAAAATCCTTTGACCCGGATACCTCTGTCAACGACATGTCGGCGCTACAAGTCTGGCGAGAACGGCAAAACTCTTCGCGGTATACTGAAAACCTATGTCAACGAAATGTCGTCGGTATAGGTATCGAGAAATCTATTTTCCAATTATTTATATTCCATGGTCCAGTATACCAGAACGACGTAGTTTTATGGAATCTATACCGACGACATGTCGTCAGCAAGCCACATAGCGATCCGTGTGAAAACCCTATACCGACGACTTGTCGTCGGCATATATTTTTCATTTTTAATTTTTTTTGTTTAAGAAAATAATGAAACGGCATCGTTTATCAAAACCCTATACCGACGACTTGTCGTCGGCTTGGGGGCTTACCCTAACAGATCGCTGTCTATCTTTCATTTGCACATAGCGACGCAAAATTATATCCTCTCTTCGCCAGCAACACAATGTCAAATTAAAGCTTCTGAATTCCGGCGATTAGCACCAGGTGACATCTTGTACTCAGATTTCATTCTTTATTGTTGTGTGGTCAAGTTTTTTACCCCTAATTTGGAGTTTTTTGTTGTTCATTGGTTTTGGTTCACCACCGTCGCCCTTCCACCATCTTCAGCCTTCCCCACCTCCGTCCAGCTTCTCTCCTTCACTTATATATCATATAAGTCTTCATCGGTTTTGTAGTTTTATTGATGTTCATCGTTTTTTTCCCTGATTTGGTGTATTTCCTTTGACCACCAGCCATACCCATCATATTTGACAATTGGAATCCGACCATCACAGCAAGAAGAAAGAAACAGGTTAGTTTTTTTATGTCAAATTTTTTATTTAAATTGAAATTGTATATATGTATAAGTTTATATGAAATTGGAATCCTTGTATGATTATGGGATTGTGTTGTTTATTTGGTATGTGTTTGATTGTGTTGTTTGTTTGGTATGTGTATGATTGCATTGTTTCTTTATTATATGTATGTTTGTTTGTTTAGGTTTATGTGAAATTGAAGTTGTATATATGTATAAAATGTTAATTTAGTTGGTTAATGTTGTATGAAATTAAATGGTGTTTGAAATATTATATGAAATTGAAATTTGTTTAGGTACATATGAAATTGAAATTGTTGGTCGAAGGAGTCCAAATGAGAGATCCATCAACCAACACTGTATTCAATATGTGTGCGATGTCGTTATGGACTATCAATGAATTCCCAGCATGTAGCAGTCTGTCTGGATGAAGTAGTCAAGGTTATTTAGCATGCCCTACTTGTAACGAATACACAGCTTCCTTTTATGCGACCAACAAGATGTCTTATGTTGGTCACAAACGATTCTTGAATATAAACCATAGTTAGAGGGAGAGTCTATTGTTTGATGGTCAACTTGAGACAAGACTGAATCCTAGACGATTCAGTAGTGCAACTATATTCAAGCAAGTAAATTTTCTCTCTGATCAAATTCCAAGGAAACATCCTAATTATTAGGGTAAAAAAAGAAAGCGCGACGATGAAAGAAAAAAGAGAGAGCTAAATTGGACGAAATGAAGTATCTTCTTTGAGCTTGAGTATTGGTCTTCCCTCAACCTAAAACACAATTTCGATGTTATGCATGTTTCAAAGAATGTGAATGAGAGTGTATTGAATACTGCACTGATGAACGATAAAAGCAAAGACAAAAAAGAAGCAAGAATTGACTTGAAAAATATGGGCATTAGACCAAATCAATGGCCAAAAGAGAAAGTCAAGAAGATGAAGAAACATAACAAGGAAGAAAACAAGAAGAAAGAAATACTCCCACATGCTTCTTACTCTTTCAAACCAATTAATCGAAAATGTTTCTATCAATTCATTAAAGAAGTGAGACTACATGATGGTTTTGGATCGAACTTTAAGAAGAAGGTTAATGATACTGAATCAAATTCGATTCGCTTGAAGTTTCACGATCATCACATCCTCATGCATCGATTGATACCTATAGGGGTTCGAGCATGTCTCCCAGAAAATGTTTCAAGAACAATCATTGACATGTGTACATTCTTTAAAAAAATTTATGCACGGTCATTGGATGTTAACGACATGAGAAATGCCAGAATAGAAGTGGTGAAGATCTTATGCAATCTTGAGTTGATATATCCTCCTTCATTTTTCGACATAATGATTCATCTTATTCTTCATTTACCTGATGAAGCCATTCTTGGAAGGCCTATACACATGAGATGGATGTATCCTTTTGAAAGATATATGAAAAAACTTAAAAATTATGTCAGAAACAAAGCCAAACCAGAAGGTTCAATAGTAGAGGGTAATGTTGCAGACGAAGCTTTGACATTCTGTTGTATCTATCTTGAGGGTATACAAACTAAATTCAATTGTGCTGATAGAAATGATGATTTGGGCCTTCCAAAAAGGCAATTTTATGTGTTCTCATCACAATGTTGAACAATGTCGGCTAATAAAATCATTGAACTTTGTAAAGAGGCCAAAAAATCATTACATTGGTTTGTACTAAACAATTGCGATGAGGATGAGATGAGAAGCTACAAATCGTAATCTTTTGATCTATTAAGTACATTTTCGATAGTGTTATAATATATTTTAACTATTCTAATTATTTTTTCCCATATTCAGTAAATTCAAATCAGAATTTCATGAAAGTGATTTCAAAATGGAATTTCCTTCATGGTTCAAAGAAAAGGTACGTATGTTATATATTTATAATGTAAAACTAATTTATTACTTAAACATACAATCTTATATTTCCTTACAGATTTATTATCTCCAAAAACATATGCCTTCAGACTATAGTGATGAATTAAAGGCTTTGGCATATGGTCCGTTGTGTGCATATTCTTACATTGCGTGCATAGTAAATGGTGTTCGATTTATCGTGAATAGCCGTGATCTTCGACGCACTACTCAAAATAGTGGTGTTGTTACATTCGGAGAAGGCGGTACACCATTTTATGGTCAATTAGAGGAGATTATAGAGTTGCATTATTTATATGATAAATCAGTTGTACTCTTTCGTGGTAAATAGTTCAATGCGTCATTACGTAATGGACTTTTACATACTATAAATAATATGGTTCTTATCGATACCAATCATGAATGGTATGTTAGTAAAACATGGTATGATGGTCAACAATACATCTTAGCCACACAAGCGAAACAAGTATTTTATCTCCAAGATCCTACTCAAAACAATAACCAGAGAGTTGTGGAAGAGGTTCATCATCGAAAACTTTGGAATCATCCAAGTATCGGTGTTGTGAATGAGATAGATGTCGTGAATGACACTCAATCAACTGATTTTACCTTGGTTGTCGACTTAGGCACTTTGCCTATGCAGACGACTTTAGTTGAAGTTGGTGAATCAAGTATGGTTGCTAGGAGGAATGTTGCTCCTACTATAAACGATGACGATTTCATTAATGATGAAAATGACGATGGTGATATGTACTCTTCAGATGAAGAAATAAATAATGAAAACTATGACGGTGATGATGATGTTGTACAGGTATATTGTTCTAGTGATGATTTTGATTGAAGGTATATTTAGTTATTATATATCCTGATTGCTTATAATATTTGTTAAATTTTCAAATGTTGCTTATAAGTAGCTTTATTATATATTTTGAATGTTTATAATATTTGTTAAACAGATGGCAAAAGTCGCGAGGGGACATGGAGGAGACAGTAGGGATAGACCACCACACGGGGTCGCACGCGGTGTACCATCGGGTTGCCAATCTTGTAAGTTACATGAAATTTTTAAGTAGTAGATATATTAAAGTTTTAAATTTCTAAATTTCCAATTCTTTATGTAAATCTAGTACAAGGAAAGAATGTGAATGTGAATAAGTGTGGCAATGGTAGAAACTTAAATTTGTACGATGAGTATGAAAATAAGAATCGTAAGCCTTTGGATTTGAGAATTGATTCTCTGGGCAGACGTATCGATTTGTGGGGGACAACAGGAAAATGTTTATTAGATTGATCTCAAATCTGGTGGGATCAATGGTACCAGTGCATTATCATACTTGGCGTTTTGTTCCTATCAAGTATAAAGACGATTTATATCCCAAGCTAGAAGTAAGTATACAATATATTTTATATGTATTGAATTTTACACTTATTAAATATTTTTTTACTAATCAAATATGTTTTTTCCTTTGGCAGACTTATTTTGATCAGAATAGGTATCGGGGCACAGACTTGTGCGAACCCCTTCAAGCGGGTTTCCAAGCAGATATTCAAAGAGCTTATTGAGTGCGCAAATATCAGATAAAAAAACATTTTGATAGAGTTAGTGAATAACATAATGTGCAAAGGGCAAGAAGACATCCACCGACTGATTGGACCGTCGAAGCTTGGAACAAAATAATTGATTTGTTATTTTTGACCGATGAATACAAACGCACGTCAGTCAAAAATAAAATTTCTAGGTCAAAACTTCCGCACACAAGTGCTCACGGATGTAGATCCTATGCTCAACGACGTTATTTAGAGGTAATAAAATATATTAATATTAGTTAAACATTTAACATTTGTATCAATATATTTATTGTTTTTTCACTTATTATAGGATAAAATGGGAATCAAGCCGCAACATATTAAGGGTTGGAGACAAATACGCTACAAAGAAGGTTTGGGTTGGTGTACAAGTTGAGCACAAGAAGAGTAGGTAACTAATAAACGAAATGAATATGTTGTTTAAATATATTACTATTATTAATTATAGTTTTTTGTTTAAGGAATATTATTATTATTTTAATGTTTAAGTTTAGTTGTTTGTTTTAATTAACGTATGTTTATTGTTTTCTTTATTTTAGGAGAAAATTCAAGAGGAATATGAGAAAATGCAAAATGAGGTTGGGGAAGGAGAAGAAGTAGACGAGGAAGAATGTTTAGAACGTGCCCTTGGGACGAGACGCCGTCATGCTTGCGGGGTGGGTAGGAGACCAACCACCAACTTTGGTTTAATTCCAAATGAACGCCCTTCCACTTCCAAATCGTCGCAATCTGAACCACTATCTCAATCCCAATTTGATGCACAACAAATGCAAGAATACTTGCAACAATACAATGTGCCATTGGTAGCATGTATTCCGAACTTCCAACCACCACCATTTCCTAATTTTCTATTCAACTCTAACACACAAGCAAGTACCTGTCAACAAGTTGCTAATGAGCTCCAAAAGAAATGACCTCCAACATAGATGCATAAAACTGAAGCAATGTAAGTCTACATAAGTTGATATCTAATATTATTTCATCTTGTTTTTTGGATAATTGAAACTTTGCAATATATATGCAATATATATGATAATCATAATTTCACATCAAGAACTCAAAAGAGCAAGTAAATACTTTCACCATGTCACTTCAGTGTATAGATAATAAAACAATAATGAGCCTTACTTTCCTAAGATCAGCTGATGCCACTAAGCTACTTGTAGTTTTTCTGATCACATCAATTACATCATCGAGCCCAAATAAGATACCCTTCATTTACCCAAAAAAAGGAAATATGTTAGTAGTAATTAGCCATTCATTTCTTAGTATGGTCCAATTCAGGACCAAAATCCTCAGCTAAACAAATTTTGGGCAGAGATTTTATGCATATATACATATACTTACAAGTTACAATTACGTATGTACCTCAACAATATGGTTTATGTCTCTAGCTATCTTGTGCAAAAGCTTAAACCACTGAGCATCTACCAGATGAGTAAAACATGAAAACTCAAAATTTGGTCAAATCATGTATGAAGTTCAAATCATTATTAGGACAGAAGTGACCAACTAATAACCACTCACCCAACCATCACTACAGGAAAATTCCTTTTTATTGACCAATTATTAGTGACCACCTAAATTCCAGTCACTAATATCATATTTTAGTGACCATTTATTAAGTTGTCACTGAATTTTGGTAATGCTACAAGTTTAGTGACCAATTCTATGATGGTCATCACTCACCGATCACTAACCGTAGAAAAAAGATAATATTTTTATATCATAATTAGTTTAGTGACCGAAAATAATGGTCACTGTATTGGAGACCTAATGACAAAAAAGGTGGTCATTTCATTAAAGGCTTGGTCACTTCACTGAGTAGTCTTTTTTATTCAAACCCACCTAAACATCATGTGGAATTACTGTGACGAAACTATGCGGTCATTGAATTACAAAATGAGAAAAAGTTCAGTGACCACAAAAGTGGTCACTAACTATCTATAATTTTTATTCATAGTGCCTAACTCATCAAACCACAAGGGTAAAAATGTAACTTTCCCTAAAATACAAGTGGCAATACAAGACATGCAAACCATTGCACGTATAAACGGATGCAAACCAATTTCTCCCATCGTTTCACCGTCGTTCTTATCCACCATCTGCAAGTCCTAATCCTTCCCCAATCTGCAATTCATCATCGCCAAATCCAGTTTCTACTACCTAGGATTTTTGTGTCATCCGAGAGTTTCAAGGATCCGGAAAATGGCATGTTCGGCTACCAACATTGTTTATGCCCAACTCATCACATTATCAACAAAGTCGAGAAGAATTCATCAAAATTCATGGTCCTGTGCAAAAGCCTTACTTCTTACTTACGACAATGTTTGTCCCACGTCCCCTTCCACCGACTGGCGTTGCCACCTCCTTCCCTACATCGTCTCTCTCTCCTCTCTCTCTCTCTCTCTCTCTCTCTCTCTCTCTCTCTCTCTCTCTCTCTCTCTTTCTCAGTTTGCCCTTTGTGATTTCATCGATTGGTGAGATTTTGAAAGAAGGTTACATGCATAGTTAAATGTATGTTCGTATGATCAACATCTAGGGACACAATTTATATTCTTCCCCATTCAATATAATGTGCACAATAGTTGTTCGATGAAATTCTTACATGAATTGGGAGTGCATTTTGAGCATATCTATCTCCATGTGTTCATAATTGGTGAACTCTCTCTCTTTCTCTCTGTCTCTCTCTCTCTCTCTCTCTCTCTCTCTCTCTCTCTTTCTCTATCTCTCTCTCTATGTATATATATATATATATATATATATATATATATATATATATATATCTTCAATTTGTTTTACTCCAGGTGTAACAAACTCATGAAACTCATCGTAGTTGTGCATTAGTCAAGTTTCTTACCATGTTATAGATATGATTCATTAGGTAAAGAAATTACAGATTACTGATTCTATGAAGAAAGCTTCAATGTAAAATCTTGGGAAATGGGCATCTGATTTACATTTTTAGTTCTATGTGAACAAAATGTTTGCATGTTCAAACATCAAATGAAGTATAAATATCAACAAAATGTTGAATAGGCATAGGATCCATTGGATTTAGATCGTATTTTTGATAAATTTATTGTGCATGATTAGGGCGACATTGGTCTACCATTAAACGGATGATTTGTATGTGCTTGACATGATTAATGATGCACACAAATGGCACAGGTAACCTTTTGCTGCTTCTCTCTTTAATCATTACTGTATTCTTCAGTTGTTTACTTTGTTTCTTGTTTGTGGTGTGCATACTTTTTGTTCAAGCACATGGTCATGGCCCATGATATGGTGGCTGATTTATGGACAGATGGGTACATTCTTGTAGTTGTAAACTTAAGCATGGTTAGTCTAATCTAGACTTAGATCAGTCCACTATAACTAATTCAAACTTATGTTGATTTTGTATCTGTTTATAATATTCCATTAAATTATGCAGAAAAGGCAGAAGAATGCAAATAATTTGTCAATTTCTCCTTATATAATGGACCTGATTATCATGTCTCCATGGTTTGTTGACTTCATCTTGTTGTTTTTCCTCTTTTTTGGATCTCTATTTAGTATGATGTTTTACCATGGCATATTGTGGTACTTAGATTGCTGATTCTTAAACAGCTTCAAATATTCATGTATGTAGCTCATAGGTCATAATATATGTTTTTGTATTACCTCTAAAAAGAATTTCATTTTTTTCTTCATAATTTTTTCAGGTTCTTGGATGCAAATACTAGAATAAATTGCTTGAGATTGTCGATTCCAGGTAATCATATATATTTTCTAATTATTTTGTAACATAAACATTTAAAAGATATTTCAATTAACATATTCTTTTTTTTTTCCGGTGAATAGTTTGATTATTGGGTGGCACGTTTACTTGTCCAGATCTAGAGGGATGTCTTTTATCTAATAAAGGGCCATGGAACAATCCTGAAATCATGAAGGCTTTTATTTTTATTTATTTATTTTTACTGTGTTTATATATTCTTAGAGTTTTGTTTTTTAACAGTGAAGCAATACGTGCAAGACAGGTGATTAAAGTTTTAAACAGTGAAGGAAAATTTGTTGCTTATGCTACGCCTTAATTACCCATGGTTAGTTTTTTTAATCTTTGTTAATGCTATTTGGCTATTTGTTTGCAATTTTGTTGTCAATAACTCGCTTGATGCATCTTCCAGGAACTCTAGAGACATATATGACATTGAAAAGTTTGTAAAAAACCATTAAGGCTAGAAACATACTTCCCATATGTCAACATGAAAAAGAGCAAGATCGAACAAGATAACTTAATTGGATGCTTGGCCACTTATGGAACAGTTGAGCTTCAACTAGATGTTCAGGAAGTCGTTGACTCAAAGGTTTACTGACTTAAAACCTTAAGTCGCAAATTAGGTGGACAATTTATAGCAGATGACTTGAGGCTCAACATGTTAGATCACATGGTTGTCAAGGATATAGGGCACAAGAGATTGCATTATTCTTAAGATGGGATAGCAGCCTTGATGCTTTGAAAGAACTCTTCCCCAAATCTTACACAAAGGTGAGACATAACATAAAAAGAACATTTGAATTTCTTGATTAATTTGAATTACTGATTGAATGATTGGTTGCTTTCAGGAGGGAATAATGCCAATGGACAAGAAGTCAAAGTTTCTTGAATCTGAATTTGAGAAGGTGATTGACTACTTTTACATATGTTTATAGATTGATGTAATCTTTTTATATTTTCATGGTAAAGAAGAGGTTGAGTCCATCTTCTTTGAATATCATGTAATCCTACTTTATACAAAGGTCAATATATTCGTTTTTACCTTTTAGTCATTTATGTATTGTGTATTATGGATTTTGTTTAAATTTGAGAACGGTCTATGCTTATCATTTTACCTTTTAGTCATTTATGTATTGTATATATGTGTATATATGTGTTTTTACCTTTACTCATTGAAGGTATTTCCATACCAATTACTTAAATAGGTTAAATGCAATAAATAGCAACTAGAATCAGTGATGACTTTCTATTGTGACTAAGTTGGTAAATCAATGACCACTATTTATGGTCAGTGATTTGGTAAATTAGTGACCACTTTTTATGGTCACTAATGACCAAGTTAGTGACCGCTTTTTATGGTCACTGAATGGAAAAAGTAGTGATGACTTTTATTGGTCGTTGATTAGATAAAACAATGACGACTTTCATTGATTAGTGACGACATTTGGTGACAAAACAGGTCGTCACAGATTTAGTGACCGGTATATTTTTGTCACTAGTTAGTGACCACTTTTATATTTTGGTCACTAATCAACTTTTGTGATGGACCTATAGTGACGAAAAGTGACGACCAAAATTTTGGTCACTAAATCACTTACTGACGACTCTTTCCATTGTTAGTGACCATTTCGCTTTCGTCACTAATTGACATTTTTTTGTAGTGCATGATGAAGCTAAAAATAGAATGTAGAGCAGTATAACAATAAAGATTATTCAGAATAATTGTTGGATCAGCCCACCTCTTAAGCTGAAAAGTACGAATGAAAAAAGTTGAATTTTGTAAAATTTCAAAAACTACATTATCAAAGAATTTCTAAAAACTACCTCAATGACTATACTTGTTCCATATCTACCATTTTCATCATAGATATCATTTATGCCTTCCAAAAACATGGAAAAATGACAAAAGAGTAAAGTTAGTTGGAATATCATGAGAGGAGTACCTTGTTCTGAATTAGCTCAGCAATTTTCTTGACAAGAGAGGATTTGTTGGTCTGATAGTGCATATATGTTATATGTGTTCCATTGTGTACAATGTGATATTCATATAGATAACCTCTTTTACTACAATGGTAATGTGCATTGTTCTGGAAACTGATACTCATATCTTTGTCTTTCCTCTGACTATCACATGCCCTTTACCAGTTCTATAAGCCTCTAAGATTCTGAATCAACATGAATTGAAGAACTTATACAAAAAGAGGAGATACAAAAGAATTCCCATTATGATTCCTCCTGTTGGGAAGTAAGATCGAGCCTTGTACTCCAACAATTTTTGTAGTTTTTACAAAATCAAGCAACTCCTCAAGATCATGTTTGAGCATAATACTAAAGAACATTGAAGAAACGAAAACTATTATCAGAAAATTAGAGCAAATACCATGACATCGGATTATGAATTAATTAAATTAGAGCATCAACCAACTCCCATAATGGGTATTTCAAGTAATATAACTTACCCTTCTTCAATTGCATACACTTCAACATGAGAACAATCATTTCCTTCAAGGTAATCAAAGAAAGCACCCTAATATCAAGTATCAACAACAGAAAATTGACATCAATGAACAATTCTTCAAATTTGAGTATTTTTTTTGAGGATCAAGTATTGTGTTACTTTTAGTAAATCTGAATTCAAGCTTTACCTCATATGTAAGAGATAAGATTTCTCGAACAAAAGCAATCTCTTCCTTTGATAATTTAAGCAAATTGATATATTCTCACACAGTAAGTATAAAAATAACATATTAAAAATAGATTTCAATTTGTAAGCTATCAATACATAAGGTACCATGATTTAGAAATTAATTAACTATACCTCTTCTCTAGTTCTCCAATGTTGTAAACTTGGATTTGATTATACATAGATGCACCAAAACATGTTTGTATACACATAGAAGCTCATATTGACCCGTTTTCTTGCATTGGGGAATTTTATCGAACATATGATAGTAATAGACATGGAGAGATGAGAACATGATTATATACATAGGGTAATACATACAGATGCACAAATAAATGCACTGAAACTTAAACAATCTTCAATTAACTGTGGTACTCAAAATTTACACAATAAATTAGACGGTGAAATGTAGAATATTCGAAAAGAGAGTGGTGAAGGGTAAAATACCAGTATGAACCCTCGATGTTAGGGTAAGATGTTTTCGGAGGTGAATGTCGGTGAATTGGAAGCAATTGTCAGCGGTAGACGGTGGATTAGGTGCAAGTGAACGTCGAATAGGAGGTAATCACTCAGTCGATTGATGGCAGAGTATTGACGGACGTTAATGAGCGACGACGATGGGGTTCTTGGTTTCGACGATGGTGAAACACAAATTGCAGCAACGATGGTTAGGGTTGTGTCGTTCTTCAATGGGTGTCTTGTGAGACCGAAAGACGGAGAGCCCCGCTTTGAATCAACTTAGGTAGGTCAAGTAGATATACAACCCACTAAAACATTGTTCTATTGTTTATTTACCAAAATACCCTCATAATTTATAAATCATAAAATAATGAAATTTTAATTTTACCGACAGAATACCAACAAAATAAAAAATTTGTTGATTTTCGTCGATAAACCGTCGGTATTTTGTAATGGATTACCAACAAAGTTTCTTCTGTTGCCAAACCGTCGCAAAACCGTCACTAATATCCTAACTATTAGTCCAGCGGAAATCTATTCAGTTGTTTCCGACGGATTTTTTCCGTCGCTAAAATCTGTCGGTAATACCCAATTTTCTAGTAGTGTTAGTTACTTTTAAAAATGGTCAATAATCGGAGAAGATTTAAGTTAATAGCATTTTTGTTTACAAAGTTGATGTGGCAATGCAAAAAAGCTATGCATGAGGTCGATGATTGTAAGTGTTACATGACAAGGTGTAGAATCTGAATAGTCAAGTGCCCAAAAATCCTCTTATATTGTTAAAAATATGAATTAATATTTTACAATCTCATATTTATTATTTAAAATAAAATGTTATGTGACTGAGGGGTTCATATGTAAAGATTGTATTCTTTGTGTAGTTAAGTGTACACGTATGTATCAGGTTGATTGATACGTGGGTTATAGTCCGGGTCAAGTTTGGTTCGGGTTATCTCTGTGGTTGATATCCAAGGTATAAAGGATAAGAGAGAAGACTATTCATTCATTCAGATATTCAAGATCTAAGAACAGATTAGGGTTTTCTCTCGATTCTCTCATCACATTTTGGCTCTCGTATATTCTTCTTCATTCTGTATAGGCTAAGATAGTCTGTGTATGAGTCTGATTGTTTTTAGATTTTGATTATACCTTATTCGATATAGATTAGGTTGAGTGTATTGTAATGAGAGTAGATTAGGTTTTTTATGTAGTGAGGTTTCGATCTGTAAGTTCTTGAAAACCACCCGTTTCTTTGTCCTTAATTGATATGAGAAATGGTGTTGTTGGGAAATTTTTATTGTGTTTTTTTAAGATGGTATCAGAGCTGTAAGGCTCATGTTTGTTGATCCTGATGTCTCGCTTCTTGTTCGTTGATCTCCTGGAGTTGACGATTCTTTGAGAGGTATTTTGTTCCTCTTCTCTCATAATTTTTTGGCTTTGTTTTTTGGTTAGATGGTTGAGATTTTTAGGGATGTTTTTTGTCAACCCTAAACTTGAGTCGATTTCTTAAAATCATGGTACTGCGAAGTTTTTTGTTCTTGATCTTTCAGGTTTGGTGAGGATCGAGTTCTAATCCAAGCTTTGCTGTTGAAAACTCTAACCGTCGCAGTGGAATCGATCAATCCTGTAAATCTGAAATAATCCTCTTGGGGTCGGAATTGATCACCGATAAACCCCTGAAGGGACCAGATTCAGGGAGTCGATTTTGTTAATTGGTTCTCGTCTATTGCACTGTGAGGCTTTCTTGTTCTCTTTTTTCATCTCTCTTTGTCTATTGTGCTGTGAGGTTTTTTTTCTTGTTCTTTTTGTCATATTTTTTATTTGTTGATGTGGGAAATCATGGTGTCTTGAGCACACCAGTTATTTGTTATATGTTTCTTTTAACTTTGTGTTGATTGTCTTGGGCCTCGACATACTGTGGTGACCATCTGGCTTTAAGTCAACACTGGTGTTTGTTATTTTTGTTCTCTTTGTTGATCTATTTGTTGTTGTTTTTTGTGATTAACTATGGCTGGTGATACATCTGAAGGAAGTGGTATTCCTGAAGATAATCCAGTTGATTTTGATGATCCTTTATATGTTCATCCTTCTGATAATACTGTAACCTCTATTATAACAATTAAGTTGACTGGTAATGAAAATTATTGTCTATGGCGTAGTGCTATGTCTAGAGGTCTTAAGGCTAGGAAAAAATTAGGTTTTGTAGACGGTACTATTACTTTGGAAAAACTGAAGCATCTAAAGCATCTAAGTGGGAACGTGTTAATGCTGGTGTTTGTAATTGGATATTGGGGTCAATTTCTGAGACTCTATATGCTAGTCATGTATATTATGATAAGGCTAAAGATATTTGGGATGAGTTGTTTGACACTTATAATAAGGATGATGGTTCTGTCTTTTTTAATATTCATCAACAGATTAATATCTTAAAGCAAAATGCTTTGTCTCTTTCTGATTACTATAATAAACTTGATTCACTATGGAAAAAGTTTGATGGTTTAACTAGTTTAACTGAACGTGTTTGTGAGGCTGCTACTAAACTTAATGATCAGTCAAAATTAATGAAACTAATGTAGTTCCTTAGTGGTCTTGATGATGTTTATAATCAAGCCAAGAGGCACATTCTGTTGATGGAACCCTTGCCAAATGTTAAAACAGCCTTTTCTATTCTCTCTAGAGAAGAGTCACTTCAAAAGAATGGGTCTCTTGGTAATATTGTTTCCTCAAAACCACAAGTCTCTGTGTTTAATAGTAAAGAAAATGAATTTAAATTAACACAAGGTCAAACTAGGTCTAGAAATCAGGGATTACAATGTAAACATTGTAATCTTAAAGGTCATACAATAGATAGGTGTTATAAGCTAATTGGTTATCCAAAATATTTTAAACCTAGAAGTGATAATAATAATTAGAACAAATCTTTTCTGTGAATTCCTCTTCTGTTGAATCTAATAGTAAAACTTCAGCTTCTTCTAAGTCTGTTCCCAGCAATGGTGCTCATATTCTTACTGATGAACAATATTCTAAGTTCCTTCGTCTTATTAGTGAACATTCTCATAATGAAGATATGTCTGTCACTTCTAATATGGCAGGTATGTCATTGTTTCAGTGTTGCAATTCATTTGTTAGTCCTAATAGATCTCAAAGCTGGATTGTTGACTCTGGAGCTAATCAACATATGATAGCTTTTGAGTCACAGCTTCAAGATGTTATAGATGTCTCTAGGCTTAATCTTCTTGTTAAACATCCTAATGGGTCTTTAGCTCCTATAAATAAAATTAGAAATCTTCATCTGTCTTCACATCTTACTTTATTTGATGTATTTGTTGTTCCAGACTTTAATTTCAATCTTTTATTTTTTCATAAACTTTGTAAAGATAGTGGGTGTTAAGTTGCTTTTTTCTGAACATAATTGTATAATCCAGGATTCACTATCAAAGAAGATGGTGGAGAATGGTAGAGAATCTAACGGATTATACTACCTTGATTGTGTATCCTCAGGTACTCTAACTAATTTATTTTCCAGATGTTGTGTTTCTAAACTAACTTGGCATAGCAGGCTTGGTCATCCAGTTGATCAAGCTTTGACTTCTTTAAAAAAGGTGTTAAATTTTGGTAATGAGTCCCGTCCTCCTTGTGATGTTTGCCATAGAGTAAAGCATACAAGGGAATCTTTTTCTCTTAGTCAGCATACTTCAACTAAGTTGGGTGAATTGGTTCACTTAGATGTCTGGGGACCTTATAGGCTTGCTTCAGTTGAAGGGTTCAAATATTTATTGACTGTTGTGGATGATTTTACTAGGGCCACCTGGGTGTTTCTTTTAAAGTCTAAAACTCAGGTTTTTGATTGTTTTAAATCGTTTGTTAATATACTTTTAAACCAGTTTAATGTTACCATTAAGGTTGTACGTTCAGACAATGGTACTGAGTTTGTTAATAATCAAATGAAGTTTTTTTTGCTTTGAAAAGGGAATTATTCATCAAACATCTTGTGCTTATACTCCATGGCAAAATGGAGTTGTGGAGAGAAAGCACAGACATATTCTTAATGTTGCAAGATCTCTTTTATTTCAATCAGGAGTGCCTGTTAAATATTGGGGAGATGCTGTTTTGACTTCTGTTTTTTTAATAAATAGAATGCATACTTCTGTCTTAAATGGTTCATCTCCTTATGAACTTGTTTTCAAAAAGGTTCCTGTTTTTGATCATTTGAGAGTTTTTGGTTGTTTATCCTTTGCTACTAAACAAAATATTTCTGATAAACTGTCTGAACTTGCTGAAAAATGTATTCTGTTAGGATATTATTCTGATAAGAAAGCTTATAAATTACTTAGTCTAGATACTAACAATTCTTTTGTATCCAGGGATGTGAAGTTCTATGAGTCTGTTTTTCCATACAAATTAAAATCAACTAATGTTGATAATTTTTTGTATAGTTCTGGCCCTAGTGATCTCTTTTCCTATGATGTTTTTGACACAAATGAGTATATAAATGATTCCATTGGTCTTGAGGAGTTAAGAGTGGAGTCCCAGTCGGATGGTACTCATGCAGCCATTAAATTGGATGACATCAGTCCTAGTGAATCTGTCAACCGTGGTGGCGAGGCAATGGTGCCTCCTACTGGTTCCTCTATTCTTTCATCTTCAAGTGTGTTTGAGGAAATTAGTCAGTCTGTTTTGACACCTTCTGTGGAGTAGTCTGTAGGTGCTTCTAGGACTAGACGTGAGTCACATATGCCTGTTAAGTTTGTTGATTATGTAGTTAAAGGAAAATGTAAATATGGTATTGAAAGGTCAGTTAGTTGTTCTTATCTTGATAATGAAACTAAGTGTTTTATTCTAATCTAAATAAGTCTATTGAACCCAAAGATTACAAAGAAGCTCTGTCTGATCCAAATTGGGTCAGGGCAATGAATGAAGAGATGGAAGCTCTTCATCGTAATCATACTTGGGAAATAACAAATTTGCCTAAAAATAGAAAGCCCATAGGATGTAAGTGGGTATTTAAAATTAAATATAAGTCTAACAGAGAGGTGGAAAGGTATAAAGCTCGTTTAGTTGCCAAAGGGTATAAGAGAAGGAATTGATTTTGAGGAAACATTTTCTTCTGTTGCTAAAATTGTTACTGTAAGTATTGTTATTTCTTTGTATGTGCATAATTCTTGGCCTTTATATCAATTAGATATAAATAATGCTTTCCTTTAAGGTGATCTTACTGAGGATGTTTATATGTCTCTTCCTCCTGGCTATTATTCAAACAATGATTCTAGAGTTTGTAAGCTTACTAAGTCTTTATATGGTCTAAAGCAGGCCCCTAGAAAGTGGAATGAAAAACTTTGTGCATCATTTTTTATGTTTGGCTTTCAGCAAAGTATTAGTGATTACTCTTTGTTTGTTAAAAAATATGGTACATTTATAACTATACTTTTGGTGTATGTTGATGATATTATTCTAACTGGGAATAGTGAAGTTGAAATTAAAAAGGTTAAAGATTTCATGAGGAGTCAGTTTTTGATTAAGGATCTTGGTATTCTTAAGTATTTTCTTGGAATAGAGGTAATAAGTATTAATGATGGTTTGTGTTTAAATCAAAGAAAGTATTGTTTAGAATTATTGCATGAGTATGGGATGCTTGGGTGTAAACCTGTAAGTACTCCTTTAGAAATTAATTTTGTTGTAAGTTCAGGTGATAAAAATGAAAAAGATAATTTGCTGGAAAATAAAACTGAGTTTCAGAAACTGACAGGTAAACTTATTTACCTTACAATTACTAGACCTGATATTTCTTATGCAGTTCAAGTTCTGAGTCAGTATATGCACAAACCTAGAAAGTCACATTTAAATCTTGCTTTTAGATTGTTGAGATATTTGAAAAATAGTCCTGGAAAAGGTGTGGTGTTGACTAAGTCAAGTGTGATTGAACTAAAGGGTTATGTTGATGCAGACTGGGTAAAATGTTTAGCTACAAAAAGGTCTGTATCAGGTTATATGATTTATTTTAACAACTGTTTGATTTCTTAGAAAAGTAAAAACAATCTATAGTTTCTAGATCTTCCACTGAATCAGAATACAAAGCTCTTGGCTATACTACTTGTGAAGTAATTTGGATTTTAAAAATTTTATTTGAACTTGATGTCAAGAGTCTTATGCCTGTTTCTATTTTTTGTAATAATAGTCTAACTATCAAATTGGCTCTTAGTCCTGTATTTCATGAAAGAACAAAACATTTTGAGATAGATTTACATTTTGTTAGAGAACAAATTGCTAATGGTGTTGTAAAGTTAGTTAAAATTGATTCTTCTGAACAAAATGTTGATATTCTTACAAAGTCTTTGAGTTCAAAACAGCATGAATTTTTAGTTGTTAAAATGGGTCTTATTGATATTTTTAAAGAAAAATAATAAATAATTCGATTGAGGGGGGGTGTTAAAAATATGAATTAATATTTTACAATCTCATATTTATTATTTAAAATAAAATGTTATGTGACTAAGGGGTTCATATGTAAAGCTTGTATTCTTTGTGTAGTTAAGTGTACATGCAGGTATCAGGTTGATTAATACGCGGGTTATAGTCCGGGTCAAGTTTGGTTCGGGTTATATCCGTGGTTGATATCCAAGGTATAAAGGATGAGAGAGGAGACTATTCATTCATTCAGATATTCAACATCTAAGAACAGATTAGGGTTTTCTCTCGATTCTCTCATCGCATTTTGGCTCTCGTATATTCTTCTTCATTCTGTATATGCTAAGATAGTTTGTGTATGAGTCTGACTGTTTTTAGATTTCGATTGTACCTTAGTCAATATAGATTAGGTTGAGTGTATTGTAATGATAGTAGATTAGTTTTTTTATGTAGTGAGGTTTCGATCTGTAAGTTCTTGAAAACCAGCCACCTGTTTCTTTGTCCTTAATTGATATGAGAAATGGTAATGTTGGGAAATTTGCTTTGTGTTTTTTAACATATAGTCCAAACACATCCACTCTTAAGTCATCCCTGAATCTATAACCCCCATGAGTCATGTATTTAAACCACATATGATATCATAAATAATTCATGCAGTACAATTTATCTTTCAAAACATGCATATATCACTCAATACTAAATTTTACTGCTTTAAATATTACTCTGAATATCGTAAGTTCCACATATTATGAATATAATAAACCAAATTACCACATCTAAAACACATTTTTACTACTCTACAACTCACCTTACCCTCCAGATGACAATCTTGAGCTTTCCCCTTTCCACAATCTATGGTTTACTTTACCAACACATATCAACACCCCAAAAGTGACATTCATTACTAACCACATAAATCAACTAGTATAATATTCCTTTAAAACCGTAACACACTAGAGATTACCAATATTATTAACTTAAATTTCCATATTGCTACTCTATCAAAAACCCTGAAAATGCTTACACTGCTAAATGGTGTTCTTGAGCTCCAAATCAAAAGACAAACATATTTCTGCCATCAATAGCATCAGTGAACCCGCATATGGGAAATGCTACTCAATGTTCCCATGATGATCATGAAATCACCTCTTTCTTTTATTAGTTTGATTTTATATAGCTCGTACTGTTGTTACGGAGTTGCCAAGATCAGTAGTTTCCGTTATCGAGTCACATTAGAGTGGCTAGTATACATGTAAACTGTGTATAACCTTGGTTAGTGTAGAGGTGATCTATTTCTGGTGCACTTTCACAACATATTAGGTTATATATCATTGCATCCGAGTGATTCATACGATGTTAAACATGAAGACAATCAGAACCCAGTATCTGGTCTCATGACTGAGATAGTTTCATTGACTAACACACACACACAAACACACACTTTCCTTTCTTTGAGAAATAGTGGGAAATAGGAAGGAATGTTGAGGAACAAGGATGATGTTGCTTTACAGATGCTTGAGTTGTGTGTCAAGACTAGAATAGACATAACACCTAAATCCATTTTGTGTATGTTGTAATTGGTTTGGAATATTGATGTATTTTTTGTTCAGATTGTAGAATTTGTGTCTGGAATGCTAGTGATGGTCGTTTGGTACATTCCTTGACTGGTCATAGTGAATCTGTAAGTTGTGCACTACACTAAAATTTCAGCTGTTTTCAAATTTTAAATTAAGAAATGCTATTTTTACGGTTCCATTGAAACACAAACAAAAAAGGCCAACTCTAGTGTTTTTTTCCATCCATTTGAGCAATGAGTTTGTCACTACACCAACAGGTCCAACACCATAGTTTTCATCTGCCTCTTGATGAGATCTAAATCTATTCTTTCAGTAAGGAGTAGATTATAGGTGATGTGAGTATTTTGATTGCCTTTGATGTTGTGGTCCTATTTGCCAAAGAAATGTTTTTGAATCCTTTGTTTTTATGCAAGCAGCAAGCTTATAATGCTTGTATGTTTTGGATGTTCATCCTTTTAATCCCGGTATTGCAATGAGTTCTGGGTATGACGGGACGGGAAGACAATAATATGGGATGTAAGTTAAGTTGCTGTTTTTTCTGTGATTTTGGTCGATTTTGACTGTTTTCCTGATATAATTGTAGATACGGGAAGGCATACCTATCCGCATATACGACATTGGGCGATTTAAGTTGGTTGATGGAAAGTTATCCTCGTAAGTCTATTAATAATAAAACTAGATTATGACCCGCGTTAAACGCGGGGAACGCATAAAGAAAATATAATTGTATATAGATATTGCAAAATAATTATAAGAAAATCAAGGTTATTGGTATTATTGAAATGTGTAGAAAATATACTGAAGTTGGTAAATATATATATAGTCGTTGAAGGACCTCTTAATAGACAATATTTTTTGTTTTATTAGTTGAACAACATTGCTCATCACAAAGTGCCTTCAAAGCTTTTTTACCTGTGACATGGAAACAACTATATATAGTTAACCATTCGCAAAAATGGGTCTACACAAGTATAATCTAACATTGACAATGTACTTTCAAAATACATTGTTATTTCATGGTTATATTGCAAAATAGAATTGTTCATTTCAAACAATAGCAACTTATTTATGTTTATTCGAAATGAGCCACATAAAACCCCCACAATATTAAATTAAAGAAACTCTACCAAATAAATATAAAAACAGTTATGTTTGCTCGATTTAGATATTGCCTGTGACTCATTGAAAATGTCATAATACATAATTGGCACACAACTTACTTGTTATTATGAGACGAATTAAACAATTTAAACTCGTGATGATATCTTTTTTTTATTTTATGATAATGATAAAATAATGGAAAAATAAATGCTTACTTCAAGACGTATGCGAACGTTTGAGTAAGGTCGATGGTCTTAACTGCTGAGTATTTATATCTTTTACATATAGCTATTAAATGGTTATACAAGATGAATTAAAAGTTCATTGCTATTTCTTACCAACTTAGAAGTATATTTCAATCATTTTTGTATCAGATAAAAAAACATATAGGTTCTTTTAGTATTACTATAATCCTACTTTCATATAAAATTACTTTTTTCACATGAGACCAAACTCGGTGTTCTTCTAGCATTATTATCATCCTATATTATACATTCTTGATAGTTTTCAAAAGTTCGTTGCAATTTCTCATTTCTTTTTGAAATCGTTGTTATTTCTTGTTGCTTTTAGAAATAAGTTTTAGACTACTTTTTTGTATCGGACCAAATTTGAAGGTTATTTTTGCATTATTACCATCGTATATGTTCCATTTCATTTTTACTATTTGAATATAGTTTTTGTAGTTCAAAAACGATACGAATATAAAAATAGTAACTATATATTAACCGAGTATCTATAATGTATAATTAAAAATCATGACACCATAATCATAATTTATTGATGTTAGTTAAAATGTAATTTATTTGGGAATGAGGTTAGTTTTTGGTTATTTATTTCGGAAATATAATATGTATTCTACATTAGAAGTGCTTATCTATTAAGTTTAATATTTGTTACTTTAGAATTTTATTTTGGCTTGACATAGCCATGATCGTCCCATATTTGATACCTTGCACCTTTACTACCTTCTTACTTGGGTTCATTAAATCAAGATTTAACAATTTTTTTAAAAAAAAACATAGACAAGAAACTATTGAGTTACTATTAAACTCAATAGATATGCTAAAAGATACAGGAGACTTGCTTTTTGTGAGATCAATAATACCAAATTGGACAACTTTCTGCAAAATAATTTAAGAACCGAAGAAAACCTGATTGCCCAAATATATAATATCATTATTTAAGTCATAACCTATTATATGCCGAAAAAATTGAAAATTTTAGCCAAAACTCTGTTACATGCAATCAAAGATGAAAAAAGATCCTTCAAAGTTAGATGAGGGTATTAATTTAAAAAACCGTCTTTCATTTTTTGTTGGATGTATTTTTTGTTGACAGGAACAATTATCAGTCCAAACATAATCTGTAAAAACCATCATAGCCAAATCATAGATAGTTTAATCAAGAAAATAGAATACCACAATAGTAGATGGTAGCCAGTTAGAACACCTTTTTCTAAAAGATCAAGAAATTGACAATTTATTAGAATCTTATCATGCTGATAAAATCATAACAAAGTGCAATAAATTGAATCGATAGTTTACAATAATAATAATAATAATAAAATGAAGGCCTATCAGATATAGAAAACCCTAAGGACAAGACAAAAAAAACAGGTAACACTACAAAGTTGTAAACATCAAAAACACATGATGCTAAAAATTTAGAAAAAAGAAACAAAAAAAAATTATACCTAGTTGTGAGGTGAGTGTAGAGAACTTGTGTCAGATTCTTTGACACATTTTGTCAAACACCTAAGGTGCATGTTCTAATAACCTATCTTTTGAATGTAACATGACAAAAAGAAATCCAATGTTATAGGAAAGTATATTAAATGAACTAAATTAACATGTATTTAAATTATGCAAATTATTTTGAACAATGTTCCTTCAAAAATAAGGCTACTCTTCTTTTTATGAAACAAGATGCTTTTATAGCCTACACAACCTAACAAAAACTAAACAAGAATAAGCCCATGTTTTCCTGTTTTACAGGAACAAACTGACAGTCAAATACCCCAAAATACCCGGTCCACATGACCCATTCAGCCCTACCTTTTATTCAATTCAAATATTAAACTAAGATAACATATGTGTCAAGATTAAACCCAACATTCACCCCCCTTAATCTTGTCAATCTTGATCTTTCTTCTCTTGCTATCCGAATCATTGTGATTCAATCTTGTTACTTGCTTTAAGAACACAAAGTTCTTATTTCTTGCTTTTGCTAAACTTTCAAGTTCCAAAAACTTTCTTGCATCTTGCTATAATCGTTCTCGTTTGCTACTAGCTACAAACCTGGAACTTTCTACTTGTTATCATCTGCTACTTGCTATAGACTTCTAGTTTGCTACTTGCTAGAAACCTCTTGCTTGCTATCTTGCTTTTCTTTTCTTTCTACTTGCCTTTCTTTTCCTGCTACTTCTTTCTTCTTACTACTTGCTTTATTGCTTATGATTCTTGCTAACATACAATAAAAATTATGTTGCTGCATCTTTCTTCTGATCAACAACCTGCTTGCTATCTTTCACTTGACCTGATTACAAATGGTTGTAATTAGACCTCTTTTTCTTGCTACGAGAGAGGTATGAACCTAGGTGCTCTTACTCACAAGCCACAACTTCTTTTGATCCCCTTGTCAAACTTCTTCTCCTCCGACTTTCTTTCCACCGATCATTCTTGCTAAGGTCTCTTTCAGGTCTTGCTGTCATCCTTTGAATCTTGTTGTCTCTTACTTCGATTTCTGCTTTCTCTCTTGCTTCGGGTCCTGCTTCTTTTCTTTCTTTCTTGACCAGAAATGTGTGTTTGCTACATGCTTCTTTCTTGTTGCTATATTTCATTTTCTGAACTGCCTTTCCTTCTTTTATGATCCCATATGACATTGATTCTTTCTCTTAAATCTGCTTGATTTTTAGCCCTTCTTCTGGTTAATCTACTGTAGTCTTTGCTTGATATATTTCGATCAAGAAAAAAATATGCATACTAACTTGTTGCTGCTAGATTCCTTTTTTTTGTTCCCAGCCCTGCAACCAAGGGCTGCTCCTCCTCTCTCGACACCTACTCTCAAACCCGATTCTTCTACACGAACCATAGGCTCTGATACCAATTGTTGGAAATCAAGACCTCGGGATCACTCTTTACTGCAACAACAAACAAGACAAAACAACACTTAAAATGTGATTTTTACGAAAGAGTGATAGAAAGAAGTTTTTGTGACTCTATAAGGCTACTCTTCTTTTTATGAAACAAGATGCTTTTATAGCCTATACAACCTAACAAAAACTAAACAAGAATAAGCCCATGTTTTCCTGTTTTACAGGAACAAACTGACAGTCAAATACCCCAAAATACTCGGTCCACATGACCCATTCAGCCCTACCTTTTATTCAATTCAAATATTAAACTAAGATAACATCTGTGTGAAGATTAAACCCAACAAACCTTACCTTACCTATAGTTGTCTGCATTGTATTGTAAATTGTAATTTGTAATACATAATACATTGCAGGGATGGGACTTCAATTGTACTATCAGATGATGTTGGCAAAATTTGCTTGCAATGTACTCGACAAGGAGAGTCAGTGTGTCATTGAAGGATTCCAAATATGACCAGGTAACCTGGCCCTGGTGACGAGTGACGAGTGATGAGTGATGAGTGATGAGTGATGATGAGATATGTATTCTTTGTTTCTTAATTTTCACCATGACTTGTTTCGATTGATAGTTCTTCCTTGGTGATTATCGGCCTCTTGCAAGGGACGCTCATGGAAATGTCATTGATCACGAGACATAGCTTCCTCCCTGCCGAAGAAACATTCAGGATGCTCTTTGCAACTCCGGTACGCCCTCTCTCTCTCTCTCTCTCTATATATATATATATATATATATATATATATATATATATATATATATATATATATATATCTTCTTCTAATAAAAGACTCCTAAACATGCCACATGACATCTTCATATACCCTTCCTTTTCCCGCCTAAATCTGAATCCATGTTATACTAAATGCAAATCAGGAGGTATAACTTCAAAATCATTTAAATTTACTAAATTCAGTAACAATAAATAAGGAAATTAGGCAAAAAAATTAGGAATTCTTATTCACCATTACATGCATTTTCTACTTTATTTCCCCTACATGTAAATCCTATACAGTACCTTATTGTTCTCCGCTACTCTTTGCATATAGTTTTTTGGTTGTGGTTTGATCTAATGTTCTTGGGTCTCTTTGCAGTTTGCCATCCCAACTTCGTTTTACGTTGATTTTTTGTCTAATTTCAAAGCCCTAACAACACTACCTACTCAAAATCAAGACCAAACACTTACAAAATAGCCATATCCTGTCTTCAAATCGATAACGCTTAGAAATCGATTATACTTTTGCTTGAAACTTCCCCTGTACATATGGTTAAATTCTTTTTCGTTGACGATCCAATATTTTTAAACACACTTACAGACATGATATTATCATCATCCTATTATTTATGTATATTATGGATATGAATGGTTTTTTTAGCAAATCAATTTCTATATCCATGTCTTTGTGTTAGGTCCAGTTGGACACTTCTTCCTAAGTCTGTGATGTCATAAACTGCAAAATAAGAGTCGTTAAAGCAACCAAGGTAATGTTACTATAAAGCTTTGTGATATGTGAGTTACTCTTATATATATATTTATACCTCTTTATTTCAACAATCCAATATTGAATAGTTTAGTCATTCTTTTTATTGATTATATTGAATTCTCTTAACAGACATCAAGAGAGGTAACTCATGCATAGGAAGGCATTTGGAAATTTGGACCAAATTGAATTAATGGGTGAAAACCCTAAACTTACCCATTCCAATGTCTAATTTTTTCCCCGTCCATCTTAATAAATACCTAATGTTTGTTTGTTGGAAATTACAAAATTAGGATGTTTGTGGTTGAGTGGGAGTAAGTGTTGAATCAATTACTTATAATTGGTCTCATCTCAACATGAAAATGAGGATGTGACCAATAACTTCTCTAGGAGATATTATATGGATAATTAACTGTTATTTTGACTTTTTACATCAGTTTTGACTTTCAAAGTGACATGAACAAAACATATTTATAGTTGAGAAAGGAGCCACGAATCAGTGCTTTGATTGAGTGAGAAAATTAGAAGACCAATTTGCATGGTTTATGGTTTTCAACATTATGGCTGGTGGCACTGGTCATTCTTACTATTTACACCAATCAGGTTTGCTAATAATATGATCTTGCTTCATTTTTATTCAAGTATGGTGACATTAATATAGCTGATAAAAATATCAAATTCTTAGTTTTTCTAATAACGTGGACCTTTGTGGCCCGGTTACCTGCCACCCTTGTCCATAATCTCCTTCATTCTCCATAATTCCACTTATTATGTTGTTACCTCTAATTTCAATATCAGGTGCTTAGCTCAAAATAAGTTTTATTAGTATTTTTAATCTTTTTATGTTTAATTTTTTGAGAATAAGAAATGATGTTCATAATGTGAAATTGATAATGGCACTGGATGGAAAACAAAAACAAGTGGAATTATGTTATAGCTTAATCTATCTGTTGCAGTATAAATTCTTTAGATATGGTAGTTAATTTCCTCCATCAACCAATTTAATGGATTTTATGTGTAGGTTAATGTGGTTGACACAATCAAGTTGTATTAGTTGAAAATTCTGGAGTTACCATAATCCATGAAGTTTGCCATCCCTACAAGTTACTTCATTTACATAGATATCAGTAAGATTGCAAAAAATGACAAAAATACCCCTAAATTGCATTTGTTGGTCAAAACATAAAAAAAACAAATTTTCATTATATAAATACAAATAACAAATGAATTCGAATAAAAGGTTTCAAATGGTTTCAAATTAAATTTTATGTAATTGCGAATCTAAAATTTCGTTCTAGATTCTTAGGTGTGAAAATGCTATTTGTAATTTGTCTGTTTAAAAATTAAAAATATTTTATGAGTTGATAATTACTCACCAAGCGAGACATTTGAAGGATCCAAATGAGAAAATCCTTTGTTAGTTTGTGAAAAATAAATAAATAAATAATAAAAATAAAAAAAATAAAACAGTAGTGGTATGGCTGGATAGCATGTTCAAGACCTCTACTTGGAATTTTACTAGCTGGTAGTTACTCCAACCAAACTTTGAAGAAGTTGTTTGGCTGGATGACATGTTAAAGTTTTAACTGCTTTTTCATCAAATTACCCCAATAAAATATCCTTTTAAGGAGCTTGCACAAACTTCTATAAAAACAACCACTTCTGAGTTACTATATGTTTGTTTTTTAATTTCTCTTTTTCTCATGCACACACACTCCGATAAAGAGAGGAGACAATAGAGAGAACCAAGAAAAGACAATGATAAATTTTTGCTTCCTTGTTGTATGTAATTAGCCTATTTGTTACACATGGACTATTTATGTAATATTGATAAGTCTTCCAGATTATAGCATTGTACTTTAAAAGTACGATGTTGTAATTTGGGTTCTTTTATCAAGTTGTGTATTTGTGTGTATGTTTTTTTGTGATTAGGTGGCTGTTTGTTTGTAAAAGAAATAAACCAGCAAACAAGTAGAATCATATCATGTTTGAAAATGCATTTTTGATATGCAGATTTTTAACCTGTTTAAATAATGCTATTTTCCTCTTTAACTTGTAATCGATTAAAAACCTACTTTTGAAGTGCATATCTTAAAAAATAAAATAAAAAAGTCATTTTTGATCAAGTGCATGTGTTCAAACATTTTGATACAGATTTTTTTTTGTTGTTTCAAAGTTATAATTTTTACTACTAACTTGAGGAAGGGAGCAACTTAATTTAGAAGGAATACATATAATTTTGTTATATATCTAAAGACGAATCAGGTAACTATCTCATTGGAGAAATATGGTCTATGTATCTATAATTGGAACCCTTACTTTTTTTTCAAGTATGTACTTTGTATTTTCTACATTTTTCTGTATGTAAACTTTATATAGTGTTTAAAACTTATGAAATAGTATTTTGTTTCGGTTGCAAGTACTTATTGCTACCAATATTTGATTTCCAAGATTTATGATTACCAATATTTGATTTCAGTAGTTTAACCCATATACATGATGCGGCCTTACTGTCTAGTTCACCTTACAATCACTGGAATTTGTATTGATCGAAAAAGGTGAAGGCTTTTATTTGAGAATGTTGGTGAATGATTATGCACATATAGTTAATATATAACATTTATTTATGAATTAATATGCAAATATAGCTAATTATGAACATTTTTAATTAATTTATCCATAAACAATGTCCTAAATATCATCAAAACATTTTTAATCATTATTTGCAATCATAAGTTATAAAATTAAATACAAATAATATAAATACATAAATAAATAATTATTTAAAAAAATTGATGTAACGCCCCAATTCTCAGGTATTGATTTAAATAAAAATTTCTTTGGTTTTAAGTCCCACTCGACGAGTTAAGGTTGCTCTACACGTCGAGTAGCAGTGAAGTGGGATCGCGTATTTAGTGACCTACTCACCGAGTCCATAAAAGGGACTTGACGAGTAGGAGCTGGCAGATGAAACCCTAAATCCCGGGGTTCTGAACTCTATTTGAGGAAGAATAAGCCTCATTTAGCCTCTTTGCAGTCCTTGAGAGCTCATAGAAACCCTAATTTGTGTAGGGCTTCATTCTTGTGTATTGTAAGCTTGGAAAGAAGATTTTTGGGAGGAAGAACTTGGAGAGCAAGAGGATAGGAGCAAGGAAGGAGTGGAAATACGAGATCTACCTCAGTTAGCATCCATTGAAGGTATCAAGTCGTCATCTTTATCTCTTTTCTTTCTAGACTTCATATGGTGGAGATCTAGGGTTTTTATGGTTTGAATGAAGTGATATTGCGAGATATGAGCTAGATCTAAAGTTGTAACTTTAGATATGGATCCTTCTCAAGTTCTAGAATCATAAAGTTTCTATTTTGGTCGTGGATGAGGCCCTCCTTGTGTATGAAACCCCATTAAGATCTTAGATTTGGCATTAAGAGCCTTTTTAGCCATGCATGCACGTAAAGTCTGCAACTTTACGTGAAAGGCACGCCTTGGAAGCTTGGATCTGTAATTTGGAGTCATTGTATGGCTCAAATGAGTCTGTATGGCTTAAGGACTGAAGGGACTCGACGAGTCGCAAAGTTGACTCGGCGAGTCACATGAAGATGGCCGTGAACTCGACGAGTTGGACGAACAACTCGGCGAGTCCGATGAAGATTGCCATAGACTCGATGAGTTATATGAACAACTCGGCGAGTCGGATGAGTTTTCCCCAAGTTATGAACGCATGTGTATCCGTCGTGTTACTAGAAGGAAACTCGACGGGTGGCCTTAGGGTTTCGATCGAAAATTGTAAGAACTCGACGAGTCACCCCAGTGACTCAGCGAGTGGGAAAAAACTTCAAGGAACTTGGCGAGTAGCCGATGGTACTCGGCGAGTTAAGGTCAACATGGACTATTGACCTTGACTGAGGACTTTGACCGGGGGTTAACTAGTTGGTTTATAGAGTACTTTGTGAGGACGAGGACTTACACGTATATTCGTACTATGGTAATAAGTGGTGGAGTCTTTGGCAAGTGATCCGAGAGTTGGGATTTATCTACCCAGCGGACATCTTCGAGGTGAGTTATCCTCACTATACTAAGGGGTCTAAGGCACCAAGGCCGGCCCATTGGATATGTTATCCTAGTAGTGCTAAATATTGAGTATGAGTTAGTGTTTCATGCTAGTGGTTATGCCAGTTAGGTAGACCTGTAGGACTATTAGTAGTTATGTTATATGTTATGTGTGTTGGGTTGAGGTTGTACTGCTCCATGTGGTAGCCAACAAACCCTAGATTATTCCAGATATGAGATGAGGGCCCGGTAGTCATTCCAGACTCATTCTGAGGACTCAGGGGTATGCCAGATATGAGTTGAGGGCTCGGTAGGCATTCCAGACTCATACTGAGGACTTAGGAGCATTCCAAATACGAGTTGAGGGACCGGTAGGCATTCGAGACTCGTACTGAGGGCTCGATGGCAATCTAGATATGAGCTGAGGGCCCGGTAGGCATTCCAGACTCGTACTGAGGGCTCGATGGCAATCTAGATGTGAAGTGAGGGCTTGGTAGGCATTCCAGACTCACACTATGGGCCCAGGGGTATTCCAATCTGTAGAGCTGTGGACCCCTTACGTGCTGTTCGATTTCAGATTATTATGATATGCTATTGTTGATATGGCTATGTGGACTGTATGTGTATCGGTATTTTGGGGGTAACTCACTAAGCTTTCATGCTTATCGTTTAAGTTTATTGTTTCAGGTACAGCAGGGGATCGCGGCAAGGCAAAGGCGTGATCGTATAGCGCCTCCTATTATGTTTATGTTTCTGGGAAAACTCTGATAATTAGTATTTTGAAAACAAAGTTGTAATGTTTTAATGAACTTGTCATGTCTTTTTAAAATTTAAATTGGGTTGAAATTTTGGATGTTACAAGTTGGTATCAGAGCCTTGGTTTGAGAGAATTGGAGGAACATCCGTGTGAATTCAGTCTCAAATTAAGGAAAGATTTTCAATATGGTTTTAAATGGTTTTCAAAATAAGTAAAGGAGGATGCAGGGTGTACGATCTGCCGGAGCCAGTAAGTAGACCTCAAAATATCATACAGTTATTTGATTATGTGATATGTTAGAACAGCATGCTAGTACTAGGCTAGGGATCTTCAGGAATTGCATGATAGAATTGCCTGATTATATGATTCCTGCTAGCCTAGGGTTTCCTTTGTATGAAATTGACATCATTACTGTAGTTATTTGTGTATGCAACACGGTTATACATAATTAAGATCTTATAGCATGAGAATGTTTGATTTAGCCTTATGTTATGTTCTTGTTTGATTGGGAGCTTAGGGTAGGATTGGATATTCGAAAGTCTATAGGGTCCAGTACTATGTATGGCTAGCATATACTGGTGTTGCACGGTTGGTGGAAGTTTCGTGGGTGGATAGGTTGTTTAGGATGAGTCCGCTGACTTCGAGGCATTTAGCCTTCCTTTAGGAGTGAGGCTTGAGTGCTCGATATGATCATGTGTATTGTTAGGGGGTTGTGATGATACTTGGGACAAATATGGTTAGGTGTGGAAGGTAGTATGGGTTTGTACTTCTGAAAGCACAGGACCCATACGCGTAGCATGGAAGTCACAACCCCTAGGGTTTTGTCGGGGGTTGGCTCCCAATTATTTGTATGAGTTATCTGATACCTTGTGTTATGTTTCAGAATGGTGATTACCAGGCGCTTTGTGACTTGATCCGGTTCGGGATCATAATCGGGATCAGGAGAGGGCGGATAGGGGACGCTGACAGCACCCGAGACTATCGGCCAAATGAGGCCAGATGAGATGGATAACAGGATCCGAGAGATCCTGCACGATGAGGTTGTTGCGTTGTTCCGGGCCGAATTGCTGGAAATGTTCGGGTCGATTAAGACCGCCATGGTGGAGTATTTGAACGAGCGCTACGCAGCCCTTGCAGAGACAGCTGCCGTAGCAGCTGCATCAACTGTATCTACGGAAGGGGGAAGAGTTGGTAGGGGTTTTCAATATAGGGACTTTGATAACACGAAGCCCCCTACTTTTGATGGGACGCAGGAGCCCATTAAGGCTATGAGATGGATTTCAGATGTGGAAGGGTGTTTCTTCACCTGCTTGTGTCATGCTGACTAGAATGTCAGGTGTGCTCTGAACCTGATTAGGTACGGGGCCAAGGACTGGTGGAGACTTGCTACTGGGGAATACACCGATGATCAAAGAGTTGTTGTTACTTAGGAGTAGTTCAGGGATATGTTCTGCACCCGTTACATTCCACGGGTTGAGCGGGAACGTTTGGCATAAGAGTTTTTGAGTTTGAGACAGGATGGGGAGTCGGTGACGGAGATCACCCATATGTTCACTGAGCGAGAGATATTATGCCCAGAGTTTGCTTCAGAGCAGTCTCAGATGACCCGTTATCTGAGTACGCTCAAGAGTGATATCCGACAGTTTGTATCTACTCAGCGATGTGATACTATTCTGGAGTTGAAGGACAACGCCAGACGGCGGGAGTTAGAGATTGAGCTGCAGCTGAGGGAGCAGCGATCGGCCCCAGCACAGTCGCAGCCGGCGCCGAAGCGGTCTAAGACCGCTAATACTAGGATCGAGGGTCAGCAGGGCCGCACTTGTGGGAAGTGTGGCAAGGTCATTCTGGTGTATGTCGGGTTGGTAGTGGGTTCCACAAGACGGCAAGGAGGGGCATTACGTGAAGGATTGTCGCCAGGCCGCCCCAGTTCAGGGTGTGAGGTTATGTTATCACTGTGATCAGGTAGGCCACATGAAGGCCAACTGTCCACTACTTGCCGCCAAACCGGTGTAGGCTGCAGCGCCGGCTACTTTGAGGATCATGGATGGGAGACCAGGTAGGGTAGAGCCTCCGAAGGCTCAGGGTCATGCTTTCCAGCTTACGGCGGAGGAGGCCAGGGTAGCACTAGATGTGGTTGCTGGTATGTTTCTATCCTCATCTCGTTTTCTTAATCTGTTGCATGCTTATCTGTTGTACTTGTAATTAGGTATGTTTTTGGTGAACTCTTTGCCTGCTTTGGTCTTATTTGACTCAGGGCGAGTCGGTCCTTCGTATCTCAGTCTTTTAGTAGGGAGTTCAGTGCGCCAGTGGGCGAGTTAGAGTGTCCGTTGCGAGTGTCTATCACCAACGAACACGAGGTTTCTGCTTCTTCAGTTTATCAAGGGTGTGACTTGGAGATTTTCGGGGTGTGCTTTCAAATAGATTTGATTCCGATCCCCATGGGGGGAGGTGTGCGTGATTGTGGGCATGGATTGGCTCAGTCGGTTCGGTGCTATGATTGATTGTGAGGGCCAGCGAGTGGTAGTTCGAACCCCTACTGGGGGAGAACTGGTTGTATATGGTGAGGGCACCAGAGTAGGATCAGGGTTATGTTCAGATGCCATGGCTCAGCAATACATTCAGCATAGGTGTATGGGTTATATAGCGTATGTGGTAGATACATGAGTCATGGACCAGATTTTGGTTTCCGCGTACCAGTGGTCAGGGAGTTTGCAAATGTGTTTCCGGAGGAGTTGCCAAGGATACCTCCGGAGAGGCAGGTCGAGTTCAGGATCGACCTGGTGCCAGGTGCGGCCCCTATCACTAAGGCGCCGTATCGATTGGCGCCACCAAAGATGCAGGAGCTTTCGTCGCAGCTACACGAACTGTTGGGCAAGTAGTTCATTCGACCTAGCAGTTCTCCAATGGGAGCATCGATTCTTTTTGTCCGGAAGAAGGACGGTTCGCACCTGATGTGCATTGATTACCGGGAGTTGAACAAGTTAATGGTGAAGAACCGTTACCCACTCCCGAGGATAGACGATCTCTTCGATCAGTTGTAGGGCGCATCTTGGTTTTCCAAGATAGATTTGAGGTATGGGTATCATCAGGTCAGGGTCAGAGAGGAGGACATGTAAAAGACCGCATTCCGAACTCATTATGGATATTACGAGTTCGTGGTGATGCCGTTTGGGATCACCAACACGCCAGCAGTATTTATGGACCTAATGAATCGGGTCTGCAGACCAATGTTTGACCGCTCAGTCATAGTGTTTATAGATGATATCTTGGGGTATTCCAAGACTCGAGAGCAGCATGAGGAGCATCTACGAGAGCTGTTGAGAGTCCTGAGACGAGAACGGTTGTACGCCAAGTTCTCGAAGTGTGATTTTTGGTTGCGAGAGGTCCAGTTCCTCGGACATCTCGTTAACCAAGAGGGGATTTTGGTCGATCCGGCCAAAATCGAGGCGGTTATGCAGTGGGAGATCCCGAAATCTCCCTCAGATATTAGGAGTTTTCTGGGGTTGGCAGGATACTACCGAAGATTCATACGAGATTTCTCCAAGATTGCAGTACCCATCACTCGTCTGACGAGGAAAGGGGTAGATTTCCGGTGGGGCCCCGAGCAGCAGAGGGCGTTTGAGACCCTCCGTCAGCGTTTCTGTGAGGCACCAGTCTTGACACTCCCGAAGGGAGTTGAGGATTTTGTGGTGTTTTGTGATGCATCCATCACAGGTTTAGGGGCGGTCCTCATGCAGAGAGGACGAGTGATAGCCTACGCATCGCGGCAGCTAAAGCTGCATGAGTCGAGATACCCTACGCATGACTTAGAGCTGGGGGCGGTGGTGTTCGCCCTCAAGATATGGATACATTACCTTTATGGGGTTTGTTGTACCATTTACACAGATCACAAGAGCTTGAGACATATCATGGATCAACCGAACCTGAACATTATTGGATTAGTGTATAAGTCCACAACTATTTTGGTATGTACTTGACCCGATGGTGCATGGTCCTTTTGGGTTGCCTTCACCAAAGCAACTTGATAGGATGAATTATGGAGAGATAGGATTAATTATGATTTATTAATATATTATGAGAATAATATATTAAAGGAAAAATCATATTGTTTAATTAATATTAGTCAAGAATTAATTGATAATTAATTTTGTGGCTAAAAGAGATTAATTAAACATAAGGGATTGGAATTGTAATTATAACATAATTGCAATTGGGCTATGGATTACCTTATAATATAAGGTTTGACGAATTCTATGGAGAAACCCATTAGAAATCGTCCAAGGCTTATTAAATAGGGGTTCATGGGTTGCTTAGGGCTTAAGCATCCAAATTAGGGTTTCCTTGTTAGATAACCCTAATAGCCTCACTATTTAAGGACCCCTTGGGCACCAAAAACGTGGGCAACTGAATCCTTAGGGTTTCCACATGTTTTTGAGTGTCTCCTTCTCTCCTCTTCTTCATCCTCTTGCTCTTGGTGTTTGTGAACCATTAGAGGAGTGACATTTGTGACTCTAAGCTTTCTAAAGTCATTACAAGGAGGATTTGAGATTGTTATTGCTACATAACAATCAAGGTATGAACTAAACCCTAATTCATATGTTATATTGATTATCATATGCTAGATCTAGGGTTTGAAGTCATGGATGAATTGCATGTACAATAGTGAAACCTAGATCAAAGCCTTAGGGTTTGCATGAGCACATAGGATGTTCTTATTGCTAAAACCCATCAGTGGTATCAGAGCCTTGATTGGTTTCTATTGTATTGATGCCTTGTATGTTTGTTCAAGATGTAAAATCGATTTTTGGCCCCCCTGCATGCTGAACTCGGCGAGTTCCAATGTGGACTCGGCGAGTCCATAGAGGAACTCGGCGAGTTCGAGCGTCAGAATGAGGCATGTTCGGGATTTCTTGCTGTTTTGGTCATGGATTCTTGCCTTAACTGTTTTGGGTCATTAAAATTCGAATTTTAATCATATTTTGAGTGTATCCTTGATTAAACAAAAGATAATTACCAATTGATTAGATAATAACTTCCTTATTTGATTAAAGCTTGATTATTTGTATTAATTGGGTAACTTATCTTGCAAGAAATTGATTTTAGGTCAAATTAGATAATAATTAGATTAATTGTTTAATTTAAGTTATTTGCTATTTGATCCTTGTGTTTTGAAAAGTTTCAAGGCTTGCCCTCAAGTTTTGGAATTTAAATTTTTTATTAAAAAGTTTGATTTTGAAATATTTAAATTCTAAACCCTAATGTTTTGAAATGTTTCAAAACTTGCCCTCAAGTTTTTGAATTTAAAAGTTGATTAAAAGTTAATTTAGAAATGTTAAATTCTAAAACCCTAGTATTGTTTTGAAAAGTTCAAATCACACCCTTATAGTTTTATTAATTAATTAAGTTGTATAATTAAAAGAGATTTAATAAATCCATATAGTTTTTGGTTTACATTTAATTAAATTAAGGTATAATTTTTAAATTAGACCAACTAGTATTTTAAAAGTGTAAAATACACCCTATACAATATATGACATTAAAAGTCTAACATTACATATATATATATATATATATATATATATATATATATATATATATATATATATATGTCTGAGTAAAAGTCAGTCTTACCTTTAGTAGGCCTCATTCACGAAGCTGGTCTATAAGGGGTGTTTAAGGAAATTGCCTATAAAATGGCAATTGAATGGGTATCCACTCTTTTCCACCGCACTCTTGACTAGTGGAGGGTCGTTAGCCGAACGGGTAGGATGGGACAGAAACATTCCATTGTAAGTATAATGAAGTACAAAAGTAACTAGATGTTTTACAAATTCCCAATCTTAGTTACTTTAGGAAAAAGTGAATTGATGCAATTCCATGAAATTACACTTTGTACCCTTGCAAAGACGTTAGTGGAGCGTGTGTGGTTAACCGGCACACTAAATGGTTCCAAGTAAAGGTAGCAAAGGGAGACTCAATGTTTGTCATAGTTCGGTGGAGTGTGTGTGGTTAACCGGCACATCGAATAGGTGACTGTAACATGTGGGGGCACCATGTAAGTTTGCATGGTTATTCACACCCGCTTTGTGATCCTCGGTATCCCAGTCACAAACTAGAGGGTCATATCAAGATTTAAACATGCCATTGAAAAGTTCAATGAATCTCAAAGGATCTAGGAGTTTTCAAAGCATTTAAAACTTAATCGGTTTTTCGGTTTTCATGGTGGAAAATTAGTGAATCGTCATTCACTTACCTTCAAATGTTCTGCAATTTGGGTTACGGCATCCCTCTCCTGAGTTGTAGAATATTGTGTTGGGTCCTAGCCTTAGTATCTCATTTGGGTGATTTATTAAGGACTCAATCAATCAACTAACTTGAATTTGTTTTCTCCCGTTTTGTAGATGTCAAAGTACGACAACTATGGTCTTCCCAAATCCTATGGAACAAGCATTCCACATAAAGATGATATTCCACTATTCGATCGAGGAACAAGAAATCATGCTTCACTTCCTCCACCTCCTCCAATTATTCTCCCTAATCCACAAGATCGAAGAATTGAAAGGTTCAATGTCACTAAAGCCCTATTGGAAATGAAACATGAAGATGGTAAACCCGTGTGTGCCCATGTTCTGGGAATGAAATCACACATCGATAGGTTGATAATGTTGGGTGCGTCATTCCCTGATAAGTTGACTGTGGACTGGGTTCTGCAGTCACTCCCTGAATCATATAATGAGTTCAAAAGAAAGTATCATATGATGGATCATGACGCAAGCCTCATTGACTTAACTTACATGCTCATTGCTGTTGAATCAGAAATGATTTGGCAAGGCAATGGAGCATATTTGTTGGGAAAGTCGACCAACCATGCTTCAGAGGACGTTCTAGGAGAACCGACCTGCATTTGCTGCCAAGTGAACGGGCGTTGGATACAAGTTTGTCCTAAGAGCCTGAAGAGTCCAGAAGATGGGAGAGTCAAAGAGTATGGATGTGCTTCAGGTAAAATCCACTATCTAACTCCATTAAGTTCCTATTCGTTGATTCTTAATACATAATGTGATAAGATTGCATTTGAATATTTTGCAGGATCAGTGAAAAGAGAGGAAGCTTGATGGAAGAGCAAGATGAGTCTAATCACAAAGAAATGGATCTCGATCGCATGAACTTGAAGATTAGATTTTGAGCTTAGAAAGTTATGATAGAATTGTTAGGAATATTTGACTACATAGTTTTTCAGTTGATTTTGCATTGTAAGGACAGATGTTTTCCGTTACTTTTATAAAATAAATTTTGGTTTGACTCATTTATTTTTCCCTTCAATGAAATCGTTATAAAAAAATTGATGTTCGTATATTTCTACAATGAGTGGATATGATTCTTAATTATGTTGTGTGACAACCCGAAGTTTTTCCATCGCCATAACCCGTTCCGCCCGTAAAACTCGTCTTAAGCGAATTGTTCCGATTTCGTTTTTGGATTAGGTCATTTAAGTTAAGACTTTTATATTGACCTCGTAAATATCCAAACACATTAGAAACACATGAAAACGCCCCAAACTAGTAATTAGAAAAAAAAACATTTAGTTTCGACCATATCGGGTTAAGACAACTTAATCGGGTGTGACCTAAAGCCTCGGTTAACATCAGTATCAGGTAGAATTCCACCGTGTCTCAAATCCAAACCATATTTAAAGTTGTTTAAGCCTCATTTGAAGCCTTTTCATTCTCTCTCTAACCTCTCTCCTAAAATCCAACTTCTTGATCCAAAATCACTCATTTCAAGCTTCAAATCACCAAGGTAACTATCCTAGCTCCTAGTGTAACATCTTTAGCCTTCAATTTCGTGTTCAAATCATGATTTAGGACCATAAACATCTGTTTACAGCCCTAGAACACTCTTGGGCCGTGAACACGTATAAATGGGGTTTTTGAGTCTTAAAACCCTTCCAAAACACCATTGGAGCTTAGATATGGCTTAAGGACTTATTGGATTGGACTTAGAACACCTTAAACTTAACTTTTGGGGAGTAAACATGAGTTTACTGCCCAAGAACATGATTGGGCTGTAAACTCCATATCATGGGTAGTAAACTCAATTTAAAGTGCTAAAATGTCATTTAAACACACCAATAGCCTTGGATTAAAGTCTAGAAACAACCACAATCGAATTAGAAGCCTTAAACTTGATGAAAACCCTTCCCTTAGGTGTTCACGGCCGTAAACCCCCCAAGAATGGGTTCATGGGCCGTAAACACCAATAAATGGGTTAAATGGTGCCCTAAATCCACCCCTTGTCTTGTAAAAATAAGTTGAATCACATATGATTGACTTAGACCACCAAAACATCAAATGTAGGTGTGTGGGGAAGCTTACGGTCGTAAACTCCTCAATTGGTCCCTATCATGTTCAAATTTCACTCCAATGCCTTGAAAACAAATCTAGCATCACCCCTAAAATGATATAAGGCCATTTAGCACTCTAGATCACCCCACCATGAGTTTACGGCCTTAAACTTAACTTTTGGGGAGTAAACATGAGTTTACTGCCCAAGAACATGCTTGGGCCGTAAACTCCATATCATGGGTAGTAAACTCAATTTAAAGTGTTAAAATGCCATTTAAACACACCAATAGCCTTGGATTAAAGTCTAGAAACAACCACAATCGAATTGGAAGCCTTAAACTTGATGAAAACCCTTCCCTTAGGTGTTCACGGCCGTAAACCCCCCAAGAATGGGTTCATGGGCCGTAAACACCAATAAATGGGTTAAATGGTGCCCTAAATCCACCCATTGTCTTGTAAAAATAAGTTGAATCACATATGATTGACTTAGACCACCAAAACATCAAATGTAGGTGTGTGGGGAAGCTTACGGCCGTAAACTCCTCAATTGGTCCCTATCATGTTCAAATTTCACTCCAATGCCTTGAAAACAAATCTAGCATCACCCCTAAAATGATATAAGGCCATTTAGCACTCTAGATCACCCCACCATGAGTTTACGGTCGTAAAATCATGGGGAGTGGGTCATTAGGACCGTGAACTCTCTTGGGAGTTTACTCTTGAAGAGTAAACTCCATATCCAAACCATATATGTCTATAGATGTCACCCGGGTCACTCCAAACACTTGAAATGAAATGTTTTCGCGACTAGAAGTGTCTATCCTCAACTAATTAGTGATTTAAAATCTAATGAGATACATTTTTGTATCATTTAATATTACATAGGAACCTCGCACGTTTTCAAGCCTCGGTCTGACGTTTAGCATTCTAGTCGACACATTTCTCGTCCGGTGAGTTCATACCCCTACCATTTTTCAATGTTTTTCAATGTTTTCAGGGGGGAAATACAAGAAAAAGTACAAGAATATCTTGTACTTAAACTTATTATTTCTATTGAATTGTTTCATAATCCACTTGCTTTTAACAATTCAAACAGTATTAACCAACTGTTTGACTTGCAGAATCAGTTTACAAACCGATTTTCATGTCTTATTATATAATGTTATATTATATATTTTTCACAAATGATTTGTTCCATAACATTATTGTTAAAAGCATTAGATTAGTACATTTGTTTTGTCCTCGGTAACACTCTACATAGATACGCGAGTGGAGGATCGTCTTTGTAAATTGAACTTAAACAAGATTTTCCCGCATTATTATTTGTAAATTTGTTATTCCTATAAATTGGAGACACGTCCTCGGAGAACACTCCACAGAGATACGCGAGTGGAGGACCGCCCCTATAACCAGAATCTCTTAGATAGGGAGCGTGACTTGAGTGTATAGATCTATACGGGGCTGACTATCCCGCACCTGGCTACTAGCTACAGCCGAACCGAAAGGTTCAAGGGTGACGAAAGTCATAAATGATACTAGCCTTCCTTTGCCATATCTTGTCTTTAGTATGGTTATAGAACTCGCAATTTGGATAACAGAGATTTACTTGTTAGTAATACTGAATATAGTAAATTAATAACTTTTGAAATTAGTTTACTATGTTAATAGTTTTATATACGTGATAAAACTAACATACAATTCACAAGGATAATTAGGTTTTCAGTATACATCTTTTACATTGCATTTCGGATTTGGTAACCAACTTTTAGGAAAATATAGGATTTTCCCGGGGTAATAACTATTCATAACCAGAATTGCGTAACATAACGGAAACTAAACATTACTTTTAAGAAAATATGGAATTTTCTTGGATAACCACTTTTTCAGAAAACAAAAGGAATCTTGTTCATTTTCACAAAACAAACCGCTTATGAACTCACCAGCTTTATGCTGATTTTTAAATTGCTTATATTCTCAGGTTCTCCTTAGACAGGTATTCCCGTGTTCTTTTGCAGAAGACGGAGCATATGGAGTCACGTCTTTCTTTTGTTTAAACTTATGTATCTAGGAAACTTGTATCACTTTACTTTTAAACAAATGTAATGAAAAATATGTAATGTAATGTTTTGTGTTTACTTCGCTTACTATGTACATTGGTTGCGATATTCTTGATGTTCTCCGCCCCAGAACGTTTCTGCCCTGGGTTTCGGGGTGTGACAGATTGGTATCAGAGCCCTTGTTTATAGTGAACCAAGTATACCAAACTTTACATGGTATAAGACTATAAACATTAAGGGGCCTAAGTGCTCTGAACTAAAAGTATACTTCAAAATATAAGTATTTTCAAAAGTATACAAGTATATCTAACCGTCGAAATTCGTAACTATAAGTAGAACAAAACATAAGTAAATGGGTGTTGGATGCTGCGGTTAAACCTGGTGAAAGACCCTAACTTTCGTATTTAGGAAAGACCCAAACTTTCCTACTCGACAATATAGTTACTCCAAAACATGCTACTTGCATATTCATAAAAACAATATTTTACATTGATAAAGAGGTTACAAACTACTGGATACAAACCGACTATTTTAAAGTGTTATATATTACATAACTTCCCATGATTCTATAGTTTTATACATATGGGAGTGCAAAATACAATAGTTTCAAACTATTCATAAGCTTCTATCGATACAATAGTTTCAAACTATTCTAAAATCTTCTACCAGTATATAACTATACTGGATGCTTATCTCCTGCAATTTGTTAAACATTGAGAGGGTAAGCGGTGATGCTTAGTGAGTTCAATAATAGATACAATATTACGTCATGCCATATATATACTTTCAATATGGCAGAAGCAAAAAGGAACAAGGAACAACAAGGGTATATGTGAATCATGGGACAAACATTCCATATCAATCATTGATTTGATTTAAAGATATACAATCAATGAGACATAACAATTTCCATGCTTGATATACAGCAATAAAGCTTTGGCCCAAACGACATAGAAGAAATACAACTTCAGATTAACATTTTGGTAGATTTCAGGCTTAAATCCCTGTCTAACCTTCTGCCAATACCATAGAATAGAATTCATTCTCTTACGGAGACATGTTCTACATGGCCAGAGGCTACATACCAGTACCAACGTGAATCTAAGTCCTTTCACTGATCACATGGTCAAAGGTATTTCTTTGCTATTAAAAATAGCAAATAAAAATAACCCGAGAAAATAACCCGGAATAATAACACCGAAAGGCACGTAGCACATATAACACATAACATACAATTGTTCCTATATATTAAACTCACCGTGAAATAACCGGGGCTAAAATATTAATTTGGGCAGCACTTCGGCTCTAGATATGACTTTCGTCGTTGAAAACCGGGAGTTTTCTTGAAAACCGGGCTCTACGAAGGTAGAACTTCGAAACCGAAAAGATAAATTTTCCGGGCTTCTTGGGAGTCTCGGGGCGTGTTTCGGGCTTTGGAATCAGTACGGGGCTTCGGGGGAAGTGGAAGTAGAAGAAATATAAGTTTAGGGGTGAAAAGGGGCATATTTCAAACATTTACCCAGGAGGTCTCGCACCCCTTATATAGGGCCGAGGTTCGGATCCGAAGCGAAGGGAAGAGGGCACGTGTATGCGAGGCTCGGACCAGGTGGCAGCAAGGCGAGGCTTTGGGTGCGAGGGTCGGAACAACTGGCTCGCAGATGGTAGCTTCGGATTGGACCCAACTTCGATCCAATGGGAGGATGACACGATGGTCGGATCACGTGTGGCATGCGAGGATCACTTGGCCTTCCGGACATCTGTGCGACACGCGTCGCTTCTCGGGCATTGCCACGCAGCAACTTCGTACACGTGGCCAGCTTAGAGCAAGGGTGACGTGGCAATCACTATTCATGCGAAATTTCTCGAAAAATGTGTCAAATCTTGTAAAATCCATCACTTTCACATACGAACTCTGTTTTTGACGTTCTTTGTATGCACGCGAAGCTAAAATTATGCTCTACAACTTTCGTTTAGACTTCGTTGGCTAATTTTGATTTTAATTTTAATATTATTATTTTTAACAGACCGGGACAGGAAAATCCGTTAAAAATTCATAACTTCTTCATCCGACGTCCGTTTTCGTCAGACTTTTTACCGGTGCACTACTAATGACGAGACCTTCAATTCTCGTTTAGGTTGTGTCAGCTAAAAATCACTCGATCTAAAATTCGAGTTTTTACATGTCTACTGCTAAGCTGAAACTTCGAAAAATCATAATTTCCTCATACGAAGTCAGATTCAAACGGTCTTTATATGAAAGTTGATTATTTTTACGAGTTCTACAACTTTCATTTAGATTACTAAGGCTAAAAATTAGTTTATGGAAAACTAAATTTTTACGCGACAAAGTATTTTCCGGATTTATCACGAATCTTCGTTTGGTCATAACTTCATCGTTATAACTCGGATTTCGACGATGTTTTCACCTAAATGTTTCTAATGAGATTATCTACAACTTTCAATAATAAAATTTTACTTATTCCAAATTTTATATTTTCGCTATATTTCACTATTTGGCCTTCCAACATTTTATGAGTGATTCTAAACATAATTTTACTTCATATCTAGTAAAAACTATCTGTTAGAACTCAACATTTAAATTCACTTAATATTTCATAATATTATTTACTTAAAACACGATTTCAAAACGTGTATGTTACACCTGGGCAGTTATGTAGTCGTGTCTAGGATCAATATAGCCTGATCAACTATATTCATTCGAGACACAGCCAACATGTGCTTGGGAGTGACTGTGGTGTTAAGCATGCCTAAAACTTACCCAAATACCCTAAACAACGATCCGTCGCCGCCGCGAATCATGAAATACTACGGGAGTATTTCTAGATCCAACTTTGTTGTAGAAAATTCTCATTCAAGCGTTGCCCCTCGATCATTACTTTAGCGATAGTTTGTCTGCCTTGATAATTCATTCCTGCTTTATCGCTTAATAGATCTATATATCTGTCAAAAAGAGATATCCCTTGTTTCATATCTCTTGATTTAATTCAGAGGACTTACCATCATCTTTTTCCTAATCATTTTAGATCGAAATGTCTCCAAAGAAAGGACCTAGTTCAAGGAACAACGACCCTCCGTCACCACCTCCTTCTCAATTTGACCCTGTGATGTTCCAGTTGGCTGTTTCTGCCGCAGTGATGGCTACAATGAAGCTATTTTCGGTGAACCAAGATATAGCACCTACCCCCAAAACCATGAAAATGTTCAGGAGCATCAGAATGAGTGTGATGAGAGTAATAAGGTTATCTAGAAAAGGCGAAAGGGTCAAAGTTCCCAAGGACCCTCCAAGAGGCATGAAGCTGTGGCATTTCAAGCTGCCACTACTCCTGTTGCTGTGTCTACAGCTCAAGCACCTATCACTAGGTATGTTGGTAACCTTCCTTGGTGCAACAGGTGCAGTTATCACCATCGTATCCCTGGTCCATGTCGCGAGAAGATTTGCATCAACTGTGGCAAGAAGGGCCACCTTACTCGAAGCTGCAGAGCACCAGCTCAACTAATCAGTCAAGCTTCCAGATCAAGTACCGATCAGGCCTGTTATGGTTGTGGAGAAACCGGACATTTCAAACGAAACTGCCCAAAAGCAGCAACCACCAACCACACCAACAATGTTGGGATGGCTCTGGCTATAAAGCCGGAAGAGGCAACCGCTGATCCTACCAACGTCGCGGGTACATTTCTTTTCGACAATTCTTATGCTCGCATCCTTTTCGAATCTAGTGTCAAGAAAGTTTTATTAGTCATTCATTAAAAGGTCTTCGTAAACATAGTCCTCGTGTAATAACCGAAACATTTACCGTCGAGATGGTTAAGGTGAGAATGAGTGCACTAACAAATTATTCCTAAGCTGTACCTTTACCTTGAGTAATCATTCTTTTCTGGTTAACCTAATGCCAGTTTCAATAAAGAGTTTTGATGTTATCTTTGGCATGTATCAATTGAGTCCTGATCATACTATACACTTTATTATGAAAAATGCTATTCGTCTCAATCTCCCCTCTGACCAGACTCTCATGATCCATGGCGACAAGCTTAGCCCAAAACTTCGCATCATTCCCTACATCAAAGCTCGAAAGCTTCTGCAAAAGGAGTGTCAGGTATTCCTAGTCCATGCAATCAGCGAGAAACAAGAAGTTAAAGACCTCTAGAGCGTCCCCGAAAACTGTAATATTCCTGATATCTTCCCGAAGAGCTCCCGAGAATTCCTCCTGAACGTCAAGTTGAGTCTCATATCAACTTAATCCCTGGAACTACCCCCGTAGCCAAATCTCCGTACTGTTTTTGCTCCAACAGAAATGCAGGAGTTATCCGGTCGGCTTAATGAGTTGACCGTCAAAACCGATATCCTCTTTCCTTAATTAGATGACTTCTTTGATAAATTCAGGGAGCTAGCTACTCATCGAAGCTAAAACTTAGATCAAGACACCATCAGCTACGAGTTCACGAGGATAATGTTTCCAAGACATTATTTAGGACTCGATTTGATCACTACAAGTTCGTAGTGGTACCCTTCGGTCAAACCAATTTCCCCTGGTCATGTAGTAGACGATGAAGACATACATGTGGATCCTCCTAAGGTCGAAGCAATATAGGATTGGTTAGCACCGAAGACACCTATAGAAAACCTGTCAATTCTTGGGTTTCGCCGGCTATTATCACAGACTCATTCAGAAAATTCTTCCAAAAATCACCAAGCCTTAACCACTTCGACACAGAAAGGTGTATCCTTTCGTTGGAGTAAAAAGTGAGATACATCATTTCAAGTATTAAAGCAAGACTTATACATCACACCTAACCTGTCCCTGCCAGAAGAAACAGAGGACTTCGTTGTCCTTTGCAGTATGTCCAATCAGAGTTTAGATTATGTGCTTAGGCAAGAAGGAAAAGTTGTCGTTCACATTTTGAGACAAACAAAAGGCACAGGAAGTTAACTACACAACTCACGACTTGAAATTTGGAGCAGCAGTTCCTGCACTGAAGGATGAGAGACAAGATCTCAATGGAGTCGAGTACACGAATTTCACTAACCATAAGAGACTGCAGCATAGCTTCGATCAGAAAGACATAAACATGAGGCGCCCTTAGCCGAAAGGAAAACTTAGACAGAAAAACTAAGACATTCACAATGACTATATGTCCCCGTTTACTCGCTCAGACCTGAGAAGCCTAGTTAGAAAACCCTCGGGACTGTTCCAACAGCAAAATACCCGAATAAAATAGGAGATGACTAACATGGATTGCATCGTTAAGTTACCCAGTTTCCCGAGTGGGTAAGATATCATTTGGAGTAAATGTCGATCCTTTGATAAAAATCCGCCCACTTCCTTCCGATCAGAAAATCATTCAATATGGAAAGACTCACGCGAACCCACATCCAATAAGTTGTCCGACTGCATGGTATACCTACGTCCGTTAACTCTGGTTGAGATAGCAGGTTGTAACAACCCGAAATTTCATATCACTTCTAGTAACTCAAATTGTAATCCAATTCGATCAACCAAATGCCGTTTCTAAATCCGTTTCCGATTACGTCATTTAATTAATTCATTAATTTGTATTAATCTAAAATGACTTAATGGGTGTCTTAATACCATTTGAAATCATTCTAACACCCCATAATAGTCATCAGAATAATTCTAGAATCGACCATATCGGATTACGGCAACTTGGTCGGGTGCGACCAAAAGCCCCGCCTAACGCCGGTATCGGGTAGAATTTCGTCGTGTCCAATTCCCGAGCACTATATAAAGGATTCAAAGCTTCCATTTGAAGCTTTTGGCCATCTTTCCTTAATCACTCTACAACCTCTCTCCTCATCCATAATCAAAGGTCCAAAAACAAAGATTTAAGGCTCCAAATCAAAGAGGTAACATCCCTAACTTGTTATCTTGCCTCTTTAGCCTTCAAATTGATGTTTAAATTGAGTTTTAGGACCTGGAACATGTGTTTACGGCCAAGGATCAAGCTTGGGCCGTAAACACTTAAAAATGGGGTTTTTAAGCCAATTAACCCTTCCAAATCATTGTTGGGACTTAGATACGACTTTGAGGCTTTCAATCTTGGACTTGTAACACCTTAAACATGAATTTTGTGGGACAAAAGAGAGTTTATGGCCAAGGCATGTGCTTGGGCCGTAAACTCCTCAAACATGGGGAGTAAACACATTTTTACATGTTAGTTTTCCTTGAAACTCAACCAAAAGCCTTGTGGTAAATCCTAGAACCATCTAAAATTAGTTTGGGGGCCTTAAACATAACAAAATGCATCATACAAGAGTTTACGGCCATGGCACATATTCTTGGGCCGTAAACTCCTAAAATTGTGTCAAATGATGCCCTTAAATCACCCCAAAGCATGGAAAAATTACTAGAATCACATATGATTGCTCTAAGTGCCTCAAATCAATTTCTCTTGACCATAGGAGAGTTTACGGCCATAAACACCAAGTTTACAGCCGTGAACTCCCTTTTAAGTGATATAAATTCATTTAATCTATTCCAAGGCATTTTAGTAATTTATTCCAACAATCCCCAAGTGCAAACAAGCCATTAATCTCTCAAAATCACACCCACATGAGTTCACGGCCGTGAACTCATGTATGTGTGTGATATTTGTCCGTAAACTCCCTACTATGTTTACTCTTGGGGAGTAAACTCAAATCCCAAGTCCCTAGTGTCATTGCACGTCCGAAGATGTCACCCGGGTCACTCCAAACGCTCGTTTTGAGGTGTTTAACCTCGTTGGAGTGTAATGTTCCATATAATTAGTGAATGTAAATCTAATTATATATATATGGACATCATTTCATTTTACATAGGGACGTCGCGAGTAATCAAGCCACGAACCAACGTCTAGTGTTCAAAACCGTCGCATTTCCAAGTCTGGTGAGTTCATACCCCTACCCTTTTTCACTGTTTTTCACTGTTTTCAGGGGGAAACACAAGCAAAGTACAAGGGTTTCTTGTACTCAAAAACTTTTTTTCGTGTGTGTGTTTCACATTTCATATGCTTTTAACACTGATATACATAACTGATAACCGTATGAACATGCAGATCACGTAAACATTTATTTGTGAAATAGGTTTTATAAACTGTTATGTTTAATATATTTCACAAATGGTTTTCTACATTTTATCAATTAAAAGCATAACATTACAACATATGAACATGAAACTTGTGAACTGTTTGTCCTTGGTAACACTCCACAGAGATACGCGAGTGGAGGACTATCATATTATTACTAGTAAATTTGTTATTCCTGTATGATTGGAGACACGTCCTCGGCAAACACTCCACAGAGATACGCGAGTGGAGGACTACACCCGTAACCAGTATCTCTGGGATTTAGAGAGCGTGACTTGAGTGTATAGATCTACACGGGGCTGACTACCCCACACCTGGCTGCTAGCTATAGCCGAACCGAAATGGTTCAAGGGTGACGAAAGTCATAAAGTTGTGGACTACTTATTGCCACAGGTTCAGTCTATAGTATGGTTATGGAACTCGCAATTAGGATAACAGAGATTTACTTATAGTAATAATGAATAACTTTATACGTTTCACAAGATAACCAGGTTTCGGAATACATCTTTTACATTGATAACCAACATTCAGGAAAGTATGGGACTTTCCTGGGAAACCTTATACATAACTAGGTCTAACCAGAATACATCTTTTACAAATGGTAACCAACATTCAGGAAAGCATGGGGCTTTCCTGGGGAAAAACATTTACATAACTAGAAAAGTGTAACAAACTGGATAACCTTACATCTTTTACAATTGGTAATATATACAATCAGGAAAGTATGCGACTTTACTGGGGATCCATTGGTACATAACCAGAACAGAATAACAAAATGGATAGCCTAAATGTACATTTCAACAAGGGTAAACATGATTTCAGTGTACAACTTTACTTTACATAATGTGAAACAACCAACCAACCTTTTTAAGAAAATGTGGGATTTTCTTGGCGTGTGTTACATTTTCAGAAACAGAAAGGAAACATGAACATTTTCACAAAACAAAAACCGCTTATGAACTCACCAGCGTTATGCTGATTTTCAAACCGCTTGTGCTCTTAGTTCATTGATAGAACAGGTACCCGAAGATCTACTTGATCCAGGTTGGAGTGCGTACAAGACCCGTTCGTTTTGTTTCTATATATATATATACTATGTATCACAAACTGTACAAATTTACTTTTGAAACAATTGTAAAACTTTTTATATGTAATGTAATGGTTGTTCTACTTTACTTACTATGTACATTGGATTTGATACTCAACGTGGAGTCAACCCTGGAAATGTTTCCGCCTTCGGTTTTCGGTGTGTGACAGATTGGTATCAGAGCCCTTGTTTATAGTGAATAAAGTATACCAAACCTTACATGGTATAAAACTATAAACACTAAAGGGCCTAAGTGCTCTGAAATAAAAGTATCCTCAAACTATAAGTATTTTAAAAAGTATATAAGTATACCGAGTCGTCGAGATCCGTAACTACAACTAGAACAAAACATAAGTAAACGGGTGTTGTGTACTGCGGTTAAACCTGGGCAGTTATGTAGTCGTGTATAGGATCAATATAGCCTGGCCAACTATATTCATTCGAGACATGGCCAACATGTGCTTGGGAGTGACTGTGGTATGCGGCATGCCTAAAACTTACCCTAATACCACAAACATTGCGCCAGTGTAGTATCGAATCATCAAATACTATGGGAGTATTTCTCGAGAAAATTCTTCGTAAGAATCCTCGTTCACGTATAGATCCTTGATCAATCCATTAGCGATAATTTACCTGCTTTGATAACTCTTTCTTACTTTATCACTTATTTGGAATAAATATCTGTCCTATCTCTCGATTCAATTTAGAGGACTTATCATCCTCTCTTTCTTGATCTTATTAGATCAAGATGCCTCCTAGAAAGAGACCCAGCTCAAAGACCAACAACCCTCCGCCACCACCTCCTCCTGAAATTGATCCCGTGTTATTCCAAACAGCTGTTACCGCCGCGGTGGCAGCTGCTATGTCCCAATTAAACACCCATGGTTCGGGAGGTGGTACTCAAGATCAAGAAAACAACCAGGAACGCCGAAAGGAGGGTTCCTACAAGGACTTCATGAATGCGAAGCCTTCATCCTTCGATGGCACTGGAGGTGTCATTTCCTTATCCCGATGGTTCGAGAAAATTGAATCCATTTTCGAAATTTGTGCCTGTGCTGAGTCTGATAAGGTCAAATTTGCAGCCTGTGCCTTCAGTGATAAAGCCTTGACTTGGTGGAATGGCCGAGTCAAATCCTTGACCCTACCCGTAGACAATGCCATGGGCTGGGATGCCATGAAAGAACTCCTCCTTGCCAAATACTGTCCCCGTGGTGAAATGCAGAAGCTAGAGCACGAGCTCTGGAACCTGAAGATGAAAGGTTCCGACATTGCTGCATACACTTCCCGATTCGATGATCTCGCACTTCTCTGCCTTGGACTAGTCACTCATGAAAGCAAAAAAATCGAGAGGCTTATTTGGGGGTTAACCAATCCAACAAAAGGTCATGTCTTAGCTGCTCGTCCGAACACATATGATAGTGCTAAGACTTTAGCCCAAGCCATAATTGACCACAGTGATGATGTCGAGGAAACCACCACCGCCCCTGAGTCGACTAAAAGTAGTGGTGAGAAAAGAAAATTCTGGAAGAAGAAGAAGGGTCAATCTTCCTAAGGATCCTCCAAAAGATAGAAAACAGTAGCAGTCCATGCTGCTACTACCCCTGTTGTTGGTGCTTCTGTTGTGGGATCCACAGCTCCAACTCCTACCAGTCGGTATGCTGGTAATCTCCCTCTCTGTGACAAATGCAAGTATCACCACAACCCTGGCCCCTGTCGAGAACTTTCATGTACCAATTGTGGTAAGAAGGGGCACACAGTCTGATTCTGCAAAGCTCCGGCCCAATCCGCCAATCAATCTTCGGGATCAGACGTTGGTCAAGCCTGCTACAACTGTGGTGAAGCTGGGCACTTTAAAAGGAATTGCCCTAAGAAGTCTACAGCTGACAACACCGGAAGGGTCCTCGCCATGGGACGGGAGGAAGCGGTCGCCGATCCCACTGTTGTCTCGGGTACGTTCCTTCTCGACAACTCATATTCTAATATTCTTTTTGACTCGGGTGCCGAGAGGAGCTTTATTACTCATGCATTCAAACATAACCTAAAACATAATTCCCGACCTTTAACCGAAACGTTTACCGTCGAGATGGTGAACAGTGAGAAAGAAAGCGCGAGCAAAGTGTTCGTAGGTTGTACCCTTACCCTGAACGACCATTCGTTTCCTATCGATCTCATGCCGGTATCCATAAAGAGCTTTGATGTCATCATTGGCATGGATTGGTTGAGTCCCAATCATGCAGATATCCTTTGTTTCGAAAAAGCCATCCGTCTCAACCTTCCTTCGGGTCAAACTCTAGTAATCTATGGCGATAAATTCAGTTCCAACCTTCGTATCATTTCCTGCATCAAAGCTCAGAAGCTCCTGAGAAAGGAGTGTATTGCATTCTTGGCCCATGTAATCAACGAGAAGCAGGAAGTTAAAGACCTCGCGAGCATCCCCGAAGTCTGTAACTTTCCTGACGTATTTCCCGAAGAGCTTCCAGGAATTCCTCCTGAACGTCAAGTCGAGTTCCGTATTGACCTAATTCCTGGAGCTACTCCTGTAGCGAAGTCTCCATATCGCTTAGATCCAGCAGAAATGCAGGAGTTATCCAGTCAACTCAACCAGTTGCTTAGTAAAGGATTCATTAGACCGAGTTCCTCACCCTGGGGAGCTCCGGTATTGTTTGTCAAGAAGAACGATGGATTCTTTCGAATGTGTATCGATTATCGCGAACTGAACAAGTTGACTGTCAAAAACCAATATCCTTTTCCACGAATAGATGACCTCTTCGATCAACTCCAGGGAGCCAGTTACTTCTCCAAGATAGACCTTCGGTCAGGGTACCATCAGCTACGAGTTCATGAAAGTGATGTGTCCAAAACAGCTTTCAGGACTCGATATGGACACTACGAGTTCGTAGTGATGCCCTTTGGTCTAACCAACGCACCGGCGGTGTTCATGGACCTGATGAACCGGGTGTGTCGTCCTTATCTGGACAATTTTGTCATTGTGTTCATTGATGATATACTCGTTTATTCCCGAAGCGAAGAAGACCACAAACAACACTTGAGGGTAGTGTTGGAAACCCTACGATCCGAGAAGTTGTACGCGAAATTTTCCAAATGCGAGTTCTGGATTCGGAAGGTAACTTTCCTCGGTCATGTGGTAAGTGAGGAGGGTATTCATGTAGATCCTTCCAAGATAAAGGCGATAGAGAATTGGTCAGCACCGAAGACACCTACAGAAATCCGGCAATTCTTGGGTCTCGCTGGCTATTATCGAAGATTCATCCAGAACTTTTCCAGAATCGCCAAACCCTTAACCACTCTAACACAGAAAGGTGTACCCTTTTGTTGGAGTGATAATCAAGAAACCGCATTCCAAACGTTGAAGAAAGCCTTTTGCAGAGTGCCTGTTCTGTCCCTACCCGAAGGGACAGAGGACTTCGTTGTCTATTGCGATGCGTCTAATCAAGGCTTAGGCTGTGTGCTTATGCAAAGGGGAAAAGTAATTGCCTATGCTTCTAGATAGTTGAAAGCACACGAGGTCAACTATACCACACACGACTTGGAGCTAGGAGCCGTAGTCTTTGCGTTGAAGATTTGGAGACATTACCTCTACGGAACCAAGTGCACGATCTTCACCGATCGCAAGAGCTTGCAACACATCTTTGACCAGAAAGGCTTAAACATGAGACAAAGGCGATGGGTAGAACTACTCAGTGACTATGAGTGTGAAATTCGTTACCATCCCGGAAAGTCCAATGTGGTAGCAGATGCCCTTAGCCGAAAGGAGAGTGCAGGCCGTAAAGTGATGAACCGGACGATAACCATCCATTCCAACCTACCCATGCAAATCCGAGAAGCCCATTTAGAAGCCTTCAAACCTGAGAATGTGTCGACCGAAGCCTTGAGAGGAATGGAAAAGAAACTAGAGATCAGAGGTGACGGAGTCCATTGTTTCATGGATCGGATCTGGATTCCCAAGTTCGGAGGATTCAGAGAGATAGTTATAGAGGAACCGCATACAACCAGATACTCTGTTCACCCGGGCTCTGACAAGATGTACTTAGATCTCAAGAAACAATATTGGTGGCCAAACATGAAGGCTGAGATAGCTACATTTGTGGGCAAGTGTCTGACTTGCGCCAAAGTTACAGTTGAGCACCAGAAACCCTCGGGTCTGCTCCAGCAACCCGAGATACCTAAATGGAAATCGGAGATGATTACCATGGATTTCATCACCAAACTGCCCAAGTGTCCGAGTGGGTATGATACCATTTGGGTGATTGTCGATCGTCTGACAAAGTCCGCCCACTTCATTCCGATCAAAGAATCATTCAGAATGGATAGACTCGCGCGGATTTACATCCATGAGGTAGTTCAACTGCACGGTGTACCTGCGTCCATTATCTCTGATCGAGATAGCAGTTTTACCTCCCGATTTTGGTAGTCTCTTCAAAAAGCTCTTGGAACCAAACTAGATATGAGCACGGCGTATCATCCTCAGACCGATGGACAAAGTGAGAGAACAATCCAAACCCTAGAGGACATGCTTAGGGCATGTGTCATTGACTTTGGAAAGTCGTGGGACACACATCTACCCTTGATCGAGTTCTCGTACAACAATAGTTACCACACCAGCATTAGGGCTGCCCCGTTCGAAGCCCTTTATGGTCGCAAGTGCAGATCCCCTCTATGCTGGGATAAAGTGGGGGATACACAGTTAGCCAAGAGTCGAGTCCCCGACAGTGCTCTCACTGGTCCTGAAATCATCCGTGAAACCACCAAGAAGATCATCCAAATCCGAGAACGACTGAAAGCTTCACGTGATCGCCAGAAGAGTTACGTTGATAACCGTCGGAAACCACTGGAATTCCAGTTTGGAGACCATGTCATGTTGAAGGTCTCGCCCTGGAAAGGCACAATACGCTTTGGTAAGCATGGGAAACTTAATCCGAGGTACATTGGACCTTTTGAGATCCTCGCCAGGATTGGTCCGGTAGCCTATAAACTTTGTTTACCTCACGAGCTCAGTAACATCCATCCCGTCTTCCATGTTTCAAATCTCAAGAAGTGCCTATCCGATGAAACCCTAGTGATTCCTTTAGACGAGATCGAGATCGATGAAAACCTCAACTTCGTGGAGGAACCGATCGAAATCATGGATCGAGAAGTCAAACATACGAAACAAAGTCGCATCCCGTTAGTGAAGGTTCGCTGGAATGCCAAGCGGGGACCGGAGTTCACTTGGGAGCGGGAAGACTCGATGAGACAGAAGTATCCGCAACTCTTTCCAGATCCATGATTTGTATTTTGTCTTATATCTTGTCTTGAATTTTGGGACGAAATTCCCTCTAACGGGGGGATAATGTAACAACCCGAAATTTCATATCACTTCTTGTAACTCAAATTGTAATCCAATTCGATCAACCAAACGCCGTTTCTAAATCCGTTTCCGATTACGTCATTTAATTAAGTCATTAATTTGTATTAATCTAAAATGACTTAATGGGTGTCTTAATACCATTTGAAATCATTCTAACACCCCATAATAGCATCGGAATAATTCTAGAATCGACCATATCGGATTACGGCAACTTGGTCGGGTGCGACCAAAAGCCCCGCCTAACGCCGGTATCGGGTAGAATTCCGTTGTGTCCAATTCCCAAGCACTTATAAAGGATTCAAAGCTTCCATTTGAAGCTTTTGGCCATCTTTCCTTAATCACTCTACAACCTCTCTCGTCATCCATAATCAAAGGTCCAAAAACAAAGATTTATGGCTCCAAATCAAAGAGGTAACATCCCTAACTTGTTATCTAGCCTCTTTAGCCTTTAAATTGAGTTTTAGGACCTGGAACATGTGTTTACGGCCAAGGATCAAGCTTGGATCGTAAACACTTAAAAAGGGGGGGGGGGGGGTTTAAGCCAATTAACCCTTCTAAATCATTGTTGGGACTTAGATACGACTTTGAGGCTTTCAATCTTGGACTTGTAACACCTTAAACATGAATTTTGTGGGACAAAAGAGAGTTTACGGCCAAGGCATGTGCTTGGGCCGTAAACTCCTCAAACATGGGGAGTAAACACATTTTTACATGTTAGTTTGCCTTGAAACTCAACCAAAAGCCTTGTGGTAAATCCTAGAACCATCTAAAATTAGTTTGGGGGCCTTAAACATAACAAAATGCATCATACAAGAGTTTACGGCCATGGCACATATTCTTGGGCCGTAAACTCCTAAAATTGTGTCAAATGATGCCCTTAAATCACCCCAAAGCATGGAAAATTTACTAGAATCACATATGATTGCTCTAAGTGCCTCAAATCAATTTCTCTTGACCATAGGAGAGTTTACGGCTGTAAACTCCAAGTTTACAGCCATGAACTCCCTTTTAAGTGATATAAATTCATTTAATCTATTCCAAGGCATTTTAGTAATTTATTCCAACAATCCCCAAGTCCAAACAAGCCATTAATCTCTCAAAATCACACCCACATGAGTTCACGGCCGTGAAATCATGTATGTGTGTGATATTTGGCCATAAACTCCCTAATATTTTTACTCTTGGGGAGTATACTCAAATCCCAAGTCCCTAGTGTCATTGCACGTCCCAAGATGTCAACCCGGTCACTCCAAACGCTCGTTTTGAGGTGTTTAACCTCGTTGGAGTGTAATGTTCCATATAATTAGTGAATGTAAATCTAATTATATATATATGGAAATTATTTCATTTTACATAGGGACGTCGCGAGTAATCAAGCCCCGAACCAACGTCTAGTGTTCGAAACCGTCGCATTTTCAAGTCTGGTGAGTTCATACCCCTACCCTTTTTCACTGTTTTCAGGGGGAACACAAGCAAAGTACAAGGATTTCTTGTACTCAAAAACTTGTTTTCGTGTGTGTGTTTCACATTTCATATGCTTTTAACACTGATATACATAACTGATAAACGTATGAACATGCAGATCACGTAAACATTTATTTGTGAAATGGGTTTTATAAACTGTTATGTTTAATATATTTCACAAATGGTTTTCCACATTTTATCAGTTAAAAGCATAACATTAGAACATATGAAAATGAAACTTGTACACTGTTTGTCCTCGGTAACACTCCACAGAGATACGCGAGTGGAGGACTATCATATTATTACTAGTAAATTTGTTATTCCTGTATGATTGGAGACACGTCCTCGGCGAACACTCCACAAAGATACGCGAGTGGAGGACTACACCCGTAACCAGAATCTCTGGGATTTAGAGAGTGTGACTTGAGTGTATAGATCTATACGGGGCTGACTACCCCACACCTGGCTGCTAGCTACAGCCGAACCGAAATGGTTCTAGGGTGACGAAAGTCATAAAGTTGTGGACTACTTATTGCCACAGATTCAGTCTATAGTATGGTTATGGAACTCGCAATTAGGATAACAGAGATTTACTTATAGTAATAATGGATAACTTTATACTTTTCACAAGATAACCAGGTTTCGGAATACATCTTTTACATTGATAACCAACATTCAGGAAAATATGGGACTTTCCTGGGAAACCTTATACATAACCAGGTCTAACCAGAATACATCTTTTACATCTTTTACAAATGGTAACCAACATTCAGGAAATCATGGGGCTTTACTGGGGAAAAACATTTACATAACTAGAAAAGTGTAACAAACTGGATAACCTTACATCTTTTACAATTGGTAATATATACAATCAGGAAAGTATGGGACTTTCCTGGGGATCCATTGGTACATAACCAGAACAGAATAACAAAACGGATAACCTAAATATACATTTTCACAAGGGTAAACATGATTTCAGTGTACAACTTTACTTTACATAATGTGAAACAACCAACCAACCTTTTTAAGAAAATGTGGGATTTTCTTGGCGTGTGTTACATTTTTAGAAAGAGAAAGGAAACATGAACATTTTCACAAAACAAAAACCGCTTATGAACTCACCAGCGTTATGCTGATTTTCAAACCGCTTGTGTTCTCAGGTCATTGATAGAACAGGTACCCGAAGATCCACTTGATCCAGGTTGGAGTGCGTACAAGACCCGTTCGTTTTGTTTCTATATATATACTATGTATCACAAACTGTACAACTTTACTTTTGAAACAATTGTAAAAATTTTTATATGTAATGTAATGGTTGTTCTACTTTACTTACTATGTACATTGGATTTGATACTCAACGTGGAGTCAACCCCGGAAATGTTTCCGCCTTCGGTTTTCGGGGTGTGACACGGGTTTACCTCAAGGTTTAGACAGAGTGATAGAGTTATTCAGATCATGGAAGACATGTTGGGGCATGTGTAATCAATTGCAGAATGACTTGGGACAACCATTTACCTTTGATCGAACCCTCATATAACAACAATTATCGCACCAGTATCAAGACTACGCCATTTGGAACCCTCTACAGTCAAAAATACAGATTCCTTTGTGTTAGGCCAAGATAGGAGACACGCAGCTAGCCAAGAATCGATTCCCCGGTAGTACCCTCACTGGTTCTAAAATTATCCGCGAAACCATCGAGAAGACCATCCAGATCCGAGAACGATTGAAAACTTCACTAGATCTGTAGGGTTTCAAAGCACTCCATGGATGATGGCAATGGGCCCCTTTGATGAATTCTAGGTTAAAATCCCAAGACTTGTCTTTTCCCTATAAATAGTCATGTATTATTCATTATTAGGGTTAAGAGTGTGGCAAAATGTAGCCGCCACGTGAGGTTTCTTGTAGAGTTAGATTCTTATTTCTTAAGTGTAATTCGTTCCTCACAATTCAATAAATCGAGTGATCATTCGACATAATCTTCATTATTTGTGTTTGTTCTTATTTTCCGCATCTTGTTCATCAAATCACAATTAGGGTTTTAATCCCAACAAGTGGTATCAGAGCAGGAGGTTGTGTAATCGATACACATCTTTTCTGTGAAAAAGATTTCCATTAGGGTTTTCCGCAATCATCGATATTTATTGAGCCGTCATCTTAATTGACGTATCTTAATATTTATTGTTTTGCCCTAATCTGCTTTATTACAAGTCTGATCTTTGAACAGGTTTTTACGATCATAATGGACGCAACATCAAAATAAAACTTCAGCCCAACAATCTCCCCCTTTTCGTCAATTTGGAGCGAGACCTTCACTTCTTACTTGGGCCGGCAGCTGAAGCTGGTACCTTCTTCTTCACGGTGCTAAACAGACACTTGGTTATTGAGAGGATGGTCTGTCTAAACCGGATGTACCAATTGATCATATCATTGAAGTACTTGATGTCATCAGCCGAATTCTCCTTACACCGCTTGATAATTGATAAGATGTGCTCCAAGCAAGCTGTGGTGTAAAGGTGCTTGTCAGCTAAAGCGAACAAACATTTCTGTCCTTCGGCTCTAGTGAACATGACTGAGTTACGCCTCAGATCAATCTTGCCCATTTGCATCTGGTTGAGATCACTGGCCGATCCCACAGGAGCTATCTTCGGTTTCTTCTTAAAAACTGTGGCGACCTCCTGATCCATTAGGGCAACCTCCATGATGTAGCAAGCCAACATCCTTTTGACATGGTCTATGATGGGACCATATTCAGATTCATCTGTCAGCAGGATATTGTACAAGACTATCCAGTCATGAGGATTCAGATTCGGCAGATCCGCCAGGGAGATGATGTGGGCAGTTCTTGCAGATCCTCGGATGAGCTTGAACTTAACGTTTGTGAATCTCCCCACGGCATAAGGCTTCAGCACCCGAACATTAACAATCTTCTGGGCGCTCCAGGTAAGGTATTGTGGGCGAGCGGCCTCCAGATAGAAGTCAATAAGCTCCCTGTCAAGCTCATCGTTCGGATGCGGGACTTCAAAAATGTTAGAGAAGGCGTGGAAGATGAACACCTTTCGAGTTAGCGGCATATCAAACTGCGAATCGATAGAGTTGTTGCAGTCAAATGATATCACCGGCTCGAGCCATAGTATGCTTGGAGTCTCTATGGCCTCTTTTATCATACGATCCCTGGTCCAGGCAGGGAAGAGCAACTTTCGGCTCTCAAGGAGATCATGGGCTTCTTTTTGCTTTCGTTCGGCTTCTTCAGCCTCACGCGCCACACGACTGGCATCGTCTTCAGCATTGCGACTGTTCTTTCTTTTCAACATGTCAGCAATGGTCTCCCTGTCTTCATCTTCATCTTCATGTCCTCCCTCAGCTATGTTTTTGCCCTTGTTCTTCACACCCGAACCCGAGGCATGACCAGTTGGGGGTGGTTTGGTTGTGTGAGTAGCTTTGGAGGAAGGAGGTGGTTTCGACCCTTTCTTCTCATCTCCCCCTTGTTTCGGAATGGACACGAAACTCGGTAGGCCTTCAATCTTGCTTAAAAGGTCCATGGCCGGAGAGAGCTTTTCAGCGAGGGTACGCCTCACCGAATGGTTAAGGATGGGGTCGTGTGCTTCCAGGATGTTTGATAATGCTGCGTGGACATCCGAAACACACGTCTTTATTACCTCCCTTTCGGATCGAAGAGCTTCCAATTGTTGTTCGGAGTTGGAAAGCTGCGTGCTCTTGACCTTTAGGGCAGTAGTCTTACTCGCCAAGACGTCCATCAGAGAATTTTTAGCTGCAAGATCCTCTTGTAGCTTTGCCAGGCGGGCATCGATGGAGGCACGAAGTGCCGAGTTGTCGTCGCTAAGATGTTGTATGAGAGTAGCGAACGAAGACAGCTCCGTCGAGACAAACTTTGCCAATTGTTGAACAACTGGTTCCAGAGTTGTCTTAGTGGCTTCGGCGCTCTCCTGCAAAGACTGCAGCAGGACAGAAGCGTCATTGAATAGTTTATCGACTTTTTCGGTCGCTGCCTCACAAGCTCGGGTGGAGGCGTCGATAGCAGCAGTTGCTGAGGCCACGGAATCATGTTGAGCCCTGGAGAAGGCGTCAACGATCTTCTGAAGGGCAGCTTCAGACAAAGATGACTGCTGGTTGGAAGAGGAGGCGAGAAGTTGATCAACCTTCTCGTTAAGCTCGCGAAGATGCTTCCGTGTCACTGGAGCATCATCCTCCTCATCACTCTGAACTTGAAACGGACTGTATTAGACCGAATCGAAGTTCATGTGATCACCACCAAGGTATTGATCATCGCCATCGGAGGCGTCTTCTGGAGATTGAGGTGGTGGTGAAGCTGGGGGTGTCATTGGTTTGGTTGGTTCAGGTTGAGTGGGTGGGGGTTAGTTTCGGGTGGTGGTTGTGTATGGGTTTCGGTTTGTGGTGGTTCAGTGACAGGAGGGGTTTCGGTAACTGGTGGTGTTTCGGTTGATGTGGTGAATATGGGTGGAGGTATGGGGATAGAGGTTGGGGGAATAGTGGGGTTTATGGTGGGAATGGAAATAGGAATTGTTGGTGGAGGTGAAGGAACGGGGGATTGATGAAGTTCCATCTCTGGGGTTGGGGACCGAGGGGGTGTGTTGCCTCGTTGAGGAGACTCATCTCCTTGTGATCCTTTAGAGTCCGAACTCCCACCTTCGGATTCGCTTGAAGAGGAGGGAATAAGGAGCTTTCGCTTCTGTTGGGTCTTCCTCCTTTTCGGCTGGGGGGATGAAGCAGCCTTCTTTTGTTTTCGCTTCTTGGGAGAAGGTCCCTTTGGAGCTTTGGACACTTGCTTCCCCTTCTCTGCCTTTTTGCCCCTGGCCACCGGTTTGTCGGCATCATGAATCGACTTTAGCATGTCCGGTGTCAGTTCCCTCGGACCAGTTGGCCGAAACTCCTTGATCGTCCTGATCAGTCTGCTATCAGCGGGCACATCGGCATACATCGACTTCGGGATAGAGCCAATGAATGAGAATTTTGATGCATCGGATACGATGATCTTCTTGGTATGAAACGTACCAATAGAAGACATCGATGCACCATCGGCTGTTGGAACATTGAACTTGTCCATGGCCCATCTTGTGATCAAGATCCAGAACTGGGCCAATGACACCTCAGAGTGTCGGGAAGAGGAAGAGAGGCTCTGAATCAGCTGTTGCCAAAGGACAAACCCATAGTCCAGGTTTATCCCATTGTACACCCCATATATTATCGAAAGGAAGAGACGACTTGCACCGTCAGATCCTGAGCTCCTCTCTGACAGACCCTTGAAAAGGACTGTAAATAAGTCATTCCACTGTGGCGGTAGGCAAGACTTTTTAAACTTGGGGACGGAGGAGAGAACTTCTGTATATCCCATGTTGTAAAACATGCTAAACAGCATCCCAATCGGAATAGTCTCCGGGTGAACTCGTGAAGGGTCAACGGCAAACCCTAGCATAGTGCAGAACCTTTGTCGTGAAACGGAGGTCTTGTGTTCTGCAAGCTCGAAAAATATCTGGTCGACAGCCTTGTCGTAGTAAGCCGTCGCATAGACCTGTGATAAGGCCACCATTGGCACCGTTTCAATTCTTGACAATGCAGGAGCAAGCTGGGAGTACTTAAGGCATTCAATGACCGGCGATATGTAGGAATCATACGCCAGTGGGTTCAGATCAATGACTAGGCATTGTTGGGGTCGGATGGGAAGAATCTGAGAAGTTGCATGAACAGAAGAAGATTCAGCCATTGTTGCAGGTTTGGAGAAGAAGATGAACGGGAGAGAGTTTGGGATTATTTTTGCTTTGGGAATTATAGAGGCAGTAAAGAGGTAAAAGATGGTGTAGACGGCCTTTTATAGTGGGTGATAGGAGAGAGAAAAATCGTTTCAAATCTCTTATGGAAATACGAAGCGGGTTTTTTGAGTGACTGATTGGTGACAGTTGGGGCGTGCGATGATCACGTAGGAGAGAGATTGTCAGATTCCTAGGATTACGCCGCCCAATAAGCGCCGGTTCAGAGAGAGGAACCGTTTCCATTTCCACACACGCCTCTAATGCCAGATTGATGACGCTTCAATATCGCACACGTGTCCTTTAAGTGTCAGAAAAAGCGCGGCCGTTTCAAATTCACGCGCCCTCCTTTTTACCGTCGTGTGAATTTCTATCCTTTTAACTCCCGCCGCGTCAGCAACTTTTTGTCTTTTCCCCTTTTAAACGGCTGTTTTGAATTAATGACCCACGTGGCTAGTTTTTTACCACAACTTCATTAGTAACCATCCAGTAATAATCCAGCCTGTAAAATAATTAGTAACGGAATTTTTGAAAATCTAGGATTTTCGTGCAAAGAGTGTAAAAGAAAAGGAAGTAAAGCAACTCTTTTTAGGATAATCTGTGATGTCAATAATGACACGAAACTGATGATCCCGGGCACGAATCTCTTCCTTCAAGGTCAAGAGAGACCTCAAAGTGTTAGTTTGGAATCCCGTTGAATTACGATCAAACATTTATTAATAAATGTTGAAAGGCTTCTTTTAATAAGGCTAATTAAAGGTGGTTTCGCTTTGATTCATCAATTCTATTCTTGATATAAGAAAGAAAGTGAACAAAGTACTTGTGAGACCGGTGTAGTCTGTTGAACAAGTAGGTTGGAGTTGATTTTGTTTTGGCTTTGATTTATATGAAATCTCATATGAAAATTTAAAACTGGATCCCTTGGGAAGAAATGTTATGGTGTGTAACAATTTCATGGGAATCACTCAAAAGAAAATTTGAGATTTCATGAGGGTACATTCGTCAATTCATTGGTGAAATCTTGATCAAATTAATTGGTCACCGTCAATTTGTTGGTGTTGAATTTTGGGTTTCACTCAGCTCGTAGTGGCACGAAACTAAGATCATAAACACAGATGTTGTGTAAACATAAACCTCAGTGGTAGTTTCTGAGAGTCTCAAGGGTTACGTTGATGAAACGAATGTAATGGAGAAGGGTAATGGGGATGGTGTAAGAAAACATAGTACCTCTGCTGCGAACATAAGGACCAAGCAGGAAACTCTTAACTCATGTGAGAAAAGAGTGAGGTAGCTCACGATTAGAATAAATATGTTAGCCTTATTGGGAAGACAAGGTTTGTGTATACCAGGTCATGAAGGTTATTATTCAAAATCTTATGAGGCTTGGGACACATACATCAGCATGCTTCTAGGGACACTTAAGTAAGTCATCAAATATATCCCCATAAACAAATGAGCACACACAAAAAAATAAAATATTTTTGGAGTTTTGATACATTAAAAAAATAAAATAAAATAAAAAAAATAAAAAAATAGTAATAAAAAATAAGACTTAAAATAAAAATAAGACTTAAAAAAAACTTTGGAAAAAATGAAAAACCGAACCCGAACGTTCGGTTGGTTTCGGTTCTAGAAAATTTTGGAAAACCGAACCCGAACCTTCGGTTGGTTTCGGTTCCACAAAATTTTGAAAAACCGAACCTGAACCTTCGGTAGGTTTCGGTTTTGGAAAATTTTGGGAAACGAAGGATTATAGATTTACAAGAAATAAATACTTTTAACACAAAGAAAAACAAAATTATACAAGAAATATACAACACAGAAAAACTACCTTTGAAGTAATGAGCGAGTCAGATGGTTGAACCGAACCGGAACGTTCGGTTGGTTTCGCTTCTTACGTTTGAGGTTGAGAGGTAGTGTGAGGTACTGACTCTGATTCCATCATTCCTAGCCCTTGCAATATTTTATTGAATGATGCTTCTGGAAGAGCTTTGGTAAAGACGTCAGCCAGTTGATCAGTGGTTCTTACAAAGTGAACTTCGACATTTCCATCTTCCACATGATCTTTGATGAAGTGATACCTCGGTGCTATGTGTTTGGTTTTAGAGTGTTGCACTGGGTTATGACAGATCCTAATTGCACTTTCAGAGTCACAATATAGTGGGATCTTCTTCATATTGAGTCCATAGTCTCGAAGTTGACTTTGGATCCAAATCACTTGTGAAGTGCTGGATGCAGCGGCAATGTATTCCGCTTCGGCAGTAGACAGCGACACACATGTTTGTTTCTTGGATTGCCAGCTGACCAATTTCCCATCAAGGAATTGACAGCCACCAGTTGTGCTTTTTCTGTCGAGTCCACATCCTCCAAGGTCAGCATCAGAATAGGCTTGAACGAAGAAGCCTGAGTTGGATGGATACTAAAGACCTAAGGAGGTGGTTCGCTTGAGATAGCGTAGGATGTTCTTCACTGCAAGCATATGAGGTTCACGTGGGTTTGCTTGAAATCGAGCACAATAACACACAGAAAACATGATATCAGGCCTGCTAGCAGTTAGATACATCAGTGAGCTAATCATTTGACGATAGATCGTGATATCAACAGCCGGTTTGTCTAGAGATGGGGTAAGCTTGGTGCCGAATGCCATTGGGACTTTGACTTTTGAGTCTCCCATCATGCCAAACTTCGCTAGGAGAGTCTTCGTGTAAGCTTCCTGATTTATAAAGATGCCTTCGGGTCCCTGTCTTATGTTTAAACCAAGGAAAAAGTTAATAGGACCCATTGAGCTCATTTCAAACTTAGTCTCCATCAACTTTCTGAATTCAGCTGTTAAGCTGGGATTCGTGGAGCCAAAGATGATGTCATCGACATAAATTTGAACTATCATAAGGTGGTTACCTTCCTTTTTGCGAAAGAAGGTTGGGTCAACCGAACCTTGTTTAAATTTAGACATCTTTAAAAATTTTGTAAGCGTTTCATACCAGGCTCTCGGAGCTTGTTTGAGGCCGTACACAGCTTTATCCAGAATATAGCAATGATTTGGATACTTTTCGTTCACGAACCCAGGAGGTTGCTCCACATACACAGTTTCTTCGAGTTCTCCATTGAGAAATGCACACTTGACATCCATTTGGAAAACCTCAAAGTTTTTGTGAGCAGCATAGGCCAGGAATATTCTAACAGATTCTAGCCTAGCTACTGGAGCGAAAGTCTCTTTGTAGTCTATCCCTTCCTCCTGACAGTATCCCTTGACCACCAGACGAGCCTTGTTCCTTATGACATTACCTTCCTTATCCATTTTGTTCCTAAAAACCCATTTGAGACCAACAACCGAAGCATCTGGAGGAGTTGGAATGAGGCGCCAAACTTTGTTCCTTTCAAACTCGCTCAGTTCGTCTTGCATTGCTTGAACCCAATCAGAGTGATCGAGGGCTGTGTTCACTGTCTTCGGTTCAACTTTTGATACGAATGAGTTAAACATACAAAACTCAACCTTTGAAAATAAGGATGTCTGTTTTTCCTTCAGTTGAGATCGGGTCAGAACCTTTTCAGATACATCACCAACTACTTGAGATATAGGATGATCTCTGGTCCATTTGGTAAGAGGAGGGTAATTCGGATCAAAGGTTGGGTCTAGTTCAGCATTGATCATTTCATCTGGCTCAGACTGACTATCGTAATCAAGCGTCATATCATCATGCTCCCCCTCAATTGATGAGTCTTGAGAAACATGAGGTTCAGGGGTTTCAGGCGTTGAAGCACTTTCGTTTGGAGGGGCATCTTCGGTTGGAGAGGCACCTTCGGTTGGTGAAGGACCTTCGGTTGAAGTTGTAGAGTTTGGCTCCCCCTGGACTTGTGAGCTTGGCTCCCCCTGGACTTGTGAGCTTGGCTCCCCCTCGACTTGAGAACTTGGCTCCCCCTCGACTTGAGAACTTGGCTCCCCCTCGACTGAAGCATTGTTGGATGGAGATTCATCAGTGGGCGATTCTCCTTCATGCATTCTTCTTGCAGCATCTTCGACAATCTGCTTCATATGATCAACTTTGTTGTCAGGTGCTCCTGCTTCTGAGAGAGAAGATTTTTCCGGTTCGTCAAAGAGTTCCAGAAATTTCTCGTATAAGTTGGCGATCGAGACTGTGATTTGGCCAGTTTGAGGAAAGATTTCCCCGGTAGTGTCTTCTTTGGCCTGTAGCTTCTTGACATAGCTATCGTCAAAGGTCACATAGTATGTCTCTTCAATCCTTCTTGAACGTTTGTTTAGGACCCTGTACGCCTTGGATGTGAGTGAGTAACCCAGAAAGATTCCCTCGTCGGCTTTGACATCAAACTTGTTGCGGTGTTCTTTAGAGTTAAAGATGAAACACCTTGAGCCAAACACATGGAAAAATTTCACATTGGGCAATTAGAACAGATGGCTTTTGCAATTAGAATACAGATCTCGGAGTCGGTACCAATTTCTCAGAATTTGGTTTCAAAGTTGTGATGTTGGATGGCGTCTATCGGAACGAGATGGAATGGTAATGCAAAATCTTTGGTTCCATTGAACTCACTGTGAACGAATCGGATTTGAGAGTTTATCGGAATGAAATCGTAACTGGTGCGAACGATAGTCAAAATCAAAAAGTCAAAATTGATGATGTTCACTGCAAACGAATGAAACTGGAATTGGAAATCAATTGGGAAGAACAATTATCAAACGAAGGTCAAAATTACCTTACCTGTGAACGATCGAACGAACATCTGTGTGACTAATTCGGAGCGAATGGTCTGACGTTCGTTGATGTGGATTCGCTTTGATTGATGGAGTTGGAACAAGACTAGACTGATCTTGGGTTCGCTTGTTAAAAATTGGAACGAACCTCGATCTGACATTGGGTTCGTGTTTGAAATTGGTTCGCTTTGGGTGAGATTCTTGGTGTTCAGAACTCAGGGCTCGGTATGAAGGCTTGTGCTCAAAACGAACGTGAAATAATCTTGGGGTCATTGGTTAGCACTTGGAACGAAAGGGGGAAGATTCGCTTTGGTAGCTATTGGAACGAACCTCGATCTTGGATTCGCGTGTTTATGCTGGGTTCGGTTGTTAATGGTTGGAGCGAACGAAGGATGAACCGAAAGCGAAAGGAGTTTCGCCTGATGAAGCTTGATTTGGAATAAGAAACGAACCGAACGTTCGGTTGTATTCGCGTGAATAACTGGCGATCTTGAAACGAACCTTGGTTCGGTTGGTTGTGCTTGAAACGAAAGTGTGATCTACGTGTTTTAGATTTTGGGGTCTAGCACTTGTTCCAGTCGCGCATTCCTTTTATCAGCGTCTAAATTGGGGAAGAAGATAGTAATGTTTCATTTTTGCTCCCTGAAGCTTCAACGATCTGACACTTTTGGTACATGTTGTTTTCACAGCTTGGCAATTTTGGCTAAAGTTCAGAAATTGTTACAAATCAAGGAGAAATTGATGCAGAATTTCTATCTAGTCCCCTGACTTTCAGCAAAGTGACAGTTTCAGTCTATATTTCAGAAAAGTTTGCAATTTTAAGGGCTGATGAACAGTTTTGGATTTTTCAACGCTCATATTTTTTCGTGAACAGCAAAATAATGATTCCATCAAGTCTTGGCGGTTCGGAAAGTCGTTTTTTTTTAACGTCAAGTTTTCACGATTTTTTCGAATTTTTTTTTGTATATCTTTTTGTCGCGGGGGAGCATAGTAAATTTTTATCCATTCAAGATCATTCTCATGACCATTTGAAGGCTTTATAATCATGTTTTTTATTATAAATCGGGGGAGAATTTGGTATGGCCATTCGAAATTGGATTTGTGACTTTTCAAAGTCGAAGATTTTTGATAAAGCTTGTGGGAGAATTATGAAGGTAGCTTTTTTACAGAAGTTCTTCATCGAGCTCTACTAAGGTTTTTACAGAGAAGTATCCTTTACAACAGGAGTTCTTCATCGAGCTCTGCTAAGGACTTGTTATATCTCCGACTTCTTGTATTTTCTCGATCAAGTGGCGTTACGAATCTTAAAGTTTGGGTTGTTACATGATATTTTTTGATGGCTTATATCATTAGCTTATTTGAAGATCGTTGTGACTTGGAGGGGGAGCTCTTCAAAGACAAGAAGTGATTCAGTTTCTTTGTTCTGAGATGGGTTTTATGGCGGGTTTGGTTTTCATGAAGATTCTTTGGGATTACATTCGAAAATGAAGTTTAAAGACATTACTTCAGTGCTTGATTTATATATCCTAGAGCCCGTGTTTGAAGACCATTGAAGAATCAAGATTCGTGGATTGCTTCATATATTCCTCGTTGCAGATCTTTTTATTTGCTAGATGCTTGTTTTGGAAGTTAAAGCATTGTCATCCATTCCATACTTTGAGGGGGAGATTGTAGGGTTTCAAAGCACTCCATGGATGATGGCAATGGGCCCCTTTGATGAATTCTAGGTTAAAAGCCCAAGACTTGTCTTTTCCCTATAAATAGTCATGTATTATTCATTATTAGGGTTAAGAGTGTGGCAAAATGTAGCCGCAACGTGAGGTTTCTTGTAGAGTTAGATTCTTATTTCTTAAGTGTAATTTGTTCCTCACAATTCAATAAATCGAGTGATCATTCGACATAATCTTCATTATTTGTGTTTGTTCTTATTTTCCGCATCTTGTTCATCAAATCACAATTAGGGTTTTAATCCCAACAAGATCGATAGAAGAATTACGTCGATATACAACGGAAACCTCTGAAATTCCAGGTTGGAGATCGTCTCCTGTTAATGGTCTCGCCCGGGAAAGATCTGATACACTTTGGAAAACACAGAAAACTCAACTCGAGGTACATGGGACCCTTCGAGATCCTCATTAGAAATCGATCCCATAGCCTTCAAACTCCGAATACCTTCAGATCTTAGCAACGTTCACCTTGTATTCTGCGCCTCTATTCCTAATGAATACCAATCTGATAAAACCTTAGAAATCCATCCTGGTGTGACCAAGAACAACGAAATACCTAAATTTCCTAGACGAACAAATTAAGATAATAGACCGAGAGATCAAACATACGAAAACAAGTCGCATCCCAATAGTGAAGGTTCGCTGGAATGTCAAGCGGAAACCTGAAATCACTTGGGAACGTAAAAGATTCGATGAAGCAAATATATCCGCACCTCTTTTTCCATAACTTGTATCTCAATCTTTGAATTTCGGGACGAAATTCCCTCTAACGGGGGGCTAATATGACAACCCGAAGTTTTTCCATCGCCATAACCCGTTCCGCCCGTAAAACTCGTCTTAAGCGAATTGTTCCGATTTCGTTTTTGGATTAGGTCATTTAAGTTAAGACTTTTATTTTGACCTCGTAAATATCCAAACACATTAGAAACACATGAAAACACCCCAAACTAGTAATTAGAAAAAAAAAATTAGTTCCAACCATATCGGGTTACGACAACTTAATCGGGTGCGACCTAAAGCCTCGGTTAACATTAGTATCGGGTAGAATTCCACTGTGTCTCAAATCCAAACCATATTTAAAGTTGTTTAAGCCTCATTTGAAGCCTTTTCATTCTCTCTCTAACCTCTCACCTAAAATCCAACTTCTTGATCCAAAATCACTCATTTCAAGCTTCAAATCACCAAGGTAATTATCCTAGCTCCTAGTATAACATCTTTAGCCTTCAATTTCGTGTTCAAATCATGATTTAGGACCATAAACATGTGTTTACGGCCCTGGAACACTCTTGGGCCGTGAACACATATAAATGGGGTTTTTGAGCCTTAAAACCCTTCCAAAACACCATTGGAGCTTAGATATGGCTTAAGGACTTATTGGATTGGACTTAGAACACCTTAAACTTAACTTTTGGGGAGTAAACATGAGTTTACTACCCAAGAACATGCTTGGGCCGTAAACTCCATATCATGGGTAGTAAACTCAATTTAAAGTGTTAAAATGCCATTTAAACACACCAATAGCATTGGATTAAAGTCTAGAAACAACCACAATCGAATTAGAAGCCTTAAACTTGATGAAAACCCTTCCCTTAGGTGTTCACGGCCGTAAACCCCCAAGAATGGGTTCATGGGCCGTAAACACCTACAAATGGGTTAAATTGTGCCTTAAATTCACCCCTTGTCTTGTAAAAATGAGTTGAATCACATATGATTGACTTAGACCACCAAAACATCAAATGTAGGTGTGTGGGGAAGCTTACGGCCGTAAACTCCTCAATTGGTCCCTATCATGTTCAAATTTCACTCCAATGCCTTGAAAACAAATCTAGCATCACCCCTAAAATGATATAAGGCCATTTAGCACTCTAGATCACCCCACCATGAGTTTACGGCCGTAAAATCATGGGGAGTGGGTCATTAGGGCCATGAACTCTCTTGGGAGTTTACTCTTGAAGAGTAAACTCCATATCCAAACCATATATGTCTATAGATGTCACCCGGGTCACTCCAAACACTTGAAATGAAATGTTTTCGCGACTAGAAGTGTCTATCCTCAACTAATTAGTGATTTAAAATATAATTAGATACATTTGTGTATCATTTAATATTACATAGGAACCTCGCACGTTTTCAAGCCTCGGTCTGACGTTTAGCATTCTAGTCGACACATTCCTCGTCCGGTGAGTTCATACCCCTACCATTTTTCAATGTTTTTCAATGTTTTTAGGGGGGGAAATACAAGCAAAAGTACAAGAATATCTTGTACTTAAACTTATTATTTCTATTGAATTGTTTCATATTCCACTTGCTTTTAACAATTGAAACTGTATTAACCAACTGTTTGACTTGCATAATCAGTTTACAAACCGATTTTCATGTCTTATTATATAATGTTATATTATACATTTTTCACAAATGATTTGTTCCATAACATTATTGTTAAAAGCATTAGATTAGTACATTTGTTTTGTCTTCGGTAACACTCCACATAGATACGCAAGTGGAGGATCGTCTTTGTAAATAGAACTTAAACAGGATTTTTCCTGCATTATTACTTGTAAATTTGTTATTCCTATAAATTGGAGACACGTCCTCGAAGAACACTCCACAGAGATACACGAGTGGAGGACCGCCCCTGTAACCAGAATCTCTTAGATAGGGAGCGTGACTTGAGTGTATAGATCTATACAGGGCTGACTACCCCGCACCTGGCTGCTAGCTACAGCCGAACCGAAAGGTTCAAGGGTGACGAAAGTCATAAATGATACTGGCCTTCCTTTGCCATATCTAGTCTTTAGTATGGTTATAGAACTCGCAGTTTAGATAACAGAGATTTACTTGTTAGTAATAATGAATATAGTAAATTAATAACTTTTGAAATTAGTTTACTATGTTAATAGTTTTATATACGTGATAAAACTAACATACAATTCACAAGGATAATCAGGTTTTCAGTATACATCTTTCACATTACATTTCGGATTTGGTAACCAACTTTTAGGAAAATATAGGATTTTCCTTGGGTAATAACTATTCATAACCAGAATTGTGTAACATAACGGAAACTAAACATTACATTTAAGAAAATATGGAATTTTCTTGGATAACCACTTTTTCAGAAAACAAAAGGAATCTTGTTCATTTTCACTAAACAAACCGCTTATGAACTCACTAGCTTGATGCTGGTTTTTAAACTGCTTGTATTCTCAGGTTCTCCTTAGACAAGTATTCCCGCGTTCTTTTGCAGAAGACGGAGCGTATGGAGTCACGTCTTTCTTTTGTTTAAGATTATGTATCTATGAAACTTGTATCACTTTACTTTTAAACAGATGTAATGAAAACTATGTAATGTAATGTTTTGTGTTTACTTCGCTTACTATGTACATTGATTGTGATATTCATGATGTCCTCCGCACCGGAACGTTTCCGCCCTGGGTTTCGGGGTGTGACATGTTGTTTGTGGAAATGTCAAGAATTTATCAAATAGGAAGAGAGTTTCTTATCACCCAAGTTTCAATTGGACAGAAACTTGGAATCATGCAACTTGGTTGCACGATGAATGAGAAATTTCATATTTGGAAATTAGACTAATTCAATGACAAAGTGTCAAGTGAAAGACTAGGAGATCGAGTACACAAAGTTGTGTGTTGATCAAATCCACCACAAGAGTAACAAAGATATTTGTCATGATTTACTAAAGGTTTAGTAAATATGATTATGCTTATAAGATTAAGTGTAATTCTGAATTGATTGAAAAAGTTTAAATCAATAGCAGAACGCATAAGAAGAATCAAGTAGGCAGAAAGATAAAAGTTTCTCTATTCTAAGAAGAAGGGAGAGTACCTTTTATTATGTCTTATGATATGTCTTAATGATTAAGAACCATATCTCAATTGATCCTCTAGGTGAGTCTTAGTGCAATTGTATGTCTCAGAAGAGGAATCAATAATTGAAGAAATGGTTAAATCAAAAAGTCAATCATACTTCGTTCCAAAACAAGTCTTAAAGTTAAGATTGTGACATTGAGTGACAAGTCTTAAGAAGGTTTGTAACATTCATCAAATGTAGAATTTAAAAAAAAAGGTTTTTCTTATTTTTGCACCTTTGGAATTGGTAAGTTGTGATGTCTTGGATAAGACAAAGACCAACTAGGACCAATTTTGTGAAGTGTTTTGTCTTGATAAAAGCTACACTAACTCTTGAATATTTGTTTGTCAAGAAATGTTTATTGACAAGAGAATCTTATATGTCAAGGAGTCAGTGGGATTCTTAATGGTCTTGAAAAGTTCAAGAACTAATCAAGAATAAACCTTATCGATTATCACTAGCACACGACTTGAGGTTTACAACCTATCGTGTTGACACTATTTTGATTTATGTGCCGTTCCAATTGAGTTAATTATGCATGTGAGTTCTATGAGTTCTCATTTGAACGCATAAAAGGCAGGCACCTTGATCAATGGAAAGTACATTGATAGGAAAGGGTGAGCCGCTTGGAAGACATGGTGGGCATTAGTGATACCATAAGGCAAGAAATCAAGATTTAGAAGTTCGGTCCATATGAGTTTGGATTTGTCGCAAACTTTGGTTTGAAAAATTCACATGGAACACATACACCATTAAAATCTAAGTGTCATAAGATTCCCTCCTTCATGAAAATGACTGTGAGGAAATACTTTACTAAGAAAGATTTTAAGAAGATAGTGATTGTGAAAATTGCATTCTTAAATTCGATTATGGTTACGGTATCCCTTTCCATGATTCGAATTGTAAGATTTGGAAATTAGTCTAAATTTTTTTAAACACACATATGAGCTATCTAAGGCAAAGGTGTATAAGCTTAGATAAATGATTATCAAATCATTAGGTATTAGAAATATGAACTTAAAGAAATTCAATAGGCATTGTTTTTCTGAAAGTTAAGTTGTTTATGAATACATGTCAAAGCTAGTGGGAGCATAAGTGTTATGTTTATAATAATCATCGTGATAGTGGGAGTATAAATGTTATGCTTGTATGATTATTGAGGCAAGTATTGCAAGTTAGCAATATTAATTATAGAAAACAAGAGTCATACCTTGCAAAGTTGTAAGGGTTGAATAGTTGTTTTTCTATAATTAAGGGAGAGAATATTATGCTTCATTTCAAATCTAAAGACTTAGGTTGTGGAATGTTAATAATTTTAGTCAAGGATACATAGTGTGTTCTCAAATTTCGATTATGATCATGGCATTCCTCTTCATAGTTCGAATTGTGAGAACGTGACACATTAAATTTTGTGGCAGAAGATTGATAAAGTATCAAATCTTTATGTAAGACATTATGCATCGTGACCCATATGCTTCAGATATAAGATCGATTGCAACTGCTATAATATTTGACCATTCTAAAATTTTCCAAATGTCTAGCGCATTAAGAGGGAAAAAGAAAAAGTATCGGTCTTGACTAAGATAATTAAACAACTATCAAAGAACGATCCAAAGGTCACTGAGGATTGGTCACTTGTGAGTAGTTGGAAGTATAGTATTGGATGGACCATATCGACATAGAAAAGATCCTATTAAGAATGAGTTGTCATATGGAAAATATGGAAATGTTTCCATATTGGGAGTTGGATATTGAGAATCAATGTCTAGATTAGAAACTTTTATGCAAAAGGATGTTCAATGAATGTACCTTGAGTGAGAGACATCACGTCTATGGAATTGTATTGTAACAATGACAAATAGAGAACCTTGTAATTTCATTGGTAATAGTCATTGTGACTTTTGCGCTATGACATTACGAAAGGATCATTGCATAAAACGTTAGAATCTAGCATATTCTATAAGTGGCAAGAATTTGATATTCTTTCACTTGTGAAAAGGATTAGGAGTTGTGAAATGAGTATGATTGGAAATGTGTTCATTTGATATATTTCACAAAGTAAGAACCGTAGGTAAACATTATGTGCATGCTAAGAGCATGGGACAAGTGTAGTAATAATTCAAGTAAGAAGTTGATTACCTGAAACAACAAATAATGAGTAATCGATATGGTGATAAATAAAAGGTGTTTTATTTATACTCAAAGGTTAGAGGCCATATGGGATTAGTATTATTCGTGTGTTTCACTTTGCATGTTTTGACTTCCTGAATAATTTAATTGGTTTAGAATAGTCAAATTATTTGAATGGGCCACAGTCGTTCATATGTTGGAAGTAGGTATGAATGAAGACTGTCGTGAATTGGTGTGTGGATTGTCTAAAGAGTATTAGACATAAGCAAATGTTTGCTGCAACATTCATGAGTGCTTATGAATATGATTTGAGCATTGGATTAAACCCACGCTCACTTAGATCACTTCATGGATTTTTTTCACGAGTGATTAGTGAGACGATAACATCTTATATTCTTGAAACCGAGATGTGTGAGTTGTATCTTGCAAATCGGTTGCACATTGATAATATGTAAACGCACCAGTAACTTGGTGTCATAAAACATATTGTTGTGTGTAATTCGGTAAGTGAGTGCAAGCAAGCATTGAATCAAATTTTATCCGTTCCTTTTATCCAAAGTAGGATAAAAGCGATATCTTTGGGCCCCTCGATGATTTAGTGATGGACCTAAGCGCTTGGCCAAGCCATGACTAAATTGATGTGTTCAATTGTAGTCTGTTGCCAGTCATCTTAAATCGGAAATCGGGAAACAGTATAGAGAGAATGATTATATTTTATGTCTCATATCTATACGATATCTAGAATGGAGGAATATATGATCCCTTATCTAAAGGACATGCGAATCTGATAAGATCAGAGTTGACAGCGGTTTTAGAAAGCTACGATTGCAGATCAGGATCTGAAGTCATACGCAAAATAGTTATTAGACTTATCCAAGTGGGAGACTGTTGGATTAGTGTCTAAGTCCATAACTATTTTGGTATGTACTTGACCCGATGGTGCATGGTCCTTTTGGGTTGCCTTCACCAAAGCAACTTGATAGGATGAATTATGGAGAGAGAGGATTAATTATGATTTATTAATATATTATGAGAATAATATATTAAAGGAAAAATGATATTGTTTAATTAATATTAGTCAAGAATTAATTGATAATTAATTTTGTGGCTAAAAGAGATTAATTAAACATAAGGGATTGGAATTGTAATTATAACATAATTGCAATTAGGCTATGGATTACCTTATAATATAAGGTTTGACGAATTCTATGGAGAAACCCATTAGAAATCGTCCAAGGCTTATTAAAGAGGGGTTCATGGGTTGCTTAGGGCTTAAGCATCCAAATTAGGGTTTCCTTGTTAGATAACCCTAATAGCCTCACTATTTAAGGACCCCTTGGGCACCAAAAACGTGGGCAACTGAATCCTTAGGGTTTCCACACGTTTTTGAGTGTCTCCTTCTCTCCTCTTCTTCATCCTCTTGCTCTTGGTGTTTGTGAACCATTAGAGGAGTGACATTTGTGACTCTAAGCTTTCTAAAGTCATTACAAGGAGGATTTGAGATTGTTATTGCTACATAACAATCAAGGTATGAACTAAACCCTAATTCATATGTTATATTGATTATCATATGCTAGATTTAGGGTTTGAAGTCTTGGATGAGTTGCATGTACAATAGTGAAACCTAGATCCAAGCATTAGGGTTTGTATGAGCACATAGGATGTTCTTATTGCTAAAGCCCATCAAACATGAGGCAGCGCAGGTGGCTGGATGTAGTCAAGGACTACGATTGTGAGATCCTTTACCACCCTGGTAAAGCGAATGTGGTTGCGGATGCTTTGAGCCGCAAGTCGGATGGGTCTTCCACCCCCGCAGTATGTATGAGGATAGCGGTGGATTCTCCAGTTGTGAGTCTAATTAGGGATGCCCAGGTAGAGGGCATACGAATGGAGAATTGGATGCCGGAGAGGATCAAGGGTGAGAATACCCGATTCGTGCAGGATAGTCGGGGACTATTGACCCGATGCGGTCGGGTTTGGGATCCGGTGCCTGGTGGGTTTAGGCAGACAGTTATGGAGGAGGCTCATAAGTCTCACCTCTCTATTCACCCGGGGGCCACCAAGATGTACCAGGATTTGAGTTTGAGCTACTGGTGGCTGTGTATGAAGCGCGAGATCGCTTGATACATCGAGAGGTGATTGACCTGTATGATGGTCAAGGCCGAGCATCAGTGGCCGCATGCTACAGCCCCTAAAGATTCCCTTGTAGAAATGGGAACATATCACGATGGACTTTATCCTAAAGCAACCAAGGATGGCAAAGGGGTTTGATGTCATTCGGGTCATCGTGGATCGATTGACCAATAGTGCCCATTTCTTGGCCATACGGGAGAGTTCGTCAGCCGAGAAGTTGCCCGAAGTAAATGTTCGCAAGATCGTGTCTCGCCATGGGATACTTGTTTCTATTGTCTCCGATCGGGATGTCAGGTTTACCTCTCTCTTCTAGCAAAAAATTCACGAGGAGCTGGGCATGCGTTGCACTACAGCACAACATTCCATCCGCAGACAGACGGCCAGAGAGAGCAGACTATTCAGACCCTCGAGGTCATGTTGAGGGCGTGTGTCATTGACTTCAGTAGGAGCTGGGATTCTCACCTACCGCTTGCGGAGTTCGCCTACAACAACAACTATCATTCTAGCCTTGGCTCCCCGCCATTCGAGCTATTGTACGGGCTGAGGTGTCGGACACCGATTTGTTGGGGGTGAGGTTGGTCATAGGGTGATGGGTCGGACGGAGGTGGTCTTGCAGACTACCGAGAAGATTTAGTAGATTAGGCAGCGACTGCAGACCGCTCAGAGTCGGCAGAAAAGTTATGCCAACAGATGCCGATTTGAGTTGGAATTTCAGGTGGGTGACATGGTACTTCTGAAGGTCTCGCCCTGGAAGGGTGTGATCTGCTTCAGTAAGAGGGGAAAATTAGGCCCTCGATATATTGGGCTATTCAGGGTCAATGTTAGGCTTGGCAAAGTGGCTTATAAGCTTGAGCTTTTGGAGGAGCTTAGCCGGATTCACAGCACGTTTCATGTCTTGCAGTTACGAAAGTGCATGATGGACCAGGAGGCGGTTGTATCGCTGGATGATATTCAGGTTGATAAGCGCCAGAATTACGTGGAGAGGCCTGTGGCCATCTTGGAAAGGAAGAAGAAGATTTTGGGGAACAAGGAAATACCTTTGATAAAGGTGCAGTGGGAACATCGAAGGGGATCCGAGTGGACATGGGAGCTGGAGGCAGAGATGCGCGAGCACTCCCCAGCATTGTTTATTCAAGAGGACTTCGAGGGCGAAGTCTAGTTCAAGTGGGGGAGAATTGTAACGCCCCGATTCTCAATTATTGATTTAAATAAGAATTTCTTGGGTTTTAAGTCCAACTCGAAGAGTTAAGGTTGCCCTACTTGTCAAGTAGCAGCGAGGTGGGATCACGTATTTAGTGACCTACTCACCGAGTCCATAAAAGGGACTCGACGAGTAGGAGCTGGCAGATGAAACGCAAAATCTCGGGATTCTGAACTCTATTTAAGGAAGCATAAGCCTCATTTGGCCTCTTTGCAGTCCTTGAGAGCTCATAGAAACCCTAATTCGTGTAGTGCTTCATTCTTGTGTATTCTAAGCTTGGAAAGAAGATTTTTGGGAGGAAGAACTTGGAGAGCAAGAGGATAGGAGCAAGGAAGGAGTGGAAATCCGAGATCCACCTCATTTAACATCCATTGAAGGTATCAAGTCGCCATCTTTATCTCTTTTCCTTGTAGACTTCATATAGTGGAGATCTCGGGTTTTTATGGTTTGAATGAAGTGATATTGTGAGATATGAGCTAGATATGAAGTTGTAACTTCAGATCTGGACCCTTCTCAAGGTCTAGAATCATAAAGTTTATGTTTTGGTCGTGAATGAGGCCCTCCTTGTGTATGAAATAACATTAAGAGCTTAGATGTGACAATAGTCGAATTCGGGTCAAGTCTAAGTTGGACAAAGTCAACGAGTCAAACCGGTCAACTCAATTAAACCTTGTATAATAGGGTTTGTATTATGTAATTTCTGTATAACTCACTATCTTAATGAGAAAACATCACTTGGAAAGTTCGGGTGTTTAAATTTCTTTAACCTTAGTGCTAAACAATGAACAAGAACAATAAAACAATGTTGCATACTCATCGGGAGTGTGTAAGATCCTAAAACATGGCATAACGGGGTTTACGGACCTTGCATTGCGAAGCCGGACACTCACATTCGTCACACACGAAACCGCTCTCAATCGTTTTCACTCTATCTCTTCTTATCGAGAATCTCTCCCAAATCTCTCTAAGTATGTGAAATCTCTCCCAAATATCTCTTTATATGAGAAATCTCTCCAAGAATGTCAAATCTCTCCCAAATCTCTCTAAGAATATGAAATCTCTCCCAAATATCTCTCTGTATGTGAAATCTCTCCAAAAATGTCAAATCTCTCTAAGAATATGAAATCTCTCTTAAATATCTCTCTGTATGTGAAATCTCTCCAAGAATGTCAAATCTCTCCCAAATCTCTCTAAAAAGTGAAATCTCTCCCAAATATATCTTTGTATGAGAAATCTCTCCAAGAATGTCAAATCTCTCTAAGATTATGAAATCTCTCCCAAATATCTCTCTATATGTGAAATCTCTCCAAGAATGTCAAAAATCTCTCCCAAATCTCTCTAAGAAAGTGGAATCTCTCCCAAATATCTCTTTGTATGAGAAATCTCTCCAAGAATGTCAAATCTCTCCCAAATCTCTCTAAGAATATGAAATCTCTCTCAAATCTCTTTCGAAATCTCTCCCAACTTTCTATAATCACTCGGGGCATCCCGACCCTCGAATTTGGCAAAAACAGCCCAAAAACGGAAGTCTAAACGAAAAACGGACTTAAGGAGCCGAAACCCCTCTTAGGAACTGAAACCCCTCTTAGGAACCGAAACCTCCTGAGACGAAGGCTGCTGAACCGAACCTCACTCAAAGAACCGAACCCGAAGGCTCCTGGAACCGAACCTCGCATGCCTCACCCGAACCCGAACGTTCGGTCCATTTCGGGTCAAGGTTCCCTCGGTCTAGTTCGTTTCTGTCTTGCTTCGGACCGAGCCTTCGGACTGACCCCTCGCCCTTCGCTTCTCGCTTCTGGTTCGCACCTTTCGCTTCCGGCTCAGCACCAGCAAGGACCGAACCTCGGCCTAGGACCGAGAGGTCTCGCTGGGAATGCTTTTTTTTTCCGGTTTTCGACTAAATTTGCGTTTTAGGCCCGTTTTTAATTGTTTTAACATGAGATTTTCACCCAAAACTTTATTTTAACATATAAGGACCCATACTTATTAAATTATCACGTTTTTTTTAAAAATAAAACCTTATCCAAAAGAGTGGGTGAAGTACAAAGGTGGAGTGTTGACTTTCCTTTAAGTTATGACACAAGCAACCACTCCCATACCCACTCCATGTCACTATTCACCACCAGCCCATACCTTGTCACTTCCTTGTCCTTTTTACCTCTCTAACAAGCTATTCTCATGTTTTTTAGAGCTAGATATTTATCCTCTCTCCTCATTTTTCTTCCAATTACTTTCATTTCACCAAAGATCCAACTCCAACTTTTCCCTCAAACTTTGCTCTCCAATTCGAGATCCCAAGGCTGATCATCAAGTGTTCTTCCACTCTTGGTAAGTATAATTCATCCTCCTTGTGGTTATTGCACTTCATTCTACTCAAATCATTGATTGCTTACACAAACTCCATAACTATGATGCTAGATTCTCGAAAATCTTCAAGGCATCTCTAAGTGTTCTTGAGTTAAACACTTCCATTCTTCAATAATCATCTACTGAATCACTTAAGGTGAGTTCATACCCCTACATTTTTATGTTTTCTTAAGTTTTTAGGAGGGGGGGGGGGGAATACAAGTTAAAACACCAAGAACATAACTAAATTTTTCTAACAGCTTTCATCAGAAAAGTTGGACTCCATTCACGGACTGTTTTGGACAACTTAAACATTTTTGTTTGAAAAACTATTTTAGGTGTAAGTAGTTCCCGTTCTTATCTTTAAAATGACTACTTGAACATCTCCATACGATTTTTCTACAATTTATGGTGATTTTTACAAAACTGCCTATAATTTCAAACACCAATCCGGACCAGTCTGTGATTATGGACTTTTTCACCCAAGTTGGAGGTCATTAAAAATCATGATAAAAATTATGAGTAAACTAGACACATTTTGGTAACTCTCAGAATTTACGGATTTAGTTTTCAACTTCGTATGGTTTTTCTATGACTTTTCAAAAACAGTGTAGAAAGGTTGAAAATTTGTTAACAGCTTATAACTTTCATAACACTTTGTATTATGTTGAGCAAAGTGTATAACGATAAGTTCTAAATATTGAATGTGTTTTCCTTGTTAGTTTATCATCATAAACTGAAACTTAGTCATTCATGATAAGATTATTCATTCATTTAGAACACGTATATTAAGCTATAATGAGCATAGTTTATGGATTCATAGCATTAAGGCATTCATAAAAGAATTCTTATACATTACAATCGTTTTGGATAAACTATAAAAGGTAAAGTTTATGTATCATTTACTTCTCAAACTTGTTTACCAAGGGTTTTCAGTTTAGTTCACGTAAATCTGTTAATGAATAAATTTGTGAGTCATTCCCTTCGGGATTACTTCCAAAGTAACAAACTCAAAAAGTCCTGTAAATTGTAACCAGAGTCTCTTGTAGGGAGAACGTGATAGTTGTGTATAGATCTATATTGGGTTTGACAAACCCACACCAGAGCTGCTTGCAACAGCTAAACCGGCAGGTCTGTGGTGACAAGTGTCATTTAATGGCGACGCCTGAAGAACGTCATATTACGAGGCCGTCTATGTCAAGTATGGTTATGATAGCTCACATGTGGTATTAACAATCATAAGATTTACGGGTTCTAACTTTAAATTAGTGAGTTATGTCGATTTAGCTCTCAGAAATTACTTTAAGTATGGAATAATACTTGTGCGCTTTCATGTCAAAAAGGGGTTTTTATGCTGATTTAAAACCACGTTCATATCATTAACTCTGGAAATCACTTGTTCATTCTCGGTCCTGGTATTTAGGATCACATAACTTTTATAAGGAAAATATTGGATTTTCTTGGTAGTATACAACTCATTATAAAGATCGATTTTCCAACTCTTACTGTCAAAAGCTTATGAACTCACCAACCATTGTGTTGACACTTTTTCAAACAACTTGTATTCTCAGGAAATCGCTAAACAGGTAACAAAGTACTTTTAAGGATGGGACGTTGAGGCGTCAAACTTATCATATTTTGTCAACATATTGTAATTGATTTTGAAACATGTAATTCATACAATGATGTAACTCTTTCAATTATATATATGTTGATTGTGTTTACTTTCATCACTATTGCCATTGTTGTTATGATACTACACATGAAGTCCTCCACCCCCGGACGTTTCCGCCATCCTTGGTTTGGGGGTGTGACAGATTGGTATCAGAGCACGGTTTATAGTGAATTAAGTATATCAAACAACATAGGATATACCAACTATAAACTCATTTAGGACTAAGAGTCTCTGATTTTAAAACAACCTAACGGGTTATACTTTTAGAAAATGAATGGATTCTTGTTTAAAAGTATACCTACATGCATTGCATACTCGCGTAGTGTCATAATTAGAAGAACATAAACTAAAAGAAGAGGAGTTGAACGCTACGAGTATGCCTTGGTATGAGTAATCAGTTTTGGGAAGGACATAGCCTGATCAACTATATTCGTCCGGGAAGTGACTTACTCATATCGGGGGATAGTCGTAGGAGGGCAACAAATCTAATAACCTAACTTCACCCTACAAACAATGCTATAAGAACCAAATCTAAACATTTAAAATACTATAGGAGTATTTGTATGTTGCTATATCGCAATATTATTAATATTTACCGCTATCTGCTTCTTACACCCCTATTCTCGCGCATACGACATGGCAGGATTTCACCTACCCGGAGACCCATACTATCCCAACCAGGGAAATGCCGGTTGGATTGAGGAAGAGCCCGAAGAGCAGATTGAAGAGGATCCCGAAGAGGATCCCGAAGAAGAACCCAAAGAAGAAGAAGAGGAGGTAGACGAAGAAGAAGAAGAAGAAGAAGAGGAATACGACGAGGTGGACATGGATGAGGATGAAGGTGAAGAAGATCCAGAGGTGGAAGTCTTCAACCCTCCTTACATCGCGAGGGTACCTGCAAACCGCTGGGGGCACAACGGGCCTGAGCCCCGTTGGGCAACCATGATCGAGAGGTGGAGCCGACAACAACGCCAGAGGTCACCCTATGGCGACCAACGAGGTTACTATGACCTCAGTCACGGGGGACCGGCTGACAGAGCTCTCCCCGTTATGACCCAACACATCACGAACTTGGGGAACCAGAGTAGGGAAATGGCAGACCAGGTTCGAAATCTCCGCGCTATTACGGCAGTTAACGATGCACGCACTCGGGATTTGGAGAGGGACTTCTATCCAGTGGACCAACTCATCGAGGACCTTACCGCTGCTCGAGCGGAGGTAAGGGAGTACCAGGAGAGGCACGCAGCTCTCGAGGAGAGAGTGATCGCGGCCGAATGCCGGATTGCGGAGCTTCAAGGAGCCTCGACCTCATCCCAGGGCCACCATGGACCAGATGCTACCCGCCACGAGTAGTGTTCGCGCTACTTATATTTTGTTATAAATCTAGGATTTCGAGTATTCATTGGTGCTACTCTTTATTGCGAATAGGTTGACCTTGCGACTAAGTGATCACACTAGTCAAAGGGGTTTTTGTACTGCCAAAACTTTATCTTTTATTATGATGTAATGTAGACCCTTATGAGGTCAAATTTCTCAAAACAATATGTACTAACAAATTATCAATGAATATGGCATGTATTTTACTTCCTTAGATGCTGACACAAACCAAACACATGACTCTGCTCGGGTCAACACTATTTAATTCATAAGTTTAATTGCATAAACTTTTCGATGAATTACCTTCTAAATTAATAAACTCGGACAAAATACAATTGAGATGAAACAAGTAACGCTCGACTCGTTATCACCATTGAAGTCTTACCGAAAAGTCTTTTTTTTTTTATGTCAGAACCATGCCACCAATGAAAAGACCAAGACCTTCCGGAAACTCAGCACCACCCCCTCCGCCGCCACCTCCGGAGTTTGATCCTGTGATGTTTCAGGCTGCAGTAACAGCAGCCGTGGCGGCAGCAATGTCGCAAATGGGTACAAATGGTTCCGGCGGTTCCGAATCCGGGAATACTAACTCGAATCAGGGGGACAGCACGGGGCATACTAAGGAGTGTTCTTATAAAGACTTCACGAATGGCAAACCTGATCTTTTCGACGGAAGCGGGGGCGTCATAGCGCTGATGCAATGGTTCGAAAGGACCGAAGCAGTCTTCGAAATCTGTGCTTGTCCCGAAGCGAGCAAAGTCAAGTATGCGGCATTCACTTTCACAAGAAGATCTCTTACTTGGTGGAATGGTCGAGTTAAGTCACTTACTCCTGTAGTAGCTACCTCCATAGGCTGGGAAAACTTAAAAGCGTTGATGTTAAAGGAGTATTGCCCGAGGGGAGAAATACAAAAACTCGAAGAAGAACTCTGGAATCTCAAGATGTCGGGGGCGAATCTCGAAGCTTATACCGCCCGATTCAATGACCTAGCACTCCTCTGTCCTGCAATGGTCACTCCGGAGGAGAAAAAGGTAGAACGATACCTTTGGGGGCTATCATCCCAGATTCATGATAGTGTTTTGGCCTCGAAACCTACTACCTTTGAAAGTGCCAAGGAATTGGCACAACAACTTATCGATCATAGGGCCAGCCGTGGCATCATGGTCGCCACCACCGACCAAACAAAAGGAGGGAACAACAAGAGGAAGTTCTGGAACAGTAAAAAGAAACAACCGGCGCAGGACCCCACAAAGAAGCAACAGACTGTTGTTGTCCGTGCAGCCACTACTGTTACCGCTCCAGCGCCACCAAAGCAATACGCAGGAACTCTTCCTAAGTGCAAAAAGTGCAACTTCCACCATACCGGTGCTTGTCGGGAAATGCACTGCAGTAATTGCAACCGGAAGGGGCACACTGCTCGATTTTGTAAAGTGCCAGCCCAATCCGCCCCTCAAGTCGCCCCAGCCGCCAAAACCGGAGCAAGTCAAACCTGTTACGGATGTGGAGTGGCAGGGCACTTCAAAAGAAACTGCCCAAAAGCACGAAACACCAATGTTGGAGGTGTAGGGAGAGTCCTGACGATGGGACACGGAGAAGCAGTCAAGGACCCCTCGGTGGTTACCGGTATGTTCCTCCTCAATAATTCTTATGCATGCGTACTTTTCGATAGTGGGGCAGAAAGAAGTTTCGTAAGCCACCAATTTAAACATATACTTAGGCAAAATTCCCAGTCATTAAAAGATTCATACGTCGTAGAAATGGCAAACGGAAAGGTTAAGTGCGCTAACGATATTTACATAGGGTGTACCCTCACTCTAGACAATCATTTGTTCAAAATCGATCTAATGCCAGTCACAATAAAAAGTGTCGACGTCATCATTGGTATGGATTGGTTGGGTCCTAATCGTGCCGACATTTTATGTTATGAAAGGGCCGTCCGCCTCAATCAGCTGAATGGCAACACCCTCACCGTTTATGGCAACAAACCTAGTGCGAACCTACAAATCATCTCTTGTGTCAAAGCCCGAAAGTATCTCCGAAAGGAATACCATGTCTTCTTAGCTCACGTCATAGATAAGAATCAAGGGGTAAAGGACATCAAAGACATTCCGGAAGTGTGCAACTTCCCCGACGTATTTCCAGAAGATCTGCCAGGTGTACCGCTCGCATGACAAGTCGAATTCCGAATCAACTTGGTTCCCGGTGCTACCCCTATAGCCAAAGCACCATATCGCCTCGCACCGGCAGAAGTGCAAGAGCTGTCTAGTCAATTGAGCGAGCTATTAAACAAGGGATTCATCAGACCGAGCTTTTCACCCTGGGGAGCACCAGTTCTATTTGTGAAAAAGAAGGATGGATCCTTTCGTATGTGCATCGATTATAGGGAGTTAAACAAACTTACCATCAAAAATCGATATCCCCTACCCCGAATCGATGACCTTTTTGACCAACTTCAGGGAGCGAGCTACTTTTCAAAAATCGACTTCAGGTCGGGTTACCATAAATTGCGAGTTCAAGAAGAAGATATCCCCAAGACGGCATTCAGAACTCGCTATGGACACTACGAATTCGTAGTGATGCCATTCGGGTTAACAAACGCGCCTGCGGTGTTCATGGATCTGATGAACCGAGTGTGTCGACCCTTCTTGGATAAATTTGTGATCGTATTCATCGATGATATCTTGGTTTATTCAAGAAACGAAGAAGAACACAGGCGACACCTGAGACTAATATTGGAGACGCTAAGATCCGAGAAGCTTTACGCCAAGTTTTCAAAGTGTGAATTTTGGCTCCGTGAAGTGGGATTCCTTGGCCACGTGGTAAGCAAGAAAAGAATACACATGGATCCCTCAAAGATCAAGGCGATTGAAAATTGGGCAGCACCCACAACGCCAACGGAAATCCGACAATTTTTAGGACTCGCGGGCTACTACCGAAGATTTATACAAAACTTCTCCAAGATTGCTAAGCCCCTCACCACCCTGACTCAGAAAGGCGTGATGTTCAAATGGGAAGATAAACAAGAAGCCGCCTTCGAGACACTAAAGCAAGCTCTATGCAGTGCGCTAATCTTGTCTCTTCCGGAAGGAACTGATGGCTTCGTGGTATATTGTGATGCTTCAAATCAAGGCCTCGGATACGTGCTTATGTAGAGAAGGAAAGTCATCGCCTACGCGTCAAGGCAACTTAAAACACACGAAGTTAATTACACTACCCATGACCTTGAACTGGGAGCGGTAGTGTTCGCTTTAAAGATCTGGAGGCACTACCTCTATGGCACAAAATGTACCATCTTCACCGATCACAAAAGTCTTCAACATATCCTCAATCAAAAAGAGCTCAACATGCGGCAACGGAGATGGGTTGAACTGCTAAACGACTACGAGTGCGAAATTCGCTACCACCCGGGCAAGGCCAATGTAGTGGCTGATGCCCTAAGCAGGAAGGAATATTCGGGCCGCCGAGTAAGATCCTTAACCATGACCATCCATTCCCACCTGGCCACGCAAATCAGGGAAGCTCAACTAGAAGCCTTGAAACCAGAGAATGTGGCAGGTGAGGCATTAAGGGGAATGGATAAGAACTTAGAAGTCAAGGATGACGGAACTCGTTATCTCAGTAACCGAATCTGGACACCGAAGTTCGGTGGGATCCGAGACGTGGTCATGAATGAAGAACACAAGACTCGATACTCCATCCATCCAGGGTCAGACAAGATGTATCTAGACCTCAAAAAGTTATACTGGTGGCCGAATATGAAAGCCGAGATTGCTACTTATGTGGGCAAGTGTCTGACTTGCGCCAAGGTCAAGGTGGAATACCAGAAACCCTCAGGACTACTACAACAGCCTGATATACCAGAATGGAAGTGGGAACGGATAACCATGGACTTCATAACCAAGCTGCCTAAGACTTCAGGCAGGTTTGACACTATATGGGTAATCGTAGACATATTGACCAAGTCTGCGCACTTCCTGCCAATAAAGGAAACCGACAAGATGGAGAAGTTAACCAGGATATACATCAAGGAGACTGTGCGACTGCATGGCGTACCAATATCTATTATCTCCGACCGAGATAGTAGATTCACTTCGCGATTTTGGCAGTCCCTGCAGAAATCCTTGGGAACTAGGCTAGACATGAGTACGGCCTACCATCCACAAACCGACGGGCAAAGCGAGCGCACTATACAAACATTAGAAGACATGTTGAGAGCCTGTGTGATAGATTTTGGTAAAGCATGGGATACCCATTTGCCGCTGATTGAATTCTCCTACAATAACAACTATCACACCAGCATTAAAGTCGCTCCATTCGAAGCTCTCTATGGTCGTAAGTGCAGATCACCCCTGTGTTGGGCTGAAGTGGGGGATACTCAGATAACTAGGGGGCAAGTCCCTAATAGCACCCTCACTGGTCCTGAAATCATAAGGGAGACCACAGAAAAGATTGTTCAAATCCGAGAAAGGCTGAAGGCCTCCCGAGATCGGCAAAAGAGTTACGCGGATAAGCGACGCAAACCTTTGGAATTCCAGGTTGGTGATCGAGTACTACTAAAAGTTTCCCCTTGGAAAGGAATGGTATGTTTTGGCAAGCGTGGGAAACTAAATCCAAGGTATATTGGTCCATTTGAAATCCTTGCCAGGATGGGACCAGTGGCATACAAACTTCGATTACCTCAAGAACTCGATAAGGTACATCCCACCTTTCACGTATCGAACCTAAAGAAGTGTCTGTCCGACGAGACACTTGTAATACCTCTCGACGAGATCGAAGTTAACGAAAATCTCCACTTCGTAGAGGAGCCAGTTGAGATTATGGATCGGGAGGTTAAAAGAACGAAACAAAGTCGTATTCCCATCGTGAAGGTTCGATGGAACGCTAAATGAGGACCTGAGTTCACCTGGGAGCGCGAAGACCAAATGAAACAAAAGTACCCGCATCTTTTCCTAAACTCGTAAAGTCCCGGGCAAAGCATAAATTTCGGGACGAAATTCCCTCTAACGGGGGGGATGATGTGACAATAGTCGAATTCGGGTCAAGTCTAAGCCGGACAAAGTCAACGAGTCAAACCGGTCAACTCAATTAAACCTTGTATAATAGGGTTTGTATTATGTAATTTCTGTATAACTCACTATCTTAAAGTGAAAACATCACTTGGAAAGTTCGGGTGTTTAAATTTCTTTAACCTTAGTGCTAAACAATGAACAAGAACAATAAAACAATGTTGCATACTCATCGGGAGTGTGTTAGATCCTAAAACATGGGATAACGGGGTTTACGGACCTTGCATTGCGAAGCCGGACACTCACATTCGTCACACACGAAACCGCTCTCAATCGTTTTCACTCTATCCCTTCTTATCGAGAATCTCTCCCAAATCTCTCTAAGTATGTGAAATCTCTCCCAAATATCTCTTTGTATGAGAAATCTCTCAAAGAATGTCAAATCTCTCCCAAATCTCTCTAAGAATATGAAATCTCTCCCAAATATCTCTCTGTATGTGAAATCTCTCCAAAAATGTCAAATCTCTCCCAAATCTCTCTAAGAATATGAAATCTCTCCCAAATATCTCTCTATATGTGTAATCTCTCCAAGAATGTCAAATCTCTCCCAAATCTCTCTAAGAAAGTGAAATCTCTCCCAAATATCTCTTTGTATGAGAAATCTCTCCAAGAATGTCAAATCTCTCCCAAATCTCTCTAAGAATATGAAATCTCTCCCAAATATCTATCTGTATGTGAAATCTCTCCAAGAATGTCAAAAATCTCTCCCAAATCTCTCTAAGAAAGTGAAATCTCTCCCAAATATCTCTTTGTATGAGAAATTTCTCCAAGAATGTCAAATCTCTCCCAAATCTCTCTAAGAATATGAAATCTCTCTCAAATCTCTCTCGAAATCTCTCCCAACTTTCTATAATCACTTGAGGCATCCCGACCCTCGAATTTGGCAAAAACAGCCCAAAAACGGAAGTCTAAGCGAAAAACGGACTTAAGGAGCCGAAACCCCTCTTAGGAACCGAAACCTCCTGAGACGAAGGCTGCTGAACCGAACCTCACTCAAAGAACCGAACCCGAAGGCTCCTGGAACCGAACCTCGCATGCCTCACCCGAACCCGAACGTTCGGTCCATTTCGGGTCAAGGTTCCCTCGGTCTAGTTCGTTTCTGTCTTGCTTCGGACCGAGCCTTCGGACTGACCCCTCGCCCTTCACTTCTCGCTTCTGGTTCGCACCTTTCGCTTCCGGCTCAGCACCAGCAAGGACCGAACCTCGGCCTAGGACCGAGAGGTCTTGCTGGGAATGCTTTTTTTTCCGGTTTTCGACTAAATTTGCGTTTTAGGCCCGTTTTTAATTGTTTTAACATGGGATTTTCACCCAAAACTTTATTTTAATATATAAGGACCCATAATTATTAAATTATCACGTTTTTTTAAAAATAAAACCTTATCCAAAAGAGTGGGTGAAGTACAAAGGTGGAGTGTTGACTTTCCTTTAAGTTATGACACAAGCAACCACTCCCATACCCACTCCATGTCACTATTCACCACCAGCCCATACCTTGTCACTTCCTTGTCCTTTTTACCTCTCTAACAAGTTATTCTCACGTTTTTTAGAGCTAGATATTTATCCTCTCTCCTCATTTTTCTTCCAATTACTTTCATTTCACCAAAGATCCAACTCCAACTTTTCCCTCAAACTTTGCTCTCCAATTCGAGATCCCAAGGCTGATCATCAAGTGTTCTTCCACTCTTGGTAAGTATAATTCATCCTCCTTGTGATTATTGCACTTCATTCTACTCAAATCATTGATTGCTTACACAAACTCCATAACTATGATGCTAGATTCTCGAAAATCTTCAAGGCATCTCTAAGTGTTCTTGAGTTAAACACTTCCATTCTTCAATAATCATCTACTGAATCACTTAAGGTGAGTTCATACCCCTACATTTTTATGTTTTCTTAAGTTTTTAGGGGGGGGGGGGGGGGGGGGGAGGGTAATACAAGTTAAAACACCAAGAACATAACTAAATTTTTCTAACAGCTTTCATCAGAAAAGTTGGACTCCATTCACGGACTGTTTTGGACAACTTAAACATTTTTGTTTGAAAAACTGGTTTAGTTGTAAGTAGTTCCCGTTCTTAGCTTTAAAATGACTACTTGCACATCTCCATACGATTTTTCTACAATTTATGGTGATTTTTACAAAACTGCCTATCATTTCAAACACCAATCCGGACCAGTCTGTGATTATGGACTTTTTCACCCAAGTTGGAGGTCATTAAAAATCATGATAAAAATTATGAGTAAACTAGACACATTTTGGTAACTCTCAGAATTTACGGATTTAGTTTTCAACTTCGTATGATTTTTCCATGACTTTTCAAAAACAGTGTAGAAAGGTTGAAAATTTGTTAACAGCTTATAACTTTCATAACACTTTGTATTGTGTTGAGCAAAGTGTATAACGATAAGTTCTAAATATTGAATGTGTTTTCCTTGTTAGTTTATCATCATAAACTGAAACTTAGTCATTCATGATAAGATTATTCATTCATTTAGAACACGTATATTAAGCTATAATGAGCATAGTTTATGGATTCATAGCATTAAGGCATTCATAAAAGAATTCTTATACATTACAATCGTTTTGGATAAACTATAAAAGGTATAGTTTATGTATCATTTACTTCTCAAACTTGTTTACCAAGGGTTTTCAGTTTAGTTCACGTAAATCTGTTAATGAATAAATTTGTGAGTCATTCCCTTCGGGATTACTTCCAAAGTAACAAAGTCAAAAAGTCCTGTAAATTGTAACCAGAGTCTCTTGTAGGGAGAACGTGATAGTTGTGTATAGATCTATATTGGGTTTGACAAACCCACACCAGAGCTGCTTGCAACAGCTAGACCGGCAGGTCTGTGGTGACAAGTGTCATTTAACGGCGACGCCTGAAGAACGTCGTATTACGAGGCCGTCTATGTCAAGTATGGTTATGATAGTTCACATGTGGTATTAACAATCATAAGATTTACGGGTTCTAACTTTAAATTAGTGAGTTATGTCGATTTAGCTCTCAGAAATTACTTTAAGTATGGAATAATACTTGTGCGCTTTCATGTCAAAAAGGGGTTTTTATGCTGATTTAAAACCACGTTCATATCATTAACTCTGGAAATCATTTGTTCATTCTCGGTCCTGGTATTTAGGATCACATAACTTTTATAAGGAAAATATTGGATTTTCTTGGTAGTATACAACTCATTATAAAGATCGATTTTCCAACTCTTACTGTCAAAAGCTTATGAACTCACCAACCATTGTGTTGACACTTTTTCAAACAACTTGTATTCTCAGGAAATCGCTAAACAGGTAACAAAGTACTTTTGAGGATGGGACGTTGAGGCGTCAAACTTATCATATTTTGTCAACATATTGTAATTGATTTTGAAACATGTAATTCATACAATGATGTAACTCTTTCAATTATATATATGTTGGTTGTGTTTACTTTCATCACTATTGCCATTGTTGTTATGATACTACACATGAAGTCCTCCACCCCCCGGACGTTTCCGCCATCCTTGGTTTGTGGGTGTGACATTAGATTTGGCATTAAGAGCCTTTTTAGCCATGCATGCACGTAAAGTCTGCAACTTTACATGAAAGGCACGCCTTAGAAGCTTGGATTTGTAATTTGGAGTCATTGCATGGCTTAAATGAGTATGTATGGCTTAAGGACTGAAGGGACTCGACGAGTCACAAAGTTGACTCGGCGAGTCACATGAAGATGGCCGTGAACTCGACGAGTTGGATGAACAACTCGGCGAGTCCGATGAAGATTGCCATAGACTCGACGAGTTATATGAACAACTCGACGAGTCGGATGAGTTTTCCCCAAGTTATGAACGTATGTGTATCCGTCGTGTTACTAGAAGGAAACTCGACGGGTGGCCTTAGGGTTTCGATCGAAAATTGTAAGAACTCGACTAGTCACCCCAGTGACTCAGCGAGTGGGAAAAAACTTCAAGGAACTCGGCGAGTTAAGGTCAACATGGACTGTTGACCTTGAATGAGGACTTTGATCGGGTGTTAACTAGTTGGTTTATGGAGTACTTTGTGAGGACGAGGACTTACACGTATATTCGTACTATGGTAATAGGTGGTGGAGTCTTTTGCAAGTGATCCGAGAGTTGGGATTTATCTACCGAGTGGACATCTTCGAGGTGAGTTATCCTCACTATACTAAGGGGTCTAAGGCACCAAGGCCGGCCCATTGGATATGTTATCCTAGTAGTGTTAAATATTGAGTATGAGTTAGTGTTGCATGCTAGTGGTTATGCCAGTTAGGTAGACCTGTAGGACTGCCTGTGATGTTATATGATTATTGCATGCTCGGTAGTTATGTTATATGTTATGTGGGTTGGGTTGAGGTTGTACTACTCCATGTGGTAGCCAACAAACCCTAGAGTATTCCATATATGAGATGAGGGCCCGGTAGGCGTTCCAGACTCATACTGAGGACTCAGGAGTATGCCAGATATGAGCTGAGGGCCTGGTAGGCATTCCAGACTCATACTGAGGACTCGGGAGCATTCCAGATACGAGCTGAGGACCCGGTAAGCATTCCAGACTCGTACTGAGGGCTCGATGGAAATCCAGATACGAGCTGAGGGCCCGGTAGGCATTCCAGACTCGTATTGAGGGCTCGATAAGTGAGGGCTCGGTAGGCATTCCAAACTCACACTGTGGGCCCAAGGGTATTCCAGTCTATAGAGTTGTGGACCCGTTATGTGTTGTTCTTATTCATATTGTTATAATATGCTATTGTTGATATGGCTATGTGGACTGTATGTGTATCGGTATTTTGGGGGTACCTCACTAAGCTTTCGGGCTTACAGTTTCAGTTTATTGTTTCAGGTACAGTAGGGGATCGCGGCAAGGCAAAGGCATGATCGTACAGCTCTCCTATTATGTTTATGTTTCTGGGAAAACTCTAATAATTAGTATTTTGAAAACAAAGTTGTAATGTTTTGATGAGCTGACATGTCTTTTTAAAGTTTAAATTGGGTTGAAATTTTGTATGTTACAATTGATTCATCATCATGATTTAGAACTATCACTTATTTGTGATTTTATTATTACTCAATTTGGAATTGATGTTTATTCGAATTACTAGAGTTACCAATCGTCTGTAACCTTTACTTTTAAATTATTAATTTTATTTTTAACTTTACAAAATCATAATTTTAACAGATCTACATATACAAATTATCGATCAGATATTCAAACTACTATACTTCCGTAGTTTCAACCAATCATTAGATCATTATGAACTTACCGAGAAAAAATCTATATGTATAAATTATTATATTTTTTTTTTATCATTTTTCAATTGTTACCTTATAAATTAACTAAAATTATTTTTACCTTTCCAATCCGTGGTGTCCACGGGTTATAACCTAGTATATATATATATATATATATATATATATATATATATATATATATATATATATATATATATATATATATATATATATATATATATACTGATTTCTTCATATTGTTCCAAACAAAATAAAAATATATTTATGTTTATGTTTATGTTGGAAGGCATGTTTCCATCTTTTATATATATATATATATATATATATATATATATATATATATATATATATATATATATATATATATATATTTCTACTGATTTCTTCACAATGTTCCAAACAAAATAAAAATATATTTATGTTTATGTTTATGTTGGAAGGCATATATATATATATATATATATATATATATATATATATATATATATATATATATATATATATATATATATATATATATGGAATAGTGAATATGTGGCTGTCATGTATGTAATATTAGGTATAGAACCATTAAAATTGACTTTATTTTTATTAAAAAAAAACACAATTTTATTATTGTTAGATTCTTCCTATTACTTTTGAGTTCATATTATTTCTGATTTCATAATTTAATCGCAACATTTATATATTTCAAATGTGTTGTTTATATTAGACCTCTAATAGGCTTCATAACTTTCTTTGATACCTACCATATTTATACTTGCATGGTTCTTTTTGATGTGTTACGAGAAGAAATTTGTTGAGTTTTTAATGAACAATTTCAATCTTTCACTATTGTTTTCTATATTAAATTTTAATATCAAAACTTATAAGTACTTGATAATGTATTCTTATACATGGTTTGTGGTGCAAAATTATATATTTTAAACTCCATAAAAATATGTACAAAGCCTATAATCTTGTCTAATATAGGATAGAAGAAAAGACGGTAGAGAGATTTGTTTGCATTTTGTTAACGCTATGTAGTTTTTATGGTTCTATACCTAATATTAGGTACATAACAGCCACGTATTCCCTAAGCCCATATATATATATATATATATATATATATATATATATATATATATATATATATATATATATCCAGAGCAATTACCAGAGACGGTGATTAGGTGCATTGAATTTGGAGTGGCGGCCACCATCCTTAAATTTTGCTATTGGGACAGATATCGATTTGGGCGGTCAAGAATATCAAATATTTCCTTTGGCTGACTTGGATGTGGTGGTTAAGTCGCTGCCCGAGTTTCTAGACGCCATGCCGAAAATGATGTGATTTTTGATAGTATAGATTTCGAGTACAATGTTACTAATGAATGCTCCAGCGAAGATGGGCGTGATAGAAACAACTCAACCGATGATGCAGATACCAGTCCAAGTGGAGGTGGTGGAGGAGGAAATCACATGGATCATCATGATGACACCCGTCGAAGATCAAAAAGAAAGAAACCCAAAGATGTAATAACTACAACTCTTACTATTCTTTTCTTCCAACATAATATATAATATATACCAATTACTTTAAGAATGTTATTTTTTCAGTTGGAATGGACCGGAAGACGTGGTGTTAGGAAAAAGAACTTTAATGAGCAGCAGCATGAAGCACTACAGGAAAATTTCAATTTAACTATGGAAAAATTCCATAGCAAAAAGCTAAAATTCCGTAGGTAAACCTGAATAGCTACGGAATTTGCTACACAATTTATCAATTAGACTTCATAGCTTTATTTCTTGTAGCAAACTGTTTAGCTACGGAATTATAATTCCGTAACAATTTTGTTATGGAAATTTCTACAACATCTATTTCGTTGAATTTGAATTCCATAGCGAATTTCGTAACTATTTTTCCGTAGAAAATTTCGTAGCTTTTTGTTCCGTAGCAAATTTTGTATCCGTTTGTTGCGTAACAAATTCTGTAACTACTTGTTTCATAGCTAATTCCGTAGCCATCTGTTCCATAGCAAATTCCGTAGTCATCTGTTTCGTAGCAAATCCGTAGCCATTTGTTCAAAAAACAATTTTATCCGCATCAATAGGTTCCAAAGCAAATTCAGTATGATAAAAATATTCAACAAAATCCAATTTTCCAGTTATAATATTCATACAAATGTATAAAAATGTCGTAAATATAAATTTAATAGTTATATCGTCGAAAATTCTTCTACAAGGTTGTCTACTCATCAAAAGTGAATATTAATTACAAATATAGTCACACAGTTTAGATTTGAGAGAAAGCAAAGTTCTTGATTGCATCTGTTGCAGCAATAACTACCTGTTAATCATTAAAGTAAAAAGAACATAAATAAGAATATTCAAACATCAATAGATGTTGACATGGTTAACAAAATCAATAGATTCAGAATTTTTTTCCATCAATGAGAATATCCAATATCATAAACGTTAATTCTAGGTTTAATAAACTATGGCAAGCAGAAGAACATGGCTTAAGCTAAAGAATCAGGCATACCTTGTCTTATGGGAGGATGGAGGCACCATGTTTTGTTCTAAATATATGTTTTTGGATTGCTTCCTGAATCCTGCATATTATAAATAATAAATATTATTATTACTATTATAATTATCATTAAAGGAAGGATTGTAATAAGCATAACGTTGTAAGTTATGCACTCTCTTCACCTTGTATAAGAGGAAGCAAATTAGCATTGTCAACTGTAAAATGATTAAAACAAGAGCCCATTAACAAATGTCATCTCCCCAAACAAATTATGCAACTTATAAAAGATTAAATTATAAATACAACTGAAAAGTGTACCACATGTTTTCTTTCTGTAAGGCTTTTTCACAGGTGTTACTGCAGAGCTCTCTCAATCAGACAATTCAGCTTCATAATTATCATCAACATCAGAGCTTACATCTTCTACAGACACCATCTGCTTTCGGCTTCTTTTACCCTTTTCCATAGAATTAAACTCTTCAACTTTGTGAAACTTCATATCTGTCTTTTAACAACTCCTCCCAATAACTTGATCTTTCTAGTTCTTGTATTTCCTCTTTCTCTTTTGAGGCCTCATCAATGTACTCAAAATTTGCCACCTAATCATATTGACATACACAATAAATATTAAAAAGTTCAAATATTTATTGTAGAGGTCAATAATGTCAATTTATAGTGTCGGAAATGAAAAAATTAAATGCTTTTAAAAAGACATCTTCTTCTGCTTCATCCATTGCAGCATTTTCTTCTTCAATGTAATCATGGTTAAGCAGTCTATCAAAGTGTCAACCATTGCAAATGTTAAAAGAATATATAACAAACCATTTAGAGTTATTTCTTTTTTATTTAACGAGCTTAATAAGAACAACTATAAATATAGATGAGCATATATCTTGTATTATTTACCTATCTATTGCAGTATCATCGTATTGGATTTGTCTTGATTTCATAGCCTCTTCATTCTCATCAGCAAATAATTCCTTTGATCCATACGTGATAATGTCATCCAGCTCTTCCTAAATTGTAACAAATAATAACTAGATTACATAACCACTTCTTAATCAATGTAATATATTTTGTCTACATGCATATGAACATCAAATTACTATAAACATGTACCTGATTGATGTTTTAATTTTAAGCCTCCCAGCAACCAAATGCTCCAACACCATCTTCTTCTTGGTCATCCCCATCATCCTTTATTGAATTGTTCCTCTTTTTATAAGTATAAAACATTATAACCTGAAAATGGCAGTTATCAGAATTTACAGAAACACCCTTATGTTAACCAGCCAAAACACAACATGATCTCCTGTGATAATTTATAACGTTATTTTTCTGTCCAAGATGATGAGTTCTGGCCATTGCTAGTTGGAGATCAGCATGTGGCTTGCAATCACTATTACAAAAATATATCAAGATAGAAACATGCAACTACAACAACAAATAACTACTAAAAATTACAACTTTACTTGTCTTAAATATACAGGCTAACCTAACATTGAATAAAAGTAGACCCCAACCACACTACATAATCTACACACAAGTTGCATCTTATTTTGATGACAATCAATGAAACTCAAGTATACCATATGTTACTCATCCAAGTCTTAAAAGTCCAACTCAGTAGTTTATTGTACTGCACATTAACATTTATAAGTATACTGCATTAGATAATAATAATATATATCAAACCACCACAAACAATCAGCTCCTGAGTAAAACAGTAAACCTTGTTATAATTCCATAGAAGAATTCCATCTTTTACAAGATCAAACAAAGCATCAAGATTTTAGTCAAGAAACACAACATTGAGAAAATAGTAGTTCTCGAATCATGATAATCAAATAAACATCAATAAGATCATACAATTTATGTAAGTGGAAAATTATTTTCTTAAACACTTACCAGTTGTGATTGTCCTTAATCATTCTTGACCACTGTTGTCCCAGATTTGCAATTTGATTCGTTTTACATCAACCTCAATGATCAAAACATCAGAGCTTTTCTGATATATTCATTTAGACCATAATGATACACATAAGTACGTGTGATCTAATCCTCTATCTTACCAGAATTATGAACAAGAATAGGTCCCTTTCATTGGAAGACAAATACTTCTATTAAAGTGTTCACTTTCTACAATAATTATTTCGTAACTCAACTCTACTCACAAAGTAGATTACTAATAACAAGAGTCACAATTCGCTCAAGCTCTAGCTGGTGGAGCAGCCATGTCGATTGATTTAAATTAATCAAATTGAGCATAAACCCTAGGAGAACTTGCAATTTCTAATCTTCTTTCACTGAGTAACAAAATTTGGGGACAATTACAAACAAATTTCAAAATTGTTATAGTAAACAGAAAAAATTTATATATATATATATATATATATATATATATATATATATATATATATATATATATATATATATATATATATATATATGTTTAGACATATTTACAAAATCAAATTCCTATGTAAAGATTTACCAGATCACAAAGAACAAAGAAAGAGAGATCTTGAACTATATATAGGTTACCGGAGAAAGATCCATCTAATTTGAGAACAGTAAGTTTGATAGATATTAAAGGAAGTTTTACATACCTTATACGCATAATCAGCAGAATCAGCCTTGTCTACCTCTAAAACTCCCATACAACTTGAATTATGAGTATAGCGTGCTTCTGTTGTTGCTGATGGTGATGATGATCGGTACTTGATTGGAATAGAGTTGAAACAGGAGATTTGGGGCTGAAATCAACGTTGTATAAGAAGAATCAGACTTTGCTTTTGTTGTGCCACTACAAGGATCGAGCCCTATGCAGACGACAGTTCTGGACTCTTTACCGATGATATGTCGTCTGTAAAACTTATACCGACGACATGTCGTCTGTATAAAGTCGTCGGGATAGCTCCGTTGGTAAAAGTCGAAAATATCGTCGGTACAGGTGTCGTCGGTATAGAACAACCAATACCGTAGTCAATAAAGGATCATTGGGATTGATTTTCGAGAAAATAAGGAAAAGTTTTATTCGGACCCTATACCGACGACTTATTGTTGGTACAAGTTATCGGCAATACTGACGACTTGTAGTCAGGAAAAGTGTGGGCAATAGAGATGACTTGTCGTCTGGAAAAGTAGATGCAAATTACTTCCATCCTAGTATTACCGACGACATGTCATCTGGAATGTCAAAACCGTTTTTACCGTTAGAAAGCTATACCGACGACATGTCGTCGGTATAACCTTTTTTTAATATTTTTCACAGCTTTTGTTATATATACCAAATCTGTTTTTTAAAACAAATCCAAAAATGATATTTGCAGAATAATATACCATTAAAATCCAAAAACACTTAATAAACATACTATAACATTAAAATTCAAATTCTACTACATAAAAAAATAACAAAAAAACAAGTTTTTAACAAACATTGTTGTCATTATCATTCTAGTTCTCCTCCTCCTCCTCCTCCTCCTCATCATCATCATCATCATCATCATCATCAAGTTTAGTGGAAGTTTCGGAGTTATTTTGTGAAAACATATTGGGATTAAACTGGAATTGTGGTTATGGGTGGAAGTTAGGAATGACGGACGCGAAACTGTTATTACACATTTATTGCATTTGTAGCATTTGTTGTTCCATGAATTCGTTGGGATAATACAGCAACTTGGAATTTTCAAAAGATTGGGATGTGGAAGCTTTGGAACGTTTGGTAGGTTGATTTGGAAATAAATTATTGATGATGCTTGGTTTCCTTCCAATTCCACGAATATGTCCATGTCTCTCACCGAGGGCACGAGCGAGATATTGTTCTTCATTTAAGTTTTTGTTCTCCCGGAACTCTGATTGCATCAACATCATCTCTCATTGAATGTTTTCCTAAAATAAAGAAAACAATAAAAATACATAATTAAAGCAAATAACTAAATTTTTACACCAAAATAATAATAATAATAATAATAATAATAATAATACTAATAATAATAATAATATACCTTAAACTAACTATAATAATAATAACATATTTATCAAACAACTTATAAACTTTATTTATTACTTACCCAAACCACTTCTGCTTGTGGAGTACACCAACCCCGACTTTCTTTAAATCGCATCTGTCTCCAAGCCTTGATATGTTGCGGGTCTTGTCCTTTTTTTCTCTATAATAAGCCAAAAACAATATATATATATATATATATATATATATATATATATATATATATATATATATATATAACAAATTAATTTAATTACCTCCTCATGTCGTCTGTCTGCATATGTTCTACTTCCATGAGAACTCGTAAATTGAAGTTTGGACATGCTCTCTTTACATTCTTTTCACTGCTTCCTATAACCCTCATCCAAAAAAAGAAGATCAATCATCTTATCCCAAGCTTCGTCGTCCATATCATCCGGTGGACATTGCCTTGTACCTTCCACATCATTATATCCACCAACCCTATCAAAATAATTTTTCACTTGATATTTGTACTATTTATAAGCTATTTGGCAGTCGCTCTATACAATTGCTCGAACGGCTTCCGACACATCTGTACCCCGATACATATCAAGATCAAAAAATGTCTACAATAAAAAAAATTAATTAGTAAAAGAATATTTTAAAAGTATAAAAATTTTCACATATAAAAAGGCATTTTGTACTTACTTCAATCTCAGGATACATAGATTCATAATATTGGAAATGAACACGTCTCTAAGTCCTATAATGGACTGGTACGTGATCTGCCACAAATTTTGAGATAAACCTTGTCAACATTTTGCCATTTGTATTTATGAATCTATAGGTGCCTCCGATATGATCAATTTCCACAGGTAAAGGTTGACCACTGTGATTGAACTTTTTTCGCATATTTAAGCATCTTCCTTTTCCACGCCGATGCGTCGGATTTGCTACATTGACACATAGAAGTGAAAATTTAGAAATTTATAACTTTAAAAATATATCTAATATATCTAAGAATTTCATGTAACTTACAAGATTGACAAGCCGTCGGTACTTTGTCTGCACGCTCATGTGGAGGTCGTTCCCCGCCGTCTCCTCCATGCCCCCACGCAACATGTGTAGCCATCTGTTTAACAAATATTAGAAAATATACTAAACGTACTTTAAAAAAACTAATAAGCAATTTTAAGCAATCAAAATGTATAACCATTAGAAAATGTACTAAACATACTTTAAAAAAACTAATAAACAATTTTAAGCAATCAAAATGTATAACAACCGTAACATACCATCAATCAGAATCATCACTAGAATAATGTTCATGTACAACATCATAATTAATGAATTCGTCATCATTTAGGAAATCGTCATCATTATCTGAAGAATACGTATCACCACCATCATCGTCATCACTAAAGAAGCTGCCATCGTTTATAATAGGAGCCACGCTTGATTCACCATGGTCATCATTATCTAAAAAGTACCTATCATCACCATCTATAAAGTATGTATGATCTTCATCATTACCTAAATTGACAGTCAAGGAAAAATCATTTGATCGGGTGTCATTCACCACATCTATCTCATTAACACCGATACTTGGATGATCCCAAAGTTTTCGATGGTGAACATATTCCACAACTCTCTAGTTATTGTTTCGAGTAGGATCTTGGAGATAAAACACTTGTTTACCTTGAGTGGCTAAGATGTATTGTTGATCGTCATACCATGTTTTACCGATATACCATTCATGACTGGTATCGATAACAACGATATTAATTTAAAATTACTAAAAGTATGTTGCTATTAATAACCTAATTAAGCTAAAGTCGTAATGACCAACATTAAATCACTAACAAAATTAAACACTTTCAAACCATTGTTAGCACTTTACAATACAAACAATAGCATCTATATACAAAAAACTATAACTTATCAATTAAGAACTTTATGAATTCATCTTATATACACTCAAACTAGTAAACATAAATATCACATAATCATACATGTATACAATACATTCAATTCCAATTTTCAATTCATCTTAGACATACAATACAAAAGTATACATCTAAATACAAAATCAAACATCATATAAAATCAAAATCAAACATACAATTCCAATTTTCATCCAATTTCATACAATCAAACATACAATTCCAATTTTCATCCAATTTCAAAATCGAACATAGAATTCTAATTTTCATCCAATTTCAAAATCAAACATAGAATTCTAATTTTCATCCGATTTCAAACATACATTCAATTTCATACAATCATACCACATTGAGCATAAACAAACCATGCCTATATAACTTCATTTTCATTTTCATGCCAAAACACACTTTCATTCCTCAAAATGCATATATATATATATATATATATATATATATATATATATAAGCAATTAACCAAAAAAAATCTAAGAAAGTATATATGTCAAGGTGTGTTGAAGGAACAAGAAAAAAAAGAATTGCATTCATCTTTCCTTAAGCAGGGAAAAAATCAAAAAAACCAACCTTAAAATCGGTGGTGAAGGTAGGTATGTCACCGGAAATCATTTTCTATGGCGGTGGTCACCATTCTTGTCCGGTCGGCGGCAGTGTTTTAGGGCTCCAAAACTGGAAACAAATCCTACAAAATCTGAGTAAACACTCAAGCTCTTACTAATTAAGAATAAATCAAGGACTAAGACCTTACCTTTTAGCTGGCTGATGAAGTGGAATGTTGGAAATTGCCTGGGATCGCCGAAGCTTGAGATGAAAATGGAAGGGGCAGCCAACTGGAAAATGAAGACTGAAAGTGGTTTTGTTACAGCGAAACCCTATAGAGACGACATGTCGTCTCTATAGGTAGACAAAAACGGCGCCGTTCCACTTCACGTAATTAAAAAATAAAATAAAACAAAAAAAGGTTTTCTTGTGGATCGGTCCCACCTTTTCCAGACAACATGTTGTTTGGATAGTGTGACCAAAACGACACCATATCCCATTTCTGTAAGATGGACAAAAAATAAATCGAAATTAATTTTTAAGCACCCTATACCGACGACATGTCGTTGGCATAGGCTGACCAAAACGGCATCGTATTGCTTTTCTGCGACAAAGAATTACAATAAATCGAAAATAATTTTTTAATTCCTTCTCCCGATGATATGTCGTCGGTATAGAAATTCGATATACCGCCAGTATTTTTTTAATTGCTTTTCTAGTCAAAGATATATGGTCAATGTTTGAAAACGCTGTCCAGACGACATGTCGTCTCTATAGATCGACTTTTGCCGACGACATATGTCGTTTGGATAGGTGTCTTCTACAAATGGTTAGATCCTTGTAGTGTGCATGTGCGTAGGGAGAGATCAGAAAATCCTCGACGTCGCGTATTCATACACACATACATGCGATTCAGGGAGTAAGGTGGTGCACGACAGAGGAAAAGAGCATCAATTTATGGTAGAGATCTATTGATCGATTTGGGGCAAAGGCGAAAGACATCGATTTGGTGATGGGGATGGGGAAAGTTTGGGTCAAATTTTTTTGAGAGTCAGGAAATTTATTTTCATCAAGTGTAATCAATGTGGAAATTATTAATAACATATCATAATTAATTGTGCTGGCTTAGGTCTATTTTTTGGGATGTACATTCTTTTATTTTGGTAAAAAAAATGATTTTATTTAAGATACTAAATTGCTACCTTTGAAATTTTATTTTTTTTAATAAATATTCTATATTTTGCTACGAAAACATATTTCATAGCTACAATACTACGAAATATTCTGTAGCCAAATACCAAAGGAATTTGATTGCGTAGCAATTTTTCAAATTTGAAAGCAAGTTGTATACAAAAATATCTACGGTTAAGTTTCCGTACCAAGTTTCATAGTAGATTAGCTACAAAATTTTATTATGTAGCAAATTTTCGTAGCAAAATAGCTATGAAATGCAATTCCATAGCCAACTAGCTATGTATCTTGATTTTGTAGCAAATTATGTAGCCAACTAGCTACAAATATGAATTCCGTAACAACTTTCGTAGCGAACTAGCTACACCAAACAACTCTGTAGCATATTTCATAGTAAAATAGCTACAAATTTCGATTCCGTAGCTACTTTCGGTAGCAATTTAGTATTTAGCTACGAAAGGCAATTCCGTAGCCATTTCCATAGCATAATAGTTACGGCCACAAATTCTATAGCCTATTCCGTAGTACAATAACTACGGATTTTGATTTCGTAACAATTTTTCGTAGCTATTCAAGATTTTTCTTGTAGTGAAGGGAGAAGCAAACGAACAAAGAAAAACAAAAACAAGTCAAAGAAAAAAGAGCAAGTCACCACCCCATCAAGACCTCAACGAACTGCTGCCAGGAATGGTAACAAGTTGTCATCACAGAGCAATTAGGATGATGAAGATGATGACGTGGACGTGTCAAAAGATGATTCCTCAGAAAGCGAGACATTTATGGAGAAACTATTACCATTACCATTGATTAGCCAATCAGTTCCACCACCAGCACCGGCACCAGAATCAAGAAAGAAACTGGTGCTCAAGTTTTCACTTTCAAAGAAGCCAACAGACAAAGAAGAAAGCTCAAGACCTATCGTAATTAGTGAGCCTGAGCCTGATCCATCAACATCAACAAATGGGTTGGATTGACGCAGGCCTACTAGGATAAGAAGTAAATCAATGACAAAGCTTGGTGGAATGAAAACAGAAGCGGATGATAATGAAGTAGCTCAAAAGAGAAACACAATCATGTTTAAGTTGAATCAACATAACAGTGGTAGTCGGTAGATGATGGAAACTAATTCAAATGCCAATAATTCATCTGAGCCTGAGGGCATAACAAGATCATTGAAGTTTAAAGCAATTTGTCGTGAAACAGATGCAGATGATGATGAGAAGCCGAATCTGATCACTTTGAGTACGCCGCCTAAGTCCTCGGATGGAAAAACTAATTGGTTGTTATTGTCAGGTCAAGAAGAGGGGTGTCGCACATCCCTCAGCTGGGTGACGAAGTTGTATACGTGAGACAGGTAATGTAATTTTTTTAAATTTATTTATAAATTTCAGATGATTGATTGATTGTTGTTTTTCAAGGCCTTCAAGAGTACTATATACAACATTCATCATCGGAACGTGGTCCATGGATACTATTCAAGGGAAACAGTATATATATACATATATATATATATATATATATATATATATATATATATATATATATATATATAAAGGTTCAAATGAGAACCAAAAAAACTTAAGAACCGTAAGAACCTCTAATTTTAGATGTTTATAAAGGGTTTAGGGTTTAGGGTTTACGGGTTAGGGGTTAGGGTTTAGGGTTATCCTAAACCCTTTATAAACATCTAAAGTTAGAGGTTCTTACAGTTCTTAACCTTTTTTGGTTCTCATTTGAACCACTCCCTATATATATATATATATATATATATATATATATATATATATATATATATATATATATATATATATATATATACACTACAAGAATAAGTACCCATAGGGACGAGTTCTATAGGGACGACATTAGTCGTCGCTATAGACTCCCTATAGGGACAACATATCGTCACTATAGAGTTGACCATTTTTTGTTGACTTTTTAAGATACGTGGACGACTTGTTGTCTCAACATGTTAAGCGGGAAAAATAAAGGATTGACGTGTTCTTTAGACATCTATAGAGACGACATATCGCTCTAATAAATAATAAAATTGAAAATAACATATTTTTAATTTTGAGGTAAATATAGGGACGTCATCCCATAGCTTTCTATGCCCAAAAATATATATATTTTTAATCTATTTAGCTGAGAAATTCGTAACGGTGTCCTTTTCCGTTTGATCGACTCCGGTCTCCGGTCTCAGATTTCTCTGGGATCGGAGCTTGGGTGCTCATCGAATAGATTGTGAGGATCCATCTTCCCCCCCTTCACTAACCCTAACGCCTCCATCTCTATTTCTCGTTCATTCAAGGCTTAGCAATCAAGCAAATCTAAAGAGTACAGGTTCGTTGAAGCTCATGAGCATCTCTATATTTGTGTGTTTTTTTCTTCCTTCTTCTCCATCTGTAACTCGTGATTTTCTTTGATTTCACAATTTCTCTCTTAGTTTCTCTCTTAGACGCGATTTGCTCCTACATTTCCCCAGCTTATTAAAAGGTATTTTGTTTTTTACTTCAATTGTTGAAATCCTTTGTTATTCTCATATCTCGTTGAAATCACAATTGCTTTCTTATGTTTGCTTAAGAAAATCCATTAATTAGTGTAGTGAATATCAGGCAGGGCAGCAGCAATTAGGGCAGTACAACAACAACAACTCCAGTTGCAGCTTTGGGAACCTATCAATACCATTCCATCAGGTAAAACAGAATTTTTTTTTCAATTCTAGTGGAATCAACGATTCCATTCCAATTCCATGCTACCAAACAAACAATTCTCACCTCCATCTTTGACTGCTGTAACAGTCAATCTAGCACTAGTGCTTTCCAATCCAGTAGTAATAAAGGGCAAATTCCCTTTATAAAGTCTTAGTTTTAGATTCAAATCATGGAATTGCTGATTGTAGAACTTCCTCTTGCATGTATATACCTTCATGGGTCTTGATTTATATCATCCCTGATATTCATTGAAACTATAGTTTTTTTTTTTTAATTTAATTTTCCCCATGTTTGGAAATAAAAAAGTTTTGGGTTTCATGGAAGAGATGACGTCTGTTTTCTTTTATACATCAACTATGTTCTATAAGTTCCTCAAGTACAATATGGTTGGAATTAAAAAAAAAGTCAACCAATTGCCATCTTTGACTTTGTTAATTGATGGTCTAAGTTTGTGGTTTGATTCTTTGAGCTTGTTTTGGAGATGAAGAAAAGGGATTTATTGTTTTTGGGACTACTCCTTTGTTTCATTCCTTTTTTAAACTTTAATTTTCAATGGTTTGTTGTTATTTTATTTATGATATTGAGAATCTAGTCTTGAAATTTGGGTTTGACAATATGGTCTTTTAGTGCGGTTTAAATTTATCAGCTTCTTAAGAAGTCAATATGCTAAGCTGAGTGTTCAGGAAGTCACTTCCTACTAACTCCCTGAAACTTTTTGAGATAAAAAGACCACAGTACCCTTGATAAAAAATAGAAAATGATGAAAATACCCTCGACCAAAATCACATCAACTTAACTAACCTCTTCAATCTCCTGAACAACACGGCTTGGTTCAGCACCTGGAAGATCTATTTTATTCAAATCCTGAAAAAAAAAAGTCAAATAATTTAATAGTGTTTTTTATTTTTATAACATTTTTATTTAATTTTGTATTCTTATTATTTACTATCAACTTACAGGAATGCTTCAAGGTTGTTTTCCAATGCCAAATAAACATAAGCCAATGTCTGAGCTTCCACTCCCTATAATATAAGATTAAGCACATAATATAATTAAATATATATATATATATATATATATATATATATATATATATATATATATATATATATATTTCTTTACATTAAAACAAAAGTAATTTAGTTTTTTTTTAAGTTCAAATGTGGAAGATGAGAAATACATACCTGTGAGGCATCTACAACAAGGTGAGCACCCTCACATGCAGCAAGAGACCTAGAAACCTGCATTCAGGAAAAAAACATTCTAATAATCTTCATTCTCTTCAGTCACTAAGTTATCAATAACTTAAAAGTCTCATTTCCTTTAAAAATAAAAAAACTTTCCTTATCCACTGCAGATTCGAAGAATTTATATTGACCTTTTTATTTTTTAAAGTTATCAATTCATCATCTTAAATGTTAGTAATATTTATTACGTATCATTTTCAAAGTAATTCACAATTCACAAATCACAAGGCCATTTTGGTCATGTAGTGAATTGTTTTTTTACTGGGATTTATGCAAAAACCTCTTTGGAACTTGTAATTTCACATAATTTTATTCCTTTCTTGTGATACTTTCTTGTGAACTTGTAATTTATCACATATAGTTGCTTCAAATTTATCACACAGTGTCCCATCCTATATGGAGATCATACAAACACCAACACCAGCACATCACTGGGTTGAGGTTTTGGTTTTCATGAAGTTCTTTTTTTTAGCTTTTTACTGTTTAAAGTTATCTAAAATCATAAAAGTCAATACCCTTACACATTATGATCAAAAGGTACCACATGAAGTCTAACATTAATCAAATCTAATAATATAAAATGTTCAAAATAACACAAATATTTTTTTTAAATATACAAAAGATGAAAAAAAGATTATGCATTGTTTTCTTTTTACTCTTTCTTCTTTTTAAAGATTTTTACATGTTTTCTCGATATTAGTAGTCAACAGGTGTTTGATTAATAGCTCTTTCACCAATGCTAATTGAATGTTAATAGTTTATGATCCTTATCGTGTATTGATCATTTATATGCACATGGTTTAGCTTTCAATTGTCTGACTTTTTAGCTTTGGATCTAGCTAAACAAGACATGTTAAATTTATATAAATAAGTATAATAATTAGCTACCAAGTTTATAGGGAAATGTGTTACATAAATGCCAACATATGTGAGAGGCTTAAGTTATGTTTTGTTTAGTGTAACACAATTATCTAGACACAATAAAAACGTTTATATATATATATATATATATATATATATATATATATATATATATATATATAATAACATTAAATTAATTTTCTGTATCCAAGAAAGTATGATAGAAAATATAGGTTAATTAGTAGAAAAGGAGCCAATAAAAAATGGTAAATATTTTTATATCATGTATAATTTTACATGTTACTATACAATCACTCAAACAGTCAAAAGATATCTTGACATGTTAATAATTTGTAAACGATGTACATAATTATAGTACATTAATTGTTGCTTCTTTCTAGGGTTATGCTCATATTGAGCACATGTAGCACACATTTCGTAGTGATTTGATTAAATTACATATATCATTCTTATCTTGTAGTGGGTTTTTAAGCACATGGTCATTTGTTTTTATATACTTTTGGTCCCTGAGTGAAGTTGATTATTGCAATTTAATATTCATTGTATTTGTATTTCTACCAAAACATTATATCTTTGTCTTTTTTTTTAAATACAATAAGCATTAATCAGTGTGTTTGGTGAATATTGGGCAGGGGAAGCAACAATTAGGGTAGTCTGAACAGGTACAACAACAACTCTAGTTGCAGCGTTTGGAAATATTGGGTAGTTTTCTTCTTGCTTTTGTTCTTCTCTACTCTTTTTGTGCTTTATCATATACATCATTATGCATATGAAATATCCTTATGGTGTTTGGATGTTCTTGTAAATGTCTAAATGATGCTTTATATATTGTTGGAATTGATACTTCTTAATCAGACAAGATACTTAACACACTAGGTCTCTAATCTTTATAAATCATGATACTTAACATATCATGTTGTTGACATCTAGGAAAGAGAAGTTGTTGAGCTGAGTTGGACAGCTTACTAAGGACTAGTCAAATTCAAAGTCAAAGTCAAATTCACGGACAATATTAGGTATGTGATGATAATATAATCCCTTACTGTTTGAGAAGAAGTATAAGTGATACAGTAATAATACTGGTCTTCATTTACAATAATTTATCAAAGTACAATGCTATTTCTTGCTATAATTGCTAGTTTTATCAAAGTATGATATATAACTTAACACAAATTAAGCACACAAAGTATGTTGAATTAGATCAGATATAGACAACTAAGTATAAACATTCAAGTTGTTTAGGTATAATAGAAGTAGAATGCTATAAAAAATAAAGCAATACAAGTAGAAGTAGAATGCTATAAAAAAATAAAGCAATACAAGTAGAAGTAGAATGCTATAAAAAAATAAAGCAATACAAGTAAGATGATATAATATGAAGAATATGAAAAATAAATCATAAATAAAAACAAATTAGTTTTATATTTACTATACATACAATCTAATTCTTGATAATCAAACAGTTATGACATTTGATAAGAGTTGGATTACACTGCCAAATCGAAGCTCTCCAGAATTCCTAAAAGGTCTTAGAAACTTTATAGAGATTGCAAAGAACCATGTCGATGGTGAAGGAAAAACATGTTGCCCGTGTAGAGATTGTGTGAATATGTATCGACAAATTGTGACTACAGTTTATGCCCACATACATGACCGTGGATTTCTTCAATCATATCGTATATGGATTCATCACGGGGAGGAATATCTTTCTTCGGATTTAGACAACATTTGGTTTCCTAAAAACCATACTACAACAACAAATGAAATGTTTGATGCAATAGATGATGTTATGGAAGAGGAAAATACACATGAATGAAATATTGATGGAGAAGGAATTGGTTTAGACCCATAATTTGATGCATTGTTTAAAGAGGCCAATACAGAGTTATACCCTGGTTGTAGCTGGATGTCTTCCTTAAACTTTGTAGCAAAACTTATGCACATGAAAGCCATCAATAAATGGACAGACAGTTCAATGGACCAACTTTTAGAGTTTTTAAGAGTTACATTCCAAAAAAAAAAATACGATTCCAGCTTCACACTATGAAGCTAAGAAGAAGCTGAAAAAAATTGGGTTAGGATATCAATCTATACATGCTTGTGTTAATGATTGTGCTTTGTTTTGGAAGGAGAATGAGTCGATGCAGAACTGTCCTATTTGTAACGAGAGCAGATGGGTTGACAAAAACACAAAGGGGAAGAAAGTGGCACAAAAAGTGTTGCGTTATTTTCCTTTGACTCCCAGGCTTCGTCGAAGATATGGTTCTAGATTCACGGCAAAAGACATGATTTGGCATCATACAGGGCGGTCAAATGATGGTAAGATGTATCATCCAGTTGATGGGAAGGCATGGCAAGAATTTGATAAGCGTTATCCTGAGTTCGCCAATGAACCTAGGAACGTTCGCTTGGGTTTGGCTGCTGATGGCTTTAATCCATTTGGCAACATGAATCAATCGTATAGTATGTGGCCGATAATATTGATAACGTACAATACCCCAACATGGTTATGTATGAAAGAGTCTTCTTTCATGTTTGACTTTGCTAATTCTTGGCCCTAAATCACCTGAGAAGGACATTGATGTTTTCTTGAGGCCTTTAGTAGACGAGTTGAAAATGTTATGGGACGAAGGAGTGCAAATGAGAGATGCAGCAACCAACACTATATTTATGATGCATGCAGCACTATTATGGACTATCAACGATTATCCTGCTCGTAGCAGTTTGTCTAGATGGAGTGGTCAAGGTTATAAAGCTTGTTCTACCTGCAATAAAGACACACCTTCATGCCGTATAACCAACAAGATAGCTTATGTTAGTCATAGAAGATTCTTGCATAGCAAACACAAATGGAGGGAGAGTTTGTTGTTTAATGGCAAAAAAAGAGTCGAGAAAGCCTCCCCGACGATTTAGTAATGCAGCAATATTAAAGCAACTAGACTATCTCCCGGATCGTATTCCAGGGAAACATCCTTGCTATGGTGGGGGTGTGAAAAGAAAGCGTATAGATTCAGAGTTAAATTGGACCAAACGGAGTATCTTCTTTGATCTTAGTTATTGGTCTTCTTTAGAACTAAAACACAATCTGGATGTTATGCACGTGCAGACAAATGTGTCTAAGAGTTTTGTGGGTACTTTGTTGAAGAATGAAAACTCAAAAGACAAACAAAAAGCAAGAGAAGATTTGGAAAATTGGGGTATTCGAGACAATTTATGGCTACAAAAGAATAACAACAAGATCACGCAACCACATCCAGATTACTCTTTCAAACCAATTAATCGAGAACATTTCTGTCAGTTCATTAAAGGAGTCAAACTACCCGACAGTTTTGGATCAAACTTTAAGAACAAGGTGCTTCCTAATGATTCAAATATAATTGGGTTAAAGTCTCATGATTATCACATCCTCATGCAACGACTGCTACCAATAGGGGTTCGAGCTGGTTTGCCTACGAAGAGTCGGTTTTCTGTGTTTTCATTACAATGTCGTCCGATGTCGAAAAAGAAAATCATTTCTCTTTCTAAAGAGGCCTCGAAAGCGTTGCATTGGTTTGTACTATACAACTGGGATGAAGTTAAATGCTATATATCGTAAGTATTTTTATTTTTTATATTTTCTTTTTAGGTATTGTGATAAATTAATTTGAACCCTTTCTCATACATACAACGAATTTACATCTAAAAAGCCGGGAAGAGATGTAAAAGAGAAATTTTCTTCATGGTTCAATGATAAGGTAGATATATTTTATACATATATTATATATAAATCTAAAGTATAATATTATTAGAAGTTATTAATCTTATATCTTTCCAGGTTTATCGGCTAGAAAGAAATTCGTCCCCTGAATGTACCAATGAATTAAAGGCATTGGCACATGGTCCGTTGAACGTGTTTTCTTACACTGCTTGCATAGTCCATGGTGTTAGATTTGTAGTATGTGATCGTGAGCTTCGACGTACTACTCAGAACAGTGGTGTTTTTACACTTGGAGAAGATGGTACACCTTTTTATGGTCAATTGGCGGAGATTATCCAGTTGAACTATTTAAGTGGTTACTCGGTTGTTTTATTTCGTTGCAAATGGTTTAATACATCGGGGAAAAGACGATCTGTTGAGAAAAATGGTATCGTTGCTATTGACATTAGTCGTGAATGGTATATCGGTAATGCATGGTACGATGGTGACCAATACATTTTAGCCACACAAGCGAAACAAGTGTTTTATCTTCAAGATCCTTCTCGAAATGGCAATAATTGGAGAGTTATGGAATACGTTCACCATCGAAAACATTGGGACCATCCAAGTCTCAGTCTTGTTAATGATGTAGATGTTTTACACGACACTCAATCATCTGATTATAACTTGGTTGTCGACGTAGGTAATGATGGTGAATCAAATGTGGTTGTTGAGAGATGTATTGCCCCTGTTGTGGATGATCAATCATTTCATTCTAACTTGGTCGCCGACTTAGGCTGTTTGCCCATGCAGGCAACTTTACATGAAGTTGGTGAATCAAGTGATGCTCCTATTGTGGAAGATGAAGGTTTCATTGATGATGATGAGGAAGACAGTGATACATACCCTTCAGAAGACGAAATTATTGATGATAATGATGAAAACGATGATGATCTTGTAGACACATATTATTCTAGTGATGATTATGATTGAATGTATTGTACTGTTTTTGTATCTTTAATGGATAGTTTTTACAATGTTTTAATTGGTCCTTATAATATTTGTTTAATTTATTTTTATTATTTATTTCAATCAAAGAAATGTCGACACATGTTGCACGGAGACATGGTGGAGATGGTGGGAATGAACCTCCCCGACGTCCACAGAAGATCCCGACATCCTGTGAGTCATGTAAGTAACTTCTTATGATAAAATATGTCTTAATATTGAATATATTTTTAACATAGTAACTTTTCAATTACATGTGTCAATGTAGCAAAGCCAAAGAAAACTCGTATGAACGAACGAAACATAAATTTGTATCGAAGGTTTGATGATAACAAAGGGCCACTACCACTTGAAATTGAACTTACGGGAAAACAATTTAAGTTTTGTGGAGACAATTACCAAGTTTACATACAGTGTGTCTCAAATAGTGTTGCAGAATTTGTCCCTTTTCACTATCCAAGTTGGAAAGATGTCCCTAAAAAATTCAAAAACAAAGTTTATCTCAAAGTGTATGTAAGTATACAATATAATGTTTTATTTTTATTTAAATCTTATAATTTTTAGATGTGTAATAATCCTTTCTTTTGTAGAACTATTTTGATATTGAAGCTTTTCGAGACGCACCTTTCTGGAATCAAATGATTCAAGGAATCGACAGTGATTGTGCATCGTGTTACAGGCGTCGGAAAGGGAAGTTGAAGGAACATTTTGATACAGTGGGAGGCTATAAGGATGTAGACTTCGTAAAGAGAAATCCCCCACGGGCACAGTCTGAAAAAGAGTGGGGTAAAGTTATCGACAAGCTTTACACAAATGAAAAATGGAAGGGAAAGTCTGTACAAAATAGTGAGAACAGAGGAAAACAACTTTATCCAAGTTCACATGGGGGTGAACCCTATTCCCAAAAGCGGTTTAAGGAAGTAAGTTTTTTTAGTATTATTTAAGGATTTATTAACAGATATATGAAATCATAATAATAGTTTTTTTTTCTAACTCTATATAGAGAAAAGCAACAGGAAAGGTGAATTATATTGAGGGTTGGAAGAAGAGTCACTATAAAGAAGGTCGTGGATGGTGCAACATGCGGGCACAACAAGATTGGGTAAGTGAAAAGTTTAGACTTATTGTTCTTATTACTTATAGTTGGACAGGTTGGTTGTCTTCTTTATAGTCGTTATGCTGCCAATTTTTAGTTAAAAAAAAAAACTAATGTATGTTTATTGTTTTTTTGTTGTAGGTTAAAATTGAAAATGAGTATAAGAAAATGTTGGACAAGGTTGGTGGTAATGAATCAAAAGTCAAATAGCTAGAATGCTTGGCTCGTGTACTTGGAGAAAGGAGGGGTCATACACGGGGTGTTGGTCGAAAAGTGAAAAATGTAGCACCTTATAATATCCCGGCTCCTTCAACAAATAATGTAGACCTCAATGCATTTGCTCTTCAGTTAACTCAACAATTGACTCAGCAATTGAGTCAGCAGTTTAATCAACAAATGCAACAAATGTTCACGTCTCAAAATCCAAACAACCAACCTCCACCTCCGGTTCAGTTCAATATTGATCTCTCACAGGTACAACTTCCGAATAGACAAGTGATATGTAATGATGATGGTCAAAGTGTGGATGATCAAAGTGATGATGATCAAAATAATGATTGGCAAACTTCTAGTGAATCCGATTAAATTAGGTAGTATGTGTAATTCAATGAAACTTTTATACATTTCAAATGAATGTTATGGTAAATGTAAGACTTTAAATGTTTTGAGATTGTTTTATATTTTAATGTTTTGCGATTGTATTGTATTTTAATGTTTTGAGAATGTATTGTATTTTAATGTTTTGCAATTAAATTTACCGATTTAGCTATTTTGTAAATTTTCTTCTGTTTTAACAATTTGGAAAATTATAATGATTAAAAGGAGCTATATGGGCATACCTATAGGGACGGTTCGTTTGTTTTTATAGGGGTATCTATAGAGACGACCTCTACAGATGCATCTATAGAGACGACACGTTGTCTCTAGACAGATGCATCAATCACGACGTTACACCGCTGCTATAGGGTGGAGGCTGCCCACTACGTATCCATCTATGGAGACGACTTTTTGTGTCTATCGCTGCATCTATGGAGACGATCTGTCGTCTCTATAGCTGTAATTGTGGAAACGACAAGCCGCTTTAATAGATTAATCTATAGAGACGACTTGTCGTCTCTATAGCTTTATCAATGGAGACCAATAACTTATAGCGACGAGTCAGTATAGGACGACATATCATCACCAAAGGCTACCAATTGCGACGAGTTTATTAGCGACGACAATACAGATCTATTGCGACGGGGCTATGGAGACGAGAGCTATAGGGACGACATATCGCCCCAGACACCTATAGGGACGACTTTTGGAACCTATAGAGACGACAAATGTCGTCCCTACAGGTCCCATTTGTTGTAGTGATATATATATATATATATATATATGTATATATATATATATGTATGTATATATATATATATATACATACATATATATATATATATATATACATATATATATATATATATATATACATATATATATATATACATACATATATATATATATATATATATATACATATATATATATATATATATATATATATATATATATATATATATATATATATATATATATATACATATATATATATATATATATATATACATATATATATATATACATACATATATATATATATATATATATATATATATATATATATATATATATATATATATATATATATATATATATATATATATATATATATATATATATATATATATATATATATATATATATATATATATATAAGGGAAACAGATTTCACAGAAAATAGACTTCATAAATAGGTAAAGCTTATGCTCCTCAAATCCGAACATGCATTTTCATCTGCCATACATTTTATTGATATTTTGATTTTAGGTTTCTGGTTCCATTGACTCTGGAGATGATTGAGCTCAGGATAATCAACTATCACTATAGAAGTTTTGAAGCCATGAAGCATGACATCACAGTGATGCTATCAAACGTGCCTGCCTATTTTTCAAACAACGCAGAAATGTCCGCAAAGCTGGCACGCCTTTCAGACTGGTTTGAAAGAAAATTGTCAAAGCTGTACAACACAAGAGAGGATCTTTTGTAACATGGAGGAGAAAACAGATACATATATATATATATATATATATATATATATATATATATATATAGGTCATAAATATAGTAGCTACACATCCATTTTTAGGGGATGATGAATCTTTCAAGCATCTTTTCTTTTCTTCAAAACAAACCCAGAGGAGAGGAGAGGAGTATTTGGTTTGTTCCAACCCAAATACTACCAATAACAATATAACAAATTTGTATATTTTCTTTTTTTCCATATCATGTAGAAGGCAAAAAGTAAGAATAGAAGAAGCTGCAAAACATGACTGATTGCCATTTAATTATTGTATTTTGTTTTAATTTAATAATTAATAATATATCGACTTTTATTGTAATATCTTAAATTGAATTTTTCTTGCAAATAATGCTACTTTGTATGGGCACATTCAGTCCAGAAACGGAGTTAATTAGCATAGGTGGAATAAAACTCAACATATTTTTGGTAGATAGATGAGATGAAACCAAAATCCTTTCATTCCCTATATTTTTCTACAATATATGGTTAGACAAATGTAGTAACCAGTGTTTGTCTCATATATATACTACCAATTACCTACCTACAAGCATCAAGAATTAACTGTAAATGGTATGGTATACTAACCGATTACTTGTGAATCCCCATTTTGCAGGACAAGTTTTGTTTGGTTCACCAATTAATAAGAACAAAACAATCTTGAGAGTTTTTTTTTCCAAACTGCAATGCACAATAGAGGATCTTTTGTAAGTGGGTCATAGTTTTTACTTTGTAGGGGATAAATCAATATGTCGAGTATTCTTTCTTTTCCGTGTTAAAACTTAAACCCAAACTGAGATTGTATTTGGGTTGGGTTATTCCAAGTCCAACAATTAAATACTCAAATCATTTTCTTCTGTGGAGGTCTTGAATCACATTTAATATCTTCTGCTCGGTTATTGGTTTGGATATATTAATGTCAATTCCGGCTTCAATAAACTTGTTTAGTTCTTGGCCCTCTGCATGTGCTGTTAATCCAATGATTGGGATGTGCACACCATATTCTTTCTCCTTAACTCGTATCAGTCTTGTTGCTTCACAACCATCCATCTCCGGCATCTACAAGTTATATATATTCATTTGATATCATAAGCAACAGATCCAAATATTTTTAGAAAAAAAAAAGGTGGAAATTAAAATTGCCTACCTGACAATCCATAAAGATATATTCATACGGCAGAATATGTGAAGCTCTGAGATTTGTTTGATGACTTAGCCCTTTGCAGACCATGGTGAAAGCTTCTTTGCCGTTTCTACACATCTCAAAACTGACTCCAAGCTTCGAAAGGATCTTTTTGGCTATCATCTGCTGCAGAGAATCATCTTCTGCCACCAACACTTTTTTCCCTCTCAAAGGGCTACTACTTTGAATTTCTTCTTGTTTTATGATTTGATGATGGTTTGCATGTGGTGGTGGTGTGGCGGGGAAGTTGCCCCCAAATTCTGGAAGAAGATGTATCAACGAGTGTAGACGTGAGCCATGGAGCGGCATGGGTATGATGATGTCAGACAGGGGAAGCTTCTTCTGGTCGAGGCCTTGGAGTTGAATGCACTTAGAACCTAACCAGACGATTCTAGAACATACATTCTTGGAGTCTTTTCTAAATTCAGCAACTGCTTTGCATAGCTCATTGAAGTCAACCCATGTTGTATCGATCACAAGCAATATGAAATTTGGTACACGAAGACCTGTTTGATTATTATTATTATTCCTTTTTGGGATCGGCGACACATCAGTCCCATCCAGTGCGCTTAAAGGAACTCTAACTCCATTTGATGTTGGTGTTGGTGTGGGCCAGTTGAGGTACCCGAAACTTAAACTTAAATCAGATGATGATCTGTTTTGTTCCTCTTGTCGTCTAAACTCGCAGAGACTTTCTGATAGTTGTCCTATGTTTTTCACTGCTAAAACTTTAATTCCTCGCCCTACTATAAATTTTTGTGCCATCTTTCTCCTTTCATCACCGCTAATGAAGAGAACAACTATAGAAGAAGAAGGAGAGCTTTTCACAGTCTTGTCGTCTTCACTGAGATCAGATACACAAACCTTAAACAAAACATTGAACCTGAAGCATGTGCCCTTTTCGCCCACTTCCTTGTCAACTATGCGTATCTCTCCGCCCATCAATCGTACCTGCAATTAATTGTTCAATATCAGATCTTTTTATTTACTTGAGAATGAGAATGAGAATGTTAAATGTTAATGTTACCAGAGACTGGACGATTCCAAGGCCTAAGCCAGTGCCTTCAATTTCAGGACCTGTTTCTTTGACCTGAACATAGTTCTCAAAGATAGACGCTTTTTTCTCTTTGGGAATACCCTTTCCAGTATCGTTTACTTCAAATACGAATTCCATGGTATTAGGATCATCATGGTCATGGACTTCATCTATAAGCGCTTCGGTTCTGAAAAATAAGCAGCATCCTCCTCCTGTAGATTCTTCATCATGTGTATGTTGTAATCCACACTTCCTGGCCCAAGCGCGAACAAAAACATTACCCTCTGAGGTAAATTTGATAGCATTGCTGAGTAAGTTGGATAATATCTGTTTAAGCCTGCCTTCATCCCCTTTGACATGAGAATATTTGGTCAATGAAGCATCTTGGAGATCCAAAATCACATCCACTCCTTTTTTCAGACCAACGGGATAGAACAACTCAACCACACTCTCAACTACTTTTGTCAAGTCAAACTCTTTTTCTTCTAGCTCTATCTTCCCAGCTTCTATTTTACTTGTATCAAGAATAGAGTTGAGTATACCTGATAAGTTTGTATGATTGCTTAATCCACATAACATACATTCTTATGAAACGGTTAAGAGCTTACCATAAAGATCGCCTGAACAAACCTGCACAAGTTTCAAGTTTTTAGCTAATTCTGATTGTTGATCGACTGCGTTGATGGACATCTCTAACAATCCAGCAATGCCTGCTAATGAAGCACGGATATCATGGCTGGCAGTAACAAATGCAATACTCTGATTCATGCTCTTTCTTTCTGCTTCTTGTGTTGCTCCCTTCTGTTTTATAAGAGCAGCTCTTAGGCACATCTCTTTTCTTGATGCTCTCACTGTTAACACCACGAAACTGAAGATGGAGATAGAAACCGTAACAAATAGAAGCAACAAAACAATTACTAGTAATATATTCTTATGCATCATGCTTTCTGCTCCACCATCATATGGTAATGCCAATACATATACCTGAACAATTTCATAATTCATGTCAAGAAAATACATGCATATAAAAAAATTAATGTTGAGGAGCATTTTTTTATACCGGTTCCATTCCGATGATGTCAAGGGAGGAAGAGTAGTACAAGATATATTTTGTTCCTGAAATTGTTAAAACATGTGATTCCGGACCATAATTCCCCTTCCATAACTGAAAAGATATTGTCTTATTCTCATTCGGTTCATGTAGAACGATATAATTACCATCTTTTGTAGCCAAGTACAAAACTCCACGAGAAGGTTTAATGCCATTCATTAACGATTTGATGTGAAAGCCAAGTGAGATGACTCCATTTTTATCCACACCAGCTGTATTCAAGACAAGCAAATCATTTACATCATTCAATGACTTCCCTAATGAAGCTGTAGCACATCCATTTGTAGAATTCAAAGCTTGTTGTAACCACGTTTCATTAACCAAAACTTGAGATGGAAACACAACTGCATCTCCATACAACTTCCCTGTATCCGAATCAACAGGCTGAGTGTACCACGAATAACCGTTTCTAGAAAACGAAGTGTTGGAATAAATAGCAAATATATGTTGTTGGTTGTTTGAGTATAATGCAAAGAGCAAGCCATCTTGTCTGATATATGAAACTTGTGACACGTGTGGGATCGTTAATAATGCTTGAAATAGCAATGGAGACATTTCAGATTCTATGTGAGAGAATAAGATCAGGTCTGTTTTACTTTTACCCAGAGAAACGGTTGCAAGTTTAGCTAACTTGGTTGCTGATGATTTCATTGAAAACAATGTGGTTGCTGCATGTTGTATGACAGACCATGTTTCTTCATGAGATTTATTGGTCATCAAATCGACTTCTTTTTCAATTGCTTTGACCTTTAATATCCAAATTGGGATAATTAAGGTAGGAAGCAGTAGGCTTATTATTACCTACAGATTCATTAGGACAATGGTGAGTTAACAATAACCAAGTTGAAATCTTCAAGGCTGTTTTATTGAGTTGTGAGAGAAAATTAATTACCAATAGGATGAAGAAAGATATTGGGTTTGATGTGATCATTTTGTTGAGCTTCATGCAAGTTTTTGGTGATTGAATTGACACTTTGATGACGTATTTAGTTCCAAGATCTGCAAGAATATCCGAAAGATGAATTCTATAATGTTTTAACTGGGGGCCAAAACCAAAATTGTGAAATAAAAGCAAATATATAAACAAGTTTAATTCTGTTCAAAGTTATGGCATATAAAGAAAGTTAATATGAAATATTCTACCATTGTTAGTTGTCTGATATTTACTAACTGGGTAAAAGCTGACTGGGTTAGAAATTCTGACTGAAACTTGTTTGATTTTGCATACTTTATAAAATGACTATATTACCCTCAAACAACATTTTTTTTATTATAACTCATTTATGATTTACCATTTAATTTATAATATTTACATACAATATTTCTTTATCATCCAAAAATTTTTTGACAACATAGTTACAGGTTGAGTCATCACTGATGAATACTATAACCTTTACAATAAACATGAATATTAGCAATACTATAGAGCACATCCAGCAATCCAAGTATACACATACACACGATACACACATAGAAACAAACATGAATGTTATATTAATGTAGATCACATTCATCAATCCAAGTACATAGCATTCTATCAGCATCAAATAGCAAACCTTGTTGGGTTCAAATAGAGATTAACACAAAAGTGCAGAAAAGATAAAAGAAAGGGAAGCAACTGAGAGGGTGGGTGTGTTCACAAACAAAGAACTTTATTGATATAACCCAACAACATTTTACATCAGATTTGCATACATATATATACACTTGCCCTTAAGCTAAACTTGATCCCTTCCAACCTTTTCTTTAACAAATTGATGACACCAACTTATAGGGGTTTATACTTCACCACCAATTATGAAATAGCTATGGAGAGCATCATACACCATACAATCATACATCTTACATAATACTGAAACCTTTTTCCTTTTGTCTTGTAAAAAGGAGGTTCACACTTTTCAAACAAAAAAAAATCATAGAAAGTTATGGTTTCACTTAAGGCACATCAACGTCTCTTTTGTCATCTCTATCTCTTTTGTATCTATTTTCATATTTTGTGTTGTACACTGTTTATATAAATATAGCATCCAAACAGCAGAATAATTACGTGAAATTACGGATGGGAGAATAAGATTGAATGAAACAAAGGAAAAAAAAAGGGTCTTTAATGGATTTAAAACAATAATAATCATAAAGTCATACACATGTAATCTTGTCAACTGATTTCAGAAAAAAGAAAAAAAAATCGAATTTCATTGGCATGGTCTGATTTCATAATCATAAATTCGGATTTCATACACAATCATTTGATTTCATACATAGCACCTACAAAGCCTTCTCAAGTCTCAACTGCTTTCAGAGAAAAAAAAAAAGAAGAAAACGTACCTGCGCAGCTGTGGAGGTCGCCGCCGGCAGTTGCAGATGAGGTGTCACCGGTGGAAGGAAGTGCAGGTGCAGTGCTCAATTTATGTCGAAGGTAGCGCAGCTGAAGATGAATGGCCTTCTCGTTTCTTTCTATTAAGGCGAAGGGCATAAAACAGCGCAGTTTTTTTTACGAAAAGGCAGCAGTTACGAAAAATATTTATCATAATATACTTTTAAAATTATTTCCCGGCCCATTTAATTGTATTTTTATGTTTTTTTAATAAAATAAAAGAAATCATGTTAATTGTCTATTGAAGTTCACATTACTTGCGAAACCATTTGGCAAAGCACCGCAAACCCCTACCACAACCACCTGTGCCATGCTTCAACGATTGAAGTCTGGTTTTTAGTTTTCTTCATCTCAAGCATGCCAGTAACACCTACTAGTCTACCTTCTGTGTTGTGTAGTGTCTTAGTCTCTTAGAACTCCTGTGACACGATCACTTCAAAACAATGCTGAACTTCTCCTCCCCAAACCACACTACGGATGGCGGAGTTACCTAGTAGCCAGGGGTAGCACGGGCTACCCCTCAAAATCATGCGAGAAATATAAAAAAAAATTACAGAGGTGCTACTACTAGTGCTACTCCTAAGATTTTGACGAGGAAGATGAGGAATCAAACGGGCCATTGACAGCACCGAATCCCTCCTCCATATCTAAATGGTAAGAACCTTTTCCTTTTGTCCTTATGTTTCTGAATCTTTGTGTGCTCCTGAATGTTTTTGGACGACAAGTATCTTAAATTTAGGGTTTATGGTCTTCAAGTGACAGTTCCTTGAGGATGAGAATTGTTTGAAGTTTACAAATCAAGTCTCTTTCGAGTAACAAATTTGATCAGACATTGAGATTTGAGACAAATATTCAAAAACAATTCTTCAACATATCATGTCTGGTAACAATAAAGCCTCTTCTAGTTGTTTCCTTTTTGTATTTTGTTGAAAAATTATCCTTTAAACTATTGCCCTTCTTTGAGAGTGTTTACTACTTACAAGTTGATCATAAAAGGAACGAAATCAGTAATCGTGTATGTCTCTTTCTAATGTAATGGGTGATACGAATTAGATAGTTAATTACTTAAAGGGGTAAAAGGATAATTCCTAAATAGAGTTTGTTAGAGGTTTGCTAATAAATAGAGGATAGGATTACTTTGTTAGACAGGCAGAAATATCTTAGATTCTTATTAGTCTCTAGAGTTAGATTGGCTCATTGGCTATGCCTTTGAGAGAGGGATTCATCCCTGGGCAATCATCATCAAGGTTGTAGAACTCGCTACTCGGTACTTGCTCGGCTGACTAGGGAGTAGCGAGTACTCGGACTCAGTAATTCATGTAGAAATATTTTTAGGAAAATTATATATGATAAAATCATAAGTTATAATCATAATTTGATTGAAATATATAACAAAATTAGATACATGTGAATACATAAAAACATAAATACACACAAATGTCTCACTTCATAAATAATTACTGTAAATTTAAGATATATATGTAGTAATAATCACATGTGTGTGTTACATAATAAATCATTAAGTGTATTATACATATTAATCTTGAAATTCTTGATTTTTTGCTCTTTTTATGACAATTTTGACCCTTTGACCGAGTTTGACCAATTTTGACCGAGTTGGCCAAGTTTGACCGAGTAGGCCCGAGTAAAACGGAGTAGGCCCGAGTAAAACGGAGTAGGCCCGGGTTAGAGAGATGTTGACCGATGTTTGACCGAGTTTGACTTAATCCGAGTTTTTTGGCCGAGTTCACATTACTCGCTCAGTGGAGGGCCGATTCCGAATAATCAGCCGAGTACTCAGCCGAGTTTTGCAACACTGATCATCCTATCAGGAGATTGTATTCTCTATGTTGATTCATTCAATCATCAATTGCAATTCTTGTTTTCTCTATCAACCGTCCATTGTTTGTTTACTTTGTTTCAATTGTTCATCAATGGGTCTAGCTTCAAATGAAGTCTTTGTATTTTGCATTCGATGTGTTTGTGAAAAGTATTGGTTTGCAATTTAGAAGAACCTTACAAATTATAAGTATATTCTTGATTGTTGTCAATTCTGCATAACTAAATTAGTATATTGAGACAAAATTGATTGTATTTTTTTATTTAACTCCAAATCAAAACTAAATTGTGTATCTATACAGGTGATTCATTGAGTGTATGTTATGATCTAAAGGTACAAATGCACTCTTAGTAAGTACTACTGATCTAACCGTATCTTATGGGAGCCCCATTGAGATCATATATGTTATTTAATTTTATTCAATCATCATTTTAACTTTCTGGTCCATACATGCTAACCGGATCATAAATGCAAATAAAATGGTTGTGAAAATATAAAGATAACGTAAACGAATGGATTGAATGTAGATTTTTTGTGGATGATGTGCTGATTAGAAGGTACCTGAGGAAAAGCGATGCTACATTTCCTTTAAGGCTAATGTATGTATACGGGTCTTGTAACACCCATAATCAGAAAGACCAAGAAAGGAAAGGAAAACCCTAAGTCAAAGGGTCAACTCGTCGAGTCCAGGGAGGAACTCGGCGAGTCGGAGCAGGATCCGGAGGATCGATTAAGTAGCCGACTCGGCGAGTCGGCAAAGAGGACTCGGCAAGTCCGGTCTGAAGAGGGAAACCCTAAATCCGGGACTTTGGGCACTATTTAAGCGTCTTATTATCTCCATTAGGGTTCCTTGGAGCCTCTCTCATCCATAAACTAAAACCCTCAACCTCCATTGTTGCATATTCAAGTCTCTTGCCATTTTTGAGTGATTTGAATGAAGAAGGAAGGAAGGAATCATTGGGGCTTCAAGGATTGGATTTAGATCCAGAGTTTGGGTCACCTTTCAGAGTTATTGAAGGTATTAAGTCGTTATTTTCACCCTTGTTCATCTAGATCTACCTTAGTTATGAGTTTTGGGGCTTTTATGCCATGTCCTTGAACCATTTCGAGTTAGAGCCCAAATCTGAAGTTGCTACTTCAGATCTAAGTGTATTCTGGCCTAGAGAGTCTTAAAGTATCAGTCTTGGGGTGTAGGTGAAGCATGGTTGTCTTAAACCCGAGTTTGAAGTGTTTTGGGCCTAGATCTCCTTAGCTACACGTAGAGTTTGCACCTTTACGTGAGGGATAGGCTTTGGAGGAGTGGATCTACAGTTTGGAGTCCCTGCATGACTCAAAAAGTTTCTGAATGTGTGAAGGACTGAATAGACTCGGCGAGTCCTTCGAGTGGACTCGGCGAGTAGTAAGAAGATTAAGAGGAACTCGACGAGTTGGATGAACAACTCGGCGAGTCTGTTGAAGATTGTCTTGGACTCGGCGAGTCAAGTCGCGAAACCCCAATCCCTTCAAGTTAAGACTCGAATCAGTAAGTAGAGTGGAGACTCGGTGAGTTGGACAGGTCAGGACTCGGAAATCGGTGGACTCGGCGAGTCAGGGGCTGACTCGGCGAGTCGAGTCGCGAATGAAAGGATTCTGAGCTAATGAACTCGGCGAGTCAGTAAGCAGACTTGGCGAGTAGGGTTGACCTGGGAGGTTGACTTTGACCAGAGTTGACTTAGTTGACTTTTGGAGAACAGTTAAGCTAAGTGATATATGTTTTGATATTGGTAGCTCGGGGAGCTAATGGAGCAGCGGTTCAGGGAATTGTCGGTCAGCATCCAGAGGGGTTACCAGCAAGTTCAGCAGTACCAGGTGATTTTCCCTTTGTGTGAATAGGTCTACGACCACAATGACGGCCCACGTAGTTATGAGTAGGAAGACCCGGGGGTTAGCCCTAGGCGCAGTATGCTAGAATAATATTCAGGACCAAGGTCCCATGATAGCGGGCGGGTGCCCAAGGAATGGTTTATATGATAGTTTATACTTGTTGTCTGTGTGATACATGTATGTGCCTGGTAGGGAGGTGAGTGTGGGCGAGCTCCCGTATCTCACCAATAGCAAAGTGTGGACGGTGTTCCACATCTCATTAGCAGCAGAACAGGGGCGAGGCCCAAGTTAGGGAAATAGTGAGTGTAGGTTGGGCCCGTATCTCACTATCAGTAGGAGCATGGACGGGGTTCCATGACATTCTTTATATCCTCGCGTAGGTGAGACTACGCTCTACAACTTTCGTTTAGACTCCGTCAGCTAATTTTGAATTTATTATTATTATTTATTTTTAGTAGGCCGGGACAAGAAAACTCCATTATAAATTCATAACTTCTTCATCCGACGTCCGTTTTCGTCTGTCTTTTTACCGTTGGACTACTATCGAGGAGATCTTCGATTCTCGTTTAGATTGTGTCGGCTAAAAACTGCTCGATCTCAAATCGAGTATTCGGGTTGCATACCACTAAGTCGAAACTTCGAAAAATCATAACTTCCTCATACGAAGTCAGATTTGGGCGTTCTTTTTTATGTACGCTCTCAGTTTAACGTATTCTTCGACTTTCGTTTACATTACTAAGGCTAAATACCGCTCTATCGTAAATTCACTATTTACGTCGCGCTGTGCCGTAACGGTTGTGTCGCGAAACTTCGACAGGTCATAACTTCTTCGTTATAACTCGGATTTTGACATTCTATATATATTCGGAAAGCTCGTTATGACCACTACGTCTTCATGTATTGATATCGGGCTTACCTAATGTTTCATTTTAACTCATATTTTAATCCTTAATTCATTTAAGTCACACAATTAAGCACAAAACACATAATACTCAAATAATACATCTTTATTATTTCATGACGGGTTACAAAGGTTAACCTAGACTATTACATCGTTATTAATGACAAGCCCAGAAACACAGGCATTACAGTTATGAACAAATTTTGAAAATGATAGGATCCGTGATCTTTGATCATAAATAAAAAATTGTCAACACGGTCCAGGAAACAATCACCTTTAGCAAGGCAAAAAATAGTAAAAATCATGCCCATAAATGAATGAGGTACATGTCCAAATCAAGTAAGGATTTTAACAAGCGAAAATAGTCAAAATCAATGTAAATTACATATTGGTATTATATCAAAACATGGAAATATGTTTTTTATCATAAAAATTCAAGTGGAAGCCATAGTTGGTTCTTTACATTTGTTAAAGACTTTGATCTTAATACAAATTTTCCAAATTGGTTCTTATTAACATGGGAGAGATTGTGTCCTCTACATGAAATTTTCCCAAAATAACTAAAAAAGGGAATTTGAAATATTTTGTAATATTCATCCCCAAATAAAGGGAAAAGATATGTCCTCAGTGTTAAACAAAGCCGTGCTTTTATTTGTATCAAAATATAGGGTGCCATTAGATATGGGCCTGGGGACTACATGTTGGACAAAACTATGTTAATATACCCTCCTTGAAAAGAACTTATTGGGTTAAATGGTGGCAAAAATTTGACCCTAAAGTTATCATTGGTCAAGTTATGGATGCTCTAGTGAAGCATGACAATAATCAAAAATTAAAATTTCCTAAGGTGGATAGCCAGTCTAATAATGATGATGAGTTGCTATGGTCCATTATACGAAAAAAAATATTAAGAGAAAATCAAATTATTTCGCATGATAAACAAAATAAACTAATCCAAAAAAGAGAAAAAATGTTAACATATTTCTTTTTGGAAGATGATGACAACATGTCCTCACAAGGATATTTTGATGATGAAGATGTGGATGGTATTGATCTTAGTTTAGAAGAACAAGATGATCAATTAATGAATGAATTTGCAAGTATCAACTCCAAAGAAGGTGCATCGACCAAAAACAATGAAAAAAGACAAAACCAATAAAAAAATCTGATTCAGCCAAAGAAGATGGAATCTTTGCAAATTAAGTGGAATCTCTGTAGTCACCTTTTAGAGAATCGAACAGAGATAATAAAACCAAATGATTTTTCTACTAAAAGAAAACAAAACCATTTTCCAAGAAAACATTGATGCTAAATTTTGGGTTTCATGTCTAACGATTGTCTATAAATAGAGCCTTGCTCATTTGAAGAAGCCATCCGAAAATTTTCATATCTCTCTCTAATTTCTTTAGTATTGTCTTTGTGTTTGAAGTTGTAGAAGTTTTCAGTATCGTAGAAGTGTGTAAGGATCTCATACCCATGGACCCAAATTGTAAGTTTTCTTTTCTTTAAACTTTGTAATCGTTTATGTATTATGTCTATGTTGTGTTAATAAAGTTTTAGTTATTTAAATCATCTGTCTACATTGGATTAACCAAAAAAAAATAACATTTTTATTTAGTAACTTTTCTATTTTGGGAAATTCGATCCTAATGCATTTTGGTATCAGAGACATGTATGTAGTAGGCTACGCATTAATATAATGATCTAATAGTTAGAGTGAACAATTGTAACCTATTTTGAAGTAATGAAGAGGAATTATTTGAGTATTATGAGATTTATTTGATTTTTTGTGCATTATGCTTGCCTATAACGTGTAATAAAATAATAATAAACACATGCGTCAAAAATAAAATAATAGATAGACCCAATATCTATGACTAAAGTTGAAGTGGTCATGACAAAGATTTCAAAGATATAAATAACGTTGAAATCCAACTTGTAACGAAAAAGTTATGACCTGTTGAAGTTTCGCGACAAAATTGGCACAACGTTATGTGACGTAAAAAGTGAGTTTACAATAAAATACTTTTTACATTAGCGATCTAAACGAAAGTTGTAGTATACGCTAAACCGAGAGCATGCATATATAGAGAACGTCCAAATATGACTTCGTTAGAGAAAGTTATGATTTTTCTAAAGATTTGGCATAGTAGTATGCAACCCAGAAATCGAATTTTAGATCGATTGAGTTTTAGCCAACTCAACCTAAATGAGAATCGAAGATCAAGTTAATTGGAGCTCAACAATATAAAGACAGAAGAAAACGAACGTCGGATGACAAAGTTAAAAAATTTTAACGGACTTTATTTGTCTAAGCTTGTTAAAATATAACTTTAAAAATAAAACCAAAATTAGCAGATAGAGTCAAAACAAAAAATGTAGATGACGTCACTACCTACGTGTGGATATAAAGAACATCAAAAACAGAGCTTGTTTGCAAAAGTTGCGGATTTTAGAAAATAATTAACTTTCTTAACTATCCCCGAAGGTGACACGTGGCTAAATCATGGCCGTTGCTTCCTCCCCTCACCTTTCCACCAGATGCTGACACGTGTCCAGTACGCCCGACGTACCAAGTTGGTACACCCCGTATACCTCAGTACACCCATCGTACATGAGGATTACGCCCCGCGTACTCCCATTTCTCGGCCTATAAATAGAGGCATGAAACACCTCATTTTCTCACGACTTTCTTACTCCTCTCCGAATAACCCCAAACCCTCCCTCCCCTTCCCTAGTACTTCCTAAGTGCTAAAGACAAGTGCTGAAGTGCTAGAAGGCTCCGAGAAGAAGAGCTCTTGGCTCAGAAGCTCTGCCCTAGCAGAGCCTGACTCCTAGTGAAACCCCCTTGTAAGTGGGTTATGCTTACCTACTCTAAGTATAAATTATGTTTAAGTTCATTATCGTTATTATGAACGTATAAAGAATATATGTGCTAAGTATTATAAATTATACAAAGTGTTATTATAATACCTTTTAACTGCTCACGGTACGGGGACTCTGGTTTGAAGAGCTGCTTGAGTTGTTGGATTTCAGAACGGCTTAATTGTTAAAATGGTCATGCCCTCCGGTGTTTCATGTCTGGCCCCTATCTGTAAATAGTAGTTGAAAACTATTGTTTAAATACTTGTATAATACAAGAAAAGAAATATTACTCATAGACCTTGAGTTCATTAGTTGCAATAAACATTAGACTAAAATCTAGTAATAATGATACTAGGTTTCATCAAAGGAAAATAAAATTGTTAGAAGCGAAGCATTGCCTGAGTTTGGAATCATCACTTTAACAGGTGAGTGCATTGTTATTTTCATCTTACACATAGATATGAAGTATTTAATATAAAAAAACGTTCTATGTGTGCATGTTATCTATGTTCTTGATACCTATGATGGATGAACAGTTTATACATGTTTTTAATTGATTTAAACTGTATATGTATTTTATATCTATAATATGTTGTGTAAATATCGGTATATGAAATAGACGACGAAGGATAAAATAAAATGATGATAGGCCTCGATGTTTAAGCTGACTTAGTCATCTATCGGAGTATAGATGACGACAATGGACTATTCTAGATAGTCTAACGGAACGCTGGCAGGCTCACAACCTGTAGGTGTGTGTGAACGATGTGTTCAACGGTGTACTTCATCCCCGTCATGGTTGCCTTACTGACATATATTGCTAAGGAATCCCCTAAGCAGTATTTTCATCCCGATGATGATCCTTAGGCTAGGTCCCTTGAATTAGATGTTGTAGGGACAAAAAGTGAGCATAACTGCAATGGGCAATCGGGTTTAATGATTTGATGAAATTAATAAACTTAATTATTGTCGGTTGAAAACCCTATGTGTTCACCAGGCTCCCAAGCCTAACCCACTTAGTTTCTTGTACTATAGGAAGTGGCAAGAGAGCATAGAAGTAGTGATTTGATGAGGGGTCAACGGATTATAGGCCATTAGAATAATAGGCATGTATTATTTCAGTTTATTCTATTGTATTGTATTGACAATGACATCCCGAGGTTTTTAATATAATGAAAATAGATTTCTTCGGAAATTCTTTGATAAAATCTTTTTAATATTTTTGGGAACAAATTCCACAACATTTTCTTCAAAAAGGCACTCTAATATTTGTATAAAGCATAAAGAAAATCGGTCCTTTCTGGTGGTAAAATTGGGGATGTCACAGTTGTTATTAGAGCATTAGTTTAAGCAAACTAGGAATTTATAGGATTTGTAGACTTAAACTTAGAATGCTAAGCGATGATTGTGAGATGAGTGTCTTCTATATTTTAGACACGAGCACTAGATTATTTTAGGAAAGATACCTAAAATGCTTTTATGTGCTAAATGATTTATGTTATACCTATAAAGAAGGCTTATATGTTATTATTTAAACGGATCTATGGTCTCTTTCCGAACGGATCTAGAAACAATATGTGTTCAGATTTCTTAATGTTCGATTACGATATTAGAACTGGCATGTAACTTTTTCGAAGAAACAAGGACGATTAAGCATATATCGAAAATAAAGATATAAACTCACCTACTTTGGTGTATAGATCGACATGTTGAGAACCCGAAGAGGATTCGGAAACACCAATGGAAATGCTAAAGGAAATCAGCAGCCCCAGCCACAAGTGATTGAGCGTACACCGGTAGTAGTAGTTGCACCGAAGCTAATCACGATGGCAGGGGTAGAAGAAATGATCCAAAAGATGTTGAATCGTCAGATGGAAGAAACAAGGCATCTACTTCAACAGAATAAGGATGAACCTACGATGCTTGCTGAGGAGCTTGAACTGAGCATTGAACTGTTAGAAGAAAGAAACTATACTAGAACCGTTGGCCAAGTTGAACCACCAGTGGTTAGAAGACTTCACGACTTACAAACCATCAACGTTTACTGGGAAAGAAGATCCAATTAGATTTATGGACTGGATCTCTAAAATGGAGCTAGCTTTCATAACATGTGGTTGCAAAGTAAGCTATAAACTACCTATGCAGTGCGTCATTTTAGAGGTGGTGTTGTTTGTTGTTGGAACACTTTGGGGAAGACCATAAGCCCCAATGAGCCAATTTAACTAAAAAGGACAGAGTTCTTGGTTACATTAAGCGCAATTTCTGCTCAACCCAAAACCTTTTAGGACACTATAAGCAACTACCACCCAATGGACATCACCAATGTCCCATATCGCATCCATTATTCTTACCAAGACACTATATGCAACTAATATGAATGAACAACACCAACGACCCCTATGTCATCCATTGGTCTTACCATGATACTATAAGCAAGTACCACCCAATGAACATCACCAATGACCCATATGTCATCCATGGGGATTACCATGTCATCCATGCGTATTAACATGACACCAATTCAAGACTGGAGCTTCTAGATGATCTCTGAAGATTGATTTGTAGATGGTACATGGGACTATCTCAGACTTAGCCTTTCTCTTTACCATTTGGTCAACCAGGTTGACTATGTCTGATCCCTTTCCATTGGGAAGAGAATGCTCTTTCTGGATTTCCAGCGTTACCATTGTCACTGTCCATAAAGTTTTGGGAAATTGATCTTCTTAATCAAATTTGCTTTACTAGTTCACCTAATCATTTCTGATTAAGCAGCACCAAGCAAATAGATAAGATCATTAAGGGTCTCGTCATAGTCTGTTTCATAGGAGTCCCAAGGGAACTCACTATGTGACTTAGAAAGTGATTAAACATCCAACTTCCTTAAGAATTTGATACCCAACTCTCTCGGCATGTCAATATGTGACTTCATTTCCAAGATGTGATCACAACTAGACCTTGCTTGCCAATGGGGCTTGAGTGACCTTAAACTTTTCAAGAACTTGTGGGTTAGGGAGAATAATTGGAGGACGTGAGAGAGTATGATTTCCATGAACCAATCATGGGACATCATCTTCATTAGGAAAACTTGTTTCAAGAGATTTGGGATGATCACATATGTCTGAACTTGACATCTTATATGGGAGATATTTAACTAGTTGATTTAAAGTCCTTAATATAACACCCAATATGAACTATTAAGGCTAGGACCCAACACAATATTTTTATAACTTAGAAGAGGGATGTCGTAATCCAAGCTATAAAATATTTGAAGGTAGGTGAATGACGATTCACCAATTTCCACCACGAAAAACGAAATAAATTATTAGGTTTTAATTGGATTTGAAACTCCTAGATCTTTTAAGATTCATTGAACTGTTCAATGGCATGTTTCAATCTCGATTGTGCCCTCTCAAATTTTGTGACTGGGATGCCGAGGATCACAAAACAAGGTGTGAATAACCATGCAAATATACTTGGTACCCTTAATATTTACCCCTCAATCGATGTGCCGGTTAACCACACGCGCTCCACCGATGCTATGATAAACATTAAGTTACCATTTGCCTACCTTGTTAAATCCAGGTTAGTGTGCCGGTTACCCACACGCACTCCACTAATGACTTAAGCAAAGTGTAAAGTGTAATTTCATGGGTTAGCACCAAATTCACATTTTCCTAAGTAACTAAGATTGGGTATTTATAAAAGGTTTAGTTACTTAGTATTTTTCATTAATACTTTTAATGAAGGGAGAATTATAGTTCTTGTCCTACCCGTTCGGCTAACGACCCTCCACCAGTCAAGGAAGCGGTGGGTGAGAGTAGACACCCATTAAATTGCCATTTTATAGGCAGTAACCTTATACCCCCCACCCTTATAGACCGGCTTCGTGAATGAGGCCTACTAACAGTAAGACTGATTTTCTCTTATACACACACACAGATATATATATATATATATATATATATATATATATATATATATATATATATTATTAAATTATAATATTATAATAGTATAAGGATTGAATTTTAACTTTTAAAACTCTAAGGGCTTAACTTGGAATTAAAGTATTCATGCGGGAAACTTTACAAATTCCAAAACTTGTGGGCAAGTTTTGGAAAATATTCAAAACTATTTAATTCCATAACTTATGTGATTAAAGTAGTTTTAATTAAAAGACTCTTCAAGTTCCATAACCTAAGGACAAGTTATGGAAGACTTTAAACTATTAAAGAATGTAACTCTTCTTCTTTTGTAACTTATGGAACTAATTAAGGTTACACATTTTTATTATTTAATGAAGAGACTCTTGAACCTCCATAACTTGAGGACAAGTTATGGAGTCATAAAACCACTTAATGAGGACAAGACTCTTCATTTTGTAACCTTTGCCAACTTTTATGAGTTTTAAGAAACTTAAATGTGTCTTTTAATGTAACTTGAGGACAAGTTACACAAACACATTTTAGAATCTACTCTTAGATTAAAATGGATTGAAAACAACAATTTCACACAACTTCCCTATTAATCTAAGCAACTCATAAGAACATCATAATTGGAATCAAACTTTTTCATGTAATTAGCATAACTTTTAAACTGATACCAAACATGAATCTATTGACAATTATCTTTGAAATTGGATTAGCAAGAACATTACCACATCAAAAACAAGTTTATAAGTCCAAAAACATCTTAGGGTAATGTTCCTAGTCCAATTCCAGCCAAAACAGTCGAATATATGTTGTCAGGGGGTCCAACTCGGCGAGTTGGATGCATTTTGCCTTGGACTCGTCGAGCCCCTTCATGGACTCAGCGAGCTTGCTATTCAGACAATAACAAAATTTGATTTTTCAGCCATTTTTGCAAGTATAACAAGAAAACAAGCCTAGGCTCTGATACCACTATTGGGTTTTGAGCATTCTAACACTCCTAAGTGTACATGCAACCCTAAATACCTTGGATCTATATTTTCACTATTATACATGCAAATAAGAATATCCATGGTATTATCCTAACTAGCATACCAAAACAATGATTCATATGAATATAACATGTTAGAATACATACCTCTTTTGATGTAGCTTGTCTTCATGAAGCTTGAGTGCCTAGTGCCCCAAGTGTGACACCTCAAATGGTTCACTCAACACCAAGAACACTTGGAATAACCTTGAGAATAAGGATACTTTGGTTCTCTCTAGTGAAATCGGCCTTGCCCTTTTGTGTACACACACTAGTGCCCATTTCACCAACCAAATACATCTTTATATAGTGTGGAGATTTGGGTTAAACCCATGAACCATCATTTCATATGATCCATAGGTTAAACACTCTATGGACTATCCATGAAAGCTTAGCCCAACCAAAATGAACTTGGCCCATCACACACACACACACACACACACACACATATATATATATATATATATATATATATATATATATATATATATATATATATCTAAGAGTCCATATTTAATTAGTTCCTTTTGATCACTTAATTAATTATTAATTAATTCTTGATCAATTCTAATTAAATAATATTATTATATATTAATATATTAGAACTTATAGTATATTAATATAAATCACTAGTATCCTTTTTCCTCATCTTGTCTATCCAATTGTCCCGATGCCATGCAACCCAAATGGACCATGCCGGGTCGGGTCAAGTCTTACCAATTATATTTATAGACTTAGATATTAATCCAACAAACCTTTAGACCGGTGGACGTTTTGATTTTTGGATGGGTTGGAGGGAAACGCGCATGCGTGGACCTTACAGGGGTATCCCTTCTCGTAAGCTTGAGGGTCAAGGGTTTCACGGCTAGACAGGCTGCATTAAAAGATGCTACATGCAAGGTCACCAAACATGAGAAACCGTGCATGGAAAATCAACACGTGTTCATACCATTTGCATTTGATACATTTAGGTTCCTTACGCCGGATACGATGGAGCTTCTTAGTAGACTACAATGGATCATGCATAGCAATGTTATATCCCCTAGATCTATGGATGTAGTTTTCAAAATAATTGGCTTTTCCATACAAAAGGGCTTAGCGGCGCAAACTGTTGCCCATTTTCCTTCTCTTTCGTTGTATGATGATAACTAAAATGAAAAATGCTACTTGGAACCGAAAAGGCACGACGTGTGTTTGTTCATAGAACCTTCAATTTCACCCTTTCATGATCCAGTGGATTAGGGAATGTGTTTCTACTCCTTCATTTACTATATGTGTTAATTGGATTGATCATGGCTATTTTAAAGGTGAAAGAGGATTAAGGCAGGGGGACCCTTTACCTCCATATATATTCATGATGGTTATGGAAGTTTTTAATCTAATTATATTGATGAATATTCACATTATGGAAGGATTCAGATTCCATAGTAGGCGTAAAGATCTCAGGATTACACATCTCTGTTGTGCTGATGAGTTATTGGTTTTTCCTTATGGTAATGGGAGATTGGCTCATGTTATAATGGAAACCTTTGATGAATTTAGGTTGTTTTCTGGGCTGGTGGCTAATTTCAATAAAAGTCAAATTTTTTTTGGTCGGGTGAGCCCTAGGATGAAAGGGATTATTTTAATCATCTTAACTTTTAATAATGGAAAAATGCCAATCTGTTACTTAGGAGTCCCTCTGTCAGTTACTAAGCTTTTCATTAGGGACTAGAAAGGCCTAATAGAGAGAATTAAAGGTAGAATCTTGAATTGGAGAATAAGAGTCTTTTCTATGCTGGAAGATTATTCGGGGATTCCTTTGTTGTAGTGGGGAGATGAAACAAGGCAAATCTAAGGTGTGCTGGGAACAAATATGTAAATCTAAAAAAGAAGGGGGTATTGGAATAAAAACCTTGAAACAATGGAACATTGCCCTTTTGACTAAACATGTTTGGAACAGTTTAGTTAAAAAAGACTCTTTATGGGTTAAATGGATCCATTTACACCACATCAACGGAAGAAAGTTTAGGGACATATTAAGAAAACCTAATCTAAGTTGGGGATGGTGAAGATTCTTGGATATTAGAGAGGATTTTAGACCATTTGTCACTTCTTGTATTGGTAATGGGAATGAGAGTTCTATTTGGCATGATAGATGGAACCCAATAAGTCCTATCAGCTCTTTTATTTCTTGTAGGCAAAGAATTAGCAAGGGATTTCATGATGATTCTAAGGTTGTTGAGCTCTTTGTTAATGGGGTTATAGTTCGGTCGGATGAATGGTTGGATAGATTCCCTAATCTATCATTAGATCATATTTGTAAGCTTAATATTCAGGATAATGACAAACATTGTTGGGTTGATTTGAAAAGTGTAGTGTGCAGTTTTTCAACGAAGCAGGTTTTGAGAGATTTATATGGTCATGAAATAGATGTTCCCCGGTATGATACGGTCTGGTTTAAAGATAATATGCCGAGGAATGTGTTTATTTTGTGATTGCATATCCTGGGAAAATTGAAGACTCAAGATCGGGTGAGACATTGGGAAAAAATGGGAAATCTTGAATGTGCATTTTTTGGTAGAGGTATGGATTCGCACAATCACGTGTTCTTTATCTGTGAGTATCCTAATTTGATTTGGCACAAAATAAAAAATAAAGTGAGTATTGATGAATGTCCTGATGACTGTCTATCTGTTGTTTAGCAGCTTAGCACAAAAGTGGGGGAAAGTCATTATGTAATATTGTGAAAACATTGGGAAAAAATGGGAAATATTGAATGTGCATTTTATGGTAGAGGTATGGATTCGCACAATCACTTGTTCTTTATCTGTAAGTGTCCTAATTTGATGTGACACAAAATAAAAAATAAAGTGGGTATTCATGAATGTCCTGATGACTGTTTATCTGTTGTTTAGTGGCTTAGCACAAGAGTGGGGGAAAGTCATTATGTAATATTGTGAAAAGAATTAGTTTTGCTAGTACGGTTGCTCAGATATGGCAGGAGAGAAATAAAATAATTTTTATCAATGAGAGATGTAAATATGAGAGGGTGTTTGGTCATATAATTGATGAAGTCAAAAATAGATTATTGGGAATTAAGGCTCCTTATAATATCCAAAACTATAAAGTTTACAATGAGTGGGGAGTATCAAAACTCGGAAATTGGAGATTAGGTGAGAAATAGACTCAAAGCTCAAAGGTTGATAATGGAAGATAGGTTTGAGCTAGTCATAAAAGATAAGATAAGTAGGTGTTGGGCTAAGGGGAAAGGTGGTAGCAGTAGCAGTAGCAATTTTGAAGTTTTACTGACCATGTTGATGTTTTTTATTGGCATATGGAAGGATTTAAAAGGAATTGACGGTTTTTACTTTATAGTTGATGTGACAACTATCCATTTTGGGTCAAAAAAAAATCAACAAAATCAGCAAGTCAACCAAGTCAACTCGACTAATATTAGGGTTTTAGGATAAACACTATGTTTCATAATGTTTCTAATGTACAACTTACAATTATAATACAAAACATCACTCGGGTTTTCCAACTATCAATTATAAACCCTGATTAGGGTTAGTAACGTAACAACTCGATAATTTAGCTAAATATTATTTGAGAATAAATAATACTTGAAACACAATGTAGTGAGGTTCATAAACTGAACACTATGGGGCAAATTCATGACAAAAGCTACAAACACAACTTATTGGTGAATTCGTCACCAAATGCGATGGAGTCTATACCCGTCAAAACACCAAAGTTTAACAAAACGAATTTTAAAATACGACCTATCTATTCATATATTGTATTAGTATTTGATAAAAATGTTTGTTATAATAATTTGAATTTTTATAATTCAAATTAAATATTTTATACATCCTTTATACCCTAATTTCTTTATAAAAACATGACCATTTTATAAAAATGCTAGGATTTTATAAAAGTTTGACTTTTACTTTTTTTTTATGAAACTAGGTGTGAGACCCCGCGTTGCGGGGGCTGATGTGAGAATTTTTTTTGTTTGGTACCTTTAAAGTTTAAAGCTTTGAATTCAAACATACTAATAAAAAAAAGATCACATGTAATAGAGATTTAATTATAATTTTGGTATTCATATATACATAAAATAAAAAACATGTGTACATACAATCTCCAAGCACTGCAACCTTACCTTCTATATGCTTTGTTTGTCATTTTCACCCACCCTACCCCATGTATCTCCAAGAAAATTTGTATGGTAGTAAATAAAGGTATTTTAGTAATTTTACTTTGTTATATGTTCTTGGATAGATGAGAAAATAGGAAGCTCATAAAAGGGTCTAACGTTTATAAAGTTTCGAAAAAATCAACTTTTCTCTTACGTTAGTTTTCATGTTTTATACATGTTTTACAACACACTTTTATAGAAAGTCTTATAAAAATAACTTCCTAAATTGTAAAAACTATAAAAAGGTTATAGGACATGTTGAAAAGACTTCTAATCTCCAATATCTTCGTGACGAAAAAGCTTCACTTCGAATGTACATAAAAAATCACTTATATTTGTAAAAAATGTATAGAGCAACATTTGGATCATATGTAAAGAATGTTGTTGTAATTGGGATTTTTTTGGGTATATTGTCTACTCTCTTTAACACCTCTATTAAAAGATGATGTAAAGCACCATGGTATTTTGGAAGATGGGATTTTGATAAAAGGAATCACCTGTATAATACTATGAAATAGTGTGCCCTGATGATGTAGCACTTTTCCACTTCTACCCTTGCCAAATTCCCCTACATTGAAATGATCCATGTCGGTGAAAAAATTATAGAAATGGTCCATGTGCCAAAAGAAAAGATTATAGAAATGGTCTTTTTTTAGGAAAATAACATTATACAAAACCTTTAACATCTTTGATTTTTTTTATTAGGTAGTATACTTTCAAAATCTACCAAATTATGAAATATTTTGTGTTTCGTAACATACCTTTTATTATTAAGGAAACAAAGTTATTATTTTTTGTTGTGGGTGTTGGTTAATTTCATAAAGGTATCAACTAAGTACATTGGTATTATAGTGGGTCTGATAAAAGATCAATGCTTTATGCATGCTTCCCATGTTTTTATTTTTACAAAGACCTCATTGCTTTTTATGAATGCTTCATGTGTTCTTATAAGATTGATTTTCTTTTATGGGTACTTGTGACAACCCGAAATTTTCTACTGCTTTGAAAGCTCAGTTAGTCAACTCAACTTAGTGACAGACTCATTCATGCTATCATTTAAAGTCAGTTTGAGCATTCTGAGCCTTGTACGCTTAGGGGATAAGCGTTGGGGTTTATCTGCTGAAGCTATAGTACAAAGATCAGGCCTAAAACACCATGACCATGAGTTCACGGCCACCACCCTGGATTTTACGGCCGTAAACTCCATGTGGGCCGTAAACTCACCCCATATGATCAGGTTTTGGCCATTTGTTTCATTCCTTTACTTCCTTGGCTGATTTTCCTTCAAATCCTCTCAACTACCATCCCGATCTTCAAAAACTAGTAAGTATTCTTCCTTGATTAGTTGATACACCTCTTGATCTAGCTTCATACATTGATTTCGTCCATGAAAATCATGTTTGTTTAGATCTTCAACAAACACCAAGAACACTAAGAGCACACACTAGTGTTCTTGGACCTTAAACACCCAATCAAGCTTCTATCTTGTAAGTACACTTGTCGTAGCCTATTATGAACTTTATTGAACTTTTTTACACTTAGAAAACACCAAGAAATCATAAGATCAAAGGTGTTTACGGCCAAGGCATGTTCTTGGCCCGTAAACCCTTATAAGTGGGGCAAAGTGCACACTAGTCCCTACCTAAGCCTTGGACACTAATCTAGATCACTTCTTTGAAGTGTTTATTACCTTAGACATCAAAGAAACCAAGTCCACATAGAGTTTACGGCCATAAACTCATAAGGAAATGGTCCTTAGGCCGTAAACTCTATAAGGTGGTGATATTGTGCCCCTAATGCTTCCTAAGGATTGGACTTGAACATAGAATGCTTGCTCTTGAATTATAAGACCTTAAATCACCAAATGACACTTAGTACCATGAGTTTACGGTCGTAAACTCATGGGGGAAATGTTCCTTGGATCATAAACTCCAATGTCATGTGATGCAACCTTTAGATGGAACCCTTTGGTACCTACAACACTTGAATCAAAGTGTTTTCATGTCATAGGGTGTCATAACTTGTCTAATTAGTGTAATAATCACTAATTATATATACATATATATATATATATATATATATATATATATATATATATGTTCTTAGGAACACTGTGTGTGTTCAAGTCTTCACTTGACACCTAGCAACTAGTTCAACACTTCCTTACAGTCCACTCACTACATGTGAGTTCATACCCCTTAATTAACGTTTTAAATGTTTTAAATGTTTTAAATTCTTTCATGGGGGGATACAAGTTGAATCATACTAGTTATTGTATCAATCAAATGTGATTAATAACTAGCATACAAATGGATTTACTACACTTTTAGCTGTTTTACTCAGAATACTACTTCAAAATGATTTCTCAACACGTACTTGTATACTATATCTTTCCTTTCAAACTGTGTTATATCTACGTTTCAAACAAAGGTTTTTCATGTACTTCAAGCTGTGTTTAAAACAAAGGATTTCTTATACTTTAAATTGTTCTTATCAAACAAACTGCATCTAAATCGTTTTATGAACGGACATCAAGTCATTAATCCTTATTTATTAAACTTTTCAAAGGGTTTACAAAACTTCTTTTATACTTTTATATTGTCAAATGCATGCCTTTATATGTATAGTTATATAAGTAATGTTTAAAGGACTTAGGGCTGCTAGCTCGCTTTAATTCCTTTTCCTTGTTTGGATGTGGCCTTAGGGTATCGGTTATTTGTTTGAATGTCGTCTAAATATTGTTTATATATTATGTATTCATAGATAGACATAAAAGTTCTATCAGTCAGTTCAACACCTTTGAGTAGTAAAGATATACTTTCGTCCATTCATATACGTACATTACTAGTAACTATAATAGGTATAGTTAGGAGATACTACTTACTATTCCTAGTACAAGGAATCACACAAGAGTCAGTTCATTCATGAGTCTATATAAATATACTATATGAAGAGATACTATTACATACTATATGAAGAGATACTATTACATACTATATGAAGAGATACTATTACATACTATATGAAGAGACACTATTACATACCATATGAAGAGATACTATTACATACCATATGAAGAGATACTATTACATACTATATGAATAGATAATTGTACATACGATTTGGGACTTACCATTCTACACCCGACTGTTAGCTACAGTGGGAAAATGCACATCAATGGATGTCTACGGTTGTTCGGTTCGGCAAGTTGCCACGCCGTGTTTATCCTAGTACAAAAGGATACGATTGCGATAATTATATTATTTTCCTTATTACCTTTATTTTGTGACACATTCACATAATCGATGAGGTAGATTAGATTTTAATAATAATTGTCGTACAAGGGAAAAACCTTCATTTTTGCAGAGGTTCAAACCTTCAAAACAGTCGAGTCTTGGTAGAAGACTACATTTTATACTAGTAGGAAATATGGGATTTTCTAGGGTTTCATACTTATACAAACTCATTCTTCAAACTTTTACAAGTCTTTTCTTTACAGGTTTACTAATCAATGAGACCAAAATACTTATGAATTCACCAGCTTAAATGCTGATCTACACTTTAAAAATAACTTGTATTCTCAGGTCACTAGTAGACAAGTATGATGACCAGGTTTTGAGAAGACGGAGCAGTCAAGACTCGTCTTATATTTTGATTACTTATTTTCATGTCTTATTCTATGAAAGAACACACTTGTATTACAATTATACTATTAATGCAATGGATGATGTTATTGCTTGTTGACTACTTTACATTGTTGTGATACTTTACATGACGTCCTCCGCCCCAGAACGTTTCCGCCGTTCTTGGTTTTGGGGTGTGATAGATTGGTATCAGAGCTTTGTTTATAGTGAATAGAGTATATCAACCCATAAAAGATATACAAACTATAAATACAATGGGATTAAAAATACTCTTACCAAGAGTTTATACTTTTAAATAATAAAATATTTAACTAAGTATACACACTTGCATTCATACTAAAATCAGTGTCACAATGACAAAAACAAAAGTATTACGATTGTTGAATATCACAAGTAAGCTCGGGGAAGTATGATCAGTCCTGGGAATGGCATAGCCTGATCATTTATGCTGGTTCGAGGAGTGATTAGAATACGCCCAAGAATGGTTGTGATGTGGCAACAAGATCTTCATTAGGAGTATCCTGTGTTACTATAATTACTTAGTTGAGAACTAAAAAGATCTTCATTTGGTGATCAATAGTTGCTAGGTGGATACACTAAAGTTATATGTAACTAGGACGACATACACTTAGAATCTGTGAATTTTTGCTTTACCCCTGTTCCTTGTGAATTTGGAGTTAAGGTCACTTATTCGAAGGCCTATCCTGTTTTGATTACATATAACTGGTATGCACTTCACAAATAGTGATGTAACTAATGAAGATTATCTTATAATTATCTAGTTAGTTCGTCTAATAACTATTTCCTTACCCCAATTCTCGCGTAGATAACATGGCTGGACTCCATCCCCACAACGACCCGTACCTTCCGAACGAAGGCAATGTTGGATGGTTTGGAGGAGAACCAGAGGACGATCATCCAATCCCTTTGGATGATCACCATGCTAAGGACTTTTCGGATGGTGCTAACTCCAAGCCCGAGGTTGAGAACCTACCCCCGGTAGCTCCCATTCCAAATCCTAACCCTCGTCCGACTTTTCATGGCCCGACGCCTCCTTGGGTAGAATGCTTGGAAACATGGAGCGAAGAGAAAGTTCAACCTATGCCGTTTAATGGAGACCGAAGCTTCTACAACTTAAGCGAAGGGGGCTTAGCAGACAAAGTCCTGCCAATTCTGATCCATAGAGTTGCCCGAAACGAAATCCAGGGCAGAACAGCTCTCCATCGCATCACAGAGGTTGATCTCAATGCAAGAATGCATACCATTCGCACCAATCGCCTTGAAAATGCTCGTGAGAGGTCTGAGGGAGACCATGAGGCCCTACTACAAGCACTAGCTGAAACACAAGTCGAAGTCATAGAGCTCCGAGTACGCCAGAGGGTGTACGAAAGTCACATGCTTGATATGGAGCAGCAACCGGCTGAACTAAGGGTTCACCAGAGGGATGACCGTCACCAGTAGGAGATGCTTTACTTTCCTTCCTTGTTTTCAGGAATCGTTTTCCTGTCTATATCCTATGTAACTGCCTTGTACTATAAGTACTTTTAGTTAGGCCTTTATGTTGTCCGAACTTTTCTACTTCGGATATGATGTAAGACCTACTACAAGGTGAATTTTCCCAAACTTATTACATCACAAATATCAATGATATTGATAGTCGACTAATTGATGTGTCACTCTTTGTTCAAATACTTTCATCATACTATCGTTGGAGTCTATCTGAAACCCACTCTAGTCAAGTTATTGGACTAGGGTAAATTTAGCTCATGGATCATTTCCAATTCTCTTACAAAGGTTGGATCGTGTTATCCACCAACAAATGGTACCCTGGGTTGGACGGCAAACGTCTTGTGACCATTCTTTGAACTTACTTCTACTCTTTACTAGGACTACATTATAGGGATGTAGGTCAAACCCTTGAGAACTTACTTCTACTCTTTACATGAATGATAGGACTACATCTAGGTTCAACCATAATCACTCACAAACTCCTTTTCTTTCGAATAACAAAATCATATCGTCATCCAGAAATACTCAACTGAACAACGAAACCCCTATCCTTCATATCGACGCCGCTACATTCCAAGCCGCGGTAACAGCTACCATGACAGCTGTCCTTGCAAACCTCAACTCTGGCAACGTAAACAATATTGGCAAAGGGGTTGGCAATTCCGATCGTTGTACCGATCCGAGAAATCAACCAATAATAACATTCAAAAACACCCAAAGCTACAACTCAGAGTTTAAGAAACGAAAGCGTCAAGCCCAAAAGGAACACAAGCGATATGAGGGAACACTTCTGAAGTGTAACAAGTGTAACTATCATCATAATGGAGCCTGCCGGGTATTGCAATGCATCAATTGCAATAGAATGGGGCACATTGCTCGTTTCTGTGGAACCACCTCCACCACCAGTGCCAGCCAGGGTTGCTATAATTGTGGTGAGACTGGACACTATAAAAAGAATTGTCCAAAAAGGAAGAAAAACAAAAGCACCCGCATCCACATAACACCGACCCGACACATCACTTCCACCACCGATGCTGGTGCAAGCCAAATATGTCACCAATGCGGTGAGATAGGACACCTCGAGAAGGATTGTCCAATAACAAAGAACTCTGGCACAGACGGGAAGATACTAAGGATCACTGTTGCACGAGAGACTACTCCGAACCCACGTTGAAATACTAGGGCGTTTCGTTTTATTAGACTTATAAACTGTTAAACACTAGTGCAACTAGATTCTTATCTTTTGTGAGATTCCGCCAGTCAAGGGGTCCTCATGCTGCGTATACATGCTTTTTGTAGTATACCTTGTTCGCAGCAGTAGTCTTGTAGTTATCTAAAGTACTAAAACTTTGTTAACAGTTGCACTGTTGTGTTGTTTGTAACATCGTTTATGATCCAAGTCTAATGCCTTTTATTCCGAATAGACCGACATTATCATACTCCTTGGGTCAATTCGATCCTCACAATACCAGTTTCGTGCACACATCTGTTTCTCCGTAAGCACCTTTCTAGCAAAACCGTCATTCCAGATCTCCGAGATTACTCATGTGTGAGATATCTATAATTCATAACCTTCCCGAAGAAACCTCAGCAAACCTCCCCGGAATACCACTTGTACAGTACGTCAAGTTCGATCCAAAGACCCTCACGGTTGATCTATCACTGAAGAATGTATACACAAGGGTAGTATATAATCAAGGTTCTACGGGTTTAGAATTGATAATTCCGCTTTAACTTATTTTCTTTGTTTGGATGTGATCTTAAAGAATAATCATTTATTCGATTACCTTTTCAATCTTAATTATATACGACTCGTATACACGAGACTATGATCGATAAACCATGTAGGACTTCTAATATGAACTTTAGGACGGAGACTGCTCAAGACTACGAGTGATCATACTGCCATGCAAATAAACTTAGAATCAAATTAAATGCTACCCCTAGAACCGAATCGCCCTATAGTCTAACACCTACAGAGATGCAAGGACTGTCCGGTCAACATAACAAACCGCTCAGCAATGGATTTATAAGACAAAACTTCTCACTCTGGGGAACTCCAATCTGGTTCGTTAAGAGGAAAGACGGATTAGTTAGTATGTACATCGACTAATGGAGACCTCGACAAGATTTCCATTAGGGATCGTTACCCTCTGCTTCGCATAGATGAATTGTTTGACCAACTGCAAGGAATGATTTACCTTTCGGAGATGGACCTGAGATCCGAATATCACCAGTTACGAGTATTAGAGAAGGATGTCCCGAGGACGACCTTCCGAACTCGATGTGGACACTGTGAGTCCGTAGTGATACCCCTCGGATAAGACAAATGTGCCGCAGTATTCATGGACTAAATGAATAGGGTATGTCGTCCTTACTTGGATCGGTTCGTCATTGTCCTTATAAATGACCTATTTATCTACTCACATAGTAAGAAAGAGCATAGAAGCATCCATGAGTCAACCTACCCTGCAAATCAGTAACGTACATTCTACCTTCCCACTCCTCGAAACTTGAAAAAAAGTGCTTTTCTGTCAGGACTCTTGTAATCCCACTCGACGAGATTGAGATCAACAAGAGCCTCAACTTTGTGGATTAACCGTAGTGACCATGGACCGAGAGGTCAAACAGACGAAACAAAGTTGTATCCCGATAGTGAAGGTTCACTGGAATGCCAAGTGAGGACCTAAATTCACTTAGGAATGCGAGGATCATTCGAAAAGGAAGTATCCTCATCTCTTTTCTCAATTATTCGTACCTACTCCATTACCTAAACTCTAAATTCAGGATGAAATTCCCTCTAACGGGGTGGGGGGTGATGTGACAACCCGAAATTTTCTACTTTGAAAGCTCAGTCAGTCAACTCAACTTAGTGTCAGACTCATTCCTCCTATCATTTAGAGTCGGTTTGAGCGTTCTGATCTTTGTACGCTTAAGGGATAAGCGTTGGGGTTTATCTTCTAAAGCTATAGTACAAAGATTAGGCCTAAAACACCATGGCCATGAGTTCACGGCCACCACCCTGGAGTTTATAGACGTAAAATCCATGTGGGCCGTAAACTCACCCCATATGATCAAGTTTTGGCCATTTGTTTCATTCCTTTACTTCCTTGGCTGATTTTCCTTCAATTCCTCTAAACTATCATCCCGATCTTCACCTTAGATCTTCAAAAACTAGTTAGCATTCTTCCTTGATTAGTTGATACACCTCTTAATCTAGCTTCATACATTGATTTCATCCATGAAAATCATGTTTGTTTAGATCTTCAAGAAACACCAAGAACACATACTAGTGTTCTTGGACCTTAAACACCCAATCAAGCTTCTATCTTGTAGGTACACTTGTCCTAGATTGTTATGAACTTTATTGAAGTTTTTTACACTTAGAAAACACCGAGAAATCATAAGATCAAAGGTATTTACGGCCAAGGCATGTTCTTGGGCCGTAAACCCTTATAAGTGGGGCAAAGTGCACCCTAGTCCCTTCCTAAGCCTTGAACACTAGTCTAGATCACTTCTTTGAAGTGTTTAGGACATTAAACATCAAATAAACCAAGTCCACATCGAGTTTACGGCCGTAAACTCATATGGAAATGGTCCTTAGGCCGTAAACTCTATAAGGTGGTGATATTGTGCCCCTAATGCTTCCTAAGGATTGGACTTGAACATAGAATGCTTGCTCTAGACTTATAAGATCTTAAATCACCAAATGACACTTAGTACCATGAGTTTACGGTCGTAAACTCATGGGGGAAATGTTCCTTGGACCATAAACTCCAATGTCATGCCATGCAACCTTTAGATGCAGCCCTTTGGTACCTACAACACTTGAATCAAAGTGTTTTCATGTCCTAGGGTGTCATTACTTGTCTAATTAATGTAATAATCACTAATTACATACATACATACATATATATATATATATATATATATATATATATGTGTGTGTGTGTGTGTGTGTGTGTGTGTTCTTAGGATCATTGTGGGTGTTCAAGTCTTCACTTGACACCTAGCAACTAGTCCAACTCTTACGTACAGTCCACTCACTACATGTGAGTTCATACCCCTTAATTAGCCTTTTACATGTTTTAGATGCTTTTAGGGGGGGGGGGGGGGAATACAAGTTGAATCATACTAGTTATTGTATCAATCACATGTGATTAAGAACTAGCATACAAATGGATTTACTACACTTTTAGCTATTTTACTCAGAATGCTACTTCAAAATGATTTCTCAAAAACATACTTGCATACTATATCTTTCCTTTCAAACTCAGTTATATCTACGTTTCAAACAAAGGTTTTTCATGTACTTCAAGCTGTGTTTCAAACAAAGAATTTATTATACTTAAAATTGTTCTTATAAAAAAAACTGCATCTAAATTGTTTTATAAACGAACATCAAGTCATCAATCCTTATTTATTACACTTTTCAAAGGTTTTACAAAACTTCTTTTATACTTTTATATTGTCAAATGCATGCCTTTATATGTACAGTTATATAAGTAAAGTTTAAAGGACTTAGGGCTGCTAGCTCGCTTTAATTCCTTTTCCTTGTTTGGATGTGGCCTTAGGGTATCGGTTATTTGTCCGAACGTCGTCTAAATATTGTTTATATATTATGTATTCATATGTCACACCCCCAAACCAGAACGGCGGAAACGTTCGGGGGCAGAGGACGTCATATTCAGTATCATAACAGTTCATAGAAAGGAAAGTACACACCACCATACATATATAAAGGTTTTAAAAATGTTTACATCATTGTATTCATTACATGCTCAAAAGATAAATGCATAAACATCTTTCAAAAGAAGTAATTAACGCCAGCGCGTTAATCCCCAAAAGTTGATTTCCAAACCTGCTTAGCGGTTCCCTGAGAATACAAGTTATTTCAAAGAGAAAGTGTCAACAATTAAGTTGGTGAGTTCATAAGTAGTTTAGAAAGTTTGTATGCCATTCCAAATTGAGTGTATGTTTTCCAAGAAAATCCCTTATTTTCTTATAAAAGTATGAAATGCATGAGAATATATGTATTGAATAATATGGATAGTTGAATCAAAAAAATCCCTTATTTTCCTATTAGTTGATTGTTTTGTATACAGGGAAAATCCCATATTTTCCTAAAGTAATAGTTAGCCTAATGTCCCAGACTAAAAACCGAAAGCAAGAGACATGCTTTAGAGGGTTGAAGCATAGATTTATATAATAAAACCTATTAGAAGATTTCAGTTTCTTAGATGAAGAATAGTTTTAATAACTACTCATTCATCAATCAGAAGTACTATAATAATTGTATATCCGATGAGTTTTATAACCATACTAGACATAATATGCCTGTAACGACGTTCTTCAGGCGTCGTAGCGTTATGACAAACTGTCACCCCAAAGGACGGACTGTAGCTAACAGTCAGGGCGCGGGATCATGACTTCCCGTATAGATCTATACACATTTGACACGTTCTCCAAACGGGAGACTCTGGTTATAGGCAGGACTTGTAGCGGTACCTTTTAGCAAAAAGGTATTATTTGAAGATGTACACGTCTCACGGATTCTCAACTAAGTCTGTATTAAAGTAGTAGTTTTGTATGCAAAGTTTATCCTTTTTCACAATGTTTTGACAAAGCCTAAATCATAAGTTTTTAAAATGTATTAAAATGGTTTAGCAACGAAGGATACTTTGGAATTACTAAATACTTTGTATAAATCTAGTGCATGCAAAGTATGACAAGAGTTTTCACATAGTAGTAATAAATCACGAGTGATTCATTTGATAAAAATGAGTAAGTGAATTTTTATGAAATACACGATAATAACCGTATGTTTACTTGTATTCCCCCCCCACCCCTACAAGAGTATAAAAAGCATTTGAAACGTATTTAAAGTGTGTTTGTAGGGGTATGAACTCACCTGAAGGTTTGAAGAAAAGGAGATGGAAACCGGGCAGAATTTCATCTCGGGAAACGGATTTTTCTCGGGATTCTCGGGAATCTCGGGAGTAAAAACGATCTTCGGGACTTGGGCAAAATGACCAGGGCTTCGGGTTAGCACGGGCACGGAAAACGAGGCAAAACGCAAGAGAAACGAGAGGAAATGAGCAAGTTTTCCCGGAACCCTCACATCCCTTTTATAGGGGCTGAGAGGCCTCGGTATGCGGGGCGTACGGGCATACGCGGGGCGTACCCGTGCGTCATGCATGACCGAGTCCTCGACTGCCCCGAAGTTCGGATGGGACGGGGTGTAGCTCGCATAGGGGGCGACGTGGACGAACCGAGGCCCTTGATTTGAGTACGCGGGGCGTACGAGGGTACGCAGGGCGTACCTCGGTCCTATCTGCTGATTCCTATTCGGATATTACCAAGAGTTTATAATTAAAAATATATATTAATTATTTATTAAACTTCAAAAATTCATATCTCCTTCATACGAACTCCGTTTTCGACGTTCTTTATATCCACGCGTAGGTGAGACTAAGATCTACAACTTTAGTTTAGATTCCGTCGGCAAATTCGGAAATTATTTTTATTATTTATTTCTAAAAGGTCGTGTTTAAGGAATTTCCTTAGAAATTCATAACTTCTTTATCTGACGTCGGTTTTTGCCAGACTTTTTACCGCTGAATTACCATTGTCGAGACCTTCGATTCTCGTTTAGGTCATTCCGGCCAAAAGTCGTTCGATCTCCGATTCGAGTTTTTAGCTGCCTGCTGCTAAGCCGAACTTGGAAAAATCATAACTTCAATATACGAAGTCGGATTTGGGCGTTCTTTTTATGTACGTTTGCAGTTTAACGATATCTATGACTTTCATTTAGACACCTAAGGTCAAAAACTATTTTATTGAAACTTTGCGTTTTTACGTAACTTCGTATTGCCGGTTTTTGTCGGAAAACTTAGAATGTTCATAACTTCTTCGTTATAACTCGGATTTTAGTGTTCTTTATATGCTTGGAAACCTTAAGACGATATCTACTACATAGCGTACTCCAACCAGAGCTTTTGAATACTTCATTTTTTCGATGATATTCCAATTACTTTTTCAAAGAGGTTACAAGACTCGATTTTTAATGACCTGAAATGACGGGTTGTTGCATCATCCCCCCGTTAGAGGGAATTTCGTCCCGAAATTTTAATACAAAAGAAAAGTTTTAGGGGCTGAGGAAGAGGTGTGGATACTTCTGTTGCATTTGATCTTCTCGTTCCCACGTGAACTCAAGTCCCCTCTTAGCATTCCATCGGACCTTTACTATTGGAATGCGACTCTGTTTAGTTTGCTTAACTTCCCTATCCATGATCTCGACTGGTTCTTCCACAAAGTTAAGATTTTCATTTAGTTCGATTTCATCGAGTGGAATTACAAGTTTTTCGTCGGACAAACACTTTTTCAGGTTCGATACGTGGAATACTGGATGTACTTTGTGAAGCTCGATTGGAAGTCGGAGTTTGTAGGCCACTGGACCAACTCTTGAAATGATTTCGAAGGGTCCAATGTACCTAGGATTTAGCTTCCCACGTTTTCAAAAGCGTATCATGCCCTTCCAGGGTGAGACCTTCAGTAGTACACGGTCGCCAATATGAAATTCCAAGGGTTTACGTCTTTTGTCGGCATAGCTCTTTTGCCTATCCCTTGAGGATTTCAGTCGTTCTCGTATTTGCACGATCTTTTCAGTCATTTCTCTGATGATCTCTGGACCAGTGAGGGTGCTATCAGGGACTAGACCTTTTGCCAATTGCGTGTCGCCCACTTCTGTCCAGCACAGTGGTGATCTGCACTTACGGCCGTAAAGGGCTTCAAATGGAGCAGTCTTGATACTAGTATGATAACTATTGTTATAAGAGAACTCGACCAAAGGTAAGTGAACATCCCATGCTTTACCAAAGTCGATTACACATGCTCGCAACATGTCTTCCAAGGTTTGGATCGTCCTCTCACTCTGTCCGTCAGTTTGGGGGTGATAGGCTGTACTCATGTCCAATCTTGTTCCCATGGATTTTTGCAATGATTGCCAGAATCTGGAAGTGAATCTGTTGTCTCTGTTTGAGATGATAGACATTGGCACTCCATGAAGTCGTACGATCTCTCGGATGTACATTCTCGATAGTTTTTCCATTTTATCAGTTTCCTTGATCGGTAAGAAATGAGCGGACTTGGTTAATCTGTCGACGATTACCCAAATAGTATCTTGGCCACCCCGAGTTTTGGGCAGTTTTGTTATGAAGTCCATGGAAATCTGCTCCCATTTCCACTCAGGTATTTAAGGTTGTTGGAGTAGACCTGAGGGTTTCTGGTGTTCTATTTTTATCTTGGCGCAAGTCAAACATTTGCTCACATAGGTAGCAATCTACGCTTTCATGTTTGGCCACCAGTAGAGTTGCTTGAGATCAAGATACATCTTATCTGACCCTGGGTGTACGGAGTATGGAGTCTTGTGTGCCTCACTCATAACTACCTCTCTGAATCCACCAAACTTGGGTGTCCAGATTCGGTTCATGAGGTAGCGTGCTCCATCACTCTTGATTTCTAAGTTCTTGTCCATTCCCCTAAGGGTCTCACCTGTCACGTTTTCGGGTTTCAAGGCCTCTATTTGAGCTTCCTTGACTTGTGCTGACAGGTGTGAATGGATCGACGTGGCTAATGACTTCACTCTACGGCCAGAGTACTCCTTACGACTAAGGGCATCGGCCACGACGTTTGCCTTTCCCGGATGATAGTGAATCTCGCATTCGTAGTCGTTGAGCAATTCAACCCAACGTCGCTGTCTCATGTTTAACTCCTTCTGGTCGAAGATGTGTTAGAGGCTCTTGTGGTCTATAAAGATAGTGTACTTGGTACCATATAGATAGTGCCTCCATATTTTAAGAGCAAAGACCACCGCTCCATGTTCTAATTCATGAGTGGTGTAATTGACCTCATGCGTTTTTAGTTGTCGTGAGGCATATGCAATAACCTTTCCCCTCTGCATTAGCACACATCCCAGCCCTTGCTTCGAAGTGTCGCAATACACCACAAAATCTTCGGTCCCCTCTAGAAGAGAAAGGATGGGTGCACTGCAAAGGGCCTGTTTCAAAGTCTGAAATGCAGCATCTTGCTTTTCTCCCCAGTTGTAGGTCACACCTTTCTGGGTTAAAGCGGTAAGAGGCTTTGCGATGCTGGAGAAATTCTGAATGAACCTTTGATAATAACCAGCAAGACCTAGAAATTGGCGAATCTCTGTTGGAGTAGTTGGTGCAGACCAGTTTTTGATAGCCTTGATTTTTGATGGGTCCACGTGGATTCCTTCCTTGCTGACTACGTGACCGAGGAAGTCCACCTTTCTTATCCAAAACTCACATTTTGAGAATTTTGCATATAGTCTCTCAGTCCGTAACGTCTCTAAGACTTGTCTCAGATGTGGACTATGCTCTTCTTTATTCTTTGAATAAATGAGTATGTCGTCTATGAATACTATCACAAATTTATCCAAGAATGGACGACATACCCGATTCATTAGATCCATGAATACGGCCGGGGCATTGGTTAGTCCGAACGGCATCACTACGAACTCGTAATGTCCGTATCTCGTTCGGAAGGCCGTCTTGGGAACATCACTCTCCAGGACTCGCAGCTGGTGATATCCCGACCTCAGATCGATCTTGGAGAAGTAGTTGGCTCCTTGGAGTTGATCGAATAAGTCATCGATTCGGGGTAGGGGATATCGGTTCTTGATGGTAAGTTTGTTGAGTTCTCGGTAGTCGATGCACATCCTGAATGATCCATCTTTCTTTTTCACGAACAACACGGGTGCTCCCCATGGGGAGAAGCTCGGCCTGATGAATCCTTTTCCAAGTAGCTCGTTCAGTTGACTGGATAGCTCCTGCATCTCCGCCGGGGCTAATCAGTAGGGCGCTTTGGCTACCGGGGTAGCTCTGGGAACCATATCGATTCTGAACTCGACTAGTCTCGCGGGTGGTATTCCCGGAAGGTCCTCGGGAAAAACGTCCGGAAAATCACATACGTCGGGCACATTCTTGACGTCCTGGACTTCGCGTTTCACATCTACAACATGTGCCAAAAACGCGTGAGACTCCTTGCGTAGGTACTTCTGAGCTTGGATACTTGAGATGATACGAAGAGTGGTACTAGGTTTGTCACCCAAGACAATGAAAGTTTCGCCGGTTGGCAGATTAAGGAGAACGGCCTTATCGTAACATAAAATGTCCGCATGATGAGAACTCAGCCAATCCATGCCAATGATGACATCAAAACTCTTAATCGAGACTGGCATGAGGTTGATTGGAAAGGGATTATCGTTTAGAGTTAGAGTACAGTTTAAGTATATCTCCTTAGTGCCTTCGGTTTTACCGTTGGCCATTTCTACTATAAACGGTTCACTTAATGATTGTGGTAATGTCTTTAGCAGGCCTTTAAAATCGTGACTCACAAAACTTCTCTCCGCTCCACTATCAAACAAAATGCATGCATACGAGTTATCGAGAAGAAACGTACCCGTAACAACAGTGGGGTCCGCAACGGCTTCATCTTGTCCCATTGCGAATACTCGGCCCCTTCCGCCGGTATTCCTGTTGTTTGCCTTCGGGCAGTCCCTGCAGTAGTGCCCCGTGTCTCCGCACTCAAAGCAGGCGCGTCTTACTCCGATATTAGCAGTGGGGGCGGGTTGTTGGGTTGGCTCTTTGCAATAGTGGGCTGTATGTCCCTTCTTATTGCACCTGGTGCATTGAAGGTCACGGCAGAGGCCGTGGTGGTGGAAGTTGCATTGGTTGCATTTCGGAAGTTTCCCATTGTATGAGCTTGTCGGGGCAGTGTTGGTAGGTACAGTAATAGCGTGGATCGCCACTACTTGTTGTTTCTTGGGGTTCTCCTGTAGGTTTTGCCCCTTCTCTTGTTCCAAGGCCTATTCTGGCCCTGTGCCTCCTTAGATGGATTGGCGGTAGCTGCAATGGTACCTTGTTTTACCCCATGGTCGACGAGTCGCTGAGCTAGGCGTTTAGCGCTGTTGTAGGTAATAGGGTTGGAAGCTAAGACATGCCCTTGAATCTGGGGTGACAACCCCCAAATGTACCTTTCAACCTTCTTTGATTTTGGGTTGACCATGGTAGGGCACAATGCAGCGAGGTCGTTGAACCTAGCTGTGTAGGCGACTAGATCAGACCCAGTCATTTTTAGATTCCAGAGCTCCTGTTCAAGCTTTTGCACTTCGCCCCTTGGGCAGTATTCTTCCAGTAGTTGAACCTTCAGATCTTCCCAACTCATGGCGTTGGCGACAGTGAGCGTCACATAATTCACATGGCTTTTCCACCAAGTGAGGGCTCGATCTATGAAGGTGCAAGCAGCGAACTTAACCTTGCTTGTTTCTTGGCACGAGCAGATCTCGAAGACTGTTTCGGTCTTTTTCGAACCATTGCATTAATGCAATGACTCCTCCAATGCCATTAAAAGTCTTTGGCTTTGAGTTGGAGAACTCCTTGTAGGTACATTCCCTTACTTGACCCTGTCCGGTGCCACAATTGGAATGATTCGTGCTGCTTCCTGTACCTCCATTTGCATTGGAGTTTATTTATGAGAGAGCTGCTGTTACTGCTGCTGTGATAGCAACCTGGACCATTGTCGGATCATAAGTTAGTGGTGGAGGTGGTGGTGGGGTTGCGTTTGTACGTGCTGATCTACGAGGAGGCATTGCGCTGCCAAAAGAAAAATGAGAGATTATAAGTTTTGGTGGTTGTGAGTTGAATGATATTGAGTTAACTTCCTCTAATAGTTTAAGAATTTGGTTTGGTCAACACAGGGTTTTGAGCCTGATTTATAAATGAAGTTTGAATAGATGTACTTATGAATTGGACGAACTACACATAATTAAAACAGGAAAGAGGTATGCCCTATATATATTAAACATATAATTGTGTTACATTCAAGTTTAGACAAAAACTTTTGACCTTTCTAAAGGTCTCCGATTACAGAAAGTTTTAAAGAAAATTATATTCTTATCCGAAGTCCTAGTTTATAACAAAATTTGAAATTTTGGCAAGCACTACTTGCGACGTAGGTTGCGCTTCGATTCCGTTAGACGCCTATCAAAAGCGGCTTGTTGTTCCCTTAATTCGGCTAATGTTGCAATCACTTGTGCTTGGAATGCCTCAGTTTGGAGTTGGGCATGGTCCTGAATCCCATCCAGCCTACGGATGTCCGAAGTGTGAACTTGTACTTCTACGTTGATCTTGCGGATCCGGTTGGCTTGCACTCCAGATTGATAGCACTGGTTGGCTAGTTTGCCAACCATGACCGGGAGTGCTCGGTCTGCCGATCCCCCGCCTCTGACATCATAAAAGTCTCGGCACATGTCGTAGGGAGGGCGTAAGCTTTGTTGTTGGCTCCAGTGGTGGAGGTGACTCCCCCACACATGAGTGGGTCTTTGGAAGTTTCTCACATGGACGGGAGGTTGTGGGGCCGGTGGATTGATAACCTCTGGCTCTGAATCTGTACCAGAGTCATCTCCTTCATCCAACTCTATAGGTTCTTCGTCTTCTTCGGGATCTTCTTCGATCCATCCTCCATTACCTTGGTTGGGGTAGTAGGGGTCATTGGGGTGGTGGAATCCAGCCATTTAGTCTGTACGAGAATAGGGTTAAGAATTTACTATAAGCTAGAGTACATGTAATTTTACCCTTAAGTTTAATGGTTGTTGATACTCAAATACTCCCTTAGTATTATTTAACGATATGTTTTTGGTAACTTTTAAATTTGTTGTCCACTGCAGACACTCCTCGGCACATATTAGTCGGCTCTCGGACAAATATAGTTGATCAGGCTATATTCTTCCCAGTTCCGATTACATGTCCCAAGGCGTAGCTGCACTGCCCAACTTATTTATAATACTTCTAAAATGGTCCGATGTGAAACTGTTATTAGTATGAAATGAGTGCATGCTTACTTTACAAAAACTAAATAAATTTAATTTCAAAAGTATGACTCTTCTCAGAGTGTTTTTGCCCAGTTGAGTTTATAGTTGTATACCAAAAATGGTTTTGATATACTTAATTCACTATAAACGATGCTCTGATACCTATCTGTCACACCCCCAAACCAGAACGACGGAAACGTTCGGGGGCGGAGGACGTCATATTCAGTATCATAACAGTTCATAGAAAGGAAAGTACACACCACCATACATATATAAAGGTTTTAAAAATGTTTACATCATTGTATTCATTACATGCTCAAAAGATAAATGCATAAACATCTTTCAAAAGAAGTAATTAACGCCAGCGCGTTAATCCCCAAAAGTTGATTTCCAAACCTGCTTAGCGGTTCCCTGAGAATACAAGTTATTTCAAAGAGAAAGTGTCAACAATTAAGTTGGTGAGTTCATAAGTAGTTTAGAAAGTTTGTATGCCATTCCAAATTGAGTGTATGTTTTCCAAGAAAATCCCTTATTTTCTTATAAAAGTGTGAAATGCATGAGAATATATGTATTGAATAATATGGATAGTTGAATCAAGAAAATCCCTTATTTTCCTATTAGTTGTTTGTTTTGTATACATGGAAAATCCCATCTTTTCCTAAAGTAATAGTTAGCCTAATGTCCCAGACTAAAAACCGAAAGCAAGAGACATGCTTTAGAGGGTTGAAGCATAGATTTATATAATAAAACCTATTAGAAGATTTCAGTTTGTTAGATGAAGAATAGTTTTAATAACTACTCATTCATCAATCAGAAGTACTATAATAATTGTATATCCGATGAGTTTTATAACCATACTAGACATAATATGCCTGTAGCGACGTTCTTCAGGCGTCGTAGCGTTATGACAAACTGTCACCCCAAAGGACGGACTGTAGCTAACAGTCAGGGCGCAGGATCATGACTTCCCGTATAGATCTATACACATTTGACACGTTCTCCAAACGGGAGACTCTGGTTATAGGCAGGACTTGTAGCGGTACCTTTTAGCAAAAAGGTATTATTTGAAGATGTACACATCTCACGGATTCTCAACTAAGTCTGTATTAAAGTAGTAGTTTTGTATGCAAAGTTTATCCTTTTTCACAATGTTTTGACAAAGCATAAATCATAAGTTTTTAAAATGTATTAAAATGGTTTAGCAACGAAGGATACTTTGGAATTACTAAATACTTTGTATAAATCTAGTGCATGCAAAGTATGACAAGAGTTTTCACATAGTAGTAATAAATCACGAGTGATTCATTTGATAAAAACGAGTAAGTGAATTTTTATGAAATACACGATAATAACCGTATGTTTACTTGTATTCCCCCCCCCCCTACAAGAGTATAAAAAGCATTTGAAACTTATTTAAAGTGTGTTTGTAGGGGTATGAACTCACCTGAAGGTTTGAAGAAAACAAGATGGAAACCGGGCAGAATTTCATCTCGGGAAACGGATTTTTCTCGGGATTCTCGGGAATCTCGGGAGTAAAAACGATCTTCGGCACTTGGGCAAAATGACCAGGGCTTCAGGTTAGCACGGGCACGGAAAACGAGGCAAAACGCAAGAGAAACGAGAGGAAATGAGCAAGTTTTCCCGGAACCCTCACATCCCTTTTATAGGGGCTGAGAGGCCTCGGTATGCGGGGCGTACGGACATACGCGGGGCGTACCGTGCGTCATGCATGACCGAGTCCTCGACTGCCCCGGAGTTCAGATGGGACGGGGCGTAGCTCGCATAGGGGGCGACGTGGACGAACCGAGGCCCTTGATTTGAGTACGCGGGGCGTACGAGGGTACGCAGGGCGTACCTCGGTCCTATCTGCTGACTCCTCTTCGGATATTACCAAGAGTTTATAATTAATAATATATATTAATTATTTATTAAACTTCAAAAATTCATATCTCCTTCATACGAACTCCGTTTTCGACGTTCTTTATATCCACGCGTAGGTGAGACTAAGATCTACAACTTTCGTTTAGATTCCGTCGACAAATTCGGAAATTATTTTTATTATTTATTTTTAAAAGGTCGTGTTTAAGGAATTTCCTTAGAAATTCATAACTTCTTTATCTGACGTCGGTTTTTTCCAGACTTTTTACTGCTAAATTACCATTGTCGAGACCTTCGATTCTCGTTTAGGTCATTCCGGCCAAAAGTCGCTCGATCTCCGATTCGAGTTTTTAGCTGCCTGCTGCTAAGCCGAACTTGGAAAAATCATAACTTCAATATACGAAGTCGGATTTGGGCGTTCTTTTTATGTACATTTGCAGTTTAACGATATCTATGACTTTCATTTAGACACCTAAGGTCAAAAACTATTTTATTGAAACTTTGCGTTTTTACGTAACTTCGTATTGCCGGTTTTTGTCGGAAAACTTAGAATGGTCATAACTTCTTCGTTATAACTCGGATTTTAGTGTTCTTTATATGCTTGGAAACCTTAAGACGATATCTACTACATAGCGTACTCCAACCAGAGCTTTTGAATACTTCATTTTTTCGATGATATTCCAATTACTTTTTCAAAGAGGTTACAAGACTCGATTTTTAATGACCTGAAATGACGGGTTGTTACATCATAGAAAGACATTAAAGTTCTGTCAGTCAGTTCAGCACCTTTGGGTAGTAAAGACATACTTTCGTTCATTCATATACGTACATTACTAGTAACTATAGTAGGTATAGTTAGGAGATAGTACTTACTATTCCTAGTACAAGGAATCACACAAGAGTCAGTTCATTCATGAGTCTATACAAATATACTATATGAAGAGATACTATTACATACTATATGTAGAGATGCTATTACATACTATATGAAGAGATACTATTACGTACTATATGAAAAGGTACCATTACATACTATATGAAGAGATACTATTACATACTATATGAAGAGACACTATTACATACGATAGGAAGAGATACTATTACATACCATATGAAGAGATACTATTACATACTATATGAATAGATAATTCTACATACGATTCGGGACTTACCATTCTACACCCGGCTGTTAGCTACAGTGGGAAAATACACATTGACGGATGTCTACGGTTGTTCGGTTCGGCAAGTTGCCACGCCGTGTTTATCCTAGTACAAAAGGATACGATTTCGATAATTATATTATTTTCCTTATTACCTTTATTTTGTGACACATTCACATAAGCGTTGAGGTAGATTAGATTTTAATAATAATAGTTGTACAAGGGAAAAACCTTCATTTTTGCAGAGGTTCAAACCTTCAAAACAGTCGAGTCTTGGTAGAAGACTACATTTTATACTAGTAGGAAATATAGGATTTTCTAGGGTTTCATACTTATACAAACTCATTCTTCAAACATTTACATGTCTTTTCTTTACAGTTTTACTAATCAACGAGACTAAAATACTTATGAATTCACCAGCTTAAATGTTGATCTATGCTTTCAAAATAACTTGTATTCTCAGGTCACCAGTAGACAGGTACGATGACCAGGTTTTGAGAAGACGGAGTAGTCAAGACTTGTCTTATATTTTGATTACTTATTTTCATGTCTTATTCTATGAAAGAACACACTTGTATTACAATTTCACTATTAATGCAATGGATGATGTTGTTGCTTGTTTACTACTTTACATGACGTCCTCCGCTCCAGAACGTTTCCGCCGTTCTTGGTTTTGGGGTGTGACAGTACTTCATTGTTATAAAGGCTTAAAAACTTAGAAAAATATGCTTCCAAAGTCAACTCAATGTTTAAAAGATGTAGAACAAAGTACCACATATCTTTGGTTACTACTAACTTGTTGGCATCAAGAACGACTGCTTCACTACCTGATCGGAGAGCCAACAATTAGAGAAGCAACACCTGCAGATAAATTTACAGATAAATTTATAGTGAAACCAACAAAAAAAGCTAAAAATAATCAAGTAAATGAAAAATAGTTACTGAACTTATTTATTCTAGAATGGTGTCTTTCAAAGCCAACAAATTGGTGTTTCTATACACTTCCACTACATTTTTGAGTATCAGTAGAAAATAATGAGATACTACACAACAATCACAAAAGTAGAACATATTTCGATTTCCACATTTCAATATTACTTGCGACTCACAATTCACTACAGTATAACATATTTCTGAATTTCAATGGTGGTGATAGGGAACTTATTTGGGCTCTGTTATCTCCTCTTCAGAAGCAGCTATGTTACATGTAACACTATCTAATATTTGTTTTTCTTCAATAGGAGTATCCATTAATGTCCATAGCTCTATTAAAGATGTTGCAAGATCTTGAATCTAAAAACATTAATCCATAAATTTTCATAAAATAAAGTCAGAATGTAAATAAATACAATTTGAAATCGTCTAATTACTATAATAAATAAACTCCATTACTTCATTTTTCTTTCTTTCTATTTTAATCTCTCGAAGTCGTTGTATGGAAGTGGCTAGCTTTGAAATTGTTTCATTACTTATGGTTTTTGACATATTTGCCCCTTCATATAAAGTAGGATGGATTTCATGAATTGTTTGATTAAAATCCATTCCTAACACCAAACAGAGTGAATTCAAGGAACTCATGTGGTCTAGAACATGCTTCAAATGATCACTCTGGATATTAACATTAACTAAATATTAATAATTCATTATATGACAAATTATTATAATCTCATAGACAAAATAAGATTACCTTCTCCTTTTGATGTGTTTGCAACTTAGCTTGAAGTTCTTGATGGTTTCTTAAAAAGAGATCAGTCTCATCGAAAATTGTTTTTGAAGAAGTTGTGTAAATCTCCATTTGTATTCTTTGTATTTGTTCCAAGATTTCAAGAAATTGATTTCTTCTTTCAGATTTCTCTTTTTTATTTCTTCAAGTTCTGGAAGAAGGGCTCTTAGTTCTTCCTTTAGGCTCCGAGGAGTTTGATCAGACTGAAAATGTAACATGTAAAATGTTTAGAAATTGAGCGAATTGCAGAAAACTATAAATGAGAAGTGATTTTTTCAAGAAAATGAGATAAGATTTAGATATCTAATTAGTAATTACATGTCCAATATGAACAGGTCTTTCTCCCATGGATTAACAAATATATGCTAATTCTGCTTCAGAATGAGCGATTGCTTGTCTTAATTGAGCTCGACATTTATTTGCTGAATCTACTTTTTCCTTGTATACTTCAAGACATTCACGTTCGAGTTCTAGCAACATTTTATCTCTTTCAGTGTCGTTTTCCCCAACTTCATCCCAAATAATCTTTTTTTGGAAAGATTAAAAAGAAGTGAACGTGATTAGAAGCAAGTATGGAGCTAAAGAATTGAATTACTTTTTAGAGTTTAAAATTACCTGAAGTTCATATACAAGGGATCCACATGTTGTTTCCACTTGCAAAAGTGGATCTTTTGTTGGAGTAGGCATTCTGATAACTATTTCAAATCATAAAAATTAGTGGCTTAAAACAATGTTATGAAGAATTCAGCAAGAAATACTTATAATATACACAGGACCTTTGACATTTGAGGTGAAATTAGTATGTTTCGAGTTCAAAAATGATAGGAATTTTTTCATATTCTTTATAGATTCACATCAATGGAAGTTGAAATTGAATTGATTTGATAAACCCTAAGATGTGGAATTATATATGTAATCTGAGATTGGATGGAATGTATAAATTTATGATATGACATCATGTGACTGTTCGAGAGATAGAGACCATAGATCAAAGAGCTAGCTCTATCACACAATAATAAACATCCAAATAAAAAATGCATATAAACAAATAAAATGGCATGTAAGTGTTTATATTTACTATTCTATTTGAACTTTGAAGCATCAATTGATTGAAAACATTACAAACGATCACAAAATTTGGGCCATCTGATCATTTTGGTCTGAATTTCAATGGCGGTAACAAATGACAACTGCGGAGTTGGAGACCTTGTGCGCACTTCACTGGATTTCAATGGCGGTGACAGGGAACTTCAGTCCAATTGCAAAAAACGAAACAAACTTCATGGTGGTGAAATCGGACAAAAATCATTGGCGATTAAGGGAAATGCAATCGTTAAATAAGAAATCATAGAAAACTCATCTTACATCAGGGACGAACATCAAAAGCTTGTGGGAAAAATCAAAAAAGAAAATAAACGAAAGGAACGAAAAATGGGCCATATGTCCATGGAACAATGGCTAGTAATTAGGATCTTAGTGAGCCAACTACTAAGCCTAAGTAGCATCACCTTTAAGTCTCATCCATGTCCCCCTTCAGCACCCTACCCTTACCACCCTACCCACCCCCACCCCTTACCACCTCCTCTATTAAGGGTTGCGACCGAGAGCATCCCAACGCCATTCATTTTCATCATTTTTCACACTTCTCTTCAAGATCAAGCATCAATCTTCAAACCCTAAGTTCTTCCCAGTGTTCTTGAAGTTTTGGTAAGTACTTTCTTCATCTACTAGTGATTCTACACACTTCTATACTAGATTTATCAACATCTAGATACAAAAGTTTGTTTAAAATACAAAAACTATGAAAAACAAGTATAAATATGTTAGAAGTTCTTATGGAAAAGTCATAAACACAAAACCATAAAAACTAAGATTTTTATGAACATGATATGATTATTCTAGCAAAAACGGTTTTAACTAAGTTATTACACCATTTTTGTGAGTTATAATCGAACATATGTTATTTTGGATACATGTCTTGAAACAAGTTAGAAATACCAAAGTTGGTGTTTTACAAAAATAAATCTTCAAATCTATCATTTTGTGGAAAAATGGGTTTTCTAACAAAAATGGTCATAACTAGGTTATGGTAACATTTTTATGGGATTTGACCAAAAATATGTAGTTTAAAACATATAAAGTTTACTTGACCTAAAAATTATAACAAGGAAAAAATAAGTTATTCATAACTATAGTTCACTATTTTCCGTTTGTGATATTAAAAGTCAAAAACTAGAAAAAAAATCGACATTTTCATACTAAGGAGTCACTTATTTGTATTAAATGTAAAATACTTGTTATTTATGAATATCTAACCATACTAGCCTCTATATATCTACATATATGTATATATAGGTACAAAAATCAAATATCATAATAAACTATAATCAATATAGTTTATTGATCGTTAATATTATTTTAACATGTTGAGCAAAGTGAATAATTATATAAAGGTTTATATATAATTATTTTATACTATTTTATTATCATGGAATAGTGATAATCATGCATACAAAGATTTTTATTACTAGAAAACATTTATGATAAAGTATAATAGGTATAGTTTATGGGTCATTTACACTATTTTACCATTTTAGGGAAAACAAATAATTATTTAAAGGCATAATTATTCTACACTACGAAATTACTATGGAAAGGTATTATTTCCACTTATAAAAGGGTTTTCATTGCAATATACGTAAACTTGTTGAATCAAATTTTGTGAGCTAAAGTCTTCACCGTACAAATAAGTGTACCTACAAAAGTCCTGTATTATAATCGGAGTCTCCCATAAGAGAGCGTGATACTTGTGAATTGATCTATACAAGACTGACAATCCCGCACCTGAGCTGCTTGCAATAGCTAGATTGGCAGGTCTAGGGTGAGAAATGTCATAACATTCCGATGTCTGAAGAATGTCGTAGCAGACCGTCTATGTCATTAGCATGGTTATAATAACTCACATGGAGAAACAACGATACATTCAGTTTACGGGGAAATGCACATTCAAACAATTATGTAAAAAAAGATACGTTGAACACTGCGATTAAGCCCAAATAGTTATGTAATCATATCAAGGATAAATATAGCCTGATCAACTATATTTATGGGAGATATGACTAACATGTGTTTGGGAATAGTCGCAGTGAACGACGAGTCTACAACTTACCAACATCCTATACAAAGAAAATCTAGGAACCAAATATAATGTTTAAAATACCATAAAAGTATTTTATGATACTATAGAACCATACACCTAGATTCTTTATGTGTCTCTTGTACCCCTATTCTCGCATAGACATCATGACAGGATTTTATTTGCCAGGAGACCCCTACTTCCCCAACCTGGGGAACGGGGGATGGATAGCGGAGGAGACAGAAAAGGACCCTGAAGTCCAGATGGAGGAGGATCCTGAAGATCAGGTAGAGGATGTTGAGGAGGAGGACTCTGACACGGAGTACGAGGTCATTAACCCACCATATGTCGCCCATGTTCTCGCGCACCGACAGGATTATCTGGGGCCCACGCCCCGTTGGGCGGAGGATTTATAGAGCTGGAGAAGAACAACAGTGCCAACATTCCTTGTATGGTTTGGAACAGGGGTTTTATGACCTCAGTCACGTAGGTCCAGCAGACAGGGCCCTCCATGTCATGGTCTAATGGATCACACGTCCCGGTGAGAAGGCCAGAGCATCCATGAGTCAGATTTTGGATGTGGGTGCTGCCGCAGAGGTCACTACCGCACGATCTCGATGTCAGGACAAGGACTACGGTCGGACATGTAGTATCATCGATAGCCTCCAGGAGGATCTCACCACCGCCCGAGCGGGGTCCAGAGAGTACCTGTAGAGACACTCTTCCCTCGATTAGAGGGTGATCGAGGGTGAGCACCGAGTGGAGGAGATGCAGGCCTTCATAGCTTCATTCCATGGCCCACAGGAGACCATACGCCGCGTTTAGGGCTTATGCTTCTCACATTTTTTTATAGATTAGGTTTTACGAGTAAGCATTAGTGCTACTCTTTCTTGTATGTAAGTTCAACCCTACGAATAAGTGATTACACTATTCAAGGGTTCGTTATGCTGTCAAAATTTTCCTCACATTGATGTATTGTAGACCTTCATCAAGGTCAATCTTCCAAAACCGTGTACTAATATATATATCATCAATGAAATTGGCATGCAATTTATTTCATTGGGTATTACTATTAAGTTCATAAATTGTTATCCAAATTGTTTACTTATTATGGTAGATATCTCCTTATAAATTGCTTACAAGTTACAATAAAAATGGAACATAATACATACATAACTAAGATATTCTATTTCGATAACGACCAACTTATAACCACTATTGAAGACTCATCATCATTCCATATTTGAACTTTATGGCAGAAGGATGTCTCCACACAAAATTTTAAGACGGGTTGCCAACACCTCAGTAACTCCACTACCACCGCCACCACCTCCACTATGACAACCCGGAATTTACGACTATTATTATAACCACCAATATATCCACGAATCTCATGTTAATCTGAATTACTAAGTTTTAGTTCCTCTTAAGTACGATAAGTAAGTTTATTTTAACTATTATATGATACCAGATGATATCACACTTTCAAATGTATAACGAATCAAACCACACAAACTGTAACCTTAGGAATATGTCTGGAAAACTCAAAATTCGTAAAAGGCTAGTTTAAGAGAAACAATTATTTTAGCCTCATAGTATGTGTTCCCCTATTTCCGAACATACAAAGAACGTCCAAAACGGAGTTCATATTCACACGATACGACAGTTTTAAGAAAACAGATAGTAAAACATTGTTTTTCTTTAATCGCATAAAACTGAATCGATCCGTTGAGGTACTTATGCTTTGCCGACGGGATTTCCGAAAGGGTTTTTGGACTGCGGTTATATATTCTATTATATAATTTAATATTCGAACTAATTTTTATGAAAATATTTAAAACAAGTCATACCGAGAGTTGTTAACACGCAAAACTTCAAAAGCAATTTCCTGGAGATCCGTAACTCAAAAAATTAATTTGTTTGATGTTCCAGAATCCTTGAATTAAACTCTATCTAACGGCATTCTCGAAAAAAAAATCTCGATGCACGGGTCTTGATACACACGGTTTTAGTGTTTTAGGCAATTAATGGGGTAATACTAATACCCTATGTGGGGCCCATCAAGGGCTTGTCTAAAAGATTGACCAGCCACTCTTTTCTTGGTTGTCCAAACCTACGTGTGCATGCTTTCTCCCTTCTCCTTCCCTTTGTGTACAAGCCTCTCCAAGATAGTACAAACATGGATTTTAAGTATGGCTCAAAATGGATGAGTGTATAACTTTTAGCTATAAGTAGAAGCCATTAGGAGCTCTCAATCCATATAAAACTCCAGCTTCTTCTTCCTACATGTCTCCCTCCATGTCTCCTTATCTCCTTGGATTGAAACATCACCACAACGCCATCCTAGCATGACCAATTCACCACCATTCTACTACCCAAACCATCCTTATAACCCCTTGTTCATCTGTAACATCCCAAATTTTAGAAGTCTAAGTTACGAGCTTAAAGTGTAAACTGAAGAAGGGACTTGACGAGTAGGTATACTAACTCGCCGATTCGGAGTGGGTTTGGATCGCGAATTAAGTGACCAACTCGCCGAGTCAAAAGCTGGACTCGACGAGTTGGTGCTAGAATAAGAAAACCCTAATATTAGGGTTTTCACCCTATTTAAAGGACTTTATGTCCCTCTCACAGCCTCCTAATCCCCAGAGAGTTCCAGAAACACCCTAAATTCTTGTGAGGCTTCATTTTTAAGGAGATTGGGGCTTGGAAGAGGAAATTGGTGGAAGGAGCTTGAGAAATTGGAAGCTAGCTTCCAGGGGCTTATATAGATCTAGGATCTACATCAGTTTTTGGCACATCTTTTAGGTAAGGAGCCCTTATCTTGAGCTATTTCCTTTTTGGTTCATCCTTGGTGGTTGTTTTGGGAATTCTTTAACTTGTTTGAGATCTATTTTGGGTTTTGAGTTCAGATCTAGGCTTGTAATGGTCCTGAAGGGATTTGAGCATTCTAACACTTCCTAAGTGTACATGCAACCCTAATAACCTTGGATCTATGTTTGTCTAATTATCATGCAAAGTTGAATTCCAAGGTTATATTCCTATCTAGCATACATGGGGAACAATTTCTAACTTGAATGAAAGATAGAATAACTTACCTTGTTGTTGCTTATGTTCCTTGAAACCTTGTGAGCCTAGCACCCCAAGTGTGATGCCTCAAATGCTTCACACAACACCAAATGCTCTTGGAAAGACTTTTTAGAGAATACACACTTCTTGAAATCGGCCTAGCCCTCTTGTTTCTTATGTGTAGCCGATTTTGGTGGAGAATGGGACTCTTATATAGTGTTGACACATCTAGGGTTACACCATGTAAACCCTAATGTGTCATGACTCTTCATTTCCATGACCCATGGGTTTGTAACTCCCATGGAGCATCCTATGGGTAGAACCCAACTTGATAATCCATGGAGCCTCTTAGCCCACTATACAAGATATGAATGATTTACATAATCAACCCATATATTTAATTAGTTATCTTTTGATCACTTAATTAATTCCAAATTAATTCTTTGATCAAACTAATCAAATAATATTATTAATATATTAGAACTTATAATATATTAATAATCTCCAAGTGTTATTTCTCTCATTTAGTCTATCCAATTGCATGGTGCCATGCAACCCAAATGGACCATGCCGGGTCGGGTCAAGTACTAACCAGAAATAGTTATGGACTTAGACACCTTATCCAACAGTCTCCCACTTGGATAAGTCTAATAACTATAACTCCAGTACTTCAGGAACCGACCGGCAATCGTAGCTCTTTCAAGGTCTCTCGGAACTGAGAAGATGTTGATACGCCATTTAAGATAAGTGATCATATAATCCTCTGTTCTAGATATCAGCCGGACAAATACATGGAACAATGTCTTACTTATTGTCCAACAGTTTGTTTCCCGATTTCCGATTTGTTTAACAAAGAACTTAATTGAACACATCAACTTAGTTCTAACCGGGCCCGGTACATAGGTCAAAACAAAATCATCGAGGGGCCCAGATATTGTCACACCCCGAAAACCAAAGGCGGAAACATTTCTGGGGTTGACTCCACGTTGAGTATTAAATCCAATGCACATAGTAAGCACAGTAAACAACCATTACATTACATATATTTGATAGTTTACATTTGTTTCAAAAGTAAATTGTACAAGTGTTATACATATATCATATGAACAAAAGTAGAGACGAGTCTTCTGAGCACTCCGTCTTCATCAAAAGATATCGCCGGATACCTGTCTAACGTGGACCTGAGAATACAAGCGGTTTGAAAATCAGCATAAAGCTGGTGAGTTCATAAGATGTTTGTTTTCTGAAAATGTACCAGTTTCCTTTAGTTTTCCGAAAAGGTTTGTTATCCAAGAAAATCCCATATTTTCTTATGTAAAATAGTTTAATTATCCTTTATTACAGTTCAATTACGCGTTATATGTTACCCCAGGAAAATCCCATATTTTCCTAAATACAGACCGATTTAATATCACAAAGTATAGTTTAATACACAAAACTATATATTGAGAATCTTGGGATTACTATCCCGAATTAGATATAAAATACTTTAATATAAGTGAACTGTAGATGGAAAATAGTTTGAAAACCATGAGACTAACATCCCGTACTACATATAGATTTAATACTATGGGACTATCATCCCGGACTAGATACAAGATAGTTTGATATACTTGAAAATATAGACTGAAAACCATGGGACTACCATCCCGGACTAGATACAAAATAGTTTGTTAAAAAAACCATGGGATTACTATACCGAACTAGATACAAGATATTTTGATAAAACCATGGGATTATTCTCCCGAACTAGATATAAGATAGTTTGATAAAACCATGGGATTACTATCCCGAACTAGATATAAGATAATTTGATAAAACCGTGGGATCACTATCCCGAAATAGATATAGATTCTAACCATAGGAATAACATCCTTCAATAGATATGAACCCTATAGACCAAAAACCACGGGATTACCATCTCGTACTAGATATAAGATCTAAAGATAGAAGATTGATATAAAATCAAATCCAAAAACAAAGTCGTGAATAATCTTATATTAATACGTATTGTGAGTCGGGTAACCATGCTGATACGACAACGAGACCTCCTTGACGCTTGTCAGATGTCGGACGATATCCAGAATTTGTCACCCCAGGCGTGCCCGCCTAACTGTAGCTAGCAGTTAAGGTGTGGGATTGTCAGTCCCGAATAGATCTATTCACAAATTCCTCGCTCTCCCTCCAGGAGACTCTGGTTACACTTCCGGGGAGGATTTACTGATCATCCATAAAGGGTAGTGACGAACTCACAAGCTAGTACTAAACTATTCACAGGGTTCTCATACGATATCAAACATACAAAAGATTATGACATAATACAGTGAATATAGATACATACAATGAAACTATCTGGCAATACATTCAAATGATGCGGAGATAAACTGAATCAGACATAGTTTATCTAATAACTTTATACACATATCAGTACATGATAAAACGAGAACTAAAGAACCCCAAATTATTCCCATAATAATTTGATTAGTTTGGTTATTTCCTTAACTAAAATTCATTTAGTTGTAGTTGGTAAATCATCCCTTATGCTCAGCATAATACATAAGGAGTAAAAGTGTTTATAAATTTGCCAGATATTATTTGAAACACATCAATGTTATGTTTTGAAAACAGTTATAGTTTGCTTGTATTCCCCCCCTGAAAACATTGAAAAACACGAAAAAAGCGTAGGGGTATGAACTCACCGGACGAGAAACGTGACGATTTAGGATGCTAAACGTTGGTTCGGGGCTTGCAAACGCACGAGGTTCCTAAGTATAATGCAAAGATACACATTTGTATCTAATTAGGACTTAGATTATTTAATTGTTAGGGACAAACACTTTTAGTCGCGGAAACACCCCATTACAAGTGTTTGGTGGGACCCGGGTGGCGTTTAAAGACTTGAATGAACGGGAAATGGAGTTTACTCTTCAAGAGTAAACTCATACAAGAGTTTTCGGCCTATAACACCCATTCCCCATGAGTTTACGGCCGTAAACTCATGGTGGGGTGGTTTATGGTGCAAATGGCTTGAAACACTTAAGGGGAAAATGTCTAGGGTTGGTTTAAGGCTTGAAATTGATTAAATTCATCAAATAACACCACTTAAGGGAGTTTACGGCCCTAGCATGGAGCTTACGGCTGTAAACTCCTATATACCCTTGAATAAGTGTTTTAATGTCTCCAAATTAATCACATGTGATTCCTAAAATTGTTCCAAGGCTTTTCATGAAGTTTTAAGGGACTTTTGGCAACATTTTTTGAGTTTACGGCCCATGAGACCCCCTCATGGCCGTGAACTCCCCTAGTGTATGATTTATTATGTTTAAAGGTCTAAAGCTTGATTGTATACACTTCTAGAATTTATTTTAAGGCTTTAGGGGTGTTAAAGTGGCATTTTAACACTTTTAAAGGAGTTTACTCCCCAATATGAAGGGTTTACGGCCCAAGCATAAGTCTTGGCCGTAAACTCTCAATTGTCCCTCAAATAATATGTTTAAGGCCCTTAAACCATTTTTAGTTGGTTCTATAATTTATTCCAAGGTTTTTCGTGAAGGTATATGGCTTCCTAACATGTTGAAAATGCGTTTACACTCATATTTGAGGGGTTTATGGCCCAAGCATGTGCCTTGGCCGTAAAATCCTTCAAATCCTTCAAAACCCATGTCTAAAGTGTTCTAAGTCCATCCCATGAAGTCATTAAGCCATATCTAAGTCCCAAAATTGTTTAGAAGGGGTTTAAAGGCATAAAAACCCCCTTACTATGTGTTTATGGCCCAAGCTCCTTCTAGGGCCTTAAACTCATATACAAGACCTTAATTCATGTTTTAATCCTGAATTTGAAAGCCAAATATGCTATACAATGAGTTTAGGAAGGTACCTTAAAGATTTGAAGCCTTAAATTGATGATTTGGACCCTTAAACTTGAATTTAGGAGAGAGGTTAGAGAGAGAGTAGTGAGAGAGAGAAAAAGCTTCAGATGAAAGGTTTAACACGTTTATATAGGTTGCAAAACTTGGACACGGTGGAATTCTACCCGATACCAGCATTAAACGGGGCTTTTGGTCGCACCTGATTAAGTTTTCGTAACCCGGCGGGGACGTTTCTATAATTTTTGAAATAACTATTTTGGGCTAAATTCATGAGTTCCTAAGGGGGTTTGGACACTCATTAGCATCAATTAAACATATAAGTTTAATTAACTTAACCCAAAAACGACATCGGAACGTTTCGATATACGGCGAGTTATACGGGTAGAATGGGTTTTCGACGATGAACAACTTCGGGTTGTTACATTATCCCCCCGTTAGAGGGAATTTCGTCCCGAAATTCAAAGAATAAGATATAGATCATGAATTGGAATGAGTCACGAACGGATTTGTTGCCTTAGATCTTCACGTTCTCAAGTGGGATCAGGTCTCTGCTGGGCGTTCTAGCGAATTCTCACTATCAGGACGTGTCTTTGTTTCGTACGTTGACTCTCTCTCAATCTACGATCTCAATCGGTTCTCTCATGGAAGTTTCAACCCTGGACGACTTTGGTTTCCTCAAAGGAAATCACTAGGGTTTCGTCGGGTAGGTACTTCTAAGGATTCGAGACGTGAAGTACCGGATAGATGTTACCAAGTTCTGAAGGTAGCCGAAGTTGGAAGATTACGAAATCGATTCTATGAGGATCACGAAGGGTCTAATGTATCACGAGGGAAGCATTCTATACTTCCTAAAGCGTATCATGCTTTTCTGGGATAAAGCCATCAACAGAACACACGCTCCAACAGGAAAGCACATCTTCAAGGAGTCGGGTAGCTAAGGGTCTGATGGCTTTAGAAGAAATTTATGGGTAAGATTGCGATATTAGTCGATGGGACCCAAGAATCGACAGGTTTCTATGGGTATTTTCGGTGCCGACTAATTCCCTATTGCCTTAAACGTTGGAAAAGTACACGGTTACGACTACTTTGCTTGGCTACATGATCAAGGGAAAGAGATTCGACCGAAAGGATACCACTACTAATCCGTAGTGATCATATCAGTTCTTGGTCACCATTTTGAACACGTCATTCACACTGAGGTTCGGTCACGAGGTAGATTCAGAGATTAGGCCGATGCAGAATTAAGCTAATCGTTCGAAAGGAATTCTCGGGAATTCTTCGGGAAAGACATTTAGGGAAAAGAGCTGCAGACTTCCCGTTTCTCAATGGTTATAGGAATGAGGGGTGCATGGCAATTCATATCGGGAAAACTTTTGAGCTTTAAAGCATGAAATGATACGAAGGTTTGATGCCGAAGATCACGAGAGCCGGGTCGGGGAAAAGATCTAGACGAGTGACCCTTTCAAAACCAAGGATAACAACATGAATGAGACTCGGTCATTTCATGTCAAACATAGCATCAAAGTATTTCATGAAAAGTTTCCCCCATTTAAATCGAATGGAACAGAATAATCCTCCGGACTGAGGACACGATCTATAGGTACGAAGTTAGTGTTCTCTATCTCACCGGTTAGCCGTCTCGATTGTACTCAATTTCGATTACAAACAAAGGATTAAGTTTAGAAATTGCTCGGATGGATAGATAACAAGTTTCCATTCTGGTACTAGAATCGAAAAGAGTTGCAGGTATAAGAATTGTCAAAGAGGAGAATACTTGCGGCAACAGTGGGATCAGCGGTTGTAGCTGCTTTGGGGAAATTTCTTTTGAAGTGCCCTACTTCGCCACAATTGTAGCAGGCTGGACTGATTCCCACTCCGGATGATTGGTTTGTTGATTTGGCTGGTTTTCTGCAGGTTCGAGCAAGATGGCCCTTCGTGCCACAGTTGTCACAGATCCTTTCGCGACATGGACCAGGAATGCGGTGGTGGTAGCTGCACTTACCACACCAAGGAAGGGTACCAGTGTATCCACTGTTAGGAGTTTGGGCCGTGGACCCGACAGCTGAAACAGCAACAGGGGCAGTAGTAGCATGTACTGCTACTGTTTGCTGTTTCTTAGAAGACCCTTGCATACTCTGGGCCTTCCTCTTGTTCCAAAATTTCTTTTTTGCTTCCACCTCCACTTGTGACCGGTTCGGGAGTGGTAGCCTCCTCATCAGAGTTGTCTTCGTGATCGATCAGGATTTGCGCAAGACATTTAGCACTATCATAGGTGTCTGGCTTCACAGCCAAGACATTCCCTTTGGTTGGCTGGGTCAACCCCCAGATGAACCTCTCAATCTTTTTACTCTCCGGGGTAACCATTCCCGGACAGAGCAACGCCAGATCATCGAATCTTGAAGTATATGAGGCTATGTCGGAACCCTTCATCTTTAGGTTCCAGAGTTCGTGTTCTAGCTTCTGAATTTCGCCCCGAGGGCAATACTCTGCGAGTAGTATCTCCTTCATAGCTTCCCAACCCATGGCATTTGCTACAGGTAGTGTTAAGGATTTGGCTCGGCCGTTCCACCAAGTCAGGGCTTTGTCTAGGAAGGTGCAGGCGGCGAACTTTACTTTGTCAGACTCCGAACAGGCATATATCTCAAAGATTGATTCGATTTTCTCGAACCATCGGGTAAGGGAAATGATACCTCCGGTACCATCAAAGGATATGGGATTCGCGTTCATGAAGTCTTTATAGGAACCCCCTTTTTGGTGTCCTTAACTGTTCTCTGGGTTTTGGGTTTGAGTACCACCGGAACCATCTGAGTTCCTTTGAGACATAGCAGCTGCCACCGCGGCATTGACAGCTGCCTGGAACATCACAAAGTCAAATTCAGGAGGAGGTGGTGGCGGAGGGTTGTTGGTGTTCTTCGAGCTGGGTCTCTTTCTTGGAGGCATCTTGATCTAAAAAGATCAAGAAAGAGAGGATCATAAGTCCTCTGAATTGAATCAAGAGATATGGAACAGGGGATATCTCATCAAGACGGATATAACATCATATTAATCGATAAGGCAGGAAAGAGTTATCAAGGCAGATAATTTTATCGCTAGAGGAATGATCAAGGAACAACGCGTACACGAGGATTTTCTATCAATGATCGGCTCGAGAAATACTCCCATAATATTTCATGATTCACTGCAACGACGACTCGTTGTTTGGGGTATTGGGTAAGTTTTAGGTATGCCGCATACCACAGTCACTCCCAAGCACATGTTGGTCGTGTCTCGAATGAATATAGTTGGCCAGGCTATATTGACCCTAGACACGACTACATAACTGCCCAGGTTTAACCGCAGCGTACAACACCCATTTACTTATGTTTTGTTCTACTTGTAGTTACGGATCTCGATGGCTTGATATACTTATATACTTTTGAAAATACTTATATTCTGTAGGATACTTTTAGTTTAGAGCACATAGGCCCCTTAATGTTTATAGTTTTATAACATGTAAGGTTTGGTATACTCCGTTCACTATAAACAAGGGCTCTGATACCAATCCGTCACACCCCGAAAACCAAAGGCGGAAACATTTCTGGGGTTGACTCCACGTTGAGTATCAAATCCAATGCACATAGTAAGCATAGTAAACAACCGTTACATTACATATATTTGATAGTTTACATTTGTTTCAAAAGTAAATTATACAAGTGTTATACATATATCATATGAACAAAAGTAGAGACGAGTCTTCTGAGCACTCCGTCTTCACCAAAAGATATCGCCGGATACCTGTCTAACGTGGACCTGAGAATACAAGCGGTTTGAAAATCAGCATAAAGCTGGTGAGTTCATAAGATGTTTGTTTTCTGAAAATGTACCAGTTTCCTTTAGTTTTCCGAAAAGGTTTGTTATCCAAGAAAATCTCATATTTTCATATGTAAAATAGTTTAATGATCCTTCATTACAGTTCAATTACACGTTATATGTTACCCCAGGAAAATCCCATATTTTCCTAAATACAGACCGATTTAATATCACAAAGTATAGTTTAATACACAAAACTATATATTGAGAATCTTGGGATTACTATCCCGAATTAGATATAAAATACTTTAATATAAGTGAACTGTAGATGGAAAATAGTTTGAAAACCTTGAGACTAACATCCCGTACTACATATAGATTTAATACCATGGGACTATCATCCCGGACTAGATACAAGATAGTTTGATATACTTGAAAATATAGACTGAAAACCATGGGACGACCATCCCGGACTAGATACAAAATAGTTTGTTAAAAAAACCATGGGATTACTATCCCAAACTAGATATAAGATATTTTGATAAAACCATGGGATTACTATCCCGAACTAGATATAAGATAGTTTGATAAAACCATGGGATTACTATCCCGAACTAGATATAAGATAATCTGATAAAACCATGGGATCACTATCCTGAAATAGATATAGATTCTAACCATAGGAATAACATCCTGCAATAATATGAACCCTATAGACCAAAAACCATGGGATTACCATCTCGTACTAGATATAAGATCTAAAGATAGAAGATTGATATAAAATCAAATCCAAAAACAAAGTCGTGAATAATCTTATATTAATACGTATTGTGAGTCGGGTAACCATGCTGATATGACAACGAGACCTCCTTGACCCTTGTAAGACGTTGGACGATATCCAGAATTTGTCATCCCAGACGTGCCCGCCTAACTGTAGATAGCAGTGAAGGTGTGGGATTGTCAGTCCCGAATAGATCTATTCACAAATTCCTCGCTCTCCCTCCAGGAGACTCTGGTTACACTTCCGGGGAGGATTTACTGATCATCCATAAAGGGTAGTGACGAACTCACAAGCTAGTACTAAACTATTCACAGGGTTCTCATACGATATCAAACATACAAAAGATTATGACATAATACAGTGAATATAGATACATACAATGAAACTATCTGGCAATACATTCAAATGATGCGGAGATAAACTGAATCAGACATAGTTTATCTAATAACTTTATACACATATCAGTACATGATAAAACGAGAAATAAAGAACCCCAAATTATTCCCATAATAATTTGATTAGTTTGGTTATTTCCTTAACTAAAATTCATTTAGTTGTAGTTGATAAATCATCCCTTATGCTCAGCATAATACATAAGGAGTAAAAGTGTTTATAATTTGCCAGATATTATTTGAAACACATCAATGTTATGTTTTGAAAACAGTTATAGTTTGCTTGTATTCCCCCCTAAAAACATTGAAAAACACGGAAAAAGCGTAGGGGTATGAACTCACCGGACGAGAAACATGACCATTTAGGATGCTAAACGTTGGTTCGGGGCTTGCAAACACACGAGGTTCCTAAGTATAATGCAAAGATACACATTTGTATCTAATTAGGACTTAGATTATTTAATTGTTAGGGACAAACACTTTTAGTCGCGGAAACACCCCATTACAAGTGTTTGGAGGGACCCGGGTGGCGTTTAAAGACTTGAATGATCGGGAAATGGAGTTTACTCTTCAAGAGTAAACTCATACAAGAGTTTTTGGCCTATAACACCCATTCCCCATGAGTTTACGGCCGTAAACTCATGTTGGGGTGGTTTATGGTGAAAATGGCTCGAAACACTTAAGGGGAAAATGTCTAGGGTTGGTTTAAGGCTTGGAATTGATTAAATTCATCAAATAACACCACTTAAGGGAGTTTATGGCCCTAGCATGGAGCTTATGGCTGTAAACTACTATATACCCTTGAATAAGTGTTTTAATGTCTCCAAATTAATCACATGTGATTCCTAAAATTGTTCCAAGGCTTTTCATGAAGTTTTAAGGGACTTTTGGCAACATTTTTGAAGTTTACGGCCCATGAGACCCACTCATGGCCGTGAACTCCCCTAGTGTATGATTTATTATGTTTAAAGGTCTAAAACTTGATTGTATACACTTCTAGAATTTATTCTAAGGCTTTAGGGGTGTTAAAGTGGCATTTTAACACTTTTAAAGGAGTTTACTCCCCAATATGAAGGGTTTACGGCCCAAGCATAAGTCTTGGCCGTAAACTCTCAATTGTCCCTCAAATAATATGTTTAAGGCCCTTAAACCATTTTTAGTTGGTTCTATGATTTATTCCAAGGTTTTTCGTGAAGGTATATGGCTTCCTAACATGTTGAAAATGCGTTTACACTCATATTTGAGGGGTTTATGGCCCAAGCATGTGCCTTGGCCGTAAAATCCTTCAAATCCCTCAAAACCCATGTCTAAAGTGTTCTAAGTCCATCCCATGAAGTCATTAAGCCATATCTAAGTCCCAAAATTGTTTAGAAGGGGTTTAAAGGCATAAAAACCCCCTTACTATGTGTTTATGGCCCAAGCTCATTCTAGGGCCGTAAACTCATATACAAGACCTTAATTCATGTTTTAATCCCGAATTTGAAAGCCAAATATGCTATACAATGAGTTTAGGAAGGTACCTCAAAGATTTGAAGCCTTAAATTGATGATTTGGACCCTTAAACTTGAATTTAGGAGAGAGGTTAGAGAGAGAGTAGTGAGAGAGAGAAAAAAAGCTTCAAATGAAAGGTTTAACACGTTTATATAGGTTGCAAAACTTGGACACGGTGGAATTCTACCCGATACCGGCATTAAACGGGGCTTTTGGTCGCACCCGATTATGTTTTCGTAACCCGGCGGGGACGTTTCTATAATTTTTTAAATAACTATTTTGGGCTAAATTCATGAGTTCCTAAGGGGATTTGGACACTCATTAGCATCAATTAAACATATAAGTTTAATTAACTTAACCTAAAAACGACATCAGAACGTTTCGATATACGGCGAGTTATACGGGTATAATGGGTTTTCGGCAATGAACAACTTCGGGTTGTTACAGATATCAGCTTCTAATCCAAGAAGGAACAGATAAACTTCGAATCCTATGTTTGTTCTACCACTCATTGAATTATACACAAAAGCACGTTTTATAACATCGAGTTACCAATGCGTTTTCGTACAATCAATGCATAACCAACTTGTAAGTAACAAATCATATCTCTAGGTTTGAAGACTTATATGATATTACCGTCTCACGATCACTCGAGATAGAATTCCATGAAGTGATTCCAGTGAGCGTGGGTTGAGTCCAATGCTCAGAACTTATGAGCACTCATGATTGTTGTAGCCTTGTCCAACACCTTAGACCTCTGCAACCAATCATGACAGTCTTGATTCATACCTACTTCCGACATATGACCGACTGTGGAGGTTTGAATAATATGTTATACCAACAAAATTATTCTGGAAGTCAAAACATGCAAAAGAAATATAGTAAAAGATAGACAAGAGATAGCAACACTTTACTCATAAATAAAACACCTTTTATTCATCATCTAATGTCAATTACACTTTACAAATTTCAAGGTTATCTAACTACTAAATCTAATATCATCCTTCAGCCCTATGCTCCGAGCATGCTGGAGATGCTTAACCCGAGTCAGTCCCTTCGTGAGGGGATCTGCTGGGTTCTCATCCGATGATACCCTCTTTTCCATGAGGAGTCCTTCTTCTATCCGATGTCTGATAAAATGGTATTTTCTGTCGATGTGTCTGGATCTCCCATGATCCCTTGGTTCCTTGGCTAAGGCAACAGCACTTTCACTATCACAGAAAATTTCCATTGGCTCTTAAATAGCTGGTAAAACTCCAAGGTCTCCAATGAAGTTCTTCAGCCATATCGCCTCCTTTGCCACCTCGCTAGCTGCAATATACTCTGATTCACAAGTTGAATCAACCACTTTCTCTTGCTTGGAACTCTTCCAAGAAATTGCTCCTCCGTTTAGGGTAAAGACCCAGCCCGACTGAGAGTGGAAATTATCCCTATCAGTCTGGAAACTAGCATCACTATACCCTACAACTCTCAAGTCATTACTCCCACCGAGGGTAAGGACCCAGTCCTTAGTCCTCCGTAGGTACTTGAGGATATTCTTTACCGCAGTCCAGTGTGCCTTGCCAGGGTTTGCCTGATACCTGCTAACCATGCTCAGGGCAAAGGGTACATCAGGTCGAGTACACTTCATAGCATACATGATCGATCCTACAGCCGAAGCATAAGGTATTCGACTCATTTCTGCTATCTCAGCCTCAGTGCTAGGGCTTTGTGTCTTACTCAATCTGGCGTTACTCTGGATGGGTAACTCTCCTTTCTTGGAGTCCTGCATGCTGAATCTCTTCAACACCTTATCCAAGTAGGTACTCTAACTAAGTCCAATTAGTCTTTTACTCCGATCTCTCAAGATCCTTATCCCTAGAATATAGGTAGCTTCTCCTAGGTCCTTCATAGAGAAACACTTCCCAAGTCAGGACTTATCTTCCTGCAGGGTTGGGATGTCATTTCCTATGAGTAGTATGTCATCCACATACAACACCAAAAAGCTAACTATACTCCCACTAGCCTTGACATACACGCAAGACTCATCTTCACTCCTAGAAAAGCCAAATTCCTTGACCTTTTCATCAAAGCAAAGATTCCATCTGCGAGGTGCTTGCTTCAATCCATAAATGGATGTCTCAAGCTTACACACTCTATTAGGGTACTCGTTGCTGACAAAACCCTCTGGCTGACTCATGTAAACATCTTCAGCCAACTTTCCATTAAGGAAAGCGGTTTTGACATCCATTTGCCATATTTCATAGTCATGAAATGCAGCTATGGCCAACAGAACCCGAATAGACTTAATCTTGGCTACTGGAGAAAAGGTCTCATCATAGTCCACTCCAGGAATTTGAGAGAAGCCCTTTGCAACCAGTCTAGCCTTGTAAGTGTGTACTTTACCATCCATGTCGGTCTTCTTCTTGAAGACCCATTTGCACCCAACTGTCTTACGACCTGGTACATTCTCAACCAAGTTCCAAACTTGATTGTCATACATGGACTGTATTTCGCTGTCCATTGCCTCTTTCCACTTGGCTGACTCAGGGCCTGCCATGGCTTATGCGTAACTGCTAGGTTCATCCATACCTATCAGTGTCTCATCACTGATAAGTGTATCACCTTCTGCAGTAATGTGGAATCCATAGTAATGCTCAGGAGCATTCCTAACCCTTGTGGAACGCCTCAGAGGTACAGACTTGTCAATTGGCTCAACAGGAGTTTCCTCCTCAAGTTAAGTGCTAGAGTTTGAAGTTCCTTCACCGCTTGACTCTTGAATTTCTTCAAGATCAACTTGCCTCCCACTGTTTCCTTGGCTTATGAACTCTCTCTCTCTCTAAAGAAAGCCCTCCTAGCTACAAAGACCACATTTTCACTAGGTCTGTAGAAGAGGTAACCAAAGGATTATTGTGGGTAGCCGATGAAAATACACCTCTCGCTTCGTGGTTCGAGCTTATCATGAGTCTCGCGTCTCACGAAAGCCTCGCAACCCCAAATCTTGATGTGGTCTAGTTTGGGTACTTTACCAGTCCACATCTCGTGAGGAGTTTTGGCAACTTTCTTTGTAGGGACTAGATTAAGGATATGGGCGGCAGTCTCTAAGGCATACCCCCAAAATGAGATTGGTAGCGAAGCTCGACTCATCATGGAACGAACCATATCCAACAAGGTTCGATTATGCCTCTCAGCCACACCATTCAACTGTGGTGTCCTGGGAGGTGTCAATTGTGAGACTATCCCACATTCCCTTAGATAGTCAAGGAACTCTGAACTAAGATACTCACCACCACGATCGGATCGGAGCATCTTAATGTTCATGCCCAATTGATTCTCGACTTCCTGTTTAAATTCCTTAAACCTTTCGAAAGTCTATGACTTATGCTTGATCAAGTAGACATATCCATATCTATTGTAATCATCAGTAAAAGTCAAATAATAACGATTAGCATCCCTTGTGGCATGTTTGAATGGTCCACACACATCCGTGTGTACAAGGTCCAACAAACCTTCACCCCTCTCACACGATCCTATGAAGGGTGACTTTGTCATTTTTCCAAGTAAGCATGATTCGCAACTATCATCTGACTTTAGGTCAAATGACTCCAAGACTCCATCCTTTTGGAGTTGGCCTATGCGTTTCTTGCTTATATGTCCAAGACGACGATGCCATAATGACGCTTTATCCAAGTTATTATTATTAATAGAATCAATACACAATACATTATTTCCTAAGTTATCAACCACAGATACTGTTTCATACACGCCATCACAAGGTAATGCTTTGAAATAAAGAACATTATTAAAGAAAGCATTAATCGAACCAACTTCATTATCAAATGAAAAGGTGAAGCCTTGTTTATACAATGCATGAAAGGAAATAATATTTCTTGCCATTTCTGGCGAATAACAACACTTATTCAAATCTAAACTAAACCCACTACTTAGCGATAAAGTATAAACTCCAATCTTGGTGACAGGTAAAGCTTTCCTATTCCCCATGATCAAGTTTATTCTTCCTTGCTCCACATTCTCACTTCTTCTTAGTCCCTGCAAGTCACAACAAATACGAATACCACAACCGGTATCAAGGACCCAAGATTTAGAATGGGGTGAGTTATTAGAAATGATAGTGTAAATACCTGCATGGTTGGGTTTAACTTTCCCATCCTTCACATCTTGCTGGTATTTTGGGCAGTTCAGCTTCCAATGTGATTTTTCATGGCAATAGAAGCATTTAGCCTCTTTTGGGTCAGAAGAAGGAGTGACGAAACCTTTCTTGGTTCCACTTGAAGAAGAGCCATCAAGGGTCCGAGCCTTGGTACCCTTAGAAGAGCTCTTTCTCTTCTTCGCTCGAATTTTCCCGATTGCCAAAACCGGAGTAGAGTTTGGAGTAGGAGTGTTAACAACCGACTTCCCCTTAAGACTTGTTTCTATGGTCTTGAGAAGTCCCTGAAGTTTGTTGAGTGTGACCTCTTCCTTATTCATGTGATATGTCATGCATAATTGATCATAGCACGATGGTAAGGAGTGCAAAATGATATCTATTGCAAGCTCCTCAGGGAAGTTCACATTAAGCTTCAGCAATCGATCCACATACCTTTGCATTTTCTGCATGTGGCTCGTGACGGATTCTCCGTCCTTCATCATGGTTGTTATCATGGAGCAGATGATTTCATACCTCTCTTGTCGTGCACTTTGATGGTATCTTTCCATCAGATCTTGTTGCATTTCATAAGGGTAGAAATCCTCATAAGACTTTTGGAGTTCTGCTGTCATCGTGGCCATCATGATGCATGCCACTTTCGTAGCATCCCTTTCATGTGCCTGAAAGTCAGCGATCTCCTGAGGAGTTGCAGTGGTCTCATCAATCTCCTTAAGCTCCTTGTCAAGGACATATTCTTTGTCCTCGTAGCGGGTAATCATCCTGATGTTTCTGATCCACTCATTGAAGTTGGATCCATCAAAAGTGACTTTCCCACACAAGTTCATAAGGGTAAAGGAGCCATTAGGGTTAGAGCCAGAAGCAGCATTGTTTGAAGACATCTGAAAGAAAAGGACAAGATTAGTTTAGATATTAAGAGAATCCTTAATAAAACACCCAAATATAATATTAAGGCTAGGACCCAATCACAATATATTATAACTTAGAAGAGGTATGCCGTAATCCAAGCTATAACATATTTGAAAGGTAGGTGAATGACGATTCACCAATTTCCACCACGAAAACCGAAATATTAAATATTAGGTTTTTGATTGGTTCCTAGAAATTCCTAGATTCTTTGAGATTCAATGAACTTTTCAAAGGCATGTTTCAATCTCGAGTGTGCCCTCCAAGTTTTGTGACTGGGATACCGAGGATCACAAAACGAGGTGTGAAGTAACCATGCAAATCACTTGGTACCCTTAAAGTTTATCACTCAATCAATGTGCCGGTAAACCACACACGCTCCACCGATACTATAATAAACCTTAAGTCACCCTTTACCTACCTTGTTAAGTCCAATTTAGTGTGCCGGTTAACCACACACGCTCCACCAACGACTTAAACAAAGTGTAAAGTGTAATTTCGTGGATTAGCACCTTATTCACATTTTTCCTAAAGTAACTAAGATTGGGAATTTAATAAAACATTTAGTTACTTTATAATATTCATCATACTTTTAATGAGAATTTATAAGTCCTTGTATTACCCGTTCGGCTAACGACCCTCCACTGGTCAAGCAAGCGGTGGGTGAGAGTGGACACCCATTAAGTTGCCATTTTATAGGCAACAACCTTATACCCACCTTATAGATCGGCTTCGTGAATGAGGTGTACTAGCGGTAAGACGACTTTGTTCTTATACATACATACATATATATATATATATATATATATATATATATATATATATATACATACATATATATATATATATATATATAATTATTAAATCATAATAATATAAGTATAAGGGTTGAATTTTAACTTTTAAAATTCTAAGGGTTGGAACTAAAGTTTTTAACATGACTTTACTTGTTCCAAAACTTGAGGGCAAGTTTTGTAAACTTTCAAAACTTTTCATTTCTTGTAACTTATGAGTTTATTAGAGTAATAAAAATGAAGACTCTTCATTTTTCTAACTCTTGTGTTCTTTTAATGGTTTTAACTCAAGTGACTTTTGGTTTTTCCATAACTTGAGGACAAGTTATGGACTCCATTAAAACACATTATGATCAAGAATTAAACTACCACATAGGTTACAAATAATTCCTATGATCATCTAAACATCATAAGATCAAGAACATGAATATGAACACTTTCATGAATCAAAATTACACTTAAAACTTTGTAATTTTGATAACTAGTTGTTGTAAATGGATTAGCAAAGACATTACACCATCTAAATATAGTTTTTCAAGTACCAAAACAGTTTAGGGTAATGTTTCTAGTCCATTTCCAGCAACTAAAGTCGAAAATCTGCACTCTGTGGCTCCTACTCGTCGAGTGCATGAACCTACTCGGCGAGTAGGTTAAAGATACAATTGAACTCGGCGAGTCTCCCCATGGACTCGACGAGTTCATCAGGCAGACAGCAAGTTTTTCGACTTTTTTCAACTTTTAAGCACAAATAACAAACAAACAAGCCTAGGCTCTGATACCACTGAAGGGATTTGAGCATTCTAACACTTCCTAAGTGTACATGAAACCCTAATAACCTTGGATCTATGTTTGTCTAATTATCATGCAAAGTTGAATTCCAAGGTTATATTCCTATCTAGCATACATGGGGAACAATTTCTAACTTGAATGAAAGATAGAATAACTTACCTTGTTGTTGCTTATGTTCCTTGAAACCTTGTGAGCCTAGCACCCCAAGTGTGATGCCTCAAATGCTTCACACAACACCAAATGCTCTTGGAAAGACTTTTTAGAGAATACACACTTCTTGAAATCGGCCTAGCCCTCTTGTTTCTTATGTGTAGCCGATTTTGGTGGAGAATGGGACTCTTATATAGTGTTGACACATCTAGGGTTACACCATGTAAACCCTAATGTGTCATGACTCTTCATTTCCATGACCCATGGGTTTGTAACTCCCATGGAGCATCCAATGGGTAGAACCCAACTTGATAATCCATAGAGCCTCTTAGCCCACTATACAAGATATGAATGATTTACATAATCAACCCATATATTTAATTAGTTATCTTTTGATCACTTAATTAATTCCAAATTATTTCTTTGATCAAACTAATCAAATAATATTATTAATATATTAGAACCTATAATATATTAATAATCTCCAAGTGTTATTTCTCTCATTTAGTCTATCCAATTGCATGGTGCCATGCAACCCAAATGGACCATGCCGGGTCGGGTCAAGTACTAACCAGAAATAGTTATGGACTTAGATACCTTATCCAACAGGTCCATAATGTCATAAAGTATCTATTTAAGAGTTGGTGAAGCCCCTTAGTCCTTAACCCTAGCCATAGTGTGTTTTGGGCCTATATCTCTTTGGTTTCACGTAAAGTTTGCAACTTTATGTGAGGGTTAGATTGTAGAGGGGTGGATCTATGGTTTGGAGCCCCTGCATGGCTCGAAAAGCCTCTGAATGGATTGAGAACTAGAGAGACTTGGCGAGTCACATGGGTGTACTCAACGAGTTGTATGAACATGTGCATGGACTCGACGAGTCTGAAGAACAACTCGGCGAGTCTGTTGAAGATTGCCTTGGACTCGGCGAGTCTGTTCTTGGACTCGGCGAGTTAGGTCGTTGAACCCCAACCTATTTTGGTTGAGCTTCGGATCAATGAGTCGGTTCGCGACTCAGTGAGTTGGTCAAGACAGAATTCAGAGATCGTTCAACTCGATGAGTCTTGGGGCGACTCGGCGAGTTGAGTCGTGTTATGAGAGTTTTCTGAGTATATGAACTCGACGAGTCGACTAGTTGACTCGGCGAGTAGGGTCAATCAGGAAGGTTGACTTTGACCAGGACTTTGACCAAAGTTGACTTAATTGACCCCGGGAAGACAGTTTAGTCTAAGTGTTGTTATTGGTGTTGGTTACTCAGGGAGCTAGAGGAGCATCATTTCCGAGAGTTGTCGGTTAGCAGCCGAAGGTTTATCGGCCGAGTTCAGCAGTTCAGGTGAGTTTTCCTTCCAGTAGAAATGGGTCTACAGCCACAATGCCGACCCGTCTAGTTAGCAGTAGTTTCCGGGCTTCGGTCCGATGCAATAGTTCAGTGTGTTTGATGTCTTTGTGATTCAAGCATGTTTTTGTGTTATGTGTTCTGGACTTCGGTCCGATGCAGTATGCAGTATATGTGTTTATGCTAGTAGTTATGATTATGTTATGCCATGTTCATCCAGTTAGTCCGGACTTCGATCCGATGCAGGGGGCAAGGCCCCAGTTACTCCGGACTTCGGTCCGATGCAGTTAGCCGGACTTCGGTCCGATGCAGGGGGGCAAGGCCCCAGTTAGTCCGGACTTCGGTCCAATGCAGTTAGTCGGACTTCGGTCTGATGCAGGAGGCAAGGCCCCAGTTAGTCCGGGCTTCGGCCCGATGCAGTTTCCGGACTTCGGTCCGATGCAGGGGGCAAGGCCCCGGTTAGTCCGGACTTTAGTCCGATGCAGTGGGCAAGGCCCAGTATGTGCTTTATATGTAATTGTATGATATGTGGTAGTTTAGGGGAGCTCACTAAGCTTTGTGCTTACAGTTTCAGTTTTGGTTTCAGGTACTTCCGCAAGCAAGGGGAATGGCTCAGATTGATGGCATGGCACACACCACAATTATTCCTGGGAGTTTTATTTAGATATTTCGATATGATATTAACTTCAGTTTTGAATTGATACATTTACTATGGCATTTTGAGACATACGATTCATGGTTTTATTATCAAATAGTTGACGTTGCGATTTTTAGTAATATTAAAATAAAAAATTTTGGGTCATATTTTTGGGATGTTTCATCATCATCAAACACCTAGCCTCCTTACCTCACTGTTTTCCAGATCAAAAGGAGGAAGAAACACGAAGTCAGCCACCACACTGCCACCCATCGTCACCTCCTGTTTTGTTTTGTTTTTTTTTTTTTGCCGTTATATGTCACGATCACCCCACACTACTAGAAAAACAACCTTTTACGACGCGCAATGCGTGTCGTAAAACGCTCAGACGACGCGCAAATGCGCGTCAAGGAAGACCCTGTCATAACGAGAGACGACATGCTTTTGTGCATCGTCTGTAGACGACGCGCATTTACGACACACATTTATGACACACATTGCGTATCATTAAAACCCCTGTTAAGAAAGGCCATGTCATAAATGAAGATGACACACATTTTTACGTATCGTAAATTTAAATGTTTAAAAAAAATTATTTATTAATTTATTAATTTTTAAATTAAATTTCCATTTAATGTTTCATAATAGAAATAAAATACCTTATTCAAAAAATACAAATCATTGCATAAAATTTAATGTCATACAATTCTATTTTTTACAATATATAAATTTGTATTCATCTAATCTATTGTGTTTCATACAAAAAAATCTATTTCATGAGGCTTCTTCCATTTCCTTTATTAGAGGTGAATCCAGGCAACAAATGCAAATCAGCACAACTTTCTTCTTCTGCTGCAAGAAGTAATATGAAGCGTGACCCAAGACACATGAGACAGTCATCTGCTCGAAAGCTAAATACATATGTTCTCCCAACACTAACATCACAAAAGAACAAATAATAATGATAGTAATTTGTGGCATTCACCACCTTTAATATCCAGCCACAACTTAGGACCAATTCATCCATCAAACTCACAAACGGCACTCAGCAAACCCACTCCACTACCCTCTCCAACAACAAGTCAAATTAAGCATCATCCAAGTGTTAGTGCCAAAAGAATAAAAAAAAATCATCAATTTTAACGTGTTGGGAGGAGAGCAATTAGGTAAAAGGATTGAGAAATTCATACCCACGCTTATCTTAGCAAACTTGGTTTCGAACACCTGCACAATAAAATATAAATCGTCAAAACACTAAATGACTATCTTACCCTTACATTAAAAAGTCAAAGTGTGGATAGGTAGGTTTGTTGGTGGTACCTAAGAAAAGTGCAGAAGGTTTTATGGCCGAGACTTGAACTCAGATTAAAATAAAATAAAAATAACTTAAAATATTAAAATTCTAGAGTAAATCAGTCTTTTAAAACTAACTATATACCTGATTAACTGGAATTCCCTCTTTCTCCTCAATCATTTCCATCACATAACGAATATTGTTCGAGCTTTCCACCTCCAGGCTGATGGTTTTCCATGTCAAAATCTTAACAAAAATCCACATGTTACCTTCAAAGTCACATCATCTTTCAGGTTCTTTCCACCAATGGTCAACCGTTGCTGATGCAGTGGAATCCCCTCTATGTCCCGAATCTTTGACTTCACAGTGTCAATGTTCTTTGAGCTCTCCACCTCCAGCTTTATGGTCTTCCATGTCAAAGTCTTAACAAAAACTGGCATGGTATCTCCTCCCAAACTCACAACCAACTCCAATCTAGATCCATTTTGGACGTGATGATCCGCCAAAGTTTGACCATCCTCGAGGATCTTTCCATCAATGATTAGAATCTATTGATGCCATGGAATCCCCTCTTTCTTCTGAAATTATGAATCATGCACATGATAGAATTGATGGCCAAGGGCATAACGGGAACAGGGCGAGGATTTGATCTTCTTGGGAGAAAATTACGGGGTATTCTCGTCAAAAACAAACTCCATCATCACTAAATATCAGCTGCTGAGGCTTAATTAAAAAAACCTAACATGATTTAAGGAATAAACCACCTTTAATGACAAATCATTTCTCATTCAAGAAATAGTACCAATAGGACCTATTTGGAGAGACATTTGCAATTTAGCCATTTCCAACTGCAATGTTTTATAAATTATTATTGTTTTAGATTTATTTATCCAAAACCAAAAATAAATATATTGAAAATGACACATACCAGTCCAGTAGACATTACTAATTCACCCAACTGCTTCTATTTCAACTCACTTTGTGCTACTAGTGCGATATCCTATATACACAAACAAATGTTATTATTAATTATAATTCATAAAGTCAAGTATTGGAATATCTTTTTCTTACCTTCACAATCTCTAGTTTACCAAGTTGAATAGCTAGTTCAAATCTATAATCAGGATCTGTAGCAACTGGTAAACCTTCATCAGTCATTCCACGTGACTCCAATAAATAAGCAGCACTATCGAGAAAAGAAATATTCATATATTAAATTTCTTTGGTTTATCTCAATCAAAGTACAATGATACAAAGTAAGTTTCCTTTATCATATTATTATTGATCTTTGATATTTTGACAAGATTGAGAGAAAAAGAGACTTCCACAACATTAAGGGGGACATCCCCTAAAGAAACAGTTGCCACAACATTAATCACAAGGGCAACCACATTTATAATCAGTTGGAACTGAATAAATTTTTGTATGTTTGCATGCCGAAGAAACACATTAATCTCAAAAAAAAAACTTTTGAAGCGTTTTCTATACCAACATAAAGACCAGATATAGAAGATATCAGACTTTACAATGGAAGCGAAATTGTCTTCCAAGATTACAATATCACTACTTTCTTTTGCAACTTCAGTTCCTTGGATGCCCATAGCAAGACCAATATCATCCTACAATTTCAATTTCAAAAAATAAAAGTTATAAAAATACAGTAAAAATAATTAAATTAATCATGAAAGAGTTTTAATTATTACCTCATGTAGAGCAGGGGCATCGCTTGTTCCATCTCTAGTGCAGCTAAGTGAACAACAACAATAATTCATCTGATCTGCTACTATGCTATTCAGAGTCGTATATTCAAGAAAAGGAAATCAAAAGATTTGAATTTTAAAAATATAAAGATAGGGTTTTTGATTGATTGTGCAAGATTTAGGAGGAGAGGAAAAAAAGATACAAAAATAGATTATACTGTGTTCAGAGAGATGTGTGGAGTGAAAGATATATAAATAGTACTCTCCATAAGTGCTATGATCAGAACTCATAAAAGTTTACACATAATTCTCCATAAGTGTTACGATCATTTTTCATTGAAAAAATGGCCACCAATAAGATTATGTAAATTTGCCTACAAGGAAGAAGTACAACAACTCATACAACTAAGGCACTAGTGGCTCCAAGGGTAGAAGGGTCATATGCAATAATAGCATAATTATGAACAGGGTGAAGACAGACCAGCTAAAAAAATTAGTTAATAACCTTAATTAAGAGATTAAGATTTAAGAATTAAGATTAATAGTTAAAAGTTAAAAGTTAATTTCTCTGTTTCATAATCATACCTCTCATGGGATTTCCAACTTTTCTTGTGATTCCTAAAATTTCTACAGTTGAAGCTCAAGTCTAAATTTGTCTGTTGTTGTGATTCTTGACACTTCTACCCATGTATGCTCTTCTACATTGTCTTCATCAACTGCTGATTGTTCGGATGCCTCAAGGCTATTTATCTCCAATTTCTGTTTTTCTATTTGTTCTTCCAGTTCCTGGAGGATAGAAACTAGCTCAAGATTTGATTCTTGAGTTTGATTCAATTTTATACTCAAATTATCATTCAAATCTTTCTGAAATTTTATTTCTTCTTGGATACCATTTTTATCTTGAACCTGAGCTTTTAGATTATCAGCATCCCTATCTTTCACTTCTGACTCACCTAGGAGAATTTTCAGGTGTTTGATTTCGTTTTCAGTTCATCACATTCATTTTGTAATGCAAAAAGCTCCATAGTCACATTTTCCATGTTTCTTGGTTGATCACTAGTCACCTTTCTTGATAATTCAAGATCAACCATCAACTTCCTAGCATTTCTTTCCCATGTTCTTGCTTCTGCATGAAGTTCTTCTATTGCCACATCATCATCCAGAACATATTTAGGGGATCTAAAAGTTCTTAATGGTGATGCAGGGATATTATGTGAAACCTTCCTAGAATCTTGTCTTCGATTCAGAAGATTCTTTCCAGAAATAGGAGAATTATAAACATTGACCATGGTATTGGTAGTTGACCCCGGTCTTCCAATCAAATCAATTGCAGCATCACTTAGATTACTATGAGAGCCAAAAGAATCCTCCATTGAATCAAAGCTACTACATGATCTCACTGTTGCAAAGCTTGCCTCCTGTTGAACAAACAAAAGGTATCCTTAGATGCAAAAGGATGTCAAGGAAAAATTATGATTCTAGCTATAGTTTAAGAGAAAAAAACCTTTTAGTAGAGTTAGGTGAGAAATACCCTACTTCCAAGTGTATTTGATGTATCCCAAATGCTATTGCTTGTGGAAGGTCCTATAGGTTTGGTATCAAAATCGTTAGGTGCATCAGAGAAGGAGCACCATTTCCATTTCATCTTTGATTCCAATGACTTCTTCTAGTGCATCATAAGGAGCACCAATAACTGCCAAAAGCTAATAAAAATTAATGAATAATTTTTATGCTTTCTATATGAGTAGATTAAGTACCTCATCAACAGGCCTCAAGAAAGAAAACAGGGCACATGTAATGGCATGACTGCTTGAGAAGAACTGAACTAAAGCATGTTAAGTAAATTGAGAACCTATTCAAAATGGTGGGAAGAACAGATGAATAATTAAAAATGGTAAACCTATGAACGAACAATTGTTGATTCAGCACCAAAAATTTCTACAAAATCTTGCTCTAGGGCTTCTCTGCCACCTGCTTGCTTATGGCCACTAGCAGTGCAACCGCTGAAGTGATACATTCATATAATGGGAAGAATGTTTTAGGAAGGTAGATATAAGTTACAGAATTGATGATGAAGAAATTGAAAATTTTTATTATCGATGGTTTAAAGTGTAGAAGAACAAAGAAGAAGCAACAACGCAAAAGATAACATTAGGTATCGAGGGCTAATCCAGTTCGATTAAATAAGGTTATAAAACTCGTAATAAAGGAAGACAAACCTCTGGAACAAATAAAGAAGCAGAATGTTGATGGTGATTGACCATGGAGTTTTGAGACCTTGACTATAATGGATCTGCTGTTCTACTTGATATGGAAATCAATCTAAATTTATAGTTGTGATACAGCTCTTCCATTTTGAGAGGCTAAGAAAATACTTGAGGAACTGAAGATTGAGAGAAGTAGATGGAGGGTTTATGAGCTGAAACCCTAGTTCCAACAATAATCGTGGGTCCAACAACTATACACCTTTGACTTCAATTTCATGGATTAGTGACCAAAAAACCTTCGATCTCACTATGAACCGAAACCCTAGTTCCAATAATAGTTGACTTTGTGGCCCTAAATAAAATTTTTGGCACAAGACTACTTCATTTCTGCCGACTGGTATGGGAGAAAGGAGAAGAGCATCGTGGTTCATTTTTTGGATATTTGACTGAGCAAATTAGAGCGGGGGCAGAGAATGGGTGGCGACATCGGTCGGAGATCAGAGATTTGGTGATGGTGTGATGTTGTTGTGGGGGAAAAGAGCAGTAATGGTGAAAGAGACATCGTGGCTCTCAGATTGAAGGTTTTTTTTGGTATTTGATTGTGAGAGAGAGAGAGAGAGCGATTGAAAGAAGGTAGAGGAGAGCATGGTGGCTTTTCAAACTTTTGGAATTTCATTTCCCCCCTAAAACACATGTTTATGAAAAAAAAATATAAAGCGACATGCGCACATGACACATATTTTATCATATGTGCCCTCCATGTTTTTTTTGGACACTAATTTTAGGGCACGGAAAAATGCGTGTCCTCTATCCTTCAAATTTTTTAAGAGATGACATTATTTTCAGGGCGCACGCTTTTGCGTATCGTAAATGACTGTGTGTCATTGTTTGCGAGTCATTAAAGGCTGTTTTTCTAGTAGTGTAGGGGAGAGTACACGTCAAATCTTGCCTAAATACTAGAATAATTGCATGTATACTTATGTTTGTATGTGTGTGTGAAGTATTATTAAATTATTATTTTAGTAACATACTCAAATATTTCACAACTTCATAAAGAACAGAGGATACTTTGTGTACAAAAGAGCCTCCCAACTACTGGGTGTGTCCAACTTAACCCTTTTATCTATGCTTTCATGTCTAGAGATGAAAGTTATAAAAAGGGACCTTGATAAGTGGACACCATTTTTAGTAATTATCGAAAATTGAAACTTTGTGGCTGTTTGCAAACTATCAGGAAGGATTTTATAAATATTCGATATAAAAGTTTACGTCAAGAAAATATACAAATAGAGCCTTTATGACAAAAATATTTGCATGTCCTAAACTACTGTCATAAAACCTCCAAGAACAAAAGTAATGTTCTATATGTCATAAAACAGAAAATGCGTGTCATAACCGGCAGTTATAAATTTATACATATTATAACTTGACACTTTTTCTCTTTACTAAAATGACTTATTTTTCAATAAACGAAAAGGAACGAACACGAACACCCAGTTAACGAGTACAATCAACGATAGGGAACGAGTACGATATTTCTATTCAATAATTATGAATTTCATTGTTTATCTAACAAATAATGGATCTCTAACGATTTCTCAAAAGATTGTTAATATTCTTGTCAGACAAATCTCAAAAGTACCTAAATATAAAAATATTAGTGTACGTCTAAGTCCTGTAAGGAGTTATAGCCAGAGTCTCCTGGAGGGAGAGCGGGGATTTGTGTATAGATCTATACGGGGTTGACACCCCGCACCTTCGATGTTCACTACAGCTAGACAGGCCAGTCTAGGATGACAAATGTCTTTTCCAAACCGAGGGCGCCTGAGAAACGCCAAAACAGGCACTCCGTCAGATTAGTATGGTTATAACGACTCACTAGAATATGTTATATTAACTAGAAATTTTATTTAAGGAAAACCTCATAAATAAATTTTGACACGTTGTGTTGACTGTCCTACACGTGATAGGTGATGGTCCGCATTTGTTGTGTTGACTGTCCTTTTTCATCGCGTAGGATGTCCACAATTGTCATGTGGATTCTTTCTCCTAACCCACACATATACATAGTTGGAACTAGAACTTACGAATATTTTATACCAGAAAATATAGGATTTTCTTAGTAAACGATTTTCTACAATTTCGATAACGATAAACTAGAACACACACTCAATTTTACTCAATAAGAGGAACAAGATTTTCAACCATATTCTCTTTTTGAAAATAAGGGATATTTTTCTTGAAAAGGTTGACTATTACTATTCAAAAGAACTATTTTCGTACACAACTCGCTTTTACAAATCACATTACTTTTCAAAATCACTCCTTTTAGAGATGAACAAAAGTAATGACATACACACATATATCCATGATTTTCAAGGCAAGACTTCAAACGATTTCATAGAGAATATCAGATTTTCTGAAAGCACAATGAGAACGATTCTAAACAAGTGTAAATGATTTTATACAAAATGCTTATGAACTCACCAACTTTTTAATTGAAGCTTTTCAAAACAACTTGTATTCTCAGGGATCTAGTAAGCAGGTAACAAGGGACGCTGATGCAAGACAATTTAGTAATAGTTTGGATTCTTTTCTATTTATGTATCTTTTGTGTAACTCGAAGAACAAATACAATATGTAAACCATGTAAGTTTGTTATCTCAATGTATGATGTTTGGATTTCTTTGTTTCATTTATATTCAATTGTTATGATACTGCACAATGAAGTCACCCGCCACCGGAATTTTCCGCCGTCTGGTCCGGGGGTGTGACACAAAGGTTTCAACAATAACGAATAAAAGTCGTCAACGAAATTGATTAAACATGTATCACCAAACCTATTCATGGATTGAAAAGATACATACCTCACTTATGTATAATTCTTTGTCAAGCCCTTTGTTCTTTAGCTACTAATAGATAAAGACACTTATGAATCATCTTCCCATATAAATAGGATTCACATATATCAAATGAATCAAGCTCATTTGCCTTAAAAAATTCTATCCTTTTGAAGTTGGTATATGTATTTCTTATTTATATTTTCATGATGATTATGACATAGATAAGTTCCAATCAAATATCATTTGATTATATAGGTGTTATCATCAAAACTATCTGTTTAATGAAAGATTGTAGATTTACTTCATAAATAACATTATGAGAAAATATTCTTTAACATAGAATACATCGTTTCAGAACATGAATGTGTACATCCATTTTTCGATAAGTAAATCTAGCTTTATTCATAAATTTACAACTATTACGTGTCCCTATAAAATAGGCTCAAAACATTTATTGTTTTAAAAAAAAGACTATAATAGCACTTGTTATATCTTCAGCACGAAATGTCATTCGTTTGTAATCAGTTGATTATTTCTTCCAATCATCAGCACACAACATCAATTATTAGGGTCACTTTAAGTATAACATATTCAAGTAAATGATGGAAAAACAAATAGTTCTATCATATAGATATCAGAAGTTTTGTCCAAATCAGACTTTTTCAGCTCGATGAGATTAGAGGAGCAATTCCTCCTTTAGTGTCTAGTTTCTTCCACGATAGAAACAACACTAATCATTTGGTCCTTTCTTGATTTTTGGGTTTATGTTGTATGTCTCTTAACTGAACTATAAGTCTATATGAGTGCACAATCTCTTAGACATCCTTTTTTCAATGCTTGAGCATACTTGAAGCTTTATCTAGTGTTCTGATTGAGTATCTGTTTTACTTAATGAGACATATGATATGTTTCAAAATTATCCAAGACTTTCTGCAAGTCAAGGTTAATTTCTCCAATATGATGTGAGACACAACAATATCATCACAATAATACTTCCATCAAAGTATCATGATCAGATTAACTGGTTGCAAAGGTTATTCAATTTTGGGATCTTTTAGTATATATATAATTTCTATTTATCTTAAAGGTAGAACCTCAAGATATTATACCAGTTATAGAAATTATAACCATCAAATGTTACTATCTCTTGAAACTCAACATGAGAGACGTTTTGCAGGGCATAAAATTACTAACAGTTATCAACAAAATTTAACAAAGTTTCATTTAGTATTTTCAAAATTTAGTCTTCAAAAATTAATATCTTTTATTATTTCTTAAAAACATTAATTTATTAATGTCTAGGATCCAAGTAACGAAACAAGTAACTGGATAGGTGACTTTTATCCCATAAACTTAATCAAACTTGGTAAGTAACGATTACTAATTGCATACGATATGTAACTCCTAAATTATGGGATCCTAAGCAACTATTGCTTAGCTTGGCATGTAAATCCCATATATGCCTCAGACCCTTCATTCTTAGGTGACCTTTATCACACAAGATTCTGATCAAGTCATCCTACTAGAAACAACATGTAGTGTGGTAACTAACCAGTGACAATGTGACCCTTTAGAAACCAAAAACTAGAAAACTACCCGGAATATCATAATCCAATCCTAGTGACCAGGTGAACCCGTGACACTAAGACCATACAAATGATAATGAGTATTTTTCAAAAGGACAGCAATGACTAGCATTTTTAGAAAAGGTTTTATATATGTTTTACAATTATAGTTTATAAAAACATGGTCTCATTAATATCACATGCATCCAATAATTCATGTATCCTTTTGTAAAATTCGTATCACTTGTTATGAGGTTCTTAAGGTGCTAAATAAAACTTCATTTTATTTCCCATTAGCCGCGATCAGTTATAAACTAAAGTCTGATATTTTAAAGTTTAGTCGTAGAGCGGTTTTAAGCACCGGTAATAGTCTTAATAAAACTTCATTTTATATTTAAGACTTCGAGTTTTGGATGAGTTCTAAAATCACAATTTTAAATCTCCTTTTAACAATTACAAAAACTTAAGACTTCATGAATTTGTAGAATAAACTCATTTTATTTTATAAACTCAATTTTATGCATCTTATGATAAAAGTGATATTTTGATAAACCAAAACTTCAGTGTTGATACTTATGTTTTAAATATCATTTGGCATGCATAAAACATAATATCAACATGTTGCGTTATGTTTAAAACACCAATATCGTATATTAAGTTTCTACACAAAAAATAATCACTTGTTTTATTATTTGCCGTTATAACGCTATAAACCAATTTTAGTCCTTTTAATAAAACTCTTATTTATTATAAAGACATGGAGTTTATATAATGTTTAAACAACTTTTAAACCATTTCAAATATTTTAAAGTTGGTATTTATAAGTTTTACAATAAAACTATTTTCAACAAAAAATCGATTTTTAATCGGTAAACTAGTTAACCGGTAAAACGTTTTTATAAATATTCATTTATAAACATGTTATGTTAACTTTTAAATATTTTTCACTCAAACACCAAGTGATATTGTCTAATATTAAAATGTTTTTTGACATGTAAAACTCATTTTCATACACAAAACATAGCATACAATAATATAAAATACACATCACATGCATGCATTATAATGTGTATACACCAAACCATGTCTGGTAATAATTTTTGTGAGTCATCACAAGAATTATTAAGTCTTTCTTAAAGGACTTAAGGTACACTTCAAAAGGTCTACAAGCTCCCACTTTCCAAGTCAACTCTTGCTTGAAAAAGGACTTCAAATCTTCATGTTGTGAAAGTTGCAATACTAAAACCATTAAGACTATGATTAACCCAAAAACCAAAAGTAGAAGCTTATGGTTTAAATTATGCTCTTAAATGATTAAGTCGTCTTCAAGGAAGTCATTTATTCATCTTGTTACATTTAAAAAAAAAATACAATTAGTCTAACTAATTTATTACATCAAATCAACAAATGAAAAAAAAAATATCTATTTATCTATTCTATCTTATGAATAAATAAATATCAACCAAACACAACACAAAGATCCAAATGGCTTGTTTATACACAACAACATATCAAATATTATAACAAACAACTCTTTGTTTTTTCTAAGGCAACTTATATATAACCAAAATCCATGAAAAATGGTTATATATAAAAATAAACATTTTTAACCAAGAAGTTGCCAAAGAAGACAAATATGGATTTTTCTTAACCAAAAGAAATTCATGATTGTTTTCCAAAAACTAAAGATTATGAAACATAAAAAATCATTCTAACATATAAAAGATGGCTCTGATACCACTGTTGGGTATTGATACGAAATATAAGTTTGTTTGTCACAAAAACCAGCAACAGGAGACACTAAAAATAACAATATTATTTTTAGTTCATAACAAAACCAAACCATCATGGATCTATTTATAGATGTTAGAATGATATTAAAACAACCATATGATGTTTTAGATATAACCTTTGAAGCCTTTGAACCCACTTGATTTTGGGGTGTTGATGAAGATGTAAAGATCAAAGAACATGATCTTCTCTACAAGTATCCACCATAAGGATTAAGGAACTTGGAATGCTAGTTCCTTCTTGTATAAAGTACTTCTTAATCCTTTAAGCGTTTAACTCAAATAAGCACTAAGGGAGAAGTACTTTGAACCACCAAAAGACTTGATAATCTTCAAAAGAATGAGAGCTCCAAGCCCTTTCATGCCCACGGTTTTAGAGAGAAAAAGAGAAGAAGAAGAAGTACAAGTTTCTCATGCATAAGGCACTCTTGATATAGTTCATGCAAGGTAAGGCCTAACAATTAAAATACTCTAAATAGGAGGATTCTTTAAATTTTATAAACTCTAAGTTTATAAAATATAAATTTTGTCTTTAGGTGAAAGACAAAAGAATCCAACTAGTCCAAAATGTTGTGCATGACTTATTAATTCATACCATATGAAATAATATCTAGTTATACTCTCTTATACTTATTATTTACGTAAAACAATAATTATTCCTTAATTAAAATATAAGAATTGATATTATTTATTAATAATCATATTAATAATAAATATACAAAATGTGTCAACTTGATAAAGGTGTGACCATATAGGATCATATATTATTAGCAATATCACTCCATAATAACTCTTGGGCATATAGATTCAACAACACGTACATGATCAAACACCTCCCTGACGACTAAGTCAGATGACCTTAACCTTTTGCAAGTACTTCTTTTGATGTATTTGGTTCGTGTGTCTTTTGCTAGTCTTTTGTTGTTTATGTGCAGTTTCCTTTAATGTTAGTTTGGGAGAATATTCTTAGTTGTTTGGTTGACTAGATGATGTACTATTTTCTTGAAGTATTTAATCAAAAAATAATTGGTACGATGTTGCTATTTTTGGATGTCATTTTATGTTGTAAGTTGTATGTATATGATTTTTTGTTTCTATAAACAAGGTAAGTTTATATATAACCGCAAAGAACCAACAAAGTTAGCAACAAAGATCATCCATTTAAAGTTTTAAAACCATATGAACCAACGTTGATGACCTTAAAAGTTAAGGACTGAATTTGGTTTTTTTAGAAACCATTGTGACCATTTATGAAGTTTTTCCTAATAATAATAAGGGTTAGTCATGAAAAGGTAACCAATTATTCAAAATGTCCTAAAATATCATTCAACTAAAAAAATATCATCAAAAAGGTAATGAATTATTGTTTTGGTTTATAAAAATATCATTCAAACTATTGTTTTGTTTATTAAATACCATTCTAGGAATGCTATTTTTAATAACAAGAAGATAATTGGATACCTTCTAATGACATTTTTTATTTTTTAGTTTTTTTAGAATGGCAAAGATTTTATAAAGAAAAACTAGCAAGAAGCTAGAAAAATAAAGTCATCACAAGAAATTACAAGCTAAGAGGGAATTATGAAGCCAAGAGGTCCAACTAATTTTAGCTTTCCTAAACCTACTGGAAATCCAAAAAAAATGATCTATCAATCACTTCATCTAAAATGAAAGACTTCCTGAGTTGAGTCGTTCCAAAAATGGAGTTACGAAAATTCCACACACACCATAAGGTAGTCAAGATGATAGTGTCAAAGGCTTGTCATTGTCCTCTTTTAAGGGAAAGAGAATCGAACCACAAGAGGAGATAATCAATAGAGGAAAACTGAGGAAGCTGAACACCCCACCAAACAGCCATCCGAGTCCATATGTCGATCAACTGATTGCACTAGAGAAAAAGGTGATCAATAGATTCGATGGTATTGGAGAAAACGGGAAAAAGAATCGAGTCCATAGTAATTCCACGGAGAGAAATATTATCTCTAGTCGGAATACTTCTTAACTGCAATCTCCAAATAAAAATATTCACCTTGATAGGCACCTAATTATTCCAACGAGTTTCAGGACCCCCTGGATGTAACATATGATTATCCAAAAAAACTCGGAGAGAAGAGACAGTAAACGAATCTGAGATATCAATAGACCACCCCAAACGATCCGGCGTGGAATGAAGAAGAACTCCCTGCATTAAGGAAGTGAAAGTAGTCCATTGAGTCTCCTCAATACCCCCTCTAGGAGTACACTTAATACAATCAAAATTCCAACCGAGAAGCACTCTATCACAGACTTATATAGATTTATGAAGATCTACAACACAAATCCTTTGAAAAGAAGTAGCCAATTGGGTATCCCCCTACCATACATCATGCCAGAATGAAGTTCTATTCCCATCACCAACTCTAATAGGACTAAAAGGCCCGCGATCAAGATCACGATTATTAAGTTGCACAAGCATTCGAATGACACCGTTCCGAGGACCAATTGAACCTCTTCTTTGAGAAAAAGAGCTACAACCACCATCCGGACCATAAAGAGCCTTTATGATTTTAACCCATATCAAATCCGGATTATGAAAGAATCTCCAACGCCATTTATAGAGCAGGCCCGATTAAAGGAAAACATACTACCAACACCAAGACATCCATTCTTTTTTTGGGCTAAGACCCTATCCCAGCAAACCCAGTGCATGCATCTCTCATCTAAATCAGCACCCCAAAAAACCTAGCTCGAAGAGACTCTAAGGTGTTAACAACGGAGATCGGAACCATGAAGATAGACTTCAAGTAACTTCCAAGACTTCCAAGAACCGATTTGATAAAAGTTAGGTGACTTCAAGAATAAAGGCATTTCGCTTTCCAACCTGATAGCTTTGACTAAAAACGATCAACAACTGAAGACCAAGCAGTAATCCAAGACATGTTCTTGCCAACAGGGAATCCAAGGTGAATAAAAGGACAACAATCAGGAGCACACCCGACTTTACAAGCCGCCACCTCAACCTGAGCCAAAGGAACTCCCACTCCAATCAACTTACTTTTTAGTAAGTTGATTATTAGCCCTGAAGATAAATAAAAGCACCGCAAGATACGAATGATTCGGGGAACATTTGATGGGTCCCAATTCGATAACAAAACAGCATCATTAGCATAAAACAGATGGGAGATATCTATCCCACTAATAGAAATGCCTTGAAATACGTTTGCATTATGAGCTTTCTGTAGAGCGACATGAAGCCCTTCCATAACCAGGAAGCATAAAAAAAGGGGACAAGGGGTCACCTTGTCACAAGCCATGTTGAATTTGAAATTCATCAGTAGGGGCCCCATTAACAAGAACCGAAGCACTGGCAGATCTAAGAAGCTCCATAATCCAATCACACCACAGCTTACCAAAGCCCATAATCTGCATAGTCTCCAAAAGATACTCCCACGAAACGGAATCAAAAGCCTTCTCAAAATCCACTTTAAAAATCATAAGTGGATTATTGGTGGACTTACTCCAAGCCACCACCTCATTAAGAAGAAAAGGTCCATCCAAGATTCGTCTACCTTCAACAAAAGTAGACTGCTCCAGACTAATAATAGAACCAATAACCTCCGCCAACCTATTAGCTAATAATTTACGAATAATTTTGTATTGGCACCTAATTAGACTAATAGGTCTAAAGTCTCTAATATTCTTAGGGTCACGAACTTTAGGGATAACCGTAAAGAAAGAAGCATTACAACCTTTTGGGACCGAGCAATGACTGTGAAAATGTTGAACGAAAGCCACCAAATCATCAGAAATAAGATCCTAGAATCTTTTCAAGAAACCAAAAGAAAAACCATTCGGTCCAGGAGCCCGATCTGAACCACAATCCCAAACAACCCTTTTAATTTCATCACGAGAGAAAGGAGCTTGAAGGAGAAGAACTTGATCATCTGTGAGGGTATGAAATAGACTAGGATCAGTAATAGGTCTTCTTCCTTTTTTCTTCAAGAAGAGATTTTTATAATAATTTTGGAACTCCTTCTTAACTTTCCCAGGATCATCCTCCCAAACACCATCAATCATGATACCCCTTATAGCACTCTGGTGTCTCTTCCGATTAATAGTACCATGAAAAAACCAGAATTCTCATCCCCTTCAATGGCCCACTTAATTTTCGCTTTATGTGCCAGATCAATTCTAGAAAGCTGATCTAAGTCTGTCAGTTCTTTAATAGCCAAAACTCTTTGTTCACGAAGATCAACACTACCCCCATCTAGCATAAGAGATGCATCAATCTCTACAACTTTGTCTTGAAGAATTTTTCTTTTTACTAATCAGACAGTCACGAGCACTAGAATTCCATAATCTTAAGTTAGATTTGAGAAGTTGGAGCTTCTTCTTAAAAATAAGCCAATGATTATTGATCCCATTCTCAACAATATTGGAATTCCAAGAATTATGAACCACGTCATCAAAATCATCGAGCTCAAACCAAGAATGGAATATACAGAAGGGAGATGGACCATAATCCACCCGGTGCTCTAATAAAATAATAGGCCGGTGATTAGGGATATTTTTCTCTAGAACCAAACCCATAAGATGAGGAAAGCGTTGCAAAAGACCTTCAGTGACCAAAAAACGATCCAGCTTAGAAAACTTGGATCCCCATTTGTCACTCTACGTATACCAGGGCCCACCCATAGGAATATCAACTAAATCGGTCTGATAAATAACTTGATTAAAAATTCTAGTAGGAATATGTTAGAACTGAGTACCAAAGCTTTCAGACTCGCTTCTACCTTCATTAAAGTCCCCCATAACCATGCATTCCCCTGAGAAAGAAGCAATCAAGATAGAGATTTCATCCCACAGTTTTCTATTCCAATCGTCTCTTTGGGGAGCATATATAGAAATTAGCAATACATCCATGTTAGAGACAGCCCAAACCCCCTCCACCGCCACGTACCAATCAAAGATGATTACTTTGTTATGAATAAAAATATTTGGGTACCAGACAACTAGAATGCCTCCCGAAGCACCATGAGAAGGAGAAAAAGCATGAGAGAACGCGAGGTTTCCCCAAAACGAACAAACAAGAGAAAGGTCTATTAGCTCCTTCTTCGTTTCTTAAATAGCTAAAAAGTTTACTTTAAATTTCATACAGAGAGATTTTATCCACACCCATTTCGCAATAGATCCCGCTCCTTGGATATTAATAGATAAACAATTCATAAATAAATTTTATTAAATCGCTCCTGTTGAATAGTACTTTTAACATGCTCAGAACAACAATTCATATTTAAACCAATACTCCCTCCTATAGCAATTGTTTTTCGGGATTCAACCTCTATTGAGTCAGTGTTGAAAGAACCATCTGAGAAAACATCATTCTCTCCATGATTGATATTTGAAAAACCAGGTGGATGAGATAGAGAATCATCTGTAGATGGGATGCCCGACATGTGAATAAATCAACCTAAGAAACCAACCGGAGCCTGTTTATTAGAGTTTTATTTTTCAATTTGAAGAGACCCAGGATTAAAAATATGAGCAGGAATAGTGGGGGAAGCTATCAGAATGGATAGAACAGTGGGTGCTGCTTGTGGTTCTTCAGCAGCAACGGTCGGAGCAACATCAGAGGCCGGAACAATTGCTGTAGTGGCTGGGAGGTCGACAGCGGGTCCAGGGGCAGCAGATGAATGAACATGTGAAGCAGTAGGCAAACTTGAAGCACGGTGTTCAGCAGGAGCATGAGGAAAAATCTTTTCCATTATTGAATTCCCATTTTGCCCCTAAAGTCTCTCTCTCTGTTATTGTTGTATTTTTTCCATTACCCCAACTATTAAATCCTTTATGAATATCATTGTTAACCACATCTTTTTTCATTTTTTCAATAGCATCATAAATACCAAAGGGATCCGATGAAACCTCCTCATTCCTTTCAGAGCAGTAAGAGTTTTCTTCGTTTTGTTCAGTTTCTTGTAGTTCACTCTTGGCAATATCAGGAGTAGGAAAGTCATGAACAAAGGGTGGGGTCCACCCCCGAGCTTCTTTGACCCTAATCCAATGTATAATCCCACCAAAACGGACTTTGATTACTTCTGAAATGATAGTTTGGATAGTTGTAAGTATGCAAATCCTATTCTTGTAAATATCTTCTCCCAGGTCATCAGCTAACTGTGTTATTGTTCCCCACTTAGAGAGAATTTTTCTAAATGACTCTTTACTCCAAGTATAAAGAGGGACTCCTTTAACATCCACCCACACTATACATTCTGATGGAATAAAGTTTCGATCCCATGCTCTCTTTTCTAAAAGCCAATGATCCATAGCTTCACTACTCATAATGTTTTTGCATGCATTATTGGAATTAAATTCAATCAGCACCCACAAACCTCCAACATATTTCATCTCAAAATTATCAAATCCCTCGTCCAAACATAGCACCCGGAGATTGGGAAGTGTAGAAAAATCTCTTGCCTTAACAAGGCGTGCCCTTTGTCTTTTTACAACTATGTAGTCTCCAGAAGGAAGATCAATGATCTCCATCATATTAGTGTTGTTACTCATATTATTAGGAAGGCCTCGGATGACATTCGCATAGGATTTTACATTCACATTTCGATGAACTGCTGTGGAGAGGCCAGCAGTTTAGGAGTAACACCCAAAATTTCAAACCAATTTAAACTTTAAAAAAAACATGTCAAGTTCATCGAAACATTACAACTTTGTTTTCAAAATAATAATCATCAGAGTTTTCCTAGAAACATAAACATAATAGGAGGAGCTGTACAATCACGCCTTTGCCTTGCCGCGATCCCCTGATGTACCTGAAACAATAAACTGAAACTGTAAGCCCGAAAGCTGAGTGAGTTACCCCAAAATACCGATACACATACAGTCCACATAGCCATATCAACATTAACATATCATAACAATCTGAAACAACATGTAATGGTCCACAACTTTACAAGCTGGACTACCCCCTGGGCCCTTAGTACAAGTCTGGAATGCCTACCGGGCCCTCAGCTCGTATCTGGAATGCCATCAAGCCCTCAATACGAGTCTATAATGCCTATCGGGCCCTCAGCTCGTATCTGGAATGCTCCCGAGTCCTCAGTATGAGTCTGGAATGCCTACCGGGCCCTCAGCTCATATCTGGAATACTCTAGGGTTTGTTGGCTACCGCATGGAGCAGTACAACCTCAACCCAACCCACATAACATATAACATAACTACTGAGCATGCAATAATCATATAACATCACAGGTAGTCCTACAGGTCTACCTAACTGGCATAACCAGTAGCATGCAACACTAACTCATACTCAACATTTAACACTACTAGGATAACATATCCAATGTGCTGACCTTGGTGTTGGATTAATGTCTAAGTCCATAACTATAATTGGTAAGACTTGACCCGACCCAGCATGTTCCATTTGGGTTGCATGGCATCATGCATTTGGATAGACTATAATGAGAGAAGTAAGACACTTATGGTTATTAATATATTATAAGTTCTAGTATATTAATAATAAGAATAATAAGATTATTTAATTAGTATTGATCAAGAATTAATCTAGGATTAATTACGTGATCAAAAGAAGACTAATTAAATATATGGATTGATTGTGTAAATCATCCATACTTATATAGTGGGCTAATGCTCCATGGATTATCTAGTTGGGCTAAAACCCATATGATGCTCCATGGATGCTCGATGGTGTATTTGTACCCATGGATCATGGAAATGAAAGGCCATGTAAATTAGGGTTTACATGGTGTAACCCTAACTATATATGCATCTTATTCTTGACCAAAATCGGCGACTAGTATCATTCTAGAGAGGGCTAGCCGATTTCATGAGTTTTGGATTTCTCTCAAGTTATTCCAAGTGTATTTGGTGTTGTGTGAACCATTTGAGGCGTCACACTTGAGGCACTAGGCATTCAAGCTTCATGAAGACATTCTGCATCAAAGAGGTATGTATTCTATCTTGTTATATTCAATGTTGTTGTATGCTAGATTAGGATAATACCTTGGATGTTCATATTTGCATGTATAGTAGAGAAAACATAGATCCAAGGTATTTAGGGTTGCATGTACACTTAGGAGTGTTAGAATGCTCAAAACCCAACAGTGGTATCAGAGCCTAGGCTTGTTTTCTTGTTATACTTGCAAAAGTAGCTGAAAAATCGAGTTTTGATGTTGTCTGCCCAGCAGACTCGCCGAGTCCAAGGCAAAATGCATCCAACTCGCCGAGTTGGTTCGTGCACTCGACGAGTTGGACCCCCAGACAGCATAAATTCGACTTTTTTGGCTGGAATTGGACTAGGAACATTACCGTAAGATGTTTTTGGACTATAAACTAGTTTTTGATGTGGTAATGTTCATGCTAATCCAATTGCAAAGATAATTGTCAATAGATTCATGTTTTGTATTAGTTTAAGGTTTAGACAAATTACATGAAAAAGTTTGATTTGAATTATCTTGTTCTTATGAGTTGCTTAGATTAATAGAAAAGTTGAGTGAAATAGTTGTTTTCAATCCAAATTAATCTAAGAGTTGATTCTAAAATGTGTTTTTGTAACTTGTCCTCAAGTTATATGAAAAGTCACATTTAAGTTTCATAAAACTCATAAAAGTTGGCAAAGGTTACAAAAATGAAGAGTCTAGTTCTAATTAAATAATAAATAAAAAAAGTGTAACCTTAATTAATTCCATAAGTTATAAAATAAAGAAAACTTAATTCTTTTATTAGTTTAAAGTCTTCCATAACTTGTCCTCAAGTTATGGAACTTGAAGAGTTTTTGGAATAAAACTACTTTAAACACATAAGTTATGGAATTAACTAGTTTTGAATAGTTTCAAAACAAGCCCTCAAGTTTTGGAATTTGAAAAGTTTTCACTTATGAATAGTTTAATTCCAAGTTAGCCCTTAGAATTTTAAAAGTTAAAATTCAACCCTTATACTTTATAATATTATAAGTTAATATATATATATATATATATATATATATATATATATATATATATATATATATATATATATATGTATAAGAGTAAAGTCAGTCTTACCGTTAGTAGGCCTCATTCACGAAGCCGTTCTATAAGGGGGTATAAGGTTACTGCCTATAAAATGGCAGTTTAATGGGTGTCCACTCTCACCCACCGCTTCCTTGACTGGTGGAGGGTCGTTAGCCGAACGGGTTTGACAGGACTATAATTCTCCCTTCATTAAAAGTATTAATGATAAATACTAAGTAACTAAACTCTTAATAATACCCAATCTTAGTTACTTAGGAAAATGTGAATAAGGTGCTAATCCATGAAATTACAGTTTGCACTTTGTTTAAGTCGGTTAGTGGAGCGTGTGTGGTTAACCGGCACACTAACTCGTATTTAACAAGGTAGGCAAAGGGTAACTTAATGTTTATCATAGTATCGATGGAGCGTGTGTGGTTAACCGACACATCGATTGAGGGGTAAACACTTAAGGGTACCAAGTAATTTGCATAGTTACTTCACACCTTGTTTTATGATCCTCGGCATCCCAGTCACAAAACCTGAAGGGCACACTCAAGATTGAAACATGCCATTGAAAAGTTCAATGAATCTCAAAAGATCTAGGAGTTTCAAATCCAATTAAAACCTAATAATACATTTCGTTTATCTTGGTGGAAATTGGTGAATCGTCATTCACCTACCTTCAAATATTTTATAGCTTGGATTACGGCATCCCTCTTCTAAGTTATAAAATAGTTTGTTGGGTCCTAGCCTTAATATTTCATATTGGGTGTTATATTAAGGACTTTAGATCAACTATCTTGAATATCTCCCAAAAGATGTCTGGTTTAGACATTTATGATCTTCCCAAATCTCTTGAAACAAGCTTTCCTAAATGAAGATGATGTCCCATGGAAATCATACTTCATTCACCTCCTCCAATTATTCTCCCTAACCCACAAGTTCTTGAAAAGTTTAAGGTCACTCAAGCCCTATTGGCAAGGCAAGGTCTAGGTGTGGTCACATCTTGGAGATGTAGTCACATATTGACAAGTCGGGAGAGTTGGGTGTCAAAGTCTTGAGAAAGTTGGTGGCTCAATCACCTTCTAAGTAATATAGTGAGTTCTTTTAGGATTCCTATGAAATAGACTATGACAAGACCCTTAATGATCTTTTCTAAGATCAACTTCCTAAAACTTTATGGACATTGACAATGGTGACACTAGAAATCCAGAAAAAGCATTCTCTTCCTAAGGAAAGGGATTGACCATAGTCAACTAGGTTGACCAAATGGTAAAGAGAAAAGCTAAGTCTGAGATAGTACCATTACCAAAGCGTCCATATGTTAAATTGCCAGAGGAAGGGGCATTGGTTGCGAAGCTGCCAATTTTACCTAAGGATGTTAAAGTCAAAAGTTTGACTCTACTTCAGGTAAAGTCCACTATCTAACTCTGCTAAGTTTCTATTATGAGATTCTTGTGACTGGGTCACATGTTGATGTTTTAAGAATCAAATAAAAGTGAAGAAACTTAAAGAAAGAATATGTTGAATCTAATCGCGTAGATGGATTTCTATCGCGTAGCTTGAAGATCGGATTCTTGAGCTGCTTCTTAGGAGTTATGAGATACTCCTTAGGAATAGATAACAACAAGTTTTCATACGGATTGTAAGGATAAGTTTTTCCACAAAGTTTTAAAATAAAATAAAATTTTTGATTTTATTTATTTTAAAATATCCTTACAAAGGCATTTGAGGAAAAATTGTTGCTTATATGATTCCATTAATAGCAAGAGTGGAAATATGAAATTGATTCTTTCATTTGTGGTAATGTCTAAATTTACCAAATAAGGAAAGATTCTCATCACCCAAGTTTCAGTTGGATAGAAACTTGGAATCATGCAAGTTATATAGCATGATGAATGAGAACTTTCAAGCATTGGAAAAATTAAGACTAACTACTTGTTCACATGGATGTGTGAGTCATGTAAAGGACTAAGGGATCCAGTACACATTCTTGTGCACTGGTCAAGTCCACCACAAAAGATCGATAAGATTATTCGTCATAATTTACTAAAGCTCAGTAAATATGGTTATACTTACAAGCTTAAGTGTAATTCTGAGACATTGGAAAAAGGTTCCAATGTATGACAGAGCGAATAAGAAGAATCAAATTAGGTAGAAGGATAAAAGGTTCTCAAATCTGAAAAGATGGGAGAGTACTTTAGTATCAGTTTTGTGATCATCTTAATGATTAAGAAACCATAGCACAATTAGTTCTCTAAGGAAATCTTAGTGCATTATTATGACTAAGAAGAGGAATCTTGAATTGTTGAAATGGTTAAATCAAGAAGATGAGTCATACTTCCTTCCAATACAAGTCTTAGAGTCATACTCCAATGAAGTATTGATTTCTAGAAGTCCAGCTGATTTCTGAGTACATGTAAAAGCTAGTGGGAGCATAAGTGTTATGCTAATAATCATCATGTTAGTGGGAGCATGATAATCATGATAAGTATTGCAAGTTAGCAATGTTAATTATAGAAAACAAAAGGTTTCAATTGGGAAAAAGTTGTTTTGCTATAATTAAGGGAGAGGAGATTATACTTCATCTCAAATCTATAAACTTAGATCGTGAGGTTTTAATCATTTAGTCAAGGATATATATATATATATATATATATATATATATATATATATATATATATATATATATATATATGAATTTCATGTTGGAATGGCTCAACATAAGGAAATTCTATATGGGTCCATTATTTGCGTTCTAAAATTCGATTATGATTACGGCATCACTTTTCATAGTCTGAATTATGAGAACTTGGCAAATAGAAATGGAAATGTTATAGCAAAAGACTGGTGTAGTCTTTATGTGAGACATCATGAATCGTGTCCCATATGTTTCGGATATAGGATCGATTACATGTGGTATATTTATCCTCTCTAAAATTTTCCTAATGCCTGGAGCATTAAGAAAGGAAAATGTATAGAATTGGATATGACTAAAAGGATTAAGCAATTGTTTAGGACAATCTAAGGTTTACCAAAGATTGGTTGCTCAAGGAAAGTTGGAAGTATAGTGATAATTCTGGAAGGACCATATTGACATAATCTGTAAGGAGGCAACTCTTGTTCAGAAGTGATAGTCAAAATGGAATATGGAAATGTTTCAAGGTTAGAAATTATTCATTCTGTTTAAGATTAGGAAACTTAATGCAAGAAGGATGTTTCCAAGGAGCTGATCTCCTTTGGAATGCTCTGTAATGGTTGTTGTCAAGTCTTTCTGACTTTGTGCATAATCATTACAAGAAGATCAATGCATATAAGTTTAGAATCTAACAGATTTCAGTAAATGGCATAATTTGGAATTCTTGCATTTGCAATAAGGATTTGGGAGTGTGAAAATAGAATCATTGAAGTTATGTTCAATTGATCTAGTTCACAAAGTAAAGATCATAGACAAACATAGTATGCATACTTGGTGTATGGCATCACTAATGTTTAGAAAACATAGTGTACATGCTTGGAGCATGGGACAACTATTGTTTTAAATTCAAGTATAAAGTTGATAGCTGAAACAGTATACAATGAATAATGTGTAATCATATGGTGATAAATAAAAGGTGTTTTATTTATGTTCATAGGTTTTGATACCATATTAGATTCAATTGTTATTATGTTTCATTTTGCATGTTTTAACTTCCAGAATAACTAGGTCATTGTTCTGGATGACTAAGTTATTCAAACCATCCACAGTCGGTCATATGTTGGAAGTAGATATGAATTAAGACTGTCATGAGTTGGCTTGTAGAGGTCTAAGGTGTTGGACAAAGGGATACAACACTCATGAGTGCTCATAAGTTCTGAGTTTTGGATTCAACCCGTGCTCATTGGAATCACTTCATGGATTTTATCACGAGTGATCATGAGACGATAATATCTTATATTCTTCAAACCTAGAGATATGAGTTGTTACTATGAGTTGATAGTACATTGATTGCACGAAAACGCATTGGTAACTCGATGTTATAAAATGTGTCTTTGTGTATGATTCAACAAGTAGTAGAACAAGCCATATGAGTCGAAGTTTATCCATTCCTTTTACCTTCGGGATAAAAGCGATATCTGTGGGCCCCTCGATGATTTGATGATGACAAATGGAAGTGCTCGGCCGGGCCAGGACTGATTTGATTTGTTCAATTAGTCAGTCGTCATAAATCGGAAATCGGGAAACAACAAATGGACAGAGAGAATGATTATAATCCATGTCTCAGTACATATGATATCTAGAATGGAGAAATATATGTAGGGGTGCAAACGAGCCAAGCTACTCGTAAGCTACTCGAGATCGAATCATTAAAAGCTCGACTCGAGATCGATTTTAAACAAGCCCGAGCCGAGCTCGAGCTTAATATTAGGCTTGATTATTAAACGAGCTCGAGCTCGAGCCTCTATTACTTGGCTCGATTAAGCTCGCGAGCTTAAACGAGCCTACATATATATAATAAAAAAAATATTTTTATTTTTATATATTAAAATAAATAATAATTTAATAAATACCATTTTAGGAAATTAGAGTATACCGTATACGAGCCGAGCCCAAACCGAGCTCGAGCCCATACAGTTCTTAACGAGCCAATCTCGAGCTTTGTACCATAAGGCTCGAACGAGTCGAGCTCGAGCTCGAGCCTATAAATAGTTAAACGAGCCGAGCCCGAGCCTGGTCAGGCTCGAGCTCGGCTCGGCTCGTTTGCAGCCCTAAATATATGATCCCTTATCTAATGGACAAGTCATTGACAAAGGTCAGAGTTCATCGACAAGGTCAGAGTTCGATAGAAGCTTTTAAGAGCTACGACTGCCAGTCGGTTCTTGAAGTCATACGCAATAATAGTTTTAGACTTATCCAAGTGGGAGACTATTGGATTAATGTCTAAGTCCATAACTATAATTGATAAGACTTGACCCGACCCGGCATGGTCCATTTGGGTTGCATGACATCATGCATTTGGATAGACTATAATGAGAGAAATAAGACACTTATGGTTATTAATATATTATAAGTTCTAGTATAATAATAATAATAATAATAAGATTATTTAATTAGTATTGATCAAGAATTAATCTAGGATTAATTAAGTGATCAAAAGAAGACTAATTAAATATATGGATTGATTGTGTAAATCATCCATAATTATATAGTGGGCTAATGCTCCATGGATTATCTAGTTGGGCTAAAACCCATATGATGCTCCATAGATGCTCCATGGTGTATTTGTACCAATGGATCATGGAAATGAAAGGCCATGTAAATTAGGGTTTACATGGTGTAACTCTAACTATATATGCATCTTATTCTTGACCAAAATCGGCGACTAGTATCATTCTAGAGAGGGCTAACCGATTTCATGAGTTGTGGATTTCTCTAAAGTTATTCCAAGTGTATTTGGTGTTGTGTGAACCATTTGAGGTGTCACACTTGAGGCACTAGGCACTCAAGCTTCATGAAGACATTCTGCATCAAAGAGGTATGTATTCTATCTTGTTATATTCATTGTTTTTGTATGCTAGATTAGGATAATACCTTGGATGTTCATATTTGCATGTATAATAAAGAAAACATAGATCCAAGGTATTTAGGGTTGCATGCACTTAGGAGTGTTAGAATGCTCAAAACCCAACACTTGGTGCCTTGGACCCCTTAGTATAGTGAGGATAACTTATTTCGCACTGCTGAAGTCCCGCAGATAAAAATCCAGCTACTCGTTGACAGCTTCCCGCACTGTCAACATCAAACAACACCCAATTAATAATTAGGTTCCCAGCCCAAGGTCTAACTCACACTACAAAACGCTATGGTCAAGTAATGGGCCAAAGCCCAACACATGGCCCGATTTTCCAAATTAGGCCCAACCCTTCACATGGGCCTTACCCCTTAGGCCCAACCATCCCTCATGGTCTAAACACTTGGCATACTAATGGCACAATCTCTCATAACCATAAAGGCCCAGTTATGGCCCATTTATGGCCCATTTATGGCCCTATTTTCCAAATTAGGCCCCAGTCCTCACATGGGCCTTATCATATAGCCCATCTAATTATTTTGGTCCATTAGTTTGTTCTTGGATAGCACATCAATAATACAATCACTAAAGCCTAATAGGAAACCCCAACTCTAGGCCCAATCGAAAATAGGGCTTCACATGAAATGATTATTAGGGTTAAGTGTTTCTTACTTAACCCATTAAGGACTTAATCCATTAAGTCCATTATTGCCTTAAGTTAGTTTGCCAATGATTATTATTTGATATTTCAAGTTATTAAATAATCTCATGTGTGTCCCGATAAATTCTCAAAATTAAGGTTTTAAGCCATTAGGATTTTCCAAACCCAAATTAGGGTTTCCTACCCAATATTAGCCCATTAGTCAACCGGTTGGGCTTTTAGGCCAATTAGGGCTTTATTGGGCCCACTAGGGCTTACAAGGCCCATTAGGGTTTAGTAGCCTCTTGTCCAAACATCCAAACAAGTCCAAAAATGCAACGAGGCACACCACACCGCCACCCGACATGGTGGCCGGTGGCGGCAAGAGGCGGCAACCACCACTTCACGGTGGTGGTTTTTGACTTTTTAGTATTATTCCGTCACCGATTACAAATTACAACCCAATCCCAATAGCACACACTCACACACAACATAAACACATACACACACACCTAGAGACACGCACATAGGCACCACCATGCGGCGGTTGGTGGTGGCGGAACAAAAAAGTGGCGATAACCACCATGGTTGGCAGCCATGGTGGGTTTTCCATGGTTTCCGGCCAAAAGGCACGACCACCCTCGAGCAGCAACACCATAACACACGCACACGTGAACTGATCGCGCAAACCTATCCATCAACGAACTGGAGGCGGCCAACGGTGGTAAATGGTGGCAGGAAAATGGCAGCAACAGCGATATGGCGTACGACGGCAGCAGACGGTTGCAACGACGCCCAACAACAGCGGATTTGACCTGCCATTCATACAACCAAAGCTCCGGTTTAACCTCTCGTCCTACAGTCTCCGACGTCCCACATGTAGCCCTTCGCTGCCCACAACATCCGGCAGCGGCGGCAGAAAAAGACGGAGGAGGTCACGGAAGTCCGACCGGTCCACGGGAGCAATAGGTCGTTGGTCTTGCGATTCACAGCTTTGTCGGCAGCACAGCAATGACATGGCATCACAGTAGCGGGTAACTCGGATGGGAAGCGGCTGTTGAGGATTCCAATGGTGGTGGTGGCTGCTTTTGACAGCTCACGGTGGTCCTTCTCCGGCTACGCATGACGTCCGGCGACGTAGTGCTAGAGGTGTTCCAATGGCGGCTGAGGCTAGCAGGTGAAGGAGGGTACGACTGCATCCAATTATTTAGGGTTAGGGTTTAGGACGGGTTACCTGAAGCTTTTATACCCGATCCGTCAAAACATTATGCCATAAAAACACTATCAGTCCCTCCTTCCCCTTTTTTCTTTCAAATGAGATCCGAACATTAATAAATGGTCCCTCCATGATAAATTCTTTTCAAATCAAACCCATAATTTACAATCTAAACCCTCCCTCTATAATTACTTTCAAATGAGGTCCATAATTGCACTTTAACCCTCGAAGCTAACATCCTGATAATTATTATTTGATTATAGGCTATAATAATAATTAAAATTATATCTCAGGGTTCCATATTTATCATTTAATTATTCTACTTTAAACGGGATGTTACATTGGGGGGTACGATTATTATTACCCAGGGAACGAGGGGGGAGGCAAATTGGGTATATGATCCAAACCAAACTTCACGAAGCTGTTTTATTAGAGAGACACAATTACCATCGCCTGAAAACCTAATAAAACCAAACCGTTTCCCCAATTTTGATATTTTTTTAGCGATAAACACACCAACTTGTTGGAATAGTGTCTAAGGCTGCAACTATATTTGGCAAGTATTTGACCCGATTGTGCATGGTCCTTTTGGGTTGCCTTCACCATAGCAACGTGACAGGATGATTTATAATGAGAGAGGAAATATTATTAATATATTATGAGAATAATATAAGGAATAATAATATTGTTATTTGATTAATATAAGTCATAAATTAATTAGGAATTAATTTGGTGACTTAAAGAGATTAATTGAATAAAGGGGCATAAACTGTCAATTGTATGATAGTTGTATTTTGAGCAGTGATCCTTAATGGATAAGGGGTGGATGGTTTTAGGGTTCGGAAGGACCTAGAAATCGTCCAAGGCTTATCAATAAGGAGATTGGATTGCTTAGGGCCTAAGTTATCCAATTAGGGTTTAAGGGTGAAACCCTAGGAGGCTCACTAGTATAAATAGACCCATGGGGTCAAGGAAATCGGCACTCTTGCAATAAAAGAAACCCTGGCCGATTTCTTGACCTCCCCTCTCTCTCTCTAATCATCCTATTGCTAAGTTGGTGTTTGTAAGCCATTAGAGGAGTGACATTTGTGACTCTAAGCTCCAAGGACAAGATGATTCAAGCAAGCAATTCAAGGTAATCTTTCAGATCTGATTTCATGTGTTATTATATGAATGTTTTCTTTAGATCTATCATCAAAATCTTGGATACATTGCATGTTCAATTAGAGAAACCTAGATCCAAGCATTAGGCTTTGTATGTGAACATAGGAATGTTCTTATGGCCCAAACCCATCAGTGGTATCAGAGCCTTGATTGGTTTCTATTGAATTTATGCATTGGTTGCTTGATTGTTGATTACAAAATTCGTTTTGTCCTTCTGCCTGATGAACTCGGCGAGTAGGCCTCAACTCGGCGAGTACATTGTGGTACTCAGCGAGTTCGAGCGTCAGAAGGAGCTAGTTTCGGGATTTCTTGCTATTTATCTTATGGAAACTTGCCTTTATCTTAATGGGTCAATATAAATCTGATTTTAACATATATTTGAGTATATCCTTGACCTAATTGAAGATGTTTACCAATAAATTGAATAATAATTTCCTTATGTGATAATTGATTGATTATTTTAATTAAATTGGTAAATTGTTTTGCAAGAAACAATTAAATAAATCAAATATGGATAATTATGTGATTAAATGGTTAATTTAAATTATTTTTTATTTGATCCCTTATGTTTTGAAAATTTTAAAACGTGTCCTCAAGTTTTGAAATTTATGTTTTGTGATTAAAAGTTTAATTTAGACAATTTAAATTTCAAACCCTAGAATTTTACAAGTTTAAAATTCAACCATATACTAATATAATATTACAAGATTAATATATATATATATATATATATATATATATATATATATATATATATATATATAATTAAAAATGCTAGTCTTACCGTTAGTAGGCGTCATTCACGAAGTCGGTCTATAAGGTGGGTATAAGGTTGTTGCCTATAAAATGGCGCTTAATGGGTGTACACTCACACCCACCGCTTGCTTGATCGGTGGAGGGTCGTTAGCCGAACGGGTAGGATAGGGCAACTATATCTCCTCATTAAAAGTATAATATTAAATACAAAGTAACTACATGTTTTTCAAATTCCTAATCCTAGTTACTTTAGGAAAAGTGAATTGATGCAATCCCATGAAATTACACTTTGCACCCTTGCTAAGAAGTTAGTGGAGCGTGTGTGGTTTACCGGCACACTAATTGGTTCTAAGCAAAGGTGACAAAGGGTGATTCATTGTTTATCATAGTTCGGTGGAGCGTGTGTGGTTTACCGGCACATCGAATAGGTGATTGAAACAATGAAAGCACCGTGTAGATTTGCATGGTTATTCACACCCACTTTGTGATTCTCGGCATCCCAGTCACAAATGAGAGGGGCATATCGAGATTTAAACATGCCATTGAAAAGTTCAATGAATCTCATCAAAACCTAGGAATTCTCAAAACATTTAGAACTTAAAGTTAGGTTTTCATGGTGGAGAATTAGTGAATCGTCATTCACTTACCTTCAAATTGTTTGCATGTTGGATTACGACATCCCTTTTCTAATATGTAAATAATGTTGTTGGATCCTAGCCCTAATTTTTCTTATTGGGTGATAATTAGGGATTTTAAATTCTAATCAATCTTTGTCCTTTCTATTTGTAGATGTCGAACATGAACAACGCTGCTGCTAGTTCATTCACATTGATGAGCCTTTGCCAAAAGGTAACTTTCGATGGAACGAACTTTAGCGAATGGATAAGATACATTCGCACGATTGCTCGCTACGAGGACAAGGAGTATGTCCTTGACGAGAAGCTCGAGAAGATCAATCCAGAAATCACTACTCCGGCTGAAATGACTACTTTTGAGACTCATGAACGTGATGCGACGAAGTTTCATTGCATCATGATAGCCACAATGAACGCCGAATTCCAAAAGTCCTATGAGGACATGTATCCGTACGAAATGCACCAAGACTTGTTGGAGAGATACCATCAAAACACGAGGCATGAGCATTACGAGATTTTCACTAACATGATCTCCGCTAAAATGGGACATGGAGAATCTCTAACCGTACACTTGCAAAAGATGCAAAGGTATGTCGATCATCTTCGCAAGTTGAATGTCGACTTTGGGGAAGACTTGGCTATCGTCATGGTCCTTCACTCCTTGCCTCCGTGTTACAACCAATTTAGGATGACCTACCACATGAACAAGGAAGAGGTCACCCTAAGTAAGCTCCAAGGTCTCCTTAGGGTTGCTGAGAGCAACTTCAAGGACAAGTCTGTTGCACCCACTCCCAATCCACCCGCTGCTCCTGTTTTGGCCATTGGGCAGGGAAGGGGCAAGAAGAGGAAGGCTCCGTCTAAGAGCCACCGCAAGGGAAAGTCCCGAGATGGTTCCTCTTCTAGTGGGACCAAAGTTGATCCTGCCAAGCCCAACCCCTAACCCAAAGGAGGCAGAGTGCCACCATTGCCACAAAATAGGGCATTGGAAAAGAAGCTGCCCAGAATACCTGCAAGCCATCAAGGAAGGAAAGATCAAGCCGTCTTTCGCAGGTATATACACAATTAAATCTAATGATTCATCTCATGCTATTTCTTGGGTCCTCGATACCGGGTGTGGTTACCACATTTGTTCTGAATTGCAGGGACTAAGAAGAAATAGGGATGTGGAGCGTGGAAGAATAAATCTAATCATGGGGAACAGAAGATCGTCGTCTGTGACCAAGATTGGAGTATATTCTTTAGTGCATAGTAATGGATTATGTTTAGATTTGAATAATTGTTGCTACTCGCCAGAAATGGCAAGAAACATTATTTCGTTTCATGGTTTGTTTAAACAAGGATTTAGATTTTCTTTTAATAATGAGAATGGTTCAATTTATGCTTATCTAAATGGTGTCTTATATTTTGAAGCAATGCCATGTAATGGAATTTATGAAACTGTTATGATTGTAGATAACCTAGGAAATGATGTTTTATGCATGGATGCTTCCAATAGTATGGATAGAGCATCCTTGTGGTATTGTCGTCTTGGACATGTCAACAAGAAGCGCATAGCCCAACTCCAAAAGGATGGCGTGTTGGAGTCATTCGACCTTAAGGAAGATGACACATACGAATCTTGTTTACTTGGAAAGATGACCAAGTCGCCCTTCACTAGCACATGTGAAAGGGGTGAGGGTTTATTGGATCTCATACATACCGATGTATGTGGACCCTTTAGATCAACCACAAAGGATGGGAACCGCTTCTATGTGACTTTTACCGATGACTATAGTAGATATGGGTATATCTACTTAATCAAGCAAAAGTCAGAAACGTTTGAAAAGTTCAAAGAGTTCAAGAATTAAGTAGAGAATCAATTGGGCAGGAAAATCAAGATGCTTCGATCCGATCGAGGAAGAGAGTACCTAAGTCTTGAATTCCATGACTATCTCAAAGAGTGTGGACTAGTTTCACAATTGACGCCACCTAGGACACCGCAGTTAAATGGTGTGGCAGAAAGGCGTAATCGAACCTTGTTAGACATGGTCCGTTCTATGATGAGTCGTGCTTCACTACCTATCTCATTCTGGGGGTATGCCTTAGAGATTGTCGTCCATATCCTTAACCGAGTCCCTACTAAGAAGGTTGCCAAAACACCTCATGAGATGTGGACAGGGAAAGCTCCCTCGTTAGCACATACCAAGGTTTGGGGTTGCGAGGCTTTCATAAGACGAGATACTCACGACAAGCTCGAACCTCGTAGTGAGCGATGTATTTTCATCGGCTACCCGCAGAAATCCTTTGGATATCTCTTCTATAGACCGAAGGATAATGTTGTCTTAGTTGCGAGAATAGGGGTTTTCCGAGAGCGAGAACTCATAAGCCAAGGAGACAGTGGGAGGCAAATCGAGCTTGAAGAGATTCAAGAATTGATTGATGAAGGAACCTCTACCGCTGGTGCTCAACCCAAGGAGGAAACTCTGGTTGAACCGATTGACGAGTCCTTACCTCTTAGACGTTCCAAAAGAGTTAGAGTTCAACCCCAGTTTTATGGTTTTCATATTACTATCGAAGGGGACACGTATATTAGTGATGGTACACTAATAAATCTAGATGAACCTAATAGCTATAAGGAAGCCATGGCAGGCCCGGAGTCTGCAAAATGGAAAGAGGCAATGGACAGCGAGATCCAATCCATGTATGACAACCGAGTTTGGAATTTGGTTGATAATGTGCCCGGACGTAAGACCGTTGGGTGCAAATGGATCTTCAAGAAGAAGACCGACGTGGATGGAAATGTACACACATATACAGCGCGATTGGTTACGAAGGGCTTTACTCAAACTCCCGGAGTTGACTATGATGAGACCTTCTCACCAGTTGCGAAGATAAAGTCTATTAGAGTGATGCTAGCTATTGCCGCATTTCATGATTATGAGATTTGGCAAATGGATGTCAAGACCGCTTTCCTTAATGGGAAGTTGGCTGAGGATGTTTACATGGCTCAACCATAGGGTTTTGTTGATCCAAAGCATTCAAATAGAGTGTGTAAGCTTGAGAAGTCCATTTATGGACTTAAACAAGCGTCTCGCAGATGGAATCTTTGCTTCGATGAGAAAGTCAAAGAGTTTGGATTTGTACGAAGCGAAGATGAATAATGTGTATATGTCAAAGCTAGTGGGAGTATAGTCAGCTTCCTCATTCTGTATGTCGATGACATACTACTCATAGGAAACGACGTCTCGACACTACAGGAGGTTAAGTCCTGGCTCGGGAAGTGCTTCGCTATGAAGGACCTCGAAGAGGCTTCCTATATCTTGGGTATAAGGATAGTGAGAGAACGAAGTAAGAGACTAATAGGACTTAGTCAGAACACTTACTTAGATAAAGTGCTAAAACGTTTTAGTATGGAAAATTCAAAGAAGGGAGAATTACCGATACAAAGTAATGCCAAGTTGAGTAAGACTCAAAGTCCGAGTACCGAAGCCGAAATAGCAGAAATGAGTCGAGTATCATACGCTTCCGCAGTTGGATCAATCATGTATGCTATGACTTGTACTCGCCCTGATGTAGCCTTTGCTTTGAGCATGGTTAGTAGATATCAAGGGAACCCTGGCAGAGCACATTGGATTGCGGTCAAGAATATCCGTAAGTACCTTCAGAGGACCAAGGAATAGTTTTTAGTCCTCGGATGGAGTGATGACTTGAAGGTGCGAGGGTATAGTGACGCCAGCTTTCAGACCGACATGGAAAACTACCGTTCGTAGTCGGGCTGGGTCTTTACCCTGAATGGAGGAGCAGTAACTTGGAAGAGTTCCAAGCAGGAAACCGTAGCTGATTCAACGTGTGAATTAGAGTACATTGCAGCGAGCGAAGCGTCGAAGGAGGCAATATGGTTGAAGAACTTCATTGGTGATCTTGGAGTTGTGCCTGCCATAAAGGATCCTATGGAAATTTTTTGTGATAATGAAGGAGCGGTTGCCTTGACCAAGGAACCGATGGATCATGGTAGATCTCGTCATATCGACAGAAAGTATCATTTCATTAGACATCGAGTAGAAGAAGGACACCTCGTGGTTAGGAGGATATCATCAGAAGATAACCCAACAGATCCGCTTACGAAGGGACTGAGTAGGGTTAAGCATTTGCAGCATGCTAGGAGTATTGGGCTGAGAGATGATATTAGTTTAGATTAGATAGTTTTAGAAACTTGTAATAGATAAATGTAATTAACATTTGATGATTAAATAAAGAAGTATTATTTATAAGTAAAGTTATTGTCTTATGTTAATTGTTTAACTATTGTTTCTCTTTGCATGTTTTGACTTCTAGAATAATTGAGTTTATTTAGAATAATCGACTTATTCAAACAATCCACAATCGTTCATATGTTGGAAGTAGGTATGAATGAAGATTGTCATGAATTGGTGTGTAGATTGTCTAAATGGTATTATACATAGCAAAAGTTTGCTGCAACGTTCATGAGTGCTTATGAACTAGTTTTGAGCATTGGAACAAACCCGCGCTTGCTGGAATCACCTTATGGAATGTGACGAAAAGGTGGATCGCAAGACGATAATATCATATGGTCTTAAAACCTAGATATATGGTTTGTTATTTGTTAATTGGTTGTACATTGATAATGCGAAACCGCATCAGTAATTTGATGTTATAAAACGCATTGTTGTGTATAATTGATTAATGAATAAGTAAATGCATATAAGTCGAAGTTTATCTGTTACTTTTATCCTAAGAGGGTAAAAGCGATATCTCGGCCGCTCGATGATTTGATTTGACTTATGTGCTGGGCCCGGTCAGAACTAAATTGATGTGTTCAATTAAGTTCTATGTCAAATAAATCTGAGATCGAGAAACCAACTGCTGGACAATTGGTTCCATAGAATTGTCAACACGATATCTAAACAGAGGACTGTACGATCCCTTATCTAAAGGACAAGATTGATAAGATCAGAGTTTGACAGCGTCTTTGAGAGCTACGATTGCTAATCGGATTATGCTTGTATATATAGTTACTAGACTTATCCAAGTGGGAGACTGTTGGAATAGTGTCTAAGGCTGCAACTATATTTGGCAAGTATTTGACCCGATTGTGCATGGTCCTTTTGGGTTGCCTTCACCATAGCAACTTGATAGGATGATTTATAATGAGAGAAGAAATATTATTAATATATTATGAGAATAATATAAGGAATAATAATATTGTTATTTGATTAATATAAGTCATAAATTAATTAGGAATTAATTTGGTGATTTAAAGAGATTAATTGAATAAAGGGGCATAAACTGTCAATTGTATGATAGTTGTATTTTGAGCAGTGATCCTTAATGGATAAGGGGTGGATGGTTTTAGGGTTTGGAAGGACCTAGAAATCGTCCAAGGCTTATCAATAAGGAGATTGGATTGCTTAGGGCCTAAGTTATCCAATTAGGGTTTAAGGGTGAAACCCTAGGAGGCTCACTAGTATAAATAGACCCATGGGGTCAAGGAAATCGGCACTCTTGCAATAAAAGAAACCCTGGCCGATTTCTTGACCTCCCCTCTCTCTCTCTAATCATCCTATTGCTAAGTTGGTGTTTGTAAGCCATTAGAGGAGTGACATTTGTGACTCTAAGCTCCAAGGACAAGAAGATTCAAGCAAGCAATTCAAGGTAATCTTTCAGATCTGATTTCATGTGTTATTATATGAATGTTTTCTTTAGATCTATCATCAAAGTCTTGGATACATTGCATGTTCAATTAGAGAAACCTAGATCCAAGCATTAGGGTTTGTATGTGCACATAGGAATGTTCTTATGGCTCAAACCCATCACAACTATCTTACCCAAGCGACTACAAGCTCGACCACATACCCTATGAATGTCTTCGACTTGAACTGAATCCGAAAAATTAGTGATAAAGAGGGAGATTATATCTAACCTTACGTGAGTAGTTCTTGCTTCTTGGCTGCTTTGATGATCCCTACAATTACCATGCACGTTCACGTTCCTATTGCGATGGCTGACTGTCGTCCAAGAGTTATCTCCCATCTTGGTTCTTAGTACACTATTTTAGTTGAATGGTGTTTAAATTGGTTATCCTTATATGACATTAACCCTAATAATAATAATAATGCTTTAATAGGTTTGTCGTCCGTCTGTCCGTGTACCATGACCCGTTATTTTTGACGGTTGTGGTAGATCATATTTTTTTTTTATCATCTTCAATGTAGTCGGATTTAAAAAAAAAAGTTTGGAGCATGTTGGGCCCGCATATTATGAAATTAGAGGGTTGTTGGATTTGCCCTAATACAAACAAATGAGATGAGATTAAAAGGACAATCAAATTCAAAGATTTGCTTCCCTACTACATGTGCCTCGTTGGAGTTAATAGACAAAATTATTTTGTGGGCGACTTATTTTTTAATTCCAAATTAAAATTTTACTTTATCAAAAAAATAATTTATGCTTTTCCTAAAGGGCATGGCCTACAATCCTACACCGTCCTTAGTGCGACGTTATTATTTACTTTTGGCATACAAATAATTTTCAAATTTTTGTAGAAAAAACCTTTTGATTAGGAAAGATACTGAACTTGAATTTGAACGAAGAATACTATTGACAAATTGACAAATTTCATGTGACATCCTCTCCTCTATTACTTATATATTCCACATGTAATTAAAAAACTATCCACTTCTTCATCTCTTTCCCATGAATCATCCTTCCAAAATGCAATATCATCTCATCAAAATCTTCATCTTCATCCTAACTCTCATCTTCTATGATGGTTGCGAGGCATTGGGGAAAGGGACTCTGGCTGGTGGTTGGAAACCAATTCCCGATGTCACTAACCCTCTGGTGGTGGACATCGGGAAGTTTGCAGTGGATGAACATGACAAGAAGAACCATGCGACTCTAAAATTCAGGAAAGTTGTTAGTGGAAAGAGTCAAGTGGTGGCCGGAATGGATTACAATCTCACAATTATGGCTGTTAATGGTGGTCTAGTGCTAAATTATGCGGCTGTTGTTTGGGATAAGCCAGGGCAGAAATTTAGGCAGTTAGTGTCGTTCAAGGGACCTATTTGAGGAAGGAAGTTGACGTTGTATACTTGTATGGGTGTATTATGTAATCGCAAATAAAGAGATAAAGATAAATGGTTCATACATCAAGTTGAGGTTGTTGTTAGAGGTGTGCATATATAATTTGATTCAATTCAAACTAACCAATCTAATTAAAACTGATCTAAGAAAATCGTATATCCCATTTTAATTAGGTCAGTTCGTTAAAAAACCAACATAAAAATATGACAAAGAGCAAATTGATTCAATCCGATTAACTATTATCGGGTTATATTCATTTTATGTACCATCAATGATACAACCAAATCATATTAAATTTATTAATATATACATTTATACTTCTTTTCGTATTTATTGTCCGCTTTTAACTTTTAAAATTTTTATTCTTAAACTTTTAACTTTAAATATTTTTGTTTTTGATATATAATATATGATGCAAAATATACAAATGAATTATGTTTTAAATACTTTTTCATTGTTATAGGTTTATCAACTAATATATAACATAAATAAAAATATTTAAGATCAAAGTTAATGAATAAATACTTTAAAAGTTAAAAAAAAACAATAATAATGAGACAGATGGAATATATTTTAAATGTTTATAAAAAAATTATAACTAAAAATGTAAATTACATTTGATGGAAGTTGAGAAATTTAATCGGATACATTAGATATCCGATCCATAAAACGATCACATCCAATGTTTAATTAGATTGTTTTGTTTTAGCATAACTATTTGGATTAGATCGATTAGAAATATTCAATATCTAATGAATATCTAAAATGGATCAGTTTTATATAAAAATGTAAACCGACAAATTTCTCATATGTTGCTCTATGTGTTCAATAAAAAGTTTATGACGGATAAAAAGTTGTCAAGCTCTTTTTTTTCTTTAGATCGCTTTTTTTTAAATGTTTTTTGTGATTAAATATTTAAAATGTATTTTAACACGTCAAAAACTTCGGCACAATGTTATATTCTGATCAATCTAACGAGTAGTTAATTGGTAATTTTACATAGAAGTTTTTTCCGAAAAAAATATTTTTTCTCTTCTAACCATTCAAAATAAGAGTTTATTAGTATTTTTTGTGATGAGAAAATATCACATTAAGATCACAGTAAATGATAAGATCACAGTAAATGACGAATACACTAAATATTGGTTTGAAACTCTATCTTTTTGTGCATAAATACCATAATGACTTCAAACTTAATGGCATGACTCTTTGTAGAGGTTCTACTACTTCATAATTAGGTGTTAAGCCTTGGTGTTGACAATCTTCAACAAACTTCGGATCTTCGGAGTTGCTAAAGCATTGTAATGAAAGGTTATCTATATCACACTCGGAGTGCTCATATATAAGTTTCCTTAAAAAATCAATACTCTTAAGAAGATACATCTATTATTTAGAGGGCGTTTGGCATTATTTTTAGACAAAACTGCACAAATGGTCCCGTGGTTAGCTGAAAATTGTCACTTTGTTCTAAAAATGTTTGGACTAGCACCAGAGGTCCAAACTTTTCATTTTGTTGCGTGTTTGGTCCAATTTTCTATAAACTTTTTCATAATGACTATTTTGCCCTTATTTTTTTTTCTTTTTCATTTTTTTATTATTTAAATACTTTTTTTAATTAAAAGAAAATTTGCATTTTCTATTTTATTTTTATAATTTTTTATAACAAAATAAAAATCTCTCTCTCTCTCTCTCTCTCTCTCTCTCTCTCTCTCTCTCTCTCTCTCTCTCTCTCTCTCTCTCTCTCTCTCTCTCTCTCTCTCTCTCTCTCCAAATACACATCTTCCTAAAAATTGTCTAGATGAACAAAAAAACATCTAGAACAAATTGTTGAACTCGTCGATTCTAAATGGAGATGGAGAAAAGAGAATGAGAAATCATATCTAGGGTTAGTCTTCTCCATCTGTTTTCAGATATGTTCGTCTTCTCTATCTGTTTTCATATCTGTTTATGTTCTTCATCACTGTCAGGATCAATTTACAACACCACCCCCTTCTAAGTTCATCTTCTCCGTCTGTGGCTCGATTTTCACTGTCACCGAAGAACCCACCCCAACCATACCCTCCAGTACCATGGTAAATCTTCAACTTCAACATATGGTCTATAGACCACAATCAACCACCAAACGCAATCAACGACCACCGCCTCCGGTACCACGGTTGAAGTTTGTTTAGGGCACGCCGTTACAAGAGCACGCCGATCCTTGGACTCAAGATAACAAACCACTGATTTATTTTGCAAAAAGTGGGACTGTCAATCGGAGCTATTCCTCCATTGGGATTTCAGATTGAACCTCCCGCAACAAAAACCTAACCCTAAAGTTTCAGGTGGCGACACACAAATCGAAGCTAGGGTTTCAGATTAATTGAAGAACATGTGCAACGATTTTTCATTTTGATTTTGGAGATTTTGCTTCAATTGAACATGGACTCATGGATTTAGTTTGACCCTTTTCACTTCTGTCACCGACCCTTTCATTTTTGGTGTATCACCTGGTTTAGATGTCGATAAATGGAACAATCTTGGAATTTGGTGCCTGAACAAGACAAGGGTGAGGATGAAGGTTGTTGGATGGCGACAACACGATGGTGATTCATGGCAGGGAATCGGTTATGCTTTTTTGGTGGTGGCGCAGACGATAGAGGCTGAAGGTGGAGTTGAAGTGGTGGCTGACGGCGATGACGGTAGTGGAGTCGACGATGAAGGGTTCTTGAGAGTCATGAAGAACAAATGAGAGAGAGAGAGAGAGAGAGTTTATTATTTATTTTTAAAAATTATTTTTTTAAATCTGAAAAGCAGAAAAAACAATTAAGAAAAAAAATCATATTAACAGGGGCAAATCGGCTATTTTGAAAAAAAATCAGAACATATTGGACTAAACAAGCAACAAAATGAAAACTTTGGACCTCTGGTGCTAGTCCAAACCTTTTGGACCAAAGTGACAATTTTAAACAAACCACAGGGACCGTCTATACATTTTAGTCTTATTTTTAAAATAATTTTTTGTCTTTTTTCTTTTTTTTGAAAAAGTCAAAAAGTTTTAATAAGATGTTTGAGAGTTGTAAGAAGTTCTTTTAAAATAGCTTTTTGGTAAGAAGAAACACACATTTTTTAAAAGTCACAAAATGTTGTCTTTTGATGACTTTTGGGTTTTTAAAACGTAAAAATCTAAAAGTTATTCCAAATACATTTTAAAAATATCTTTTGGCAAAAGTAACAAGTCAATAAGACCTTTTATGAAAATGACTTTTGAAGTAAAAAACCTCAGTCGAACATACCCTTAAACTTTGCTTTGTGTTTAACTTTGTGTTTAACAATAACCATCTAGCATGAATGGATTACCCTCGATTGTATCCTAATTCGAATTTGTGAATGTGGTTTGGGTTCAGATTCTCATGTGCTGGAAATATTAATAAAATGTTTTAAAAATTAACATAATAATTCAAATTTCCGATTTAAAAAAAAAAATCGATTTTTTTACAAAAATGGAGATTTTTTAATTTTTTTTTCAGAAAACATGAATTTAAAAAAAATGAAATTAAAACATTTTTTTAAAAAAAGTGCAATTTTTTCAAAAAAAAAAACTATAATTAAAAAAAATTGTATTATTTAAAAAAAACTGCATTTAAAAAAACTATAATTGTTTAAAAAAATGCAATTTTCTCAAAAAAAAAAAGAATTGCATTTAAAAAAACTGTATTTTTTTTAAAAGTAAATTTTTAAAAATCAATAAATTTTAAAAAAAAAAACTTGAATATTTAAAAAAAAAAAAAAAAAAAAAAAAAAAAAACTTTAGCTTTTTTAACAAAAAAAATCAACTTTTTAGGTGCATATATGCATATTTTCTCAAATGCGTATATGCATATTTATTATACTATAATATTCATAAGCAAATCATAAAAAATCACATTTTTATTAATCAAACTATAAACACAATACTACAAGTATTTTATTCGATACAAAATAAAATATAAAAAATAATAAAAACTACAAAGATTCATAGTGGGAACATTTCTTCATATCAACATTCCCATATTTTCTTCAATTTATCACTTTTCACATTTTCAATAATTTCCACAAATTCTTTAAATATACAAGAAAATTAAAAAAAATTAATTGATTAATGCAAGAATACTCATGTGAATCATATGTGATTCACTTGTGATTTATATGTGAATCATATGTGAATTACATGTGATTTACATATGAAACACTTGTAATTCATATGTGAATTATATGTTATTTACATGTGAATCACATGTAATTCTTATGTAATTCACTAGGGATCTACATGTGAATCACATGTAATTCATATGTGAATTACTTGTGATTCATATGTAACTCATATGTGATTCACTTGTGATTTACATGTGAATTACATGTGATTTACATGTGAATCACATAGAATTCATATGTGAGGCACTTGTGATTTACTTGTGAATGACATGTGATTCATATGTAAATCACATATAATTCATAGGTGAATCACGTGTGATTTACATGTGAATTACAAGTGATTTACATGTGAATCGCATGTGGTTTACATATGACTCACATGTAAATCACATATAAGTTACATTTGATTCATATTTGAGGCACTTGTGATTTACTTGTGAATTACATGTGATTTATATGTAAATCACATATAATTCATATGTGAATCACATGTAAATTACATGTAATTTACATGTGAATCACATGTAGTTCACATGTAAATCACAAGTGAATCACATATGAGTTACATTTGATTCATATGTGAATTACATATGAATCACATGTAGCTCATATATCTGACATGGCTTCTGGTCCATCATACTATTATAATATGTATAGGTTGAAATCAACAGGAAACCATCGTCCATATTCATCTTGCATCAGCTGCTGAAGCTGGGGGCTTTGTGAGTTTCTTTCATTTTTTTTTGGTTTATTTTATATAATTTCATATATCTAATATGTATAGGTTGTTATTAATACTATAGTTACTTTAATAAAATCTTTAGAACAAAATTCAGAAAAAATAAAAAAAAAAAGTTATAAAGAAAGTAACCTTATGGATGCTGTTGAGATCAACTCATCGCCCCTTTCCAAAATTGTTGTAAAGAATCCAGATAATCCAACCTCCTGAAGTTGACCTCAAATAATTTTTTTTAAATTAAATAACTCTACCTTTTAAACTACATCCACTTAAATGCAGTTTTTTTAAATTAAATAACACTACTTTTTAAACTACATCTACTTAAATACAAGAACAATATAGTTCATTTCATTAGAACTTACTCACAATTGTAAACAACATCATGAATCCTATTAAACTCCATTTCTCTCATCCATAATTGGCACAAAACACTCATCCATAACAGAAAATGCAACATCCAATTTGGAATTGCATTCGATCTTTTATGGAGCATCAACATGTATAGAATCTTGGCTAACATCTGCACGCTGAAGCAGTGTCCATGAAAATCCATAAATTAATCTGAATGTCTTCATGATGTATATAAGAAATGACATCAGATAATATAAGAAATGTTGAAATCTCATCAGGTGCTATTGGAGCTGGTAGGCAACTCCTTAGACACATAAAATTAATCAACAACTGGTACTTATATGTTATATCTTACTATTTTTCACTAATTTATTTTACTATATATCACCTTAATGTATTATCAATATGTAAATCTTTTGGATCTTTTACATTTCTTCTTCCTTAAAGGTTTGGTGAGGTTCAGAAACCACACGTTGAAATTGATGAAAAGGTTTGTGCAACTGTAAATGGTTTAGCTGTTATTAGGATAAAGACCAAAACGTCCGGACATAATTCATGAGAAGCAGAACTTGTTATTAGGATAAAGACTAAAACATTGTAACAATAACCAACCAAACATACGTTTAACTTCCGATCATTGAAATTTCCAACCATTTAATAAGATTACCCTAAAATAAGCATACAATTTCGAATCTCAAAGTTCTAGGGTTCGTAAAACAATTTGCATATACAAAAACGAACCTGCTCCCGCGAGGATCAGAACTTTGGAGGTGCTAACTCCGATTTGCATTTCCATTTTGAAACTTTGGATCGATTGGCACCTTCCGATGAGGCAACAGAGAATGGGGAAGACCAAAGACCAATTGTTGAATGTCAAAAAACAAACATTGTGATTGGCCAATTCTCCGGTAGATGATTGTCGACAAAGATAGAGGCGGTCGATTGACGGAGGACGAAGACGATCGACGGAAGGGAAAAGATACAGTAGAGACATGTGAGAGAGAAAGGAGAGAGATCTGATGAGGAATGGTGACCAGGACACGTGTGTGTATATAGTAATTTCTTTAACCCTAAAATGCCCTTAATACCATTTAATTTCAATGCCCCATCCCTTTATTTTTCAACTTATTTACAAAAATGTCACAATGCATCATGACCATCCTTTTTTAGATCTAACGCTCCACTTTTAGTTCTCGGGTTCTCGTGAAACTATGAGTTCTCAAATGATCATTCCTCTCTCTATCTTTCTCTCTCTCTCTCCCTCTCTCTCTCTCTCTCTATATATATATATATATATATATATATATATATATATATATATATATATATATATATATATAGGGTTAGGTTATTTTGTTTTTTACAATTATTGTGTGCTAGAATGCACCAATAGAAATTTAGTAAATTAAATAATTACAGATATTAAATGATTTCCATAATTATATGTATATTAAATGATATCTATAATTATAATTCTCTTTTTATGGAAACTAATTAAATCCGTCGTTAGTGCCAGCAATAACAATCTTTCAGAATGAATTTACATCTAGGTTTTTATATATGAGTTCGTACTTTGTTTCAAGACTCAATCACTTAAAATACAATAAAGTTGTATGAAATATGAAGAACCAGAGTGTATTCTATTAGAATACACTCTCATTCTGCTGCAATACACTCTCATTCTTCTAGATATGAATTTATTCTGAAAGAATATTATTGTTGACATTAATGACGAATTTAATTAGTTTCCATAAAAATGAGTTATAAGTATGGATATCATTTAATATATATATAATTAATATTAAATTCCTATTGGTGCATTCTAGCACACAATAGATGTCAAAAACATTTGAACCTACCTTTCTCTCTCTCTCTCTCTCTCTATATATATATATATATATATATATATATATATATATATATATATATAGAGAGAGAGAGAGAGAGAGAGAGAGAAAGGTAGGTTCAAATGTTTTTGACATCTATTATATATATATATATATATATATATATATATATATATATATATATATATATATATCTAACCCAACACATGGGCAAGTTGGGCTTAGGCCCAAGGCATCAAATATGAAGGGGCATAATATTTATCCAACAATTTATAATATATATATATATATATATATATATATATATATATATATATATATATATATATATATATTTCGGAACTTTTCCCCAAAAGTTAAGTCCAGTAGCAACAGTCCAAGAAGAAACGCAGGAGTCTGAAGGCGGAAGCGGGAAGCAACTTCGTGAGCGCCAATATCTTGATTCTTGAGAACTTCAATTGTCAAATTTGTAACGGGAACCCTTGAAAATCATGGAGATCGAGGCTCTTAATCGTTGACGTATTCGTCTTGTGGTCCAATTTATATTCCTCATTCTTCATTTCTTATTCTCTATCTCTCTCTAACTTATTCCCAAATCCAAATTTCTGTAAATCGATTACTGCTGGTCTGCTGCTAACGTTCCATTCTTTATTTCAGTCGACTAAACTTGATTTTTTCCTTCATTCCGAGTTCTATCAACGATTCAAAGTTACTGTGCTTGATTTGGGTTCGATTTTTTTTTCTGCCTAAAGCAAGAGGAAAACGGAAGATGTCTTAAATCAGTGAGTTTTTTTTTTCTTTTGTTTGTTTCTTATTACGTTTCTATAAGTCTATTACATTTTAGTTACGTTTCTGTAAGTCTATTAGTCTATTACCTTTTAATTACTCCACTTGTTCTTGATTTTGTTTTGTTCAAAATCGTTGGTTTTAACTTCAAGATTGAAATGGGTTTCTCTTTGGTTTCAAGAAATTGACGATTGCATTAAGATTTGTGACTCAATTTCGTTGATTCTAATGTAGTAAACTAGTAATGTTTGACTTTTACAAGTGATGGCATCCATCCACTAAGCATCTTTAAACATATATATTAATCTGAGTTCTTTTTTTTAATCATTTGAATACAATGTCGTTCCATGAAAATCTAATGAAAATGTTTTAAAGTTGGATTTTTACACGGCAAGTATTATTTACTGTACAATATCATTTACTAAAGTCCCACTATTCCCAATTGTTGTAATCTGGTTTGTGGGATTGGTCTGTTCTTGCTCCTAATTTGTTGCTGGCTTGCTACTACTGTTGCTTTCTGATTTGGGTGAGTTCTTTACTACTCTTCTTCTTATTTCAATTTTACTGTTTCATTTTAAGTAATGTAGTTTCGATTTTGTAAACTTTTAGTGTTTTTGTTTTGTTTCTTGTTTTTGTGATGTGAATCAGAATTCAGGAGGCTTTTTTGTTTTGGTATTTGACAACTGTGAAGTTTGCTTAAATTTTGTTGCTGTGAGTTTTTGTTCAGGTTGTATCTTTCCTTGCTTAGTGTTTATAACTAGATTTGTTGTATTTTAAATATGATTCCCCGAAAACAACCATCCGGTACACAAAATAGAAAACGAAAAAAAGGAACAAGAAGATGCTAATGAACTAAGAGGGTCTTTGAATAAATTTTTGGTTAGAAATCAAAATGTTAGTGATTTTGAAAAAAATGATAATTTTGATATTCCACCAAGTACTTCCAATGATTCGGTTGATATTTCTAATGATTTTGTAAAAATGACTTTGTTGAGAAAGACAAACTAAGTGATTTTAATATTTTTGATCCTAGAGCATGGGATGATTTAGATCCAAGAAATGAAAGATTTACTAATAGAAAAAGGGTCAAATAGAGAAATTGATACAAACACAATTTTTCCAAAAGATGCATTTGGTAGACATTTTTCTTGTGATTATAAACGAAAAGACAATTTGATGATTTTCCAAATACCGAAAGAGAACTCTAATCTTCTCAAGAAGCATCTAAAAGAGATTATTTTATTGTTATTTTAGATATGACTCTTGTTCAATTGAAAAATAGATTTCAACAAATGCAATATTTTGAATCTATATTTGGTTTTTTATTTGATGGTTCCAAATTAGTTTCTTTAGATGATGATGACTTAAAAAAATGTTATTTAAATCTTGAGTCCAACTTGACAAATGGTGAAGAATGTGATATTGATGGAATTGGTTTATTTATTGAGTTACAAATTTTGCAGAAAATATTACCAAATGAAGCATACAAATGTGAAAGCCCTTGGACATCTATTTAAATAATGGAGTATGCAAGAAGAATGGATATGTTCCCTAATGTTTTGGTTGCATATAGGATCTTGTTGACGGTGCCGGTTACGATTGCTTTTGCGGAAAGAAGTTTTTCAAAATTGAAGCTTTTGAAATCGTATATCCGAAGTACTATGACTCTAAAAAGATTGAATGAATTATCAATTTTTCGTAGTACAAGAAATTGGTATGGCGGGGAACAATCTGCCTGATGTTAAACGACGACCTTGGAATTTCTTATTGTAACTTGAGCTAAGTCGATTTAAAGGAGTTATTGTTTTGAAATGATAATGTATTCTATGTGTGCCTTTATGCTCTCCGCTACAAAGTGGAGACTCTCGTTCATTTCGATTTCGCCAAGTGGTAAGTGGGCATTCCCACGCTTTACCGAAGTTAATCACCCAAGCTATTAACATGTCGCCCAAGGTTTGAACAGTCCCTTTTATTCTGCCCGTTGGTTTGCTGTTGGTAGGCCATACTCAAGTCTAACCTAGTTCCCTGTAAGGGTTGCCAGGATCGCGAAATGAATCTACTATCTCTGTAACACCCTAAAAATTCAAGCCAATTTAAACTTTTTAAAACATTTAAAACCATTAAGTCATTACAATTTGTTTTCAAAATAGTTTAGACATCAGAGTATCCCCAGAATCAATCATGAAAATATGAGGAGGTGCATGATCACGCCTTCGCCTTCCCGCGATCATCAGAAATTACCTGAAATAAAATCAACAACTGTAAGCCTGAAGCTTAGTGAGTTTCCCCAAAATACCATTGTCATACAAACATAACCATATCATATAACCAATACAGAACAACATGCATAATGAGTCATCAGCCAGACTGGACCGCCTCACAGGCCTTCAGTCTATCTGGAATGCTCTTCGAGCCTTCGGCACGTCTGGACCGCCACGCAGGGCCTATAGCGTATCCGGACCACTCGCCGGGTATGTTGGCCTACAGCAAAAAGTAGGACCGCCTCAACCTAACCCCCAATCAAAGAAACATGTGCACATAAATATCATATGCTAGCTCATTTCATATAACATTCAAACCGATCTAACAGATCACCAGTCATAGCAACATCCCAATAATCGGGATACAGACTTAATCAGTCACTAACATAGCATCATCATATAACCAGGACAATCATGTGCACATAGACATCATATAGCACTAGCATGTATATATATTACAGTCAAACCGATCTAACATATCACAAAGCATAGAAACAATCCTATAACCAGGATATCAACCTAACAGGTCACTAACATAACATCATCCTATATACCAGGATTACCGACCCAACCAGGTCACTAAAGCATAGCATATCACCATCCTAACTACCAAGATATAAATCAGTAAGCATAACATGCAATAATCCGAATACAATCCATAAAGGGTCGGTCTTGGTGCCTTAGACCTTGTTGATATAGTGAGGAGAACTCACCTGGCATTGCTGAAGTCCCGCCGATAAAACTCTAGCTGCTGGTTGACAGATTCCCGTACTGTCAACATCAAACAACACCCAATTAATAATTGGGTTCCAAGCCCAAAGTCCAACTCTCACATTAAAGGCTCAATAGTTAAGTAATGGGCTAAAGCCCAACATATGGCCCAATTTTCCAAATTGGGCCTACACCCCCATATGGGCCTTACCCTAAGCCCATCAACATATTCTAGTCCTTACGATTATTCTTGGATGACCCATTAATAATCTAATTACCAAAGCCCAATAGAGAGGCCCAAAAGAAATTAGGGTTTCATATAAGGTGACAATTAGGGTTTAGTTGTCACACCCCAAAACCAAGAACGGCGGAAACGTTCTGGGGCGGAGGACGTCATGTAAGGTAATCACAACACAGTAAATGTAAATAGGCAAACAACATCATACATTTCATTAAATATATAAATTTAATACATGCGTGTTCTGTACAGTTTTAGACACCAAAAATATAACGTAAATCAAAATAATAAAATGATGAGTCTTAGAGTACGCTCCATCATCTCAAAAGCTGGCTTCGGTACCTGTCTACTGATGACCTGAGAATACAAGTTATTTTGAAAGAGTTTATCAGCATTAAGCTGGTGAGTTCATAAGCATTTTTAGTGTCAATGTTTGATGTCAAAAACGTTTGAACCTGTCTCAATGTATAAGTTTGTAAAAGTTTGAATCTCTCAGAAAATCCTATATTTTCTATAAAAGTAACCTTCTACCAAGGCTAAACTGTTTTGTAAACTCGTCTGTTGTAAAAGTGTGTAATTACCCAAGTATAAATATAGTTTGTACATTAATGCTTAAGTGAGATTATCACCAAAATATGTAATGGGTAAATCATTGTAGTACTGTAGCTTTGTATAATAAGAACTACTATTGTACTAATTACTACTACCTTAAACCGGATTTATATTAAGGTATAATGTGATAATTGCACCATACTATCGACTGATAACAACGACATAAAGAACGGTCGTAATAACGGAATGACGTTTGGCACCCGCAGACCTGCAGGTCCGGCTGTAGCTAGCAGCAAGGTGTAGGATAGTCAATCCAGTATAGATCTATACGCAAACTCAACGCTCTCCCTCCAAGAGAATTATGGCTACAACTCGAGCCATGACATTTAAGGCATGCTCCGATACAGTGGATCACATTTGTTATCGTATTCTTGCATATGTGATGAAATGTTTCTTGTTCTAGTATAGTTGTATATATTCTCTTCCTAGTATAGACTCATGAATGAACTGACTCATTGATCCAGCAGTTGAAATAGTATGATTCTGTGTTACCCCGATGGTAACTTGTTAACGGTGCGTTTAGTACGTATGATTATGGAAGTACTTTTATGTCTATATATGTATATTTGATATATAATTAACATGGAAACGACCTTCGGATGGTCACCCATAATCCCACCAGACTACATCCAAATCGAGGAAAAGGAAATAGGGTGGATGGCCTTCCTAAGCCCTTTAAACATTATTTATACGTCTATACATATATGGGCATGCAATTTATAATATAAAAGCATAAATAGGTATTTATAAGGCATTTGAAACATAAGTATTATTTTTAAAGAAAGATTGACTTGATGTCAATCTATAAAACCATTAGAAGGTGTAGATTTGATTAAAACAGTTTAAGTATAAGGAACATTTGTTTAACTCACAGTTGCAGTGTAAATTCGAAAAGTAAATGGGTTTGGAAAACATTTAGAAGTAAAACAGTTTGATAGACAGTTTGAATAGTGATAAAATCACTGGTTTCCCTAGTTATTAATCACATGTGATTAATGCAATCACATGTGATTGAAACGATAACTATAAGTATTTAACTTGTATTCCCCCCCCCCCTTGAAAGCATATAAAAGCATTTAGAATATTTAAAAAGGTTGATTAAGGGGTATGAAACTCACTTGATTGATTGAAGAAAGCGAGATGGAAAACCGGGCAGAGTTTCGTCTCGGAAAACGGATTTTCCTCGGGATTCTCGGGAATCTCGGGAGTAAAATCGACCCTCGGGACTTGAGCAAAAAGACCAGAGCTTCGGGTTATAACGGGCACGGAAAACGAGACAAGGTTGTGAGAGAGAGGAGAGAAATGAGCAACATTTTCGGAAAGCCTCGCATCCTATTTATAGGAAGGTTGAACCGCCTCCGAACGCGGGGCGTACGCTCGTACGCAGCGCGTACGCGTACGTCATGCATGACCGAAGCCTCGACTGCCTCGGTTCGGATGGGACAGGTTGCTGGGTACGCGGGTCGGATGGGACGGCGGGTCGGACGGGACAGCGGGTCGGACGGGTCGGACGGGTTAGATTTCTTCGGATAGTGCGACGTGGACGATCCGAGACCCTCGATCTCAGTACGCGGGGCGTATGAAGGTACGCAGGGCGTACTTCGGTCCAATCCGATGACTCCCCTTCGGATATTACCGGGAATTTATAATTAAATTTATATTTATTATAAATAAACTTCAAAAATTCATATCTCCCTCATACGAACTCCGTTTTTGACGTTCTTTATATCCACGCGAAGGTGAGACCATGATCTACGACTTTCGTTTAGATTCCGTTGGCAAATTCCGAAATTATTTTTATTATTTATTTATTAAAATGACGTGATTAAGGAATTTCTTCAAAATTTCATAACTTCCTCATCCGAAGTCAGATTTGGACGTTCTTTTTATGTACGCAAACCTTGATATGATTCCTACTACTTTATTTAATCCGAACAAGATTTTAGGAAGGTTACATTTTGACCTAAATTTGATCGGTTTTACATTACATTGACTCGAAATATTGGGTTGTCACATCATCCCCCCGTTAGAAGGAATTTCGTCCCGAAATTAGAATTTTAAGCAAGTTAGAAATTACAAATAACTAAGCAAAAAGGTGAGGGTATTTCAGTTTCATCTGATCCTCACGTTCCCAAGTGAATTCCGGTCCTCGCTTGGCATTCCAGCGAACCTTCACGATAGGGATACGACTTTGCTTTGTCTGCTTGACCTCACGGTCCATGATCTCTATAGGTTCTTCCACGAAGTTGAGGCTCTCGTTGATTTCGATCTCGTCGAGTGGGATTACAAGAGTCTCGTCGGATAGACACTTTTTCAAGTTAGATACGTGGAATGTAGAATGTACGTTACGAAGTGCGTCTGGTAGTTCGAGTTTGTAAGCTACGGGGCTGACTCTTGCAAGAATCTCGAAAGGCCCTATGTACCTCGGATTAAGCTTTCCACGCTTGCCGAAGCGTATCAAGCCCTTCCAGGGTGAGACTTTGAGGAGAACTCGGTCTCCCACCTGAAATTCCAAAGGTTTCCTTCGTTTATCAGCGTAGCTCTTCTGTCGGTCTCTAGAGGCTTTCAATCGTTCACGGATCTGAACGATTTTCTTTGTTGTTTCCCGAATGATCTCCGGACCGGTGAGAGTACTGTCGGAAGTTTGCCCCCTGGCTAATTGGGTATCACCCACCTCAGCCCAGCACAGAGGGGATCTGCACTTATGGCCGTAGAGAGCTTCAAATGGAGCAGCCTTGATGCTCGTGTGATAACTGTTATTATAGGAAAATTCGACAAGGGGTAAATGAGTATCCCATGCCTTCCCAAAGTCAATCACGCAAATGAGTATCCCATGCCTTCCCAAAGTCAATCACGCAGGCTTGCAACATATCTTCTAGAGTTTGGATGGTCCTCTCACTCTGTCCGTCGGTCTGAGGATGGTAGGCTGTGCTCATGTCCAGCCTTGTTCCTAGGGAATGTTGTAGTGATTGCCAAAATCTTGAGGTGAACCTACTATCTCTATCGGAGATAATGGACATAGGTACACCATGTAGCCGTACGATTTCCCTAATGTATGTTCTCGTAAGTTTCTCCATCTTGTCGGTTTCTTTGATAGGCAGGAAGTGTGCAGACTTGGTCAATCTATCAATGATGACCCATATGGTGTCAAGTCCACCCGTTGTCTTGGGCAACTTAGTTATGAAATCCATAGTGATCCGCTCCCACTTCCATTCCGGGATCTCTGGTTGTTGCAATAAACCAGAGGGCTTCTGGTACTCGACCTTAACCTTTGCGCAAGTAAGGCATTTACTTACGAAGGTAGCAATCTCTGCTTTCATATTAGGCCACCAGTATAGCTTCTTAAGATCCAGATACATCTTATCTGAACCTGGGTGGACGGAATACCGAGTGTTGTGCGCCTCGGTCATGACCAAGTCTCGGAAACCACCATGTTTCGGTGTCCAGATCCGGTTCATGAAATATAAAGCTCCGTCACCCTTGGCTTCTAAATCCTTGTCCATTCCTCTAAGGGATTCACTTGACACATTTTCAGGTTTCATGGCCTCAAGTTGAGCCGCCTGAATTTGCTTAGTCAGGTGTGAATGGATGGTTATCGATAATGACTTGACTTTGCGACCAGAATATTCCTTCCGACTTAGGGCGTCTGCTACTACGTTGGCTTTACCCGGATGATAACGAATATCGCATTCGTAATCACTGAGTAGTTCGACCCACCGTCGTTGTCTCATGTTGAGCTCCTTCTGATCGAAAATGTGTTGTAAACTCTTATGATCGGTAAAGATAGTGCTCTTCGTTCCATACAAGTAATGTCTCCAGATCTTCAGAGCAAACACTACTGCTCCTAGTTCGAGATCGTGGGTCGTGTAGTTAACCTCGTGTGTCTTCAACTGTCTCGAGGCGTAGGCGATGACCTTACCTTGCTGCATCAGAACACATCCGAGCCCTTGATTCGATGCATCGCAATAAACTACGAAGTCTTCTATTCCTTCTGGAAGGGATAGTATTGGTGCGGTGCACAAGGCCCGTTTGAGCGTTTGGAACGCTCTTTCTTGTTTCTCTTCCCAGTCAAAGGCCACGCCTTTCTGGGTTAGGGTTGTAAGAGGCTTCGCTATTCGTGAGAAGTTCTGAATGAACCTGCGGTAGTAGCCAGCGAGACCTAGAAATTGACAAATTTCTGTAGGTGTCTTCGGTGCTGACCAGTTCTCAATGGCCTTAATTTTGGATGGGTCCACGTGGATTCCCTCTTCGCTTACCACGTGTCCTAAGAATTCGACTCTTCGGATCCAAAATTCACATTTCGAGAACTTCGCATAAAGTTTCTCTTTTCGTAATGTCCCTAGAACTTGTCGTAGGTGATCACCATGTTCTTTCTTACTTCGGGAGTAGATTAGGATGTCGTCAATGAAAACGATGACGAACTGATCCAAGTAGGGTCGGCATACTCTATTCATCAGATCCATGAAGACTGCGGGCGCATTGGTCAATCCGAATGGCATCACCACGAACTCGTAATGTCCGTAACGAGTTCGGAAGGCGGTCTTCAGCACATCCTCCTCTAGCACTCGTAACTGGTGATATCCGGATCTCAGATCAATCTTAGAAAAATAGCTCGCCCCTTGCAGTTGGTCGAATAGATCATCTATGCGTGGTAGAGGATAACGATTCTTGACCGTCAGTTTGTTGAGTTCTCTGTAGTCAATACACATACGGAAGGATCCGTCCTTCTTCTTAACGAACAAGACCGGTGCTCCCCAAGGTGAGAAACTCGGTCTTATAAAGCCCTTGCTGAGCAGTTCGTTAAGTTGACCAGAGAGTTCCTGCATCTCAGCTGGTGCTAAACGGTAGGGCGACTTGGCTACTGGGGTACCTCCTGGGACTAAGTCGATTCTGAACTCGACTTGTCGCTGCGGAGGCAACCCGGGTAGTTCTTCTGGGAAAATGTCGGGGAAGTCGCTCACTACTGGGAGGTTCTTTAGTTCTTTCGTTTCTCGGTTCGTGTCGACGACGTGAGCAAGGAATGCGTGGTATTCCTTACGCATGTATTTCTGTGCTTGAATACTTGATATGATGCGAAGACTTGCACCGGGTTTGTCGCCATAGACTATAAGAGTTTCGTTAGACGGAAGGTTTAGACGGACTGCTTTCTCAAAGCACATGATGTTGGCACGATGAAGGCTTAACCAGTCCATGCCAATGATGACGTCGAAACTTTTTATTGAGATTGGCATGAGGTCGATTGGAAATGAATGGTTATCTAGAGTTAGGGTACAACCTAAGTATATGCTACTCGTATTTTCAGTTTTTCCATTAGCCATTTCTACTGTGAATAGTTCTTTGAGTGCGTGCGGTGGTTGATTAAGCATGCGAGCAAATTTATGGTTTACGAAGCTTCGCTCCGCTCCACTATCGAACAGAATGCATGTATAGGAGTTATCGAGGAGGAACGTACCGGTCACCACTGTCGGGTCAGCAACTGCTTCCCCGTGGCCAATAGCTAGTACCCTCCCTGATCCTCCCGCATTCCTCGCTTTGGGGCAGTCCCTCTTAAAGTGGCCTGCTTCACCACATCCATAGCAGGTTGGGCTCGCGCCAGAGCCAGGGACTTGGTTGATAGGTTGTGCCGGGAACTTATAGAATCGGACGGTGTGTCCTTTCCTGTTGCAGTTAGAGCACTGCAATTCACGGCAGGGGCCGTTGTGGTGGTAGCTGCATTTGTTGCACTTGGGCGAACTTCCAGCATACCGACTCACCGGAGCAATAGTAGTAGCAGTAGGGGTTACTGCGGCATGAATTGCCACCAATTGCTGCTTTTTGGCAGCCTGCTGCTTCTTCCTTTCATCCCAGAATTTCCGCTTAGTATCGGCGGGTTTGGAGGGTTCCGGGATGGCTAGGGTGGTTGTGGTTGCAGGGGTTTTGACTCCATGGTCAATGAGTTGTTGTGCCAATCGTTTGGCACTGTCGAAGGTAGCGGGGTTTGACGCTAGCACATTCCCCTGATACGGAGGCACTAGTCCCCAAATGTACCTCTCGATCTTCTTCCCCTCGGTGGGAACCATATTGGGGCAGAGGGCCACCAGCTCGCTGAAGCGGGCAGTATAAGCGACCACATTGGTGCCCTTCATTGACAGGTTCCAGAGTTCCTGCTCCAGTTTCTGGATCTCGCCCCTCGGGCAGTATTCCTCAGTCATGAGGTCTTTCATTGTTTCCCAGCCCATGTCGTTGGCTACGACGAGAGTTAGGGCTTTGACGTGGCCGTTCCACCACGTTAGGGCTTTACCCTCAAAGGTGCATGCGGCATATTTCACTTTGCACGCAGCAAGGCATGAACAGATTTCGAAGACTGATTCAGTCTTCTCGAACCATTGTGAGAGAGCAATGACTCCGCCGGTGCCATAGAAAGGCTTCGGCTTGCAGTTTGTAAAATCCTTGTAAGAGCACTCCCTTGAGCGCACAGGGATTTCGATCGGAATAGATTCCACAGGGGTTCCACCTCTGCTGGCATCAGAAGAGTGATACTGAGCCATGGCAGTTGCCACTGCTGCAGCTACGACAGCATTTAGGGCTACAGTATCGATGACCGGAGGCGGAGGAGGTGGTGGAGGTGCAGGATTATTCCTATTCCTGGGAGACTTGCGAGGAGGCATCCTTCAGCTAAAAGTTTATAAAGATAAGAAAGATGGTAAGAATCAATTTGTAAGCAACGTGAGAGTGACACATGGACTAACTAAACATAGTCCAACAGTTAAAAGAGTGCTTGAAACCACAATAAGAAATATTAGAAGGAAAGCATAAGTGTATAGATTTTTCCCAGATAGATAGATCTCAAGAATACTGGCATTACTGATGTAATAAGTTCAGGGAAAATCGACCTAACAATAGGTCATACATCATACCGTATAGAAAAGTTTGATAGTTCTTAGATTTCAAATTTTGAGTAAGGAAAGTTAGAAACATTTTACACACAAGTGCTACTTGGAGCCCAGATGTTAAAGGCTATCCTTTAATTAAAAGACGGAGATGTACTAGACATCAACCAACGGCAATGGGAAAGTCCCGGGCAAGTACTGCGGTCGGATACTTGACGAAACACCTCTTGAATGGGTCGATCCTGAGTCCTCTGACGAGCTCGAAGTTCCAATATTTCAGCTCGTGAGGCAGCCAACTGCTACTGCAGGGTTTTATTTGTCCTCCGGGTCCGTTCCATGTCTTCTTCAAGACGGCGGATGCTGACTGTGTTGATACTCGAGTCGGCATCAATCTCTATGACTCGGTCGACGGCTGCTCTACCTTGCTCGACAATACGAGCTATTCTGCGGATAAAGACAGGCAGAGCTCGGTCAGTAGAGCCACCATTGCTGACGTTGTAAAAGGTTCGGTCCCCAAAGTATTGTAAGGGTTGACCCTGATCATTACTCCAGCGGTTCAGGTTGTTGACTTTAGGCTCGGAGTCGGATCCATCTGAAAAGCCTTCTGCAAGGTGATCATCCAAAGGGATTGGACGATCAACTTCGGGCTCTTCATCGATCCACCCGACATTGCCTTCATTGGGAAAGTACGGGTCGCCATGATGGATATCTAGCCATCAAGATCGACGCGAGAATAGAGGTATAAGAATATAGTATACGTGTAACTAGTAGCGCAAAATACTCCTATAGTATTTTAAGTTTAAGTTCTTTTGATCTTCTTGTGGTATTGTTGGTAAGTTTTTAGACTTGTTAACCTATCACAACCATTCTAAGGCATGTGCTAATCACTCCTAGGATCAGCATAGTTGATCAGGCTATGCCATTCCCAGGACTGACCATACATCCCCGAGCTCACTTGTGATATTTAACAATCGTAATACTTTTGTTCTTGTCATTGTGACACTTATTTTAGTATGAATGCAGACTAGTATACTTAGTTAAATATTTTATTATTTAAAGTATAGACTCTTGGTCAGAGTTTAATCCCTAATGGGTTTATAGTTTAGTATATCTTTTATGGGTTGATATACTCAATTCACTATAAACAATGCTCTGATACCAATCTGTCACACCCCAAAACCAAGAACGGCGGAAACGTTCTGGGGCGGAGGACGTCATGTAAGGTAATCACAACACAGTAAATGTAAATAGGCAAACAACATCATACATTTCATTAAATATATAAATTTAATACATGCGTGTTCTGTACAGTTTTAGACACCAAAAATATAACGTAAATCAAAATAATAAAATGATGAGTCTTAAAGTACGCTCCATCATCTCAAAAGCTGGCTTCGGTACCTGTCTATTGATGACCTGAGAATACAAGTTATTTTGAAAGAGTTTATCAGCATTAAGCTGGTGAGTTCATAAGCATTTTTAGTGTCAATGTTTGATGTCAAAAACGTTTGAACCTGTCTTAATGTATAAGTTTGTAAAAGTTTGAATCTCTCAGAAAATCCTATATTTTCTATAAAAGTAACCTTCTACCAAGGCTAAACTGTTTTGTAAACTCGTCTGTTGTAAAAGTGTGTAATTACCCAAGTATAAATATAGTTTGTACATTAATGCTTAAGTGAGATTATCACCAAAATATGTAATGGGTAAATCATTGTAGTACTGTAGCTTTGTATAATAAGAACTACTATTGTACTAATTACTACTACCTTAAACCAGATTTATATTAAGGTATAATGTGATAATTGCACCATACTATCGACTGATAACAACGACATAAAGAACGGTCGTAATAACGGAATGACGTTTGGCACCCGCAGACCTGCAGGTCCGGCTGTAGCTAGCAGCAAGGTGTAGGACAGTCAATCCAGTATAGATCTATACGCAAACTCAACGCTCTCCCTCCAAGAGAATTATGGCTACAACTCGGGCCATGACATTTAAGGCATGCTCCGATACAGTGGATCACATTTGTTATCGTATTCTTGCATATGTGATGAAATGTTTCTTGTTCTAGTATAGTTGTATATATTCTCTTCCTAGTATAGACTCATGAATGAACTGACTCATTGATCCAGCAGTTGAAATAATATGATTCTGTGTTACCCCGATGGTAACTTGTTAACGGTGCGTTTAGTACGTATGATTATGGAAGTACTTTTATGTCTATATATGTATATTTGATATATAATTAACATGGAAACGACCTTCGGATAGTCACCCATAATCCCACCAGACTACATCCAAATCGAGGAAAAGGAAATAGGGTGGATGGCCTTCCTAAGCCCTTTAAACATTATTTATACGTCTATACATATATGGGCATGCAATTTATAATATAAAAGCATAAATAGGTATTTATAAGGCATTTGAAACATAAGTATTATTTTTAAAGAAAGATTGACTTGATGTCAATCTATAAAATCATTAGAAGGTGTAGATTTGATTAAAACAGTTTAAGTATAAGGAACATTTGTTTAACTCATAGTTGCAGTGTAAATTCGAAAAGTAAATGGGTTTGGAAAACATTTAGAAGTAAAACAGTTTGATAGACAGTTTGAATAGTGATAAAATCACTGGTTTCCCTAGTTATTAATCACATGTGATTAATGCAATCACATGTGATTGAAACGATAACTATAAGTATTTAACTTGTATTCCCCCCCCCCCCCTTGAAAGCATATAAAAGCATTTAGAATATTTAAAAAGGTTGATTAAGGGGTATGAAACTCACTTGATTGATTGAAGAAAGCGAGATGGAAAACCGGGCAGAGTTTCGTCTCGGAAAACGGATTTTCCTCGGGATTCTCGGGAATCTCGGGAGTAAAATCGACCCTCGGGACTTGAGCAAAAAGACCAGAGCTTCGGGTTATAACGGGCACGGAAAACGAGACAAGGTTGTGAGAGAGAGGAGAGAAATGAGCAACATTTTCGGAAAGCCTCGCATCCTATTTATAGGAAGGTTGAACCGCCTCCGAACGCGGGGCGTACGCTCGTACGCAGCGCGTACGCGTACGTCATGCATGACCGAAGCCTCGACTGCCTCGGTTCGGATGGGACAGGTTGCTGGGTACGCGGGTCGGATGGGACGGCGGGTCGGACGGGTCGGAGCTTCGGACGGGTCGGATGGGTTAGATTTCTTCGGATAGTGCGACGTGGACGATCCGAGACCCTCGATCTCAGTACGCGGGGCGTACGAAGGTACGCAGGGCGTACTTCGGTCCAATCCGATGACTCCCCTTCGGATATTACCGGGAATTTATAATTAAATTTATATTTATTATAAATAAACTTCAAAAATTCATATCTCCCTCATACGAACTCCGTTTTTGACGTTCTTTATATCCACGCGAAGGTGAGACCATGATCTACGACTTTCGTTTAGATTCCGTTGGCAAATTCCGAAATTATTTTTATTATTTATTTATTAAAATGACGTGATTAAGGAATTTCTTCAAAATTTCATAACTTCCTCATCCGAAGTCAGATTTGGACGTTCTTTTTATGTACGCAAACCTTGATATGATTCCTACTACTTTATTTAATCCGAACAAGATTTTAGGAAGGTTACATTTTGACCTAAATTTGATCGGTTTTACATTACATTGACTCGAAATATCGGGTTGTCACATAAGTGTTTCTCACTCAACCCATTAAGGACTTAATCCATTAAGTCCCTTACTTTACTAAATAAGTCATATGGTATGATTGGCCTTAATACAAGATTCCATTCCAATGGCCCAAATGTGGGTCTCGATAAGTCCAAGCCCATAATCCTAAAGTTAGAGTTTTCACATGAAATGATGACTAGGGTTAAGTGTTTCTTACTAAACCCATTAAGGACTTAATCCATTAAGTCCATTGTTCCCTTAAGTTAGTTTGCCAATGATTATTATTTAAAATTTCAAGTTTATTAAATAATCTCGTGTGTCCCGATGAATTCTAAAAATTAGGGTTTTATTGACATTAGGGTTTTCCAAACCTTAATTAGGGTTTCCAACCTAAATACTAGCCGATTTATCAATTGTTGGGATTTTAGGTCAATTAGGGCTTTATTGGGCTTATTAGGACCACTAGAATATCATTAAGCCCATTAGGCCTCATTGGGCCCATTAGGGTTTACAAGGCCCAAACGAATCAAACTCACACGGCAAGCACACCGCCACCCGACACGACGGCCGGTGGCGGCAGCCACCATCCTACGATGGTGGTTTGGGGTTTTTCTTTTCATTATTCCATTTTGTTACAGTTTACAATGCAATCTCAATAACACACACTAAGCTACACATACAACAATAAAATTACACACATACAGCCACCCTAGTGGTGGCCGGTGGTGACACATGGTGGCAGCCACCACCTCACGGTGGTGGTAGCCTTTCTTTATGTTTTCTGGCCAAACCCAAAACACATACACCCTAAATGCTCACAAAATAACTCCAGCGACCCACCTGGTGGCAGCAGTAACACGCAAAGGCAGCAACAGGAGCGGTTGTGATGACAACCACCACCTGCCGGTGGTGGCGAGTTCCTCGAGTCTTTTCTAAGCACACACTTCCACTCGAACATGTACTCGCTGAGGGCTCCGCACTGAAGAGCATCCCGATCTCAGCCACTACTGTGGTGGTGCAAGGTAGTCAGCGGATGACGCCAGCCGCAACAGCCGCCCGGAGTGAAGAATGTGAAGAATATGGCGACCATGCAGTGGCAGAAGGAGGTGGGGAAGACCACTGCACATCGACCGATCAGTGGCAGCAACAGGGTTCGTCGATCTCCATGGTTCACAGCCTCATTGGTGGCCTGGAGCGATAGCGCTGGATATTCTGACGCTCCTCCGGTGGTTTGTGGCCTCAACAGCGAGCAGCGAACAACAAAATGTGGTGACCGGCTTCGGATGATGCAACGACTGTTGAGGGACTCTCACATGGTGGTGGCGGCTGGGGGATGAGAGGTATAAGGAGGGTGACAGCTGTAGAGGGTTAGTTAGGGTTAGGGTTTCGTTAGCTTTATATATATCCGACAATGAAACATATTGCCATAATGTCACAAATAATCCCTCCCTTCACCTTTTCTTTCAAAGTCAGCCCATATTTTACACTTTTAACCCCAGCCATCCAAAATCCTTTCATAATATGTCCATATTTTTACCAAGCACACCCTGACTTCTGAAAATTCTTTTCAAAATAAATCCCGAAATTACACTTTAATCCCTGGAGATTCAATTCTTGTCATTTGGCTTCTCGAATCCAACACCTTTATAATTATTATTTGATTTTGGGCTATAATAATATAAAATAAAAATATTAAAATTTACTTCTCGGGGTTCCGGGTTCATCATTATTTATTCTATTTTAAACAGGATGTTACAATCTCTGTTAGAGATAATAGATATTAACAGACCCTGTGGTCGCATAATCTCTTTGATGTACGTTCTAATCAATTCCTCCAACCTGTCAGTTTCTTTGATTAGTAGGGAGTGTGCGGATTCAGCCAGTCTGTCGACGGTTACCCAAATGGTATCGAGAGCATCCATTATCTTGGGTAGCTTGGTTATGAAGCCCACGGTTAGCCGCTCCCACTTCCTTTCAGGTATCACTGGTTGTTGTAGGAAACACGAAGGCTTCCTTTATTCTACCTTGACTTTGGCACAAGTCCGATACTTGCCCACATGTGTAGCGATTTCAACTTTCCTATTCGTCCACTGATGTTACTTTTTGAGGTCCAGACACATCTTGTCCGAGCATGGATGAAGGGAGTAGCGAGTTTTCATGTGCTTCGTTCGTGACATTATTTCTGAATCCATTAACCTCGGTGTCCAGATCCGGTTCATGGGATAACATGCCCCGCCGTCCGTGCCTTCTAGGTTCTTATGATCGATGAAGATTGTATGCTTCGTGCCGTAGAGATGGTGCCTCTAGACCTCTAGGGCGAACACTACCGCTCCTAGTTCGAGGTCATGCATTACCTAGCCGACCTCGTACGTCTTTAGCTGTCTTAAGTCATAAGTAATAACTTCTCCTCGGAGCGCTGCATAGGGCCTGGTGTAGTGTTCCTCGATTGCTTAGCTCAGTAGGAAGCATGTGGGTTTGGTTTATGCAACTAGACTTATTCGGATGGTAGGACGTTCACTCATACTCCTGGGTAGCCTTGACCCAAAGTTCATGGTAGGACTCGTATTTGGTCCATCTATCATTAACTTTTGCATATAGGTTGTATGTACTCAAGGTTGGCAAGACAGTTAGATGGTGACTCTGCCCCAAATCCACAACCAGATAAGGAACAGGAAATAGGTCGGAAGCACACATCCAATGTCCTTAGAATCTTAATTATACATCATCCTCGCATATACACGTAGTAGTGGTAGACTAACCGTATTCGTCCCAAGCTTTTGTGCTTGAGCCTTATCTGTTGCATGCTTGACATTCCGGGAGGGTCTTCTGGTATTACTTTTGGTAAGGTTTCAGAGGGTATAATACTCCTCTGGTGAGTGTTTTTGGGGTTTCGCAGCGAGAGATGGCTCGGAGGTCCGTGTCGGATTCATGTTTATGAGAGACGAAGGTTCCGATATTCAGTTGGTTAGGTGGAGGGTCTTCTTGTAACATAGGTAACTGATAAGGTGATGACCCAACAATCCATATCGAATGACGACACCGGATTTTCTCGATGACACATGTATTAAGTCGTATTCATAATCGGTATTCGTTAGAGTGGTAGTGCATCCTGTGTTTCTTTTTAGTGTTTTGCCGTTTTGATTGATGTTATTGTTACTACAATTGATTCATACCATGGTGTCTGATGCTGAAAATAAGCATGATCTGATAGCTAGTGACGATACTTTATATTGTGCTCCCCGGCCGATCATTCCATAATCGATCTGTATATGCAATTCGTATGTCATTTGATATTGACGAAATCAACGAGTGAATGGTTCTATCCAAATACCACCACTAGACTTGGAACAGAAATTAGGATGGAATTATTCGCTTTAATTATGTAGCATTTTGATTTTAATCAATCCTGATGTATACATCGTTTCATCACAGCCCACCGATAATGATCCTAAGGTCATATATGAGTGTCTTTGATTTGATTGTATGAGAGAATATTTTACCTACTTTCCGAGAGGCGGTAATTTTAGCAAACATACCAAATTCATTGGAAACATATGGTACTTAAACGTTTTCGTTGTTCGAAACATTACAAAAGTCCTAATAAGTTTCCTTGTTGCTTCCGCTGGTTCAGTTGTCACACTCCTCCTGCTCCCCCGTCACTCCTCTCAGTTGGGCAGTCTCTCTTGAAGTGTCCCATTTCACCACATAGGTGGCACACTGGACTTACGTTGGTATCGGTGGTTGAACTGATGTGATGAGTCGGGGTTCTATAGGAGCGAGCGGTATGTCCTTTCCTGTTGCAGTTGATACAGTATGGAATCCGGCAAGCTCCTGTATGATGGTAGTTACACTTGTTACACTTTGGAAGTGTCCCCATATATTGCCTGTCTGGTGCTCGAGTGACAAATGTCATGGATGATGTCGAGGCATGCATTGTGACTGCTGTCTCAATTGTAGGGGCAGCCACAGATTGCTGTCCCTTAGTGAATTCTTGGGATAGGTTGCACTTCTCTCTGTTCCAAACCTTCCGTTTCTTGCTCTTAGGTTTGTGGTCTGAGGTATTTTCATTGGTAGACGCCCGCTGGTGTTCTAGATTGTTATTGCTGTTAGTATTTCCGATATAATTTCCGTGCCCGCTGGCGAGGTTAGCGTTGAGCTGTGCCATGACGGATGCCACAGCTGCCGTGACTGCAGCTTGAAAAGTAGCAGGGTCTATCTGCAGGGTTGGTGCCTTTCTAGTTGTTTGGTTACCTCTTGGTGAAGACATAATTCTGTTTCATGATGAAAAATGACTTTGTGAGTGGGGATAATTATCTCAAGTGCATTCTTACAATTCATATCCACATATATAAATTTTTGCACATTGTTGTACTATTCTTAGTTTTTCTGCTAACGTTCCTGAGATGGGGTTATGGTAGTGGGTAGAAGTAGGTTTCGTACGGGCGTTAAGCTTTACTCATCTTAGGATCATGTTTGCCCAAGCACACTTAACTGTAGAGTTTTGATGGAATCCGGTGCATTAGTGCTGGTATGATCGCACCCTATAGGTCTACGAAGACGACACCTTTCAACCAAAATGTTTATAGGTGAGACGATAATGAGTCGTTAGAAAGGGCTATGCGTCGTGAGTTATCTAATTAAGTTTATCTTAGTTGTAAGTGTATTGTATTTCGATTCTTATGGTGTTCTGAAGGCAATTCCTAATAAAGTCTACATATAATAAACCCATGGAATTTAGTAGTTCTGTATCCAAGTGAAACCTTGAAATTTGATCCAAGCTAGGTCTTTCTTACGACCATTTGATGTATGCTTAGTGGTATGATTAAGACTTAATAGACCTTTGAGTCTGATGGGTCTGCCGTAAACCCATTTTGTCAATATGATTCTAGAAATTTTGGTTTCAGAGAAAATTTTGACCTAGATGTAGGTCTACACCAGATTATTGTAAGGAAAAGTTTTAATAGCAACTAGATCTTTTGATTAGTATAACCGCTTAAATCGCAGTGTCGTGCTTACACCTAGAATAGAGTAGCACCAACGCATACTCATGAACTTAATTTACAAAGTCTTGTGAGCGGTATGAAATCTACTCACGACGATCCGTCCCTTGTGATACCTGAGGCAAAGTCGATGCATCTTGCAGCTTTGCCAATTGATGCTTGGCTGCAAGCATCCTCTCTTTGAATGCCGTGTGTCAGCCCTGTTACTCTCTTACCTCTGCCCGAGCGGCAAAAAGGTCGTAAAAAGAGAGTTGGTCTCTGAAATAGTAGTCTCTTTCTGATTCTCGGGTACGTGAGACGCTGGGGTCCGTAGTAGCGCTCAATTTTCGAACTCGGTTTGCAGTCTCCCTGTGTTAATCCCCGATGTTCGCGATCCGTCGGGTCTTTGCCGGGAGGGCTCTATCAGTCGGTCCTCCGTGGTTGAGGTCATAGCACCCTCGTTGGTCTCCACATGGTGATTTGCTGTCATTGCCGTCGACTCCAACCCTCGATCACGGTTGCCCAACGGGGCACAGGTCCGATGTAGTCGAAACGGTTCGCGGAAACCCTGGCTATGCATGGAGGGTTGATTACCTCCGGTTCCGCTTCTGATTCTTCTCATAACCACCCACCATTTCCCTGGTTGGGAAAGTAGGGGTCGCCTTTTAAGTAGAATCTTGCCATGCTACACGTGCGAGAATAGGAGGGGTAGAAAGCGTATATTAGTCGTATTCCTAGAAATGCTTATAGGGGTTTGATCCTTATTAGTTACTTCTATAATGACATAGTGCATACTAATTACATATAACAAGATATGATAGACCTTCGAATAAGTGATCCTACCCTAGGTCCACATCCAAACAAGGAAAAGGAAGTAAGGCAATGACCACAAATTCTAAGTCTATGATCTCTAAGTTATATATAACTTTAGAGTATCCACTTAGTGACTATAGACCTATTATTAAGGATCTGTTTATCACATAAGTTATGATATTACAAGATACTCCTATAGTATTTTAAATGTTATGTTTGGTTCTTAGTAACTTTCTTGTATGGGAAGTTTTTAGGCTTGTTTCTCACTACGACCATGCCCCGACATACCATAGTCATACCTCGGATAAATATAGTTGATCAGGCTATATTCATCCCAAGTCTGATTACATATCCCAGGGTCTACTCGTAATGTCCAACTCCTCATTTTACTTTTGTATTGTCCTAGATAATGATACTATACTAGTATGTATGTACTCATAGTTTTAACAAGAAACTATTTCATTTCTAAAAGTATAATTGTTTTGAAAACTTTAAATCAAAGACTTTTAGTCCCAATGTATTTATAGTTTGTATATCTTATGTGGTTCGATATACTTAGTTCACTATAAACAATGCTATGATACCAATCAGTCACACCCCCAAACCAAGGATGGCGGAAACGTTCGGGGGTGGCGGACTTCATGTATAGTATCACAACAACGAGTATAATAGTGCTCAAAGTAAATACAACCAATCATAAATATAATCAGAAAAGAATTACATGGTTTCAAGTATTACATATTTCAATGATTGATCACGACATGATATAAAAGTAGTTGTTCAACGCTGTAGCGTTCCATCCTCAAAAGCTTGTGGTTACATGGTTTCGTTGACTTCCTGAGAATACAAGTAGTTTTGAAAAAGTGTCAACAATTAAGTTGGTGAGTTCATAAGCTTTTTAGATAAAGAGTTTGGAAACCGTTCTTTGTAATGTGTTGTGTGTTAACAAGAAAAATCCAATATTTTCCTTAAAATGGGTAATGTAGTCTTAAATACCAAGACCAAAGGTGTACAATAATATTCGTACTTATTGATATAAAAAGTGATTTTAAATCGACATAAAACCCTTTTTGATTTATAAAAATCCCTGTAAACTTTATGTGTTGTTAACTCCTTATGTGAGTCACTATAACCATACTATGACTGAATGAACCTGCCACAACGTTTCTCAGGCGTCGGAAAATGTTATGACACTTGTCACCCGTAGACCTGTAGGTCCCACTGTAGCTAGCAGCAAGGTGTGGGGTGTCAAACCCAATATAGATCTATACACAACTATCACGTTCTCCCTACAAGAGACTCTGGTTATAACTACCAGGAATTTTAACCCGTACTCTAGGAGTACTGAGAAGAATGTCTCACAATTTAAGTTAACAAGTTTACGTGTGGTGTGCGTGAGTGTAAAACCTTTTTCTGGGGAATAAAACCTTCCGAAATGTGTTTGTTGTGTTAATGGAAACATAAACCATACCTATTATAGTTTATCAAAATGTTTAAATGTAATAGTTATAACTTTGTTTACTATGGTTAACTACTGTATTTGTGAAGGTAAAAACCCTTTTGTTTACCGATAAGTATACATACCTTTTACTAAAGTGAAATAACATGCAATATAACAACTAATTAATTTCCATACTTATGAAGGTAAAAATCCATTTGTTTTCTGATGTATGCCAATACACCAAGACGAAATGACATGTAATGTAAAAACATATATTCACATAACGATACACACCTTGCTCAACAAGTTACAAGGTACAAATGAAGTTCATAACATTTTTCTAGTGTTAACATTTCTATTACTGCTTTTAGAAAATTTATAGAAAAATCATCAAAGGTCTAAATCAGAATCCGTAAATTCTGAGAGTTTGGGAAATGAGTCTAGTTTGTTTATAAATTTTATTATGATTTTTAATGACCTCCAACTTGTGTGAAAAAGTCCAAAATCACGGACTGGTCCGGATTTGCTCTTGAAATGATAGGCAGTTTTGTAAAAATCACCATAAATTGTAGAAAAATCGTATGGAGGTGTGCAAGTAGTCATTTTAAAGGTATAAACCTGAACTACTTGTACCAAATACAGTTTTGAAAACTAAAATGTATAAGTTGGCCAAACAGTCCGTGAATGGAGTTAAACTTTTCTGATGAAAGCTGTTGGATGAGTTTAGTTATGTTCTTGGTGTTTTAACTTTTATTCCCCCCCCCCCCCTTTAAAACTTAAGAAAAACATGAAAAGATAGGGGTATGAACTCACTTTGTTTGATTTCAGCAAATGAGGTGGTCCGGTGGGGTTTAACAGATTGTGAAGAGGGAATAGTTGATCCCAGACGAGCCTTCATCTTTGCCCTAGTCATCGTCTTCATCTAATTGGATTTCCAACAGCCCTTCTCTTGTCTGTTCATTTCCGGCTAACGCGAAAGAGGAAAGGAGGACTTCGACCCTCACCTGTTTGAGAAAGAACTGGACAAAATCAGAAGTAGAGTAAGGGCATATGACCTCTTCTTCATCAGATTAAAGGAGAAGAAAATGAGAGCAAGGACATGGGGTGTTTGGGGGTTGAGCTTCGACGGGAATGGATCTGTTGGAGGTTGGGATGGAGGCAACAACCTCCTCTCTCTCATCTTTGTGTTTTCCAACGATCGGAGGACCACCCACCGCACCTCCGGTGGGTGAGTCTTGGCAGTCTAATGAAGAAGAAATGGGGATAAAAATAGCAAGTATCATGGGTGTTTGTGTGATGCTAAATGAAGAAGAAAATAGGAGAGAGAGAGAGAGAGAGAGAGAGAGAGAGAGAGAGAGAGAGAGAGAGATGTAGACCCAAATTAGACCCAAATTAATTCTTTATTTTCTTTTTCATTTGAAGTAAATATAAAAATATTAAAAAAAAATATATTAGAAGGGCATTATAGTCATTTAAATTTTACGAGGGACCAAATTTGTGTACAAACATGGCCAAGAAGACCACAAAGCCAAAAAAATCAGGATTTGGACTAAAACTCCCAAAAAATACATACCACATGGATTATTTTTGCAGTTTTGTCTATATATAATACAAATGATTTTCTATAATAAAAACCGTTTTACTTGGAAAGATTCTAAACTTGAAGTTTGTACGTAGAAGTAGAAAACAAATGAAACATGCATTTCTCGTGACATCCTCTCATCTGATCTCTATATATGTTGTTATGTAACTATCCACTTCTCCATCCCTCTTTTTCATGATCACCCTTCTAAAATGAACTATCTTTCCATCACAATCCTTGTCTTCTTCCTCCCTTTTATCTTTTTTGATGGTTATGTGGTGTTGGGCGGCCGGATTCTCACCGGCCATTGGAAGCCAATTTCCAATGTGACTGACGCTACGGTGGTGGACATCGGGAAGTTTGCTGTGGATGAGCATGACTTGAAGGATCATACATCTCTGAAATTTGTAAAGGTTGTTAGTGGAGAGATCCAAGTGGTGGCTGGAATGAATTACAAATTAACGATTAAGACGGTCAATGGTGGTTTGGAGAATAACTATGTGGCTGTTGTTTGGGTTAAGCCTATTCAAAAATCTAGACAGCTGGTGTCATTCAAGGGACCCATTTGACGCATTGGGAATTTATGGTTGTGAAATGTGTATTTAATCTTTACGTGTAATAAAAAATTTAAAATTAAAAAAGAAAGATTGACGGAGATAAATGAATAATACATGCAAGTTCATGGTGGTGACATTGATGTGTTCTTATTTTTTATGCGTCACTTTATCAAGTTTAGGGTGTTGAGATTTCATGTGTTGCTTTATATGTGTTTAGAAATTTGTTGACGGGTAAAAAGGAACCAAAAGTTTAGATATTTAAAAGTCTATTTGTTTTTCTACAAAAGTATTTTTTCCTTTTGGGTAGACATTTTTCAAGTACACATATTCTTCCGTAAATATAGAAAAAAAAAACAAAAGACATTTAAACACTTCCAAAACAAACAACATGTGAAAATTATAAAAGCTATTAAAAGAGTTTTTAGAGCATATTACTAACAAGCAACTATCATGAGCTTTTATAATGATTTGGTGGACCCATGAGTTTTCAACTAACTAGATTCAGATAACATATACAAATAACCCAAAAATCAAATTGAAAAAAAACTCTCGTATTCCGAAAATATAATGTAGTTCTTTTTTTCTTTGTAACATCTTCTCATGAAAAAACTCTCCTATTGTGAATACTCTAAAGGTATGTCCGACAACAAGTCTTTTTTTTTTCTATGTTTGAATTAAAAGAGCCTAAAAACTTTTATATTAAATATAATTCTCATACCCAAAAGCTATTTCAAGTAGTTTTTGAAACAATTTTAAAAGTTTCTAGATTATAGCTTTAATATTTTAGAATAAATTACAAGACTTGTTCATGTTGTTTAGCATAAATTGCACAATTTTCTGTGTCTTTTACCTTTTATTCACTAGGATGGTCCATATGGTATTTTTTTTTATCACATCCTTCGTCTCTACCAAAAATGAAAGGACTATCTTGGCCTTACATATTTCTTTTTAAATGTATTTCCCTATTTTTATTTATAATTTTAAGAAACTAAAATGAGTCGACCCTGTGGAACCTCTTCCCCTAACATGATATATCTTCATCTCTTTTCTGATATAAGTTTAAGAACACTAACTTGTTACTGCCGACAACATCATTGACTCTCCATGAGGAGGAACTACTATGTAACATCCAAATTTCAGGAAAAAAATTTCATTATTAAATTCACGAAAAAACATTGTTTATAAAAACCATCCCAAGAAAATCACAAGTGTCAAATATAAATCATCATCAGAATATCAGAGCGTCCCAAAATATCTGGAATCATAAACTGCAGACGAATGTGTACAGTCAAACCTTCGCATTCCCGCAATATTCAGAAGTACCTGAAACACATGTAATCAACAATTGTAAGCAAAAAGATTAGTGAGTTCCCCAAAATACCACATCAAACACAACACAAATAACGAACTATGGATTATCACCAACTCTAGAGACTACTCACAGTCTGAATGGGCATACAACATGCCCAGTGGGTTACCAACAACCCTAGAGACTACCTGGAGTCCCAACACACATAACATATATCACAGTAATATTACTTAGAACCAGTTGGTCAATACAAATATTCTACCACACATGTAAGAATAGTGAGAAGACTCACCTCGCACATATGACTGATAGAACTCACACCCGAACTGTTGGAACTAGACTCCGCCTATTAATTACACGAATTAACCATGATTAAAATTTAATGTAATTTTACATATTTCACTAGTCCCAAGCCAAGTCTAATCCACAACCAGGGAAAAAGACCATTTTGCCCCTTTCAAGACCAAAACCCTCACAAATTCACCTAAAGGCACAATTTGTTAAAAGTCAAAGAAAGTCAAAGGTTAACACTTTGACCTTACTTGTGGTGTACTTACCTCTACGTTGGGCTTAAAGCACATGATAGTAAGGAAACAAGTTTGCAATTATCTACATTAGGCGTAGCCAAAGTTACGCTCGATGTACATAGCCTTAACTCAAAATCCAACATTTAAGGTCTTAATCATTAAGACATTTTACCCCAACCTCAGATCTGAATCTAAAAGATATCCTAATCCATAAAGTCTCTGACTTTATGCCTTTGCATGGCTAAAGAGAGCTTAATCCCAAAACCCTAACTTCTAACATCACCAAAAACCTCATAACTCATGCATGGAAGAAAGGAAAGGATCAAGCTTGCATTTTTATGACACTATGCACCCTAGACGTCTCAAAGGAAAACTCAAATGCTCTAGAGTATTACATACTCACAAAGATCAATTTTTTGGAACAAAATGAGCAAAAACTCAAGCATAAACAAGATCTAGCCAACCAAGCCTCAAGGTATGAACTTTATACCTTCTGGAGTTGAATAATGAGGTGTAGATTCTGGATCCGAAGGCTTGAATGCACCACCACTTTTTGAATGATCTCCTTTCACTATCAAGAACACTAAAATCACTCAAAAGCTTCAAATCTCACTCTCAAGGGCTAGGATTTTGATTTTAGGGTTTAGAGGAATAGAGGCTGATCATAAGAAGGTCCAAGGGGGAATAAGATGCTTAAATAGGAGATTCAACCCTAAAAAAACTAGGGTCTAAGGGCAGCAGGATGAGTACGCCTTGTGTACTCACGTGTACGCCCAACATACTCGAACACCTCCGTGATCCATTTACTGCCTTATGCACGACGTCCTCACATGTACGCCTAACATGAAGGTTCATTATACAAAAATTAGATATTTAAAGGTTAAAAATGGAATTTACCTCAAAACATGTGTTACATACTAAAGGGCCATGTGATTCGTATACCATTAGCATATAGATATTCCTTTAAAATTCATCTGAAAGATACTAAATTGGTGAATATATATTTTTCTATTTCAAAAAAAATAATTTTATATTTAATGAACAGGCAGTAGGAAATAAATAAAATTTATAACAAATTCCAAAGTCGAGTCCAAAAGAAATCCCCAAAAATTTAGTTATAAAAATCTAAAAATTCAAAACCTAATAGATCGTAATCGATATTTAACTCTATTACAACAATGAGTTTTTTTTTTGACACTTTTAAACCAAATATACTCCATAAACCTACATATAATCAAAATCACACAAAACTTTTATGAAAACCATAAACAAAAATCAAAAACTTAGAAGCCATAACATCGTAGAGCTTCGCATCTGTTAACCACTATTCTCCATTGCTCTGGGTGTACATCATCTCCGGTCAAAATCTTAGAGACATCACCAGTCGTTGTTGAACTTCGTACCCAACTCTGGAGACCGCCTTTTAACTTATGTCCACCACCGACTCTTACCACGTATGCCATATCGAGCTTTCTATTTTTACTAGAAAACAGTGTTTGTTACTTTCTTTCACATCTCGTTCTCTCCTCTTTTGTCTGTCCTTTCTTTTTTATTTGATTTTGAATTTGTTAAATAAGAAGATATTATGGATATACCCAATATACAATGTTAGATATGACTAAACAACGTAAACAGATTGTGTAAAGTAAATCTCCTTTTTATTATCGGATGGTGTATATTGCTGTCTATTTCTCAAAGACCTTTTACACCAATGTACAGTTAGTTTAACTATAGTTGTTATAAGTTAGTTATAGTTTACAGTTAGATGCATAGCTTTTATACCCTATATATATATATATATATATATATATATATATATATATATATATATATATATATAGAGAGAGAGAGAGAGAGAGAGAAGATCAAATGAGAACCCCTAAATGAATGTTAAGAACCCTAAGAATCATTAATTTTAAACTTCTTTTTTTCTTTTCAAATATGTTGATTTTTAAAATGTTTTTATAAATTGCAAAATGGTAAAAGGGCATAACCATTCAATTATTTCAGATCTATTAGTTTAGATCAGATTGCATTCTCTCATAATTTCCCAAAAACAAAATAATATATTGTATCAACTTCTCTCATTCTCTCTCCACCCATCTTTAAGAGCACCAAAGCTCTATCAACATTTTCTCCGGCCACCACTACTGCCGGCTGCCACCACCATTATCGACCGCCACCAATACCGCCGCTACCGTCAAAACTCGCATGTCATTTTATTCTACTATCAAATCAACAAGCTTTGTTCGAACCAAAAACCACTAATGTATGTGATCTCCGACAGATGTTGATTCCGGTGAATTTCCTTTGTTCTTCTTGCTCAGATCTGAGCGGTTTTGATGGCCTTTCTTGTCTCTGATGGCGTTTCTAGTCTAGATTTGGTTAGATCTAATAGAATTTAACTTTTGACAGGTCCAATCTCTCGTCTTCAATGTTGGTTCAGTGATTTCGATTTGCCATAGGTGTTTCCATCTCTACTACCTCCGATCACTAGCGATATATCACCATTTTTACACAACCTGGCCTTCCTTGTCAACCATAGTCATGATTTACCACCATTTTTACCTTCTATGGTGGCTACACCTTCATCAGAGAAGAACCTGAACATTGTTCATTTTGAAGCCTCTCCTTCTTGAACCCTAGGTAGAACATCAGACTTACAATTTCATCAACTAGGCTCTCAAATCTGAAGTGTTTCGGTCCAAATCTATGATCGTTGATGGTAGATCTACACTCTCTGGTGGTGATAGATCTACGATGTTTGTCTCTAGATCTATGATTTATATCTCCAGATCAACGATCTCTGGCAAGATTAAGGGACCACATCAGAGATCACTCTCAACCACCACCACCGATGCTACATTGCCGCTCCGGTGAACCATCGCTAACTCTTTCAGGTATGGTAGTTTTTGTTTTACTTGTTTTTACTTTTGTTAAGTTGTGAATTTATGTATTAATCTCCTATTTGTTTTTTTTACTTTTGTAAATCTTAGTTTTACATGCTATTAAGTTGTAAATCCAAGTTTATTATCTTATTTGTTAAGGTGTGAATTTAATGTTTTAAACCGATTATGTTTTATTGTTATGATCTGAATTGAATTTATAATGTTTGTTATTATGTTAATGTTTTTTTTCAAACAGTATGAGTTCAACTCTTTTTATGTTGTAAATTATGTTGTTTTGATGTTGCAATTATTGTATAGTTATGTTAATGTTAGTTTTAACTATAATACAAGCTTTTAAGCTGTGAATTCATGAGTTTCTAAAGTATTAAGCTATAAATTAGTGTATCAACTAGTCTATTAAGCTCAGAATATGGTTATAAATGTATAATTTTTATGTATTAAACTATAAATTTTTTATATTATTAGGTGAATTTTATGTATCAAACAGTAAATTGGTTGTATTAAGCTGTGAATTGACTGTATTAAAATATGAATCAATTGTATTATAATGTGTTTTTTAGGTCTTTGTAAGCTGTGAATTAACTGTATTAAGCTGCGAAATTAATTGTATTAAGATGTAACTATATTAAGCTATGATTTTTTAGGTCTTTATAAGGTGCGAATTGTGATTTTTAAATGTTTCAATTATTGCTTGATTTTGTTAATGTTAGTTTTAACTTTTATTAATCAGAAAATATAAGTTTTAAGCTGTGAATTCATAAATTTTTATAAGTTTTAAGCTGTAAATTAGTGTCTTAACTAGTCTATTAAGTAGACTCCGAATGTATATTTTTGATGTATTAAATAGTGAATTAACTATATTAAGTTGTGAATAAACAATACTAAACTGTAACTTTTTTAATGAATTTTGTATTTGCTAATGAAATATGAGATGAAAGAAAACATTACACACATATATGATTTTCTCTAACTTTGAATAAAGTATGTAAACTTTAAATTGTTAATATTATGCAAACTAAACTTGAAGAGAAACATTAGCCTCCGACTATAAATGTATATATGTAAGTCTTAAGTTGAAAATATGGTTGTGAATGTATAATTTTTGTGTATTAAATTGTGAATTTTGTGTATTAAACTGTAAATTAACTTTATTAAGCTGTGAATTGACAATAATACGCTACAAATTTTTTGTGAATTTTGTGTCAAAATATGAATTATTTATATATGAAGGTTTGTATTCATTTTTGTGAATATGTTTCTTTTATATATATATATATATATATATATATATATATATATATATGAAAATTTGTATTATTTTTTATAATTATTTTGCATTAAACTTTGAATGAGTAAAATAGGTTTATTAAACTATGAATATGTAATTTAAGATGCCAACACATGATTTTATCTATACAGATCTGATTTGAAAGAAGGATGGTTGCGACGATGGAACAAGTGGTTAGTGGCAACATGTGGTAGTTGATGGTGGTAGAGTTTATAGTTGACTTCTCTTAATATATGAATTAATGTATAATGGATCTGTATTAAGTTGTTAATTTTTGTGCATAAAACTATGAATGAATTGTATTAAATTATGTATTTTATATAAAATTTGTGTTTGAATATAAATGAATGTGTAAATGAAAATATTAGACTGTAAAAATTATAATTTTCCTTTTTAATACCAAAAAGTTAGGTTTTAACATATTTAATAAGTATTTACAATATATAGTTAAGAAATATTTGTGAAATGAAGGCTCTTAGGGTTCTAAACCTTTTTGGGTTCTCATTTGAATCACTCCCTAAATATATATATATATATATATATATATATATATATATATATATATATATATATAGGTTCAAATGTTTTTGACAACTATTGTGTGCCTGTGTGCACCAATGAGAATTCAGGAAATAATAAATCATTAAATAAATTATTTAAGGGCATTATAGTAATCTTGACATATTTAAATATGGTAGATAATTAATATATTTATCATTCCTTTAAATATAGGATATCAAAGTCAAATCCAAAAAACCCTACGTTTGAAAATTACAATTGCCGTCAATCCCTTCACCCATTTTCCATTCTCTCCGGCTTTCACCCAACACCGATCGACTCCGCCACCACTGTCGAACGCTGCCACCGATCAAGAATATAGTCATGCTTTCTTTCTCTACAGTTCATAGCACATGGAATTTGACTATGGTTTTTCTCTCTTCCACTTATTTCTGTTGACTGTGATGATATAGCGATGGATCTATTTCATGTTGTATGGATGAATCTGACCCCTTTTATGAATGATTGAAAGAGTTTGAATTTGACAAGTGATTTCAGTTATATTTGTTCGAAACTACAGTTGGGAATGCGACTATACAAAAGAGAATACAACATGTTTCAGTGGCGAAAGAAAGAAGAGAAGCAATGTTCAGAACCAAGCGATTATGTACGAAAGGAGTTATCAACTTCATGGATGTTTCCATCAATGACGACATGATGATTGGTAAGACTCTCACTAATTTTTTTTAAGAAACTTAAGAAACACACCACGTGTTCGATAAATTGCCTGAAAGAGTATTTCTTTTATTTTCATCATTAAACCTTTTGATATGTTTTTTTTTGTTGCTATTAACTCCTTATTTGTTAATTACTTTGTTGATTTACTTGGTTCTAATCTGCTTGCTAATGTGTTGATTTTCTTTATTGTCATATACCTTCAAGGGTTCCATGTCGTTTTGCCTGTGAGATCTAAGAATGCTTGTGGGCAACAAGGGTCTTACCCAATTAAGATGTTTTACACTTCCAACATGCCTATTATTCTCCAGTCTGCACTTGTTTCCAACCTTTATTTCATCTATCAGGTATTAAACTTTTATTTATTCTTTATTTCTTTACTTGTTGAATTGAATAATTACTTATATTGTTGATGTTGTTCCTTTTCAGTTATTGCACAGAAAGTACTGTGGGAATTTCTTGGTTAATATGTTGGGAAAATGGAAGGAATTTGAATACTCTGTTCAATCTGTTCCAGTTGGTGGTCTTGCTTATTATGTTGCTGCACCTTCTCAAGGTAATGAATGACTCCATTCCATATTTCCATCGCATTTCATTCACATTCCTTGATTTGTGATGATTTATTGTTTTTTTTGCATGTAAATATCATCATCAGCTTGGCTGATATGGCAACAAATCCCTTCCATGCTCTTTTTTTTTTTTTTTTAATATTTTAGTTAATTGAGTAATACTTAAAGGTTTTCAAACTTTAGCTTTAAATGGTTTCAAACATTATAATTTTTTATTTTCACCTACAGTAATATAACTTGTTTGCTTTACCAAATGAATGTTAACCTGAAAATTCTTTCAGAATAAGGGCAATATTCTTTTAGAATAGGGCTTTAGTTTAAATGGAATCACGAATTCCAATTCTGTTAGAATGAAATCTTGGATTCTAATGCTTAAGTTCCAATTCAACCTAAGCATTGAATTTTTTATGAGCTATCATGTCTAAAACTTGTTGTTTTTCTGCACTTACTCTCATTGGTTTTTGTATTATCTTCAATTTTTACATACCAATATTATTCTTTCAGAATGACTTAGTGTTTTTTGTTGGATTTTGATGCATTTGTGATAGGAATGACATGAAGACATTATAGGAATGACATGAAGAATGAATCAAAGATTGATCACACTCAAAGTTTAAGAATGTTGTTGTTTTTTAAAAATTATACTTCTTATTCTTTCAGAATGTTAACATTATTCAAGAATGTTCTTTTTGTATCAGAATTAAAGATGTAATTATTTGATATATTATTTGTTCAAGAATCGATTTTGTATATTGTTTCATAATGTACTTATTCATGTTTTCTTTTTATTAATGTATTCTTAAAGGATGTCATAAACTGTTATTCTAATAGAATGTCATTCTAACAGAATCGCATTCTGACAGAATAAAAATATTCTGATAGAATTAAATCGGTTATATTAACAAATTAAGCTAGAATTAAAATTGACTTATTTAAAAAAATTTCCGATTTTTAAAATTAGTAGAATTAATTGTCCCTAAAAATCCGAAAATTTCCTTTTATAAATTTAGTTAATTGTCCAAAATACCCTTTTGCTAAAATTTGTATGATTATATAGTACATGTTATCCCATTGTAATATTATACACCCTCAAATCATGTCCATTGATTAATTCCATCTGTTGGTCCAGATCTGTGCATTCTAGCACACAATAGTTACTAAAAACAAAATAACCTAAGCCTGTATATATATATATATATATATATATATATATATATATATATATATATATATATATATATATATATATATAGGGCTAGGTTAAAGTGTCTTTTATATTTATTGTGTGCTAGAATGCACCAATAAGAATTTAGTAAAATTATATTATTATTTAATTAAATAATGATAGATATTAAATGGTTTCCATAATTGTATGTATATTAAATGATATCCATAATTATATTTTTCTCTTTATGGAAATTAATTAAATTCGTCATTAATGATAGCAATAACATTCTTTTAGAATGAATTCGTATCTAAGTTCTTATGTCAGCAATAACATTATTTCAGGACTCACTCACTTAAAATACAATCAAGTTGTATGAAATATGAAGAATGAGGGTGTATTCTAGCAGAATATACTCACGTTCTCCTAGAATACATTTTTATTATTTTATATATGAATTCATTCTGAAAGAATATTATTATTGACATTAATTACGAATTAAATTAAGTTCCATAAAAAGGATATATAAATATGGATATCATTTAATATACATTTAATGTTTACTAAATTGTTATTGGTGCATTCTAGCACACAATAGATGTGAGAAACATTTGAACCTACCTCTCTCTCTCTCTCTCTATATATATATATATATATATATATATATATATATATATATATATATATATGTGTGTGTGTGTGTGTGTAATTCTTTTTTCAATCAATAACATTACATATTAACATGAATATTCTATAAATATTCTTCTCTTAATCTAATTCTTAGAATGGTATATGAGCATTTACAATCCATTTCTTCTAATTGATTATTGTTCTAATCATGATTTCTGATCCAATCATTGACATGAATGTCAATTTGTGTTCATCCTTTATTCCTACTAGCATTTCTTATTCTAATGTGAAGGGAAATGATTCAAACATATTTTTGGTTTCAAATCTTCTGAATGGCAATGAGAATTACATTCAGTCAAAGTTTTCGATCTAACTTGCACTTAGAGCTAAGAAGAAGACTGGATTCCTCAATAGTGAATCAAAATGGCCAAAATCAACAACAGGAACAGAGCTGGACTGGATTCATCAATAGTGAATCTAAATGGCGAAAATGAACAACAGGAACAGAGTTCAATGAATGTATAAGCAATGATTGCATTGTTAGATCTTGGATATTAAATGTAATTTCAAAAGAAATCATTGGAGCATTCATACTCGCAACAACATCAAAAGAACTTTGCGATGAAGTTGAAGAACATTTTGGCAAAAGTAATGGTTCTCTCATTTATCAGTTACAATGATAAATAGCTTTGATTTCTCAAGGTGATTATTCGTTATCAAAGTATAATACAAAACTCAAAAAACTTTGGGATCAATTGAATGGTCTAGTTCAATTACCTCAATATACCTGTGGTTCGTCTAAGGCTATTTCAAATTTCACACCTTCTACAAGATTGATGCAATTTCTTATAAGACAAAATTGTAACATCCCGATGATAAGTTAATTCAAATTTTAACCCTATAATTTAATGATGTTGCATTTTGGTCCCTAAGTTTAAGAAAGTGTGCGGGAGTACGCCATGTGTAAGCGTCTACGGTGAGAATACTAGGGCGTGCCCTAGCACACTGGGCGTACATCTTGTACACAGGGCATACTTTCCAGATATGGAAACCCTAATTTTTAGGGTTTAGCTCATATTTAAACCCCATTATAGCTTCATTTCCCCTCACCTCATTAGCCACCATTCTCTTAAAACGTTCTTGCAACCCTAATTCACTTTGAGATGCAATTACAAGCTTAAGTGTGTGTGTGTGTGTGTTTTTTTTGTGCTTTGAAGAAGAAGGAAAGAAGTAGAGCTCATCTTGGAGGCATGAAGCACTTTGGATCTGGGATTTCTACTTCATTTGCAACATTTTGAAGGTATAAAGCTTGCAACTTTGCCCCTCCATCATATAGATCTAGAAATAGGTGTTTTAATGATGCTTTTTGGTCCTAAAATATTAGATCTTGAGCATGGCATGTTCTTGATTCATTAAGTTGTATTTTTAGACCTTAGTAGAGGATTTAAGTAGTAATAATGGAGTCCTAATTGGTGGTTTTGTCCCATGCATGTTGTGGGGAGTCTTAAGGCATTAAGATGTTGGGCTTTTATGGATTAAGAGCTTATTGAGCATGCAAGGTCATAATATTGGAAACTTTAAGACTCCTAATGATATTTTAACCTTGGATGTGCAATTGGGCGTATTAAGTTGTTATATTAAGAAATTAATGGGAAAATGAGAAAGTCTGGAGTTACGTCGAGGGTACCTGGGTGTATGCCCAACATACGCAGTCAACAACCCCGATCTGGTCAATGGAAGAGTATGTCCCAAGTACCTCCAGAGTAAGCCCCGCGTACGCTCACTGGGTCGACTCGGTTGGGTTGACTCAGTTGACTTACGAATTTTGACCGGTTTGATCTTGACTTTGACCAAGTTTGAGTCAAGGGTATTATGGATGGCGATTTACAATTTGTCCTTTGATTGGATAGGTGACAGTTAGAACTATGGTTCAGAGTTGAGACCTCATCAACTACTTTTCAGACTGTGAGATGAGTCTTCCTCACTATACTTACAGGTGGAAGGAACCAAGGCCAGCCCATTGGATTAGACATCATGTTATGTGATAGTATGTTAGTGTACTGTAGTGATCTATTAGATCTGTTTGATTGTCTGTCAACTACTTATATGTTATCTTTTATATGTGCACATATTTGGTTGGTGGTAGAGGCTTTACTGCTTTGTACATGAGCCAACAAACCAAGGGAATTCCATCTCGATGGATGATTGGACCTGAAATTTGCATTCCAACCTAGGGTATTCCATATCGAGGATGATTGGACTCCATGGTTGACTGGGCCTAGGGTATTCCAACCTGATGGTTGAATTGACATGATATATATTGACATTCCAATCTAGGTTATTCCATCCCGAGGATGCATGGACCATATGATTGATTGGGCTAGGGGTATTCCAACATGTTGGTTGATTGGACCCGACATGTTTGATTGTATATGTTATCTGTTGGTATTGGTACTCTGGTGGGAACTCAGTAAGCTTTGGCTTTTAGTTTCAAGTACTTCGGGTGATCTTGGAAAGGGGAAGGAATGGCCGTACACATCTCTTTGTTATGGTTTTTTATGATTTTGTGATACTATGATATTGGATAAATATTTTGGAAACATTGGTTTGTAAAAATTTTATAACTACATCGTGTTTTTGAAAATGTTTAAATTTGTTTCGAATTTCAGTAGTGTAACAAGTTGGTATCAGAGCCTTGGTTTGATTGAATTGGAGGAAAACTTGTGTGAATCCAGTCTCAAACTAGGAAAAAGGTTTTTAAAAAAATGATTTCCAAATTGTTTTCAAAATAATCAAAATATAATGTGATGTGTACGATTAGCCGGAGCCAGTACGCAGACCCCAACTTACCATGCTATTATTTGATATTATGATATGTTAGAACAACATGCTAGTGATAGGCTAGGTATCTTCAAGAATTGCATGATAGAATTGTCTGATATATGAATACTGATAGCCTAGGGTTTCCTTCTTATATGGAATTGTCATCATAACTATAGTTACCTAGTGTATGCATAATGTTTGTACATAACTAAGATTCTATAGCCTGAGAATGTTTAATATAACCTTATTTCTATTTCTTGTTTGGTTGTGGGCTTAGGGACTGAATCAGGTATTCAATTGTCTATAGGATACATTGTTATGTATGATTAACATACACAAGTGTTGCAGGGTCGGTAGAAGTTTCATGGATGAGTTGTGTGGGGATAGTCGGACAGTTGTCTAATGTTTAGATTTCCTCTAGGAATTGAGGATAGAGTGTATGCGTATGCTAGTGTGTATTGTTAGGGTTGTTGTGATGATCCTATGAGACATATACAGGTAGGTGTGGAAGGTAGTATAGGCCCGTACTACTGGAAGCACATGACTCATACACGTAGCAGGGAAGTCACAACCCCTAGGGTTTTATTGGGAATTGGTCCCCATAGTGTTATATATGTTTTATCTGATATCTCCCTGGTTTATTTCCAGTATGGCGATCACGACACGATTTGAGTCAGTATTCGGATCAGGATCAGGGACCTCATGTCCGACATCTGACATCCGGATTGGTCCCCATAGTGTTATACATGTTTTATCTGATATCTCTCCATAGTGTTATATACGTTTTACCCGACATCTGGATTTGCTATCACTGTGATCAGGTGGGCCACATAAATGCCTAATGCCCTTTACTTGTTTCTGGACCAGCACAAGCTCTAGCGTCGACAACTCTGAGGATCACGGGTATGAGTCAGCGCAGGGTGGAGCCCTAGTGGGCTTGAGGTCACGCTTTCCAGCTCACGATAGAGGAGGCCATGGCGGCACCAGATGTCATGACCGATAAGTTTCTATTTATTATTTTGTTTAATATGTTTTATGTATACTCATGTTTATGCTCCTAATAGGTATGTTCTTCGTGAACTCTATTTCTGCTCTTGTGTTATTTGACTCGGGGGCGAGTTGGTCCTTTGTGTCCTGATTTTTTAGTAGGAATTTTGGTTTGAACCTTAGCGAGTTGGAGTGTTCGTTGCGGGTTTCTATCGCCAACAAACACAGGATTTATGCATCCAGAGTGTATCAGGGTTATGTATTAGAGATCTTCGGGGTGCTTTTTCCGATTGATTTGATCCATATCCCCATGGGGGATGTGTGCATGATAGTGACTATGGACTAGCTGAGCAGGTTTGGTGCCATGATCTATTGCGAGGTCCAACGAGTAGTAGTTCGAACCGCAAGTGGGGGAAAATGGTTATTTATTGACAGGGCACCAGGGTTGGTTAAGGGTTTTGTTCGCAGCTAGGGCTCGACAGTATATTCCGCACGGGTGCACAGGTTATCTAGCTTATGTGGGTGATACCCGAGTTGGGGAGCAGACTTCGGTTTCAAAGGTTCCAGTTGTCAGGAAGTTGGTCGATGTTTTCCAGGAAGAGTTACCCGTTGTGCCTCTAGAGAGGTAGGTTGATTTTAGGATTGATCTAGTGTCAGGTGTAGCTCCGATTGCCAAGGCACCTTACCGATTGGCACCTCCTAAGATACAAGAGTTGTCCTCTCAACTTTAGGATCTTTTAGGCAAGCAGTTCATCAGACCGAGCAGTTCTCAATGGGGAGCGCCGATACTATTCGTCAAGAAGAAGGATGGTTCACCCCGGATGTGCAATGATTATCGGGAGTTGAACAGGTTAATGATGAAGAACTCTTATCCCCTTCCGTGGATTGATGACCTCTTTGATCAGTTATAGGGTGCATCTTGGTTCTTCAAGATCGATCTAAGGTCCGGATATCATCAGGTGAAAGTGAGAGAGGAGCACGTGGAGAAGACCGTGTTCTGGACTCGTTATGGACATTACGAGTTTGTGGTGATACCATTTGGGCTCACCAATGTGCCTATTGTATTTATGGATATGATGAATCGCGTATGCAAGCCGATGCTCGACCGATCTAATATCGTGTTCATTGTTGATATCCTCGTGTATTCCAAGACCAAGGAGCAGCATGAGGAGCACCTTTGAGAGCTTCCAGGAGTTTTAAGGCAGAAACGGCTATATGCCAAGTTATTAAAGTGTGAGTTTTGGTTACTAGAGGTCCAGTTCCTGGGGCATCTCATTAACCAGGATGGGATTTTGGTTAATCCGGCCAAGATCAAGGCAGAGATGCAGTGGGAGGTTTCGAAATCTCCCTCAAAGATCAATAGTTTTTTTTGGGTTTGGTAGGGTACTATTGGTGATTTATTCAAGATTTCTCCAAGATTGTGGTACCCCTCACTTGTCTGACGAGGAAAGGGGTCAATTTCCGATGGGGCCCAGAGCACCAGTCGGCGTTTGAGAATCTTCGATAGAGGTTATGTGAGGCCATGGTATTGACCCTTCTGGAGGGAGTCGAGGATTTTGTGGTTTTATGTTATGCATCCATCACCGGGTTAGGGGCGGTCCTTATGTAGAGAGGGTGAGTGATTGCTTACACTTCGTGACAGCTGAAGCCGCATGAGATATGATATCCCACTCATTACCTAGAGTTGAGGGCAATGGTATTTTCCATCAATATTTGGAGAGATTATCTATATGGGGTCCGTTGTACGGTCTACATGGATCACAAGAGTTTAAGATATCTTATTGATCAGCCGAAACTGAACAAGAGGCAATGTAGGTGGCTGGATGTGGTCAAGGACTATGACTGCGAGATTCTTTACCATCTGGGTAAAGTGAATATGGTAGCAGATGCGTTAATCCACAAGTCGGCTGGGTCTTCGGTCGGGGATGTGTGTATGAGGATATTTGTTGATTCCCCACCTTTGGGATTAATTATAAAGGCACGGGCAAAGGGAGTTCAGAAGGAGAACTGGAAACAGGATAGGATTCAAGATGAGAACGACAGGTTTGTCATGGATAGCAAGGGTTATTGACCCGTTGTGGTCGGGTTTGGGTTCCAATTTCAGGCGGGATTAGACAGATAGTGCTGGAAGAGGCTCATAAGTCTTGATTTTCTATACACCCGGGAACCACCAAGATGTATCAGGATTTAAGATTGAGTTGCTGGTGGCCATGTATGAAGAGGGAGATTGTCTGGTACGTTGAGTGGTGCTTTAACTATAGGATGGTCAAGGCGGAGCACCAGAGGCCACATGGAAAGTTACAGCTTTTGGAGGTTCCCATGTGGATGTGGGAGCAGATTACTATAGATTCTATCACCAAATTGCTGAAGACGGCTAAAGGCTTCAATGCTATATGGGTCATCGTGGATCCACTGACTAACAATACTCACTTTTTGGCAATCCGGGTGAGTTCTTCAGCTAAAACGTTGGCTGCCGTTTATGTCCAGGAGATCGTTGCTCATCACAGGGTTTCGGTTTCCATCTTTTCAAACCCAGATGTTTGGCTCACTTCATGTAACACCCGGTTTCCTAGGTACATAAATTAATATTGTAATTTGAATTGTGTTGAGGTGACTCGACGAGTTGGTGCTTAGACTCGTCGAGTCAAGTCACGAATGGGTGACGTGGAAAATGATTTGACTCGACGAGTCAGGGGAGTGCACTCACCGAGTCAGATCTAACGAAAGAAACCCTAATTTCTCGGGTTTGGGACCTATTTAAGGACCCTTATAGCCACCATTTGCTACTACCAGACCCTTGAGAGAAACCCTAAGAGTGCTTGAGCGTTTGTGAGAGGGAAGAAGCCATTATTTGATCTTTGTGGGTTGGTTTTGCAAAAAGAAGGTGGTTCCAGCTTTGAGGAGGCCAAGGAGGTTGCATATATGTGGATCTCAAGCGAAGAACATCATCCTTGAGGTAGCATATCGATCCTTTTTCTGTTTTGCTGAAGAATCCATGGATCTAGGATTTTCTATACGCTTTATTGGGACGATTTGTTGGAAATATGGTCCCTTTCCATGTTTAGGCTTCGGATTTGGACCCATAGTGGTCCAGAGATCTTTATCCATCTTGCTTTATGATGAGTTATGGAAGAAATGGACTTAAGATGTTGTATTTCGGGCTAATTCTTCAAGTATAGTTATTTGGATGTTGCATGAGTATCAAGTTTGAACCTTTACGTGTTTATTGAGCTTAGGAAGGTCAGATCTATGGATTAGAGGAACAGATCTGACCTTAGAAGGCCATTTGAGTTCGAGCATGGAATGAACTCGCCGAGTCCATGAGCAGATTCGACGAGTCGGACCGGGTTGTCCCGTGACTCACACAGTTGGTGACTCGCCGAGTTGGGGGACTGACTCGGTGAGTCAGTTGGGATTTAGGGACTTGAGTTCACGTCTGAACTCGCCGAGTCAGTGCCTGACTCGACGAGCTGGGTCAAAGGGTGGCCATTGACCAGAGTTGACTTGTGTTGACTTAAGGGCATTATTCAAACTAAGTCGGGGAGGTATTAATTAGAGATGTATTTATGCTATAGGAGGAAGCTAGGTCGGAAGATTGAGCGTGAGTGATCATCCGACATCTTCGAGGTGAGTCTTCTCACTGTGGCTTACCCGATGGGGTAATTATGTGTGACCAGAAGGTCTTATGTGTATGATGAATATGTGATGTATGTTGTATATGTGATATGTTATGATATGAGTACGATGATGTGGACCGGAAGGTCAGGATGATATGGACCGGAAGGTCAACAGAGTTATGGGATGGAAATCCTCTGAGACACTTGGACTGGAAGATCCCATAGAGTTATGGCCTGGAAAGGCGTATGTGCTGTATGTGGTATTTTGGGGAACTCACTAAGCATTTATGCTTACCGTTTGCGTGTTATGTGTTTGAGGTACCAGTGATGATCGCGGGAAGGCGCCGACATGATCAATACACACTTGTAGTGGAGATGATTTGAGATTTTGTGGATTGTGATTTGTACTTATGTTATGTGAAAAACAATTGATAGACGTTTTTTTTTTTAGAATTGTGATTGGAGTATTTTTATTAATTTAAAATGAAAATTTGTTTTGAAATTTCATGGTGTTACAAGTTGGTATCAGAGCCTTGGTTTGAGGGATTCGAATTCATCTTTGGGTGTCTTTGAACTCAAACTGAGGATTTGAGAAAGTTTTCATAAGTAACCAAATTTTTCTAAGAGAGTGAAAAGGAATTGAGGAAACAGGAGAAAGCAGTATGTACGATCAGCCAGCGCCCGAACGGTGATTTCCCAAATTACCCTTATATTATGTGTTATGTGATATGTTGTAATGTGTTATGCATGCTAGAGTAGGCTAGGTGTTCATATTAGAACTAGAGTGGCTTGATTTGTGATGCCTTAGCCTAAGAAGATTTCTGCTGCTATGAGATGCTTGTGAGTGAATAGGTAGTAGTGAGGTGCTCTGAGGATCTACAAAAGGGTAGCTTATGTGTGGCAAGAGATAGAGTACTTGTGACTTGGGATCCTTGGAGGGTGGCTTGGAATGAATACTGATGCGGTATGGAAGGTAGTATAGGGCACGTACTACTGGAAACACCGGATCAGTGTGCAGTCCAAGTAGGAATCCTTAGGATACTAGGAAACAAGTAGGGTTGAGTTATCTAGTGCGAGTACGCTCGAGCGAGTCCTTGGTACTTTTATGTTGTATTTCAGAGACATTATGGTTGGGACACGCCACAGACCGGGGAGTAGCGAGAGGGGGTGTGAGCGATGAAGAGCTCCGCCAGATGATTCATGATGAAGTGGCTACGACCATCCGAGATGAGATACCAGAGATGTTCGGGTCTATCAAGACCATACTGATTGAGACCTTTGATGAGCGGTACGCCGCTCTTACTGATGCTGCTGTTGTTGCGGCCACCACAGCCGTCGCTGCTGCCAGGCCGCAGGGGGGTGACTCGTTGCTGTATCGGGAGTTCAGCAACACGAAGCCACTAGAGTTTGATGGGACGCAGGATCCAATTGCTGCGATGAGATGGATATCTGATATCAAGGGATTGTTCTACACCTGTTCGTGTCCAGAGCATCTGAGGGTTCAGTTTGCACTGAACCAGCTTTGCTTGGGAGCGAAGGATTGGTGGTAATTTGTGACGGTGCATCTCACTTCTGCGGAGATCTAAACGGTGACCTGGGAGAGGTTCACCATTATGTTCAGAGACAAGTACGCCCCCCGGTGGAAAGGGAACGGTTGGCCCAGGAGTTCTTAACCCTCAAGCAGGGTACTGAATCAGTTACTGTGATCACCAGGAAGTTTCATGAGAGGGCGATGTTCTGCCCTGAGCACGTGTCGTCTGAGCAGGAACGCATGAGCCGGTACTTGAGCATTCTAAGGAGGGATATTCGGGAGTTCGTGGCGAACTCGACTTACCGAACATTTGCCAAGCTCCAGGCAAATGCACGTAAGAGGAAGATTGAGCTGGAGACTCAGGTTAGGGAGGAGGCAAAGTCACAGAGGGTGGAGAGGCGGCCGACGCAGTCTCAGCCGGCAGCCAAGCGGGCAAAGCCTGCCGATTCGAGAGCTGGAGGCGAGAAGGGTGAAACTTGCGGAAAGTGAGGCAAGGGACATGAGGGGGTCTGTTGATCAGGTGCTTGCTACAAATGTGGCAAGGAAGGGCATATAGCCAAGGATTGCCCCATGGGATTCATCGTTTGTTTCCATTGCGACCAGACGGGCCACTGGAAGGCCGAGTGCCCGCAGCTGTGGGGGACATCACAAGGGGCACAGCAGGGATCTGCCCCTTCTGCCTTGTGAGTTGCTGAGGTTCGGCCGGTGAAGGCTGAGGCACCGAAGGCTCGCGGGAGAGCCTTCCAGTTGACAGCGGAGGAGGTCCGCGCAACGCCCGATGTCGTGGCTGGTATGTATTCTTTCATTTATTTATGTTGAGTTTGAGGTGTTGTGCTTATATTATGATATGTGTAGGTACTTTTCTTGTGAATTATGTACCTGCTTTGGTGTTATTTGACTTGGGTGCGAGTCGGTCATTTGTTTCCTTAGCGTTTAGTCAGCACATTAGTATCCGACGAGAGGTGTTGAGTCGACCTCTACGAGTTTCTATAGCTGACGAGCGAGCAGTGTATGCCACGGATGTGATTCGAGGGTGTGTACTTGAGATCTTCGGCGTTGAGTTTCCGATAGATCTGGTCTCGATCGCGATGGGGGGCGTATGTGTTATCTTGGGCATGGATTGGTTGAGTCGATTTGGGGCTGTGATAGACTGCAAGCAACAATTGGTGACGATTCGAGATCCTAGTGGGGGAGTGTTGACAGTCTATGACGAGGGAACTTGAAGCGGTTCAGCATTCTGTTCGGCTGCCAGAGCGAGGCAGAGTTTGCAGCAGGGATGCAAGGGGTTCGTAGCTTATGTGATGGATACATGGGAGACCGCGGGGAGGCCAAGTTTAGTTGATGATGTTTCGATAGTGCGTGAGTTCCCGGATGTATTTCCAAAGGAGTTGCCGGGTGTGCCTCCTGAGAGGCAGGTGGAGTTTCGCATTGATTTGGTTCTGGGGGAAGCGCCTATCGCTAAAGCGCCTTATCGCCTTGTACCACCAGAGATGCAGGAGTTATCCTCATACCTTCAGGAGCTATTAGGGAAATGGTTTATACGACCGAGCAGCTCGCTTGGGGAGCGCAGATCCTTTTTGTCAAGAAAAAGGATGGTTTGCATCGAATGTGCATCGACTATTAGGAGCTGAACAAGTTAACGGTCAAGAACTGTTATCCGTTGCCGAGGATTGATGATTTGTTCGATCAGCTTCAGAGGGCATCTTGGTTTTTCAAGATAGACTTGAGGTCTGGATATCACCAAATGAGGGTGCGTGATGAGGATATCCAGAAGACGACATTCAGGACACGATATGGGCACTATGAGTTTGTGGTGATGCCTTTTGGGCTCACCAGTGCACCAACAGCGTTCATGGATCTCATGAACAGGGTATGTCGTCCGATGTTGGATCGATCGGTGATCGTGTTTATTGATGATCTTCTAGTGTATTCTAGATCCCGAGAGCAGCGTGAGGAGCATTTGAGGGAGATCCTCGGGGTATTGAGGTCGGAGAGGCTTTATGCCAAATTATCCAAGTGTGATTTTTGGTTACAAGAGGTCCAGTTCTTGGGGCATCTTGTTAATCAAAATGGGATATTGGTCGACCCGGCCAAGATTGAGGCGGTGATGAGTTGGGAAGTGCCGAAGTCCGCCACGGATATCAGGAGTTTTCTGGGGTTGGACGGTTATTATCGGAGATTCATTCAGGATTTCTCCAAGATTGCAGTGCCACTCACTAGGTTGACCCGGAAGGGTGTTGCCTTCTCATGGGGTCCAGAGCAGCAGACCTCATTTGAGACTCTTCGCCGGAAGTTGTGTGAAGCCTCGGTGTTATCCCTTCTAGAGGGAGTTGAGGATTTTGTGGTATACTACGATACATCGATATCAGGGTTGGGTGTAGTGCTTATGCAGATGGGGCATGTGATAGCATATGCATCGAGGCAGCTGAAGCCTCATGAGGCGAGGTATCCCACTCACGATATGGAGTTGGGAGCGGTAGTGTTCGCTCTCAAGATCTGACGCCACTATTTGTACGAGGTTCGGTGTACCATTTACTCGGACCACAAGAGTTTGAAGTATTTGATGGATCAGCCCAACCTGAATAGGCGGAAGAGGAGATGGTTGGATGTGGTGAAGGATTACGATTGTGAGATCCTGTACCACCCAGGGAAGGCAAATGTGGTAGCCGATGCCCTAAGTCATAGGGCAAAGAGTGCCCCGATACGAGGTATGTGTAAGAGAATGACCGTGATGACTGCGGTGTTAGATACCATTCGTGAGGCCCAGGTAGAGGCTGTGAGACCGGAGAACCGCAAGAAAGAGCGAGTGTTTGGGCAGGTATTTGAGTTTGTGACTGATAGCCGAGGGCTTATGACTTTTCATGGTCGGATTTGGGTGTCGTTTATAGGTGGGGCACGTAGTGTTTTGATGGAGGAAGCGCATAGATCGAGATTCTCGATTCGTCCCGGGGCCACTAAGATGTATTTGGTTCTGAAGAGAGATTATTGGTGGCCTTGTATGAAGAGAGATGTAGCATGGATTGTAGAGAGGTGCTTGACCTGTCGTAAGGTTAAGGTCGAGCACCAGCGTCCGCATGGCAAGTTGCAGCCACTTGAGGTTCCCTAGTGGAAGTGGGAACAAATTTCTATGGATTTCATCACCAAAATGCCAAGAAACCCAAGGGGTGTCGACGTAATTTGGGTGATTGTGGATCGATTGACGAAGAGTGATCCCTTCCTTGCTATCAGTGAGAGCTCTTCTACAGAGAAGTTGGCAAAGATATATGTGAGGGAGGTGGTGTCTCGGCATGGGGTGCCGATCTCAATTGTGTCAGATCGAGATGTACGTTTTACTTCCAGGTTCTGGAAGAAGTTTCATGAGGAGTTGGGTACGAGATTGCATTTTAGCACTGCTTATCACCCTCAGACCGACGGTCAGAGTGAGCGGACTATCCAGACCCTCGAGGACTTGCTTCGGGCATGTGTATTAGACTTCGGAGGAAGTTGGGACACGTATCTGTCTTTGGCTGAGTTTTCCTATAACAACATCCACCATTTGAGCATCGGTATGCCTCCCCTTGAGCTGTTGTGTGGAAGGAGGTGTCGGACTCCCATTTGTTGGGGAGAGGTAGGGCAACGTGTAATGGGTAGTACGAAGATAGTGCTCCAGACGACACAGAGGATTCAGCAGGTCAGGCAGAGGTTGCTGACGGCTCAGAGTCACCAGAAGAGCTATATGGATAGGCGTCACTCAGAGCTCAAGTTACAGATTGGTGATTTTGTTCTCCTGAAGGTATCACCTTGGAAAGGTGTGATTCAATTCAGGAAGAGAGGCAAGTTGGGGCCTCGATATATCGGTCCATTTAGGGTGACAGCTAGGGTGGGCAGAGTAGCATATCGTTTGGAGCTACCTGCCGAGCTGAGTCAGATTCATGATGCCTTCCACGTGTCTCAGTTGAGGAAGTGTATTGCCGATGAGTCAGCAGTTGTTCCATTAGAGGAAATTCGGGTGGATGCGAGCCTGAACTATGTTGAGAGGCCGATCACGATCCGAGATAGGAGGATCAAGGTTCTGAGGAACAAGGAGGTGTCCCTGGTTCAGGTCTAGTGGCAACATCGGAAGGAGTCTGTGCTGACTTGGGAGCCGGAGTTAGAGATGTTGGAGCAGCATCCAGAGTTGTTTGCAGAGCGAGACTTCGGGGGCAAATTCTACTTCTAGTAGGGGAGAATTATAACGCCCGGTTTCCCAGGTACATTAATTAATATTGTAATTTTGATTGTGTTGAGGTGACTCAACGAGTTGGTGCTTAGACTCGTTGAGTCAGGTCACGAATGGGTGACGTGGATAATGATTAGACTCGACGAGTCAGGGGAGTGCACTCACCGAGTCATAGCTAACGAAAGAAACCCTAATTTCTCGGGTTTGGGGACCTATTTAAGGACCCCTATAGCCACCATTTGCGGCTACCAGACCCTTGAGAGAAACCCTAAGAGTGCTTGAGCGTTTGTGAGAGGGAAGAAGCCATTATTTGATCTTTGTGGGTTGGTTTTGCAAGAAGAAGGTGGTTCCAGCTTTGAGGAGGCCAAGGAGGTTGCATATATGTGGATCTCAAGCAAAGAACATCATCCTTGAGGTAGCATATCGATCCTTTTTCTATTTTGCTGAAGAATCCATGGATCTAGGGTTTTCTATACCCTTTATTGGGATGATTTGTTGGAAATATGGTCCCTTACCATGTTTAGGCTTTGGATCTGGACCCATAGTGGTCCAGAGAGCTTTATCCATCTTGCTTTATGATGAGTTATGGAAGAAATGGACTTAGGATGTTGTATTTGTGGCTAATTCTTCAAGTAGAGTTATTTGGACGTTGCATGAGTATCAAGTTTGAACCTTTACGTGTTTATTGAGCTTATGAAGGTCAGGTCTATGGATTAGAGGAACAGATCTGACCTCAGAAGGCCATTTGAGTTCGAGCATGGAATGAACTCGCGGAGTCCATGAGCAGACTTGACGAGTCGGACCGGGTTGTCCCGTGACTCACACAGTTGGTGACTCGCCGAGTTGGGGGACTGAATCGGTGAGTCAGTTGGGATTTAGGGGACTTGAGTTCACGTCTGAACTCACCGAGTCAGTGCCTGACTCGACGAGTTGGGTCAAAGGGCGGCCGTTGACCACAGTTGACTTGTGTTGACTTATGGGCATTAGTCAAACTAAGTCGGGGAGGTATTAATTAGAGATGTATTTATGCTATAGGAGGAAGCTAGGTCGGAAGATTGAGTGCGATTGATCATCTGACATCTTCGAGGTGTGTCTTCTCACTATGGCTTACCCGATGGGGTAATTATGTGTGACCGGAAGGTCTTATGTGTATGATGAATATTTGATGTATGTTGTATATGTGATATGTTATGATATGAGTATGATGATGTGGACCAGAAGGTCAGGATGATATGGACCGGAAGGTCAACAAAGTATGGACCGGAAGGTCAACAGAGTTATGGGATGGAAATCCCCCGAGACACTTGGATTGGAAGATCCCATAGAGTTATGGCCTGGAAAGGCGTATGTGTTGTATGTGGTATTTTAGGGAACTCACTAAGCATTTACGCTTACTGTTTGCATGTTATGTGTATCAGGTACCAGTGATGATCGCGGGAAGGCGCGGACATGATTAGTACACACTTGTAGTGGAGATGATTTGAGATTCTGGGGATTGTGATTTGTACTTATGTTATGTGAAAAACAATTGATACACGCTTTTTTTTTTTGAGAATTGTGATAGGAGTATTTTTATTAATTTAAAATGAAAAATTGTTTTCAAATTTCACGGTCTTACACTTCACATTTCTGGCAGAAGTTCCATGAGGAACTAGGCACGAGGTTACATTTCGGCACTACATATTATCCGCAGATTGATGGCCAGAGTAAGTGGACTATATAGACCCTTGAGGATATGTTATAGGCCTATGTTACTGATTTTGGTGGGAGTTGGGATTCCTACCTACCTCTTGAGGAGTTCTCCTACAACAATAATTATCACTCCAACATTATTGATCCACCGTTTGAGCTCTTGTATGGTCGGAGATATCTTACCCCATTTTGTTGGGGAGAGGATGTTCATAGGGTCATGGGAAAGACCGCAGTGGTCCTTCAAACCACGGAGCTTATTTAGCAGATCAGACAGCGACTCCAGACCGCTCAAAGTTAGCAGAAGAGCTATGCCGATCGTCACCGATCAGAGTTAGAGTTTTAGGTCGGCGATATGGTGCTCCTTAAGGTCTCGCCTGGGAAGGGTGTGATACGCTTCAGGAAGAGAGGGGACATTCGGCCCCCGGTATGTGACATCCCCATTTTCACGGCCAGAAAAGACTGATTTTGTTTATGCTTTATAAAAATCAAAGTACCTCTTTTAATAAAAACGTTGTAGAATTTGTTCCTAGTAAAACATGATAAATACGTTATCAAAGCATTTCCGAAGAAAAGTATTTTTATTCATTTTAAAACATTTGGGATGACATCGTCAATACAGAAACATAAGTATAAACAGAACTTACATTCAGTATCACTGGTGATTTATATGTCCTTAATATCTCAGTGTAATGTGACTTCATATCAACACCTATGATATAAATAAATTGAGTGTGTTAGGTTGGAAAACCTGGTGAGTACATAGGGTTTTCAACCTACAATAATATAATTATTATGTTTAAACAATCAAACAATCAACCCAATTACCCATCCCCATTATCTTCTTTACTCTTAAGGACCTATCCTAAGAGTCATCTATCCTGCATTCGTTTATTCCGAAGTCCCTTACATCTAGGGTTATAGGACTGGCACTAAATCCATAGCTGACAATGCTCGTTCGTAAAGCACTAATTCCATAGCTGCTATAGTTTATTCATCGGGTACTAAATCCATAGCTACTAGTGTTTATCTAATAGGTACTAAGTTTAATTCCTAACAAGTACTAAGTCCAGAGCTACCAGTGTTTAACTAATAGGTACTAAGTCCATAGCTACCAATTCCTAACAGGCACTAAGTCCATAGCTACCGGTGTTTAACTAATAGGTAGTAAGTCCATAGCTACCAATTCCTAACAGGTACTAAATCCATAGCTACTAGTGTTTGTCAAATAGGCATTAAGTCCATAGCTGTCAGTGTTATTTATTAGGCACTAAGTCTATAGCTTCTTATATTTACTCACATCATCTTTTCTCTCCCAACATTCATCTACCCATGTCATCCCCAACATATTTGTATATATAAAATATGTATACAGTTTAAATCATTTAAAACATGTATAAAAACGTTCATCCAACATAGACAGCAAGTACTCAGATAATATGCACACATAGCACGTAGTTTATATAAAATACTTCATATCTATGTGTAAGATGAAAGGGACCATGCACTCACTTGGTAAGGTGGTGACTCGGTACTCGGACAGCACTTCGTTACTCTTAAAACAATTTTCCTTGAACAAAACCTAGTATCATTACCACTAGAGATCAGATCAGTCTAATATTCAACGAGACTAATTAATAGTCTAGCTATTATTACTATTATATAAGCGTTAAACGATACTTATATAACCCATAATAATAGCCCAAGTACTTATTATAAGGTCCTAATAACATTACTATAATTAATTAGAAGTTATATTAAAAATAGCGTAGGCGTAACTCACTTACAACGGGTTTTTCACAAAACCGGGCTTCGTTAGAGCAGCATTCCCGAGCTGAAAGGCTCTTTTCTCGGAGCCCATCGGGTGCTCCGGGGCTTCCGCCTCGTGCTAGCGAGTTACCCTAGGCTTTGGCGGGTTAGGGAGGCTTAGAGAGAGAGAGAGAGAGAGAGTTTAAAGAGAGAAAGAAGTGGGGAAAGGTGTGGGAAATGGAGGAGCCCGACACCTCTATTTATAGGTTGAATTCCTGATAGACTCGCCGAGTAGGAGGACCTACTCGCCGAGTTGGGGCATGTGGCAGCCTTCTGGTGGTGCCACGTGTCCAATTCTGGTGGTGCTACATCACCCCTATCGCGTATCAGCCTTTAAAATTAGAAAAATCATAAGTCTCGTATACGAGCTCTGTTTTCGATGTTCTTTTTTTCAACGGTAGGTAAAATCAAGATCTACAACTTTCATTTAGACTTTGTCGGCTAATTCTTGACCGATCTCAAATTTAACAGTAGGAGGCCTTTAGACTTTTAAATGACCGGGAAGAATTCGTAACTACTTCATACGGACTCCGTTTTCATGTATCTTTTTACCGTTGAGTTCCTATTAATGAGATCTTCAACTCTCATTTAGGTCGCTTAAGCCAAAAACCGCTCGAACTAAAATTCGAGTTTCGGGTCGTGCACTGCTAAGCCGAATCTTAGAAAAATCATAACTTCCTCATACGAAGTCAGATTTGGGCGTTCTTTTTTTGTATGTTGTTGGTTTAACATATACTACAACTTTCGTTTAGATTTCTATGGCTAATAGATTTACGCTTCCCAGTGTCGTGCCGGTTTTGCTGTAAAACTTCGACGGGCCATAACTTCTTCGTTATAACTCGGATTTCGGCGTTCTTTATATGTACGGAAACCTTGAGACATATTCTACAACTTGGTTAAGACTATTTATTATAAATAATATTTTGCCAAAAAGTCATTTTCGACAGTTATTGCTTCTAAATTGACTAGCCCGGATCTGCGGCTTACAATTATCCCCCCCTTAGGATGATTACGTCTCGGAATCATCAACGAAACATGGCAGTATAATGACTCCATATGTTATCTCTTCATCCTAGGTAATAACTGTACCTTCTATGTTGCTTCGAACGAGTATCTAACTCTTGGACTCCTTGACTGCAGGCGGTGCTCGGTCTTGCACCTGCTCGTTAGACTTTCAATCATGACCTTCGCATCATAACCTCATTCTTTATCAGATACTCCTTCTTCTTCTTAACAAACTTACGATAACTTAATTTGATTACTACAATTGACCGATGTGTCATATTCTAATGACCTATCATCGTATGTAGCAACGCTTAGACTCAGGTCTCTTAAAGTCAAATTCCGGAATGGAATATGCTTTCCTTCATGGTCTAATGTGATATAATCACATTTTAACATGTAGCATTTCTAGCTACCAACTTCTTTAACAACGAGCGCGATACTTCTATTGATCGCGTTGATTTCAATCGTTTGGTTTAAGTTGAGCGCTACATCAAACTTGGTTCTCTGAACCACGTAACCTACTCATCGTAGTCAGACTCAATGTGATATGACCACTAGGGTCGGGATAACAACAATCTTCTTAGTCATTACCAAAACAATGGTAACGACATACTTGAATAAAACGAAATCAATTACTAGCTTCTTGGTAACCTTGTGACTTTCCCTGATCCAAGTGTGAGTCCTGTGCTTCCGGTAGTATAGGCCTCTACTACCATTCACACCTACTCATACTCGTTCCAAGTTTTATCTCGTAGTTTTCCAAGTCATTATCACAACAAAACAATTTTAACACATAAAAATGTGTCCAAACAATTAGAAAAATTTCCCTTAGACTCTACTAGGACTTCTTCTATGCGTATCTTCAATCATCAATTCTGCTTCAACTTGGTTGGTGATGGAAATTCCAGATGATAGGAAAACTTTAGGAATTACATCAATCGTTCTATCATCCTACCAATCAAATGTGTACATTCAGATGTACCGTACTTCTCTAGACGTACTGCTATTTTATCAGACGTATTCTAAAGGCAAGATACCTCTCTTATGTTATCTTCCGATAGGTATCATTCACTATCGTAAGCCATCTCATTTCCTCTATTTTCTCAATCTATCATGGTTCGCATCACTTCCTGAACTTCTACCATTGTGATTGGTTCGGGTGCAGGCGCAACGACAGATGCATGACCCATCACATTCTTAGGCTCAGGCTGTCATCTTCCTCGGATATTTCCTTAGTCTGTCTTCACCATGAAGTTTTGTACACCCAAGCAGACGTTCGGTGTACCGAGGTGAGAATTTTAAGATAGGAAAGATTTTATTTACGATAGACGTATAGATCTCCTTGTCACACCGAAAAGTTATATGCCAATTCTAATACCGTAATCAAACGTTTAGAAATTTGAACACATAAAATTTCCAGATCCGGTCGGCAACAGACCATAGATTCGAACAAATAATAGCACATAAGGCATCTTTATAGCAATAACATAAAACATTTTAGGCATCTTTCCTAAAATAAACTAGTGCTTGTGTCTAAAATATAGCATACATTCATCTCACAATCATCGCTTAGCATTCTAAGTTTAAGTCTAGAAATTACCTACAAATTCCTAGTTCGATTAAACTAATGCTCTGATACCAACTGTGACATCCCCATTTTCGCGGCCAGAAAAGACCGATTTTGTTTATGCTTTATAAAAATCAGAGTGCCTCTTTTAATAAAAACGTTGCGGAATTTGTTCCCAGTAAAACATGATAAATACGTTATCAAAGCATTTCCGAAGAAAAGTATTTTTATTCATTTTAAAACATTTGGGATGTCATCGTCAATACAAAAACATAAGTATAAACAGAACTTACATTCAGTATCACTGGTGATTTATATGTCCTTAATATCTCAGTGTAATGTGACTTCATATCAACACCTGTGATATAAATAAATTGAGTGCGTTAGGTTGGAAAACCTGGTGAGTACATAGGGTTTTCAACCTACAATAATATAATTATTATGTTTAAACAATCAAACAATCAACCCAATTACCCATCCCCATTATCTTCTTTACTCTTAAGGACCTATCCTAAGAGTCATCTATCCTGCATTCGTTTATTCCGAAGTCCCTTACATCTAGGGTTATAGGACTGGCACTAAATCCATAGCTGACAATGCTCGTTCGTAAAGCACTAATTCCATAGCTGCTATAGTTTATTCATCGGGTACTAAATCCATAGCTACTAGTGTTTATCTAATAGGTACTAAGTTTAATTCCTAACAAGTACTAAGTCCATAGCTACCAGTGTTTAACTAATAGGTACTAAGTCCATAGCTACCAATTCCTAACAGGTACTAAGTCCATAGCTACTAGTGCTTAACTAATAGGTACTAAGTTCATAGCTACCAATTCCTAATAGGTACTAAATCCATAGCTACCATTGTTTGTTGAATAGGCACTAAGTCCATAGCTGCCAGTGTTATTTATTAGGCACTAAGTCTATAGATGCTTATGTTTACTCACATCATCTTTTCTCTCCCATCATTCATCTACCCATGTCATCCCCAACATATTTGTATATATAAAATACGTATACAGTTTAAATCATTTAAAACATGTATAAAACGTTCATCCAACATAGACAACAAGTACTCAGATAATATGCACACATAACATGTAGTTTATATAAAATACTTCATATCTATGTGTAAGATGAAAGGGACCACGCACTCACTTGGTAAGGTGGTGACTCGGTACTCGTACAGCACTTCGTTACTCTTAAAACAATTTTCCTCGGACAAAACCTAGTATCATTACCACTAGAGTTTAGTCTAATATTCACCGAGACTAATTAATAGTCTAGCTATTATTACTATTATATAAGCGTTAAACGATACTTATATAACTCATAATAATAGCCCAAGTACTTATCATAAGGTCCTAATAACATTACTATAATTAATTAGAAGCTATATTAAAAATAACGTAGGCGTAACTCACTTACAGCGAAGTTTTCACAAAACCGGGCTTCGTTGGAGCAGCGTTCCCGAGCTGAAAGGCTCTTTTCTCGGAGCCGTCGGGTGCTCCGGGGCTTCCGCCTCTATTTATAGGTTGAATTCCTGATAGAGAGAGAGAGAGAGAGAGAGAGAGAGAGAGTTTAAAGAGAGAAAGAAGTGGGGAAAGGTGTGGGAAATGGAGGAGCCCGACACCTCTATTTATAGGTTGAATTCCTGATAGACTCGCCGAGTAGGAGGACCTACTCGCCGAGTTGGGGCATGTGGCAGCCTTCTGGTGGTGCCACGTGTCCAATTCTGGTGGTGCTACATCACCCCTATCGCGTATCAGCCTTTAAAATTAGAAAAATCATAAGTCTCGTATACGAGCTCTGTTTTCGATGTTCTTTTTTTCAACGGTAGGTAAAATCAAGATCTACAACTTTCATTTAGACTTTGTCGGCTAATTCTTGACCGATCTCAAATTTAACAGTAGGAGGCCTTTAGACTTTTAAATGACCGGGAAGAATTCGTAACTATTTCATACGGACTCCGTTTTCATGTATCTTTTTACCGTTGAGTTCCTATTAATGAGATCTTCAACTCTCATTTAGGTCGCTTAAGCCAAAAACCGCTCGAACTAAAATTCGAGTTTCGGGTCGTGCACTGCTAAGCCGAATCTTAGAAAAATCATAACTTCCTCATACGAAGTCAGATTTGGGCGTTCTTTTTTTGTATGTTGTTGGTTTAACATATACTACAACTTTCGTTTAGATTTCTATGGCTAATAGATTTACGCTTCCCGGTGTCGTGCCGGTTTTGCTGTAAAACTTCGACGGGCCATAACTTCTTCGTTATAACTCGGATTTCGGCGTTCTTTATATGTACGGAAACATTGAGACATATTCTACAACTTGGTTAAGACTATTTATTATAAATAATATTTTGCCAAAAAGTCATTTTCGACAGTTATTGCTTCTAAATTGACTAGCCCGGATCTGCGGCTTACAATTATCCCCCCCTTAGGATGATTACGTCTCGGAATCATCAATGAAACATGGCAGTATAATGACTCCATATGTTATCTCTTCATCCTAGGTAATAACTGTACCTTCTATGTTGCTTCGAACGAGTATCTAACTCTTGGACTCCTTGACTGCAGGCGGTGCTCGGTCTTGCACCTGCTCGTTAGACTTTCAATCATGACCTTCGCATCATAACCTCATTCTTTATCAGATACTCCTTCTTCTTCTTAACAAACTTACGATAACTTAATTTGATTACTACAATTGACCGATGTGTCATATTCTAATGACCTATCATCGTATGTAGCAACGCTTAGACTCAGGTCTCTTAAAGTCAAATTCCGGAATGGAATATGCTTTCCTTCATGGTCTAATGTGATATAATCACATTTTAACATGTAGCATTTCTAGCTACCAACTTCTTTAACAACGAGTGCGATACTTCTATTGATCGCGTTGATTTCAATCGTTTGGTTTAAGTTGAGCGCTACATCAAACTTGGTTCTCTGAACCACGTAACCTACTCATCGTAGTCAGACTCAATGTGATATGACCACTAGGGTCGGGATAACAACAATCTTCTTAGTCATTACCAAAACAATGGTAACGACATACTTGAATAAAACGAAATCAATTACTAGCTTCTTGGTAACCTTGTGACTTTCCCTGATCCAAGTGTGAGTCCTGTGCTTCCGGTAGTATAGGCCTCTACTACCATTCACACCTACTCATACTCGTTCCAAGTTTTATCTCGTAGTTTTCCAAGTCATTATCACAACAAAACAATTTTAACACATAAAAATGTGTCCAAACAATTAGAAAAATTTCCCTTAGACTCTACTAGGACTTCTTCTATGCGTATCTTCAATCATCAATTCTGCTTCAACTTGGTTGGTGATGGAAATTCCAGATGATAGGAAAACTTTAGGAATTACATCAATCGTTCTATCATCCTACCAATCAAATGTGTACATTCAGATGTACCGTACTTCTCTAGACGTACTGCTATTTTATCAGACGTATTCTAAAGGCAAGATACCTCTCTTATGTTATCTTCCGATAGGTATCATTCACTATCGTAAGCCATCTCATTTCCTCTATTTTCTCAATCTATCATGGTTCGCATCACTTCCTGAACTTCTACCATTGTGATTGGTTCGGGTGCAGGCGCAACGACAGATGCATGACCCATCACATTCTTAGGCTCAGGCTGTCATCTTCCTCGGATATTTCCTTAGTCTGTCTTCACCATGAAGTTTTGTACACCCAAGCAGACGTTCGGTGTACCGAGGTGAGAATTTTAAGATAGGAAAGATTTTATTTACGATAGACGTATAGATCTCCTTGTCACACCGAAAAGTTATATGCCAATTCTAATACCGTAATCAAACGTTTAGAAATTTGAACACATAAAATTTCCAGATCCGGTCGGCAACAGACCATAGATTCGAACAAATAATAGCACATAAGGCATCTTTATAGCAATAACATAAAACATTTTAGGCATCTTTCCTAAAATAAACTAGTGCTTGTGTCTAAAATATAGCATACATTCATCTCACAATCATCGCTTAGCATTCTAAGTTTAAGTCTAGAAATTACCTACAAATTCCTAGTTCGATTAAACTAATGCTCTGATACCAACTGTGACATCCCCATTTTCGCGGCCAGAAAAGACCGATTTTGTTTATGCTTTATAAAAATCAGAGTGCCTCTTTTAATAAAAACGTTGCGGAATTTGTTCCCAGTAAAACATGATAAATACGTTATCAAAGCATTTCCGAAGAAAAGTATTTTTATTCATTTTAAAACATTTGGGATGTCATCGTCAATACAAAAACATAAGTATAAACAGAACTTACATTCAGTATCACTGGTGATTTATATGTCCTTAATATCTCAGTGTAATGTGACTTCATATCAACACCTGTGATATAAATAAATTGAGTGCGTTAGGTTGGAAAACCTGGTGAGTACATAGGGTTTTCAACCTACAATAATATAATTATTATGTTTAAACAATCAAACAATCAACCCAATTACCCATCCCCATTATCTTCTTTACTCTTAAGGACCTATCCTAAGAGTCATCTATCCTGCATTCGTTTATTCCGAAGTCCCTTACATCTAGGGTTATAGGACTGGCACTAAATCCATAGCTGACAATGCTCGTTCGTAAAGCACTAATTCCATAGCTGCTATAGTTTATTCATCGGGTACTAAATCCATAGCTACTAGTGTTTATCTAATAGGTACTAAGTTTAATTCCTAACAAGTACTAAGTCCATAGCTACCAGTGTTTAACTAATAGGTACTAAGTCCATAGCTACCAATTCCTAACAGGTACTAAGTCCATAGCTACTAGTGCTTAACTAATAGGTACTAAGTTCATAGCTACCAATTCCTAATAGGTACTAAATCCATAGCTACCATTGTTTGTTGAATAGGCACTAAGTCCATAGCTGCCAGTGTTATTTATTAGGCACTAAGTCTATAGCTGCTTATGTTTACTCACATCATCTTTTCTCTCCCATCATTCATCTACCCATGTCATCCCCAACATATTTGTATATATAAAATACGTATACAGTTTAAATCATTTAAAACATGTATAAAACGTTCATCCAACATAGACAACAAGTACTCAGATAATATGCACACATAACATGTAGTTTATATAAAATACTTCATATCTATGTGTAAGATGAAAGGGACCACGCACTCACTTGGTAAGGTGGTGACTCGGTACTCGTACAGCACTTCGTTACTCTTAAAACAATTTTCCTCGGACAAAACCTAGTATCATTACCACTAGAGTTTAGTCTAATATTCACCGAGACTAATTAATAGTCTAGCTATTATTACTATTATATAAGCGTTAAACGATACTTATATAACTCATAATAATAGCCCAAGTACTTATCATAAGGTCCTAATAACATTACTATAATTAATTAGAAGCTATATTAAAAATAACGTAGGCGTAAATCACTTACAGCGAAGTTTTCACAAAACCGGGCTTCGTTGGAGCAGCGTTCCCGAGCTGAAAGGCTCTTTTCTCGGAGCCGTCGGGTGCTCCGGGGCTTCCGCCTCTATTTATAGGTTGAATTCCTGATAGAGAGAGAGAGAGAGAGAGTTTAAAGAGAGAAAGAAGTGGGGAAAGGTGTGGGAAATGGAGGAGCCCGACACCTCTATTTATAGGTTGAATTCCTGATAGACTCGCCGAGTAGGAGGACCTACTCGCCGAGTTGGGGCATGTGGCAGCCTTCTGGTGGTGCCACGTGTCCAATTCTGGTGGTGCTACATCACCCCTATCGCGTATCAGCCTTTAAAATTAGAAAAATCATAAGTCTCGTATACGAGCTCTGTTTTCGATGTTCTTTTTTTCAACGGTAGGTAAAATCAAGATCTACAACTTTCATTTAGACTTTGTCGGCTAATTCTTGACCGATCTCAAATTTAACAGTAGGAGGCCTTTAGACTTTTAAATGACCGGGAAGAATTCGTAACTATTTCATACGGACTCCGTTTTCATGTATCTTTTTACCGTTGAGTTCCTATTAATGAGATCTTCAACTCTCATTTAGGTCGCTTAAGCCAAAAACCGCTCGAACTAAAATTCGAGTTTCGGGTCGTGCACTGCTAAGCCGAATCTTAGAAAAATCATAACTTCCTCATACGAAGTCAGATTTGGGCGTTCTTTTTTTGTATGTTCTCGGTTTAACATATAATACAACTTTCTTTTAGATTGATAAGGCTAAAAGTCGCTCCATGGTAAATTTACTATTTACGCTTCCCGGTGTTGTGCCGGTTTTGCCGTAAAACTTCGACGGGCCATAACTTTTTCGTTATAACTCGGATTTCGGTGTTCTTTATATGTACAGAAACCTTGAGACATATTCTACAACTTGGTTAAGAATATTTATTATAAATAATCTTTCGCCAAAAAGTCATTTTCGACACTTATTGCTTCTAAATTGACTAGCCCGGATCTGCGGGCGTTACACGGTATATTAGACATTTTCGGGTGATTTCTAGGATTTGCAAGGTAGCTTACAGGTTGGATTTATCAAGCGAGCTCAGTCATACCCATAACATTTTCCATGTCTCTCAGGTGCGGAAATGTGTGTTTGACAACGAGGCAGTAGTTCTATTATATGATATTCAGTTCGATGAGAGCCTAAACTATGTTGAGAGACCGATGGCTATTCTGGAAAGATAGATGAAGGTTATGTGCAATAAGGAGATACCTTTGGTAAAGGTACAATGGCAGCATCAGAGAGGCTCCGAGTGGACCTGGGAGCCGGAGGCTGAGATGCAGGAGCATTATCTTGAGTTATTCCTCGCAGCTGACTTCAAGGACAAAGTTTAGATCAAGTGGGCAAGAGTTGTAACATCCCGATGATAAAGTATGTTTAATTTTAACCCTATAATTTAAGTATGTTGCATTTTGGTCCTTAAGTTCAAGAAAGTGTGCAAAAAGGGCCCTAGTGGCATTTTTGTAAATTAGCCATAGGGAGTACGCCATGTGTATGCGTGTACTATGAGCGTACTAGGGTTCAACCTAGTATGCTGGGCGTACATCTTCTATGTGGGGCGTATGTTCCATATATGGAAACCCTAATTTTTAGGGTTTAGCTCATATATAAACCCCATTATAGCCTAATTCACCTTGAGAAGAAATTCCAAGCTTAAGTGTGTGTGTTTTTGTGCATTGAAGAACAAGGAAAGAAGTAGAGTTGATCTTGGAGGAGTGAAACACTTTAGATCTGGGATTTCTACTTCATTTGCAACCTTTTGAAGGTATAAAGATTGTAATTTTACCCCTGCATCATATAGATCTAGAAATGGTTGTTTTAATGATACTTTTTTGTCCCAAAATGTAATATCTTGAGTATGGCATGTTCTTGATTCATTAAGTTGTATTTTTAGACCTTAGTAGTGGACTTAAGTCATAAATAGAGTCCCAATAGGTGGTTTTGTCCTATGCATGTTGTGGAGAGTCTTAAGGCATTAATGAATATTGGATACAGGTGCCACAACTCACATGTATGCACAGTTATCCTATATTGACAATTCTACACCTATATCCACTCACACTCCCATATTTTTACTTGATGGTTCTATTAAATCTGTAACCATACTAGTTCAATCATTCTTAATTCTTGCTTGATACTCACAAATGTTCTATATGTTCCTAAATTCACATGCAATCCTTTATCTTTAAATGCTTTAGCAACTTTCGCTCTTGTTGCTTTCGTTTTTCTTCCTACATATTGTCTTTTACAAGACCTTCAAACTACTAAAATTGTTTTAGATAATTCCAGTTTCAATTCTACCATTATAGAGTCTTTTTTTGCTACCAATTTGTGTAATAATGTTAAAGCTAAAAATAATAATAGCTATTATGTATGGCATAAAAGACTGGGTCACAGTTATGAGTCTGTATTGATTCATTTGAGTTTTATACCAATGAACGCTATCAATGAAATGTCTCCTTGTGTTCCATGCCATCTAGCAAAACAACAAAGTTTTCTTGTTCCAAATAGTAACTCTTCTACTATTTCTATTCTTCAGCTCATTCATGTGGATCTTTGGGGTCCATATAACTCCCAAACCATTACAAGGGCTTCTTATTTCTTAACCATTGTTTATGACTTTTCAAGGTCAACATGGACATTTCTATTAAGGGACAAACTTTTTTATATTCAACCTTATCCGATTTCTTCAATCATGTTTCTAATCGGTACCAAATAATTGTCAAATTTATAAGAACAGATAATGGAACTGAGTTCGTCAATCATAATTGTCAATAACTTTTCTCTTCTTTAGGAATAGTTCATCAGAGGACTGTTTCCTATTCTCCTTAACAAAATGGAAGAGTGGACATAAAACAACAACATCACAAGTTGCCAGGTCATTATTGTTTTATTCCAAATTACCCATTCATTTTTAGGGTAATGCTATTCTTATGGCTACTTACATCATGAAGATCCTTCCTACTTAAGTGCTTGATTGGGAAACACATTTTTAGAAACTTCAAAATAAAACGCCATCATACAATAATCTCAAAGTAATTGGTTGTTTATGTTTTGCAACCAATACTATCCCTCATAAAACAAAATTTGAACCTAGAGTTTTCATGTGTTGCTTTATTGGTTATAATCATGGTCAAAAAGCTTACAAGTTGTATGATTTGAAAGAAAAGAAGATTATTATATCTAGAGATGTCATGTTCTATGAATCTTTTTTTCCATACTAAATGAAAAGGAAATCATGTTAAGAGAAAACATTGTATTACCAAATATTTTACATGAATATGGGCAAGATTTTGTAGTTCAAACTTAAGATTTTATTCCTTCTCATGATTACAACTTAGGGGATATTGATCTCATCAATAAAAATGAAGGTTTTGAAGCATAATTAGAAGAAGAAACGAGCAGTAAAGAAATTGAAGATTTGTTTTTTGAAAATAACAATAATGCCCATGAAGATCAAAATCTCATAGCAGGAACAAGAGTAAGAAAACAACCATCGTGGCATAAAGATTATGTTATGCATTGTGATACTAACAGTTCATAACCTACCCCACCTCCAAATTCAAAGAAATTTACATCTCCTCATTGCCCTTCTACTTTTCCATATCACCATTCTGCCCTTTTAACCCAAACCTGTAAATGCTTCCTAACATTTTTTTTCATAAATCAAAGAACCATTGATGCTATGAATAAAGAAATTCCAGCTTTGGAAGAAAACCACACTTGGACCATTATACTCTTACCACCGGGTAAAAACCAGTTGGGTCAAAGTTACCTGATGGGGGCAGAGGAGATACAAGGCCAAGCTGGTAGTAAAGGGGTACAATCAAGTTTATGGAATAAATTATCTTAATAGTTTCTCTCCAGTTGCAAAAGTGGTCGCTGTTAGGATTTTATTAGCTTTGTCTCTTTCAAAAAGATGGAATTTACACCAGTTAGAAATCAACAATGCTTTCTTGCATGGTTTTTTGGATGAAGAAGTGTATTTGCATCCACAACAAGGGTATGAGAAGGAAAAGAAAGGAGATGTTTGCAAGCTGAATAAATCACTCTATGGTCTTACACAAGCTAGTAGACAATGACATATAGAGTTTTGTAAATAACTCTTGGATTTTGGATCCCAAAAGTCTTCACATGATCATCTCCTATCCACAAAAAGTGAAAATAAATCAGTCATTGCTTTAGTGGTATATATAGATGGTGTTTTAATAATTGGTCCTAATCAAGACAAAATTAATGAAGTTAAAGATTACTTAAACAATGATTTCATAATAAAAGACTTTGGAAATGCTAGTTACTTCTTGGGTATTGAGCTATTAAAAATAGAAGAAGGATTATAATATGTTCCTGATATACATAATCTGAATTTGGATTAATTGGAACTAAACCAACATCAACACTATCAATCAAGAACATGCATTAAAGTACAAAAGGAGTGGTTATGAAGGAACCAGAGAAGTACAAAAAAATTAGTTGGAAAATTATTATATTTGAACTTTACAAGACCAAATATAAGCCATGTTGTTCAATAATTAAGCTAGATCTTGCATTAACCAACAAATACACATTGGAAAGCTACATTGTAGGTGCTAAAATGCTTGAAAGGAACTCATTCTAAGGGGTTCTTTTTTATAAAAAAAAAAAACTTTAGACATAACTATTTCAGCCTATAGTGACTCTGTGTGGACTTCATACAAAGATACTAAAAGGTCACTAATAGGATATTCCATATTTCTTGGGTCTTCTTTAATTTCATGGAAGACTAAGAAACACAAGATATTGTCTAGATCATTATGTGAAACAAAATACAAGAGCTTAGCAATAATAGTTTGTGAGCTATTGTGGATCAGCTACATCCTTAGGGATAAAGATCAAGATAAATATTCATGTGACATTATGGTGTAATAATAAGGAAACAATCCATATTACAGAAAAGGGAAAATATCATAAAAGCCACAACATTTCATGAGTAATTGAAAAAAACTCTATTATTATTTTTTTTGTTGGCGCTGGCCATAAATGTTAGGCTTTAGGTCATTTTTGGTCACTTAACTTTTGGTTTCGAGCTCATTTGGTCAGTTAACTCTTTTTAAGTTTTGAAAGGTCATCAAACTTTTGGCTTTGTTCTCATTTAGTCACTTAACTTTTGGTTTGGTCACATTTAGTCACCTAACTTTTAAAATTGTGCTCATTTGGTCACTAATTTTTTTTTTCAAAAGTTTAGTGATTAAATGAGCACAATTTTAAAAGTTAGGTGACTAAATGAGCACAAATCTAAAAGTTAAGTGACCAAACCAAAAGTTAAGTGACTAAATGAGCACAAAGTCAAAAGTTTGATGACCTTTTAAAACTTAAAAAGATTTAAGTGACCAAATGAGCACAAAACCAAAAGTTAAGTGACAAAAAATGACCTAAACCCTAAATTTTATGCAGAGTTATTACACTAAACCACTTAACGAGTCTCATGGATAACCCTGTTATCTTTTTTTGCCAAATCAGTCCTAAAATGGGGGTTAAAGTTCAAATTTGGTCCCTATAGTTTGCAAAAAAATTATACATGTCTAAAACTCGGTTTTGTGTTTTTTAACTTCTTTATTTTTGTAACACCAGCGAAATTAGGGTCACAATTTAACTTCTATAAAACCATAATTGGGATATACCAAGTGGTAGATACCGTAACAAGGTTTTCGGAACTATAGAGAACACTAAAATCCGAGTTATAACGAAGAAGTTATGACCAATCAAAGATCCACGACAAAACTGACAAAACGTAGTTTAGTGTAAAAAGTGAGTTTAAGATAGACTACTTTTTAGCCTTAATTATCTTAATAAAACTTGTAGATTATGTCTCCACCTTCGCATGGATATAAAGAACGTCGAAAACAGAGCTCGTATGCAAAAGTTATGGCCTTCCGAAGATACAGTTGTCTAAGAGCAGGACGCGTGTCAGAAACCCTAATTTAACTGAACTCACGACTTGAGCATCATTTCTCACGACGTGAGGAGTCAAATCACCACATTTCAGGCCTAGAATGCAGAAGTCAGGTCTACATATAAGACTCATGACGTGAGCCTTAAAACTCACGACGTGAACAGTCTGAATGACCCTTCCAGAGCAAGTTGATGAGTGACGCATGCCATGAGCGAAGCGGGACCAAACTCACGACGTGAGTTATGAAAACTCACGACGTGAGAGTCGAAATCTTGCCTATAAATAAAAATCGAAGCCTTCCGAGTTTGGTTACTCATTCCTATCCTCTCTCCTACTTCTACTCTCTGTTAAGCCCCTCTTAACCACCCCGAAGCCCCGGTGACACTCCTGGAACACGACACAAGGCCCGATGCCCTAAAGTTCCTGAGACACTACTTCTCTCCAGTCAAAGTACTGCCTGCGTGAAGCCCCTGGTTTTATACTCAAGCTCTGAAGGAAGTTCTATACTCCCGAAAATCCCGAGAATCCCGAGATTTCGGCTTTCTCCTGTCGAAGTTCTGCTCGATTATCGACTTTTCATCTTTGAACCTCCACTTCAATCAAGTGAGTTCATACCCCTACAAACACACTTTAAATACGTTTTTAACTGCTTTTAAATACTTTTAAGGGGAATACAAGTAAACATACGGTCAAAATTGTGTGAAAAACATCAATCTTTTGCTATACTTTTCATTATATAACCAATCATATGTGATTTATAACTATCATACGAAAACATTAGCATGCAAAACATCTCACGATACCATTTCCCTTGTGGAATAAAACATGTTTATATAAATATATATAACAAACTATGTTTCAATTATATGTTCATATAACATATCATAAACACGGAACCATTTCATCACAACATTGTTCGTCTCAAAATACGTGACTTAGTTGAGAATATGTGAGTTCATACCCCCTTTTATACACCTTCAAATACTTTATAATGTACTTTTAATACATTTCGAGGGAGAATACAAGTAAACACCCGGTTAACCGCGAGTGAAAACGTGAAAACTCTTGTTATATCTTGCATGCACTAGATTTATACAAAATGCATAGTATCCAGGGTAGCCATCCTTGTTAAACCATTTTATGCATTCAAAGAACTTATGATTTATGCTTTGTCAAACATTGTGAAAGAGGATAAACATTTCATACAAAACTATCACTTTAATACAGACTTAGTTGAGAATCCGTGAGACGATTACATCTTCAATGCTACCTTTTTGTTAAAAGGTGCTACCTAAAGTCTTGTCTATTATAACCAGAGTCTCCCGTTTGGAGAGCGTGTCAAATGTGTATAGATATATACGGGAAGTCATGATCCCGCGCCCTGACTGTTAGCTACAGTTCTTTAGGTGACAGTTTGTCATAAACGTTTCGACGCCTGAAGACCGTCGCCACAGGCATATTATGTTTAGTATGGTTATAAAACTCATCGGATAGACAATTATTATGGTATTCTGATTTTATGATTGAGTAGTTATTAAAACTATTCTTCATCTAACAAGTGTGATCTTCTTATAGCTTTATTATATAAAACTATGCCTCAACCTTTTAAGCATGTCAGTTGCTTGCGATTTTCGGTCTTGGACATTAAAGACTGCCTGTTACTTTAGGAAAATAAGGGATTTTCCTGTATCTAAAACAATCAACTAATAGGAAAATAAGGGATTTTCCTGGTGCAACTATTTACAATTCACAACACAAACATTCATATGCATTTCATACTTTTATAAGAAAATAAGGGATTTTCTTGGAAAACGCACGAACTTTGGAATGACATACATTTTCTCAAAACCGCTTATGAACTCACCAACTTAATTGTTGACACTTTTTCTTTGAAATAACTTGTATTCTCAGGGAACCGCTAAGCAGGTTTGGAAATCATCTTTTGGGGATTAACGTTCTGGCGTTAATGACTTCTTTTGAAACATGTTATTGTATTTATATTTTGAACATGTAACAACTAAGATTATGTAAACACTTTTAAATATTTATATATTTGGTGGTGTTTACTTTCCTTACTATGCAATTGTTATGATACTGAATATGACGTCCTCCGTCCCCAAACGTTTCCGCTGTTCTAGTTTATGGGTGTGACAAGTTTCATTTATTTTTTATTTTTTAGTCAAAACTAAACTTGCTTTTATTATTATTATTATTATTATTATTATTATTATTATTTTTTGTTTTTTTCGTCAATTTGACAACTTCTTTTGATATTTTTCAAAAAAGTGTAAAGTGTATGAATATTTTTTTTTAAATATTTTTCGTATTTTTTTTGTGTTTTTGTATTTTTGTATTTTTGTTACGTTTTATTTTTCTTCAATTTGATGATTTCTTTTGATTTTTTTCTCAAAATGTGTAAAGTGTATGGATATATTAGAGTATATTACAATTTTGGTGTTTGATTTTGTTTTGGTTTTCTATTTTTTTTTTTAATTTGGGTAATTTATGGTTTTTTTAATTTATTTTTATTTTGATTCAGTTTGTGATATTTACGACTTATAATTATTAAAACAGGAAATAATTAAAAAACGAAAATAACATAAAAAAATACGAAAAATAAAAGAAAATAAAAAAACGAAAAAAATATAAAACCAAGTTTAGTTTTGACTAAAAAATAAAAAATAAATGAAAATAAAGAAGATAAAAAATAACATAAAAATGAGTTTTGGATATGTGTTATAAATTTTTGCAAACCATAGGGAACAAATTTGAACTTCAAACCTAATTTTGGAACTGGTTTTGCAAAAAAGATTACAAACTTAACCATTAAACTTGTTAAGTGGGCTACAGTTATAACTCTGCGTAAAATTTGTGGCCAGAGCCAATAAAAAAATAATATGGCTTTTTCCAATTAGGTGTGAAAATGTTATGGTTGTTATGGTATTTGCCATATAGAAAATCATGTCTTTCATGAAAGGACTAAACATCTTGGTATTGATTGTCATTTGGTCCGTGATCAATATAAGATGGGATTTGCTAGACCAAACCACATTTCAATAAAGGAGCAGGCTATTGATATTTTTTCAAAGGCATTATGTCAACCACAATTTTAGAATTTATTGTTCAAGTTAAACCTTGGAGGCATTCACAAAGGTTTAACTTGAGGGGGGAATATAACTTGAGGGGGTAATATTAAGACTCAGATCATTTAACAAGTTTCAATTCAGCTTAGTTTGTTACACCATAGTTAGTTTAACCAATGTAGAGTTAGTTTAACTATAGTTGTTAGAAGTTAGTTAGGTCTCGTTTGATAGTTGTTGTCTAGGAAAGTGTTGTATGGTAATGTGTTGCCTGGGAAAGTTTTTTGATTGGGAAAAACCATGTTGTTTGATTGTATATTTGACTGACTGTGCTGAATGATGAAAAATGACCATAGTACCCTAATGTTATATACTGTGATGGATGAAATTGTTGAATAATTATAAGAATTCAAATTGTCATATAAAATCAAAATTACACAATAATCATTTAAAAATCCAAATACAAAATGTCATACAAAGTAATTAAACTTCAATCAATTAAAATCTAAATAGAATGTGGATTAGGTTGTTTGTAGTTTATTGTTTTTCAAGTTGATGTTACATTGTTATTCTTTCTAGCAATTTTAGTTTTTTTTTTTTTATATAACCCAACGTGTAATTCTTGACCCGATTTATGTCTGATAGTGGTGGGATGAATGAGATTTTTTTTTAATAAATTAGGATGGTAGTTGTGTTTTAAAAAAAAAAATTAATCCAATAAAAATGAATTTAAAAAATTAACTAAAAGAAATTAATAATCCAGTAAAATAATATTTATTACTCTATAAATATTATATATTATAAATAATATTTATTAATATATAATAATCCAATAAAAAAGAATTAATCCATAAAAAGGAAATTTAAAAAAATTATTTAAAATAAATTAATAATCCAATAAAATAATATTTATTAATACATAAATATTATATATTAAAAATAATATTTCTTAATATATAATAATCCATTAAAAAGTAATAATCTAATAAAAAATAATTTTTAAAAAGTTATTTACAAAAAATTAATAATCCAAGAAAGAAAGAAAGATGGGAGGTTTGGGCACAATAGTCTTTCCAGCCCATTGAACCAGAAAAATATGGTTTTGGTGTTTTTCTGGTAAAGACATATCTTACCGAGAAACATATCTTACCGAAAAAGACATTTTTTTGCGCAAATCAAACAGTCTTTCAAGTCCATTCGATCAAAAAGATCTGTTTGAATCTGAAAATATTTCTATCAAACGAGGTCTTAGAGTTAACATGCTTAGCTTTTAAACCCAGTATATATTATGTGTAATTCTTTATTCAACCAATAACATTACACATCAACATGAATATGATGTGTTGAAATGGGATTCAAAATGCTTTACTATACACTAAAGATATAAGGGAAAATACCGTAAATAGTCAAAAAATGGGGGGTATTTTCAAACAATAGACATAAAAATGAACTTTTCCGAATATAGATATGCATTCCATGGAGGTAGCTCCGCAGAGCTCTGCGGAATCTACTGTAGCTCCGCGGGATGGCAAAATCATAAATAAATCAATGTATTAAAAAAAAACACTAAAGATCCATTCCTCGGAGCTACCTCCATGGAATGAGTTCATTCCTCGAAGGTAGGTCCGCGGAATGGATCTTTAGGTTTTTTTTTTTTTTTTCACATCGATTCTTCTTGGTTTATTGATCATTTCCCAAACTAATTATTTTTAAGAGAAGATTATCATACTGTTATAATCTTTACTTGAAAATAATTAGTTGAGGAATTAATATAAACCCCGAAGAATTGATGTGAAAAAAAAAAAAAAAAAAAAAAAACTCAAGATCCATTCCGCGGAGGGTCCTCCTCCGCAGATAGCTGGAAAAATCAAATTTTATGACTAAATTTAATAATTCACGCCCATTTTTTGTCTATTTGTGGTATTTTCCCAAGATATAATCTAATACTCTTACTTTTAGTTTCACTGAAGGAACTTGGCTGTTTTGGGATAAGCACAGGAAGATCATGATCACAGTGAATGAAGAGTACGCTATTAGAATATTGGCATGAATCTCTATCATGCATAAATACCATAATGTCTTCAAACTTAAGAACGACTTATGGAGAAAAATTATGTATGTATTTGAGTAATACACATCTAGATCAGCTTCACCAGAAAATCAAGCCTTAAAGAGTGTCTAGCTAGGACTTTTAAGTTTACTTTGCATTTGCTGATTACTTACACACACCGCATAAAAAATAATAATAAGCATGTTTGCAATGAGTTCAGTAATACCAAAAGAATATTACACACGATAAATGCTTTCTCATGATGCTTCGATCCATTCTATGTGTGATCACCTTGTTTATCAAAGGTTCTACAACCATACGAACTGAAGGGAAAAACGAGTACACTGCAAAACTAACTACATTCATTTGGCAAAAAAAAATTAACTCGAATGAATCTTTGAGTATACAAACAACAAAAGTATTCTAAATGCAAAGAAATCAAGCACACAAAAAAGACGTTCAACTCTTTCATAGAAAAAGCTCTCAAGATGAGAGTTAAAACCACTGGACCCTTAAACTACTTCATTTCCACTACTACAATACCATTGATCCTTTTCAAATAAATAATCAATGATGTATGGAATCAAATTAAGTTAAACAAAGACGAAAATTTTATCACCAAATGACCAAATAAAAGTTTATGTATTCAACATTTGTTTCTTTGCCACTCTCACGTGAATAAACTAATCTACAACCAAATAAAGCCACCGAATACAACATGATATACATCTTCTACCAGGCTCTTTATTTATCTCCAATCCATCAGGTACAATAATAGTTTCTGCAGAAACAATCATCATAATATTTGACACTATTGTTTTAAGAAAACAGTTGTCACTGAAATAGCCTTTTAATTAGCATAGGTAGAGATCCATCTTGGTGGTATAGATTCCGTAAATGTTTTACTATTAATGAGAGCCGATGGTTTGCAAAATCCGATAAATACAAAAAATAAACTTATGAATTGCAAACTATATACTGAATGAAAGGAAATTAACAATTTCATGGCTAGCAAACCCCATTATATTCAAGAAAAAAACAACCCATTACTTGTAAACTCCTTATCATTACACCAATATTGAAGACAAACAAGCAACAACTAACGTACATGGTAAAACTAATTCTTAAAAAACTATATTCATCCGGGCTTAGAAACTAAATTAAATGCAAGAACATTAGCAATAGCAACATAACTCATAAATTGCAAACTTTAACCGAATTCAAGAAAATCAACAATTCATGAATTGCAAACTTTACTATATATAAGAAAAACAACAATTTATGACTTGCAAACTCTGCCGAATAAAAAAAATCAAAAACTCATGTCTTGCACACACCACTGAATATAAAAAATAACAACTTGTGACGTGCAAACTCTACTAAATAAAAGAAAAACTAACAACTCATGACTTGCAAACTCCGCTGAACGCAAGAAAATCAACAACTCATGACTTGCAAACTCCGCTGAATTATAAAAAATCAACAACTAATGACTTGCAAACTCCGCTGAATGCAAGAAAATCAATGACCCCCAATTACATTATGACTACAAAAGTCAAATGAAATGAAGCATTGATTCATAGTGTTGATATTTTCCACTCAACCGGAGTGTCTTCTTCCTTACTTTTAGAATCACCATTCTCCTTGGAGGTTATTATTCTACCATGGATGACACCCTCCATACCATGGCTGTTTATATGACACATCATCTGTTCCAGACACCAACAATTATCGATTTCACCCGTGAGCTTAATTGAAAGAAAGCTGGTAATCAACGAAAGAAAGGTAGGCAGATTGTGGCCATATAAACCCGGGTGAGAATTAAAACCCTGCTTAATCTCCGGTTTATCCGAATTCAAAAAGTGAAAAGGGGTTTGTTCACCCAAACGGAAAGTAACAAATAAACCCAGATCAGAAATGAAAAGAGGGGTTTCAATCACAATAGATCTGATTAAAACCATTAGATCTGAAGCTCATAAGAACAACAGATCTGAGGAAAAGCATCCGATACTAGTTTATCTCCTAAATCTTTCGAAAATGTAAACGTTTCACATACGACCTTGTAATGAAAACCTTCTATATATACTAGGTTTACACAGAAAATAGAACCAATTAAGGTCTTTACGTACTGCTCAAAGAAATATAGATACCTCAATCAAGTAACTGTGAAAAACCATTAGATCGGAAGGTCACAGGTACAGTAGATCTGATGAAAAGCATCTAGTACTAGGTTTGCCGTCGGCCTTTCTTTTCTTAACACTATAGATCTGACGGTAAGACATCGTACATCGTAGCCTTTAAATATTACTCAAAGTAGTATAAATATTTCACACAAGTCCCTATGTTATTGCAAATAAGTATATGAGATTTTGAAGTCACAGTTAGCCCTTAAATCTTTTCAAAATGAATCTAAAGTGGTCTTGAAGTTTTTAAATATTACATTTTAAGTCTAGTTACACTAAATTTTTATATAGTTTTGGACAAATATAACCCCAAACTAAGATCCAAAATAATTTGATCATGGCAAATGGTTTTCGTTCATATATGTACTTAATAACTTTTAAAGAAACTCTTTTATGCGGAGGCGAAGCTACGCGTTTCAAGGGTATTCATGGACACCCCTTGATTTGGTAATTTTTTATAGATTATATAGTATATGTGAGATGGACACATGTGATATCATGAACTCGACACTCGTTGATTTGGTAATTTTTTATAGATTATATGGTAGATCATGCCAAAAGGTGTTCGTGGACACCTGTGGCAACTAGCAACGCAAATAAAGAGATGATTTATAACAATCTTTGGGATTTTTAAAGAGAAAATTTCTATGAGCGTGATTTTTTTTATGATTAAAAATAGGAAGGTTAGAAGGTATTTAACAAAAATAAAATCTTTCTATAGATATCATAATCTATTTATAATAATTCCAAATTTGTCAATATAAGAAAATTGAGAAGCTAATCTTGAAAAAAAAAGGATGAAAACCTAATTAAACAAAAAAATACTTTTTTTTTGCGTCACCGACGTTGTTGAACCAATCTCCGCTCCGATTTCTTTGTCGGCACCACCTCGGTGTCATCCTACAGCTTGGTACACATCTCCTACACCTGATCAATTCTACCATTTCATTGGATCGGAGACGACTTCCTCCTCCCGTGTCTTTTATTTTGAGGTCTTATTTTGACACTCTCATTTTATGTATCTTTTAGAATTTAGTCATTTAATGTCTTCTGGTAAAATAAACCAATTGTTGCTATAGCCTATTACCTATTGGTCAAAGTCAAGAAACTAAAAAGTAGTGCAACACTTTTCGTAATTAACTAGACATATATCTAACAAAAATTTATAACTTTTGATCAATCAACAAATGTTATGTTATATGATTTTAGATTTAATTATTTAGTTTGGAGTAAAATAGTAAAAATCAAAAATTTAAAATAGTTTTAAAATGTAAATATTTTATTGATTTAGTTTGTATATGATGTTAGCTGTTTTTAATTTGGTTCATTGTTATATTACAGTTGCATTAAGTTGATTATTGACAACCCGACCCGATCACCAAAATTTTATAAGTCGTTTATTTTGATACGTCGTTCAATTTGGACACATGTGAATTTGAATTCTGGATTCGTCACTGCTTTTATGTTAATGTTAGATTTTATCATTGTAAATATATGCTTGAAATTTAATTTTAAAAAAGCTCTCATTTTCTCATTAAATTAATCCATGATTTGTAGACCATGGGATAAGTACACATATTAAGCCACTTAATGATTTATTTTCCAATAGTTTTGTTATTAATGGATTTAGGTGTTGCTTGGTTTTCAAGAGCAAATAGGTTTTCATTTTTTGGACCATATTTGCATAATATTTACAAAATAAGAGGTAGACCAAACTTTTGTAGTTTACAAGAAAAAAAACTGTTTGTTTTGTAAAGTCTACATACTGCTAAAACTAAGGTTTAATTAAACCTTTATTTTTAAATGTGTTCTGCATAAGCTCCAACGTCTTATCTCTATCAATTATAAATCCTTAACTTGTTTCTTCAATTCAGCATTTTCATTATTCATTTCTTTCCTAAATTTGCATAATGCTTTTTTACTTTCCAAATTTTGTCCCTAGAGAGTCTCAAAGCAGTCTTTCAATGTTTTTGATAAGTTCTTCATTTTATAATCAATCTTGATTACCTTTCAAAGTTGTCATCAAATCATCATTCAAATCCTATACACAAAAAACATCAACACAACAATTATGATCACTTTCGCTGCTTGGATCAACATTTGGTTTCACGTGACATGATTACATCAGTTCCTCTTCATTTTGCTCAGTGTGTGAGGTAACATTGTTTACATCTTGAACCTGAGAGTTTCAATATCTTCATCTACAATTTTGTATGCCTCATTATCTCATTAATCAATACTAAAAGCAGAAGCAAATGTTTGTAAGCTTATTGTGATACAAATGACAATGAAAGTATGAAAAAAAAAATATTAGTTTACCGCATTTTTTAATGGATCATTGTTAGCTTCATCATTGTCAACACCCAAAAAGTCAAATAAAGACCCATGTTCATAAATAATCGAATAATTTCTCCCTTCAACTCCATAATTCGATCTCTATATCAAAGCCATTGTGTCATCTTCAACTTCAGGGAGTGTATATTTTAACCCTTCTTGAATGGGCACTCATTATCCAAATCAACATTTCCTTTACCATCCTCACTATGAAGACCAGAATATAACATATCAGCTTGTTCATTTTGTGGAGAAGTAAATTGGACAAAATCATATATTAAAGTATCAAAAAGAGGAGACTCATGTATTTTATTTTAGGTATTTTCAATCTGCTTTGGTTCTTGATTGGAAAGAACATTAAAATTATCATACACATTAAAACTACCCCACTGTTACTTTAGGAAATGTTATACTTCAAACTATCTGAAGTTTTTTTTTTAAAATGGAAGTTTTATATGTTTTAATTAATTTAGAAATATGGGTGTTATAATTTGGTACCAGGACCATTATTTTAGTGAATTAGGATGGATTAACTATTCTAGACTTCAACTATTACCATAGAGTTTCATAATATAAGAGTCACTAATATTATGCTTATTTAGACTACTTGGAAATGTGTACTTTCTATTAGTCAATAATTAAATTGATCTCTTTCCTAGACAATGAGGAGGACAAGGAATGGAAAAGGCTCTAAGAGGCTAGTCATGGGTCAAATAAGTAGACAACAATATCCATGGTCGTCGTCAGCAGAATGGTCTATTTAGGAATATAATTCCAATGTCTTGTCATTTATAATCTGTCCAACTTGTAAATATCCTTTGTGTTTAAGTGGGGAGCACAATATTGGTGATTGACCAAAGTTATCCATGCAAGTGTGTATGTGCTGATAAACAATATTAAATTTTCTTCATCATGTTTGATCCTAAAAGTTTTGTTTTATTATAATCTATTTATTACATTTTTGTTTTTATTTAAATTTGTACATACTTTCTCTGTTATGCACAAATTTAGGGGGAGAAATTACCAATAAAAAATTAAATATATATATATATATATATATATATATATATATATATATATATATATATATATATATATATATATATATATATATAATTTAAAATGAGTGTTTAGTTTTATTTTTTATCTTTGTTTTGGTCTTTGAAATGTAATATCGAAAGAATTTTTTATTAAAAACATGTATTTTATTCTTGGGCCGAAATACTTTGGTGGGCCATCTGGGTCGAGATCATTTAAGAGCATATATAAATGTCGTCTTCGACTGATTAGGGTTTCCCATCAATAAACCACAATCCTCCATTGTTGTCTTCTCTCAAAGTTTGTTTCGAGTTTTCCTGAAAAATCTGTCTTTTTCAGTGTTTGTGTTACAAATTCGTTGGTGAATCAGGTAGATTATTGATTTTCAATCGTGGAAATGGCATTTACGTTGTTCTTGGTGTATTTGTTTTCCACAGATTTGCAGGTTTTGAATTGTTTTGACGAGTTTTTCCGACGAACGGCGATTGGAACAGGATCCAATGAAGATCCGGGTTGTCGATCGAAATCAGTGTTCTCGGCCGAAATCTCAAATTTGACCGAAATCACTATGTTTTGACTGAAATCAACATTTTTTTTTACCAAAATTTGAATTTTTGAGAAAATAAAATTTCAATTTTAATTTTTATTATTCTCACTTGGCTCATTTGGTGCAGATAAATGGCAGACCAGTTGAGGTTTGTTGATTCTAGAGAATATCGTTGGATATCTCTTTGATCCACCTGTCGCGCATAATGAATTCAAATCCATGATCGTGGGTTTGAACAATTGCAGAATTTCCCACGCTCCACGTGTCAATCCAGTCATACGCAAGGACATGATTAATGATTTTTGGAGGAATGCATCGTTCAACTGTGCAGGAGTGGATGGTGTTGGTGCTATTGAATCTTCTGTGAAAGGCAAGCAAATCATTATTACAAAGAAAGTCATTCGGGATGTGCTTCAATTCGGAGATCAACCTGCTTTCCCAACAGATCTCCCTGCTGTCAAGATCACATAAGTATTAAAAAGGATGAATTACGAAGGAATTTTTCCTCCAACAGTCAAGAAGCTACTTCCCCCTTATTGGAGATTTTTGGCCCATACTTTTGTTAGCTGCAGGAGTGGATGGTGCTGGTGCTATTGAATCTTATGTGAAAGACAAGCAAATCATTATTACAAAGAAAGTCATTTGGGATGTGCTTCAGTTCGGAGATCCTCCTGCTTTCCCAACAGATCTCCCTGCTGTCAAGATCACATAAGTATTAAAAAGGATGAATTACGAAGGAATTTTTCCTCCAACAGTCAAGAAGCTACTCCCCCCTTATTGGAGATTTTTGGTCCATACTTTTGTTAGCTGCATTTCTGGAAGAAAGGGCGGGTCGGATGAGATAAGCCAAACAGAAACATCAACCTTTGTTGCACTAACAGTGGACTGGGAGTACAATTTCTCAAAATTTGTTTTTAACGAAATGAGGGGCAACCTTTCTTGGAAAAAATGATCTTTTCTTGATGTAGCCTTGGTTTTTACAAATGATCTTTGATGACATGCATCCCGAGCTGGAAAGGACCGCTGATACTCTTGATGTCAAGTCACTGGGTCCAAACACCTTTGGACTCATGAAACAAGTATGAAAAGCGTCAAAGGTTGTTTTCAAGGGAACAAAAGAACTGGTGAAATTTGGAAAATCCGTAGAGACAGAAGGTGTTGAAACTGTTGGTACTCCAATTGCTATGGAGGCCGAGGAACATGTGGTGCCATCAAAATCAAATCTCAGTTTTTCATTTGAGGTTTCTGATGATGAGGATGATGATGATGATGATGATGATGATGATGATGATGATGATGATGAGGAGGAGGAGGAGGATGTTTTTGTGTTTGAACCATCGAAGGAGCCAGTCAATGAGGTTGTGATTTCTCTAGCTAGGACAGAGAAAGAAATCAACATTTTCAAGCAACCAAATGTTCCAACACGAACATATGGAAGCCCTTATCTAAAAATTTCATCCAACTGCGAGGAAGCCACACCAAGCAGTTCTTGTTACTACTGAATCTCCATCTGGGAGTGATAAAGACGATTCAAATACCTCCCTGATGCCAAGAAAGCGAAGATGTAAAGATCCAAGGCCGAGAATGCTTATTATTGAACCAATACAACAACCAAATTCTAATGTTGAACCAACCCGGGTTAATCAAGATGATCAAAGCCCACCTTTTGATGAAGTCTTCTTAGCTAATAAGGAAACTTTTGCCTCAAGAAGCTCTTCTGCCCCACCACCTCCAGAGTCCAGAGCACGATTCTTCATCTGTCAAGTTAGCCAAGCTACTTGCTTTTCTAGACTCTATTCCCCAGTCAAGAGGAAAGGGAATATCTATTGGCTCAGAGCAAAGAGGTGGTGAATACTCTCAACAAACCATTTATGAGCTCAAACAAGAGATTGTAATTTTGAAGCAAGAGTCCATTGAGAAAGACTTATTGATTGGCAATTTGGATGTGAGAGTTTCTGAGCTTGAAAAAGAAAATTCTCAAAAGAGTAAGGCCCCGTTTGATAGTTGCTGATTGAGAAAGTACTGACTAGGAAAGGTCTGTCTGGGTAAGAAATCCTGACTTAGTAAGAAATAATGTTGTTTTATTGTACGTTTGACTGAATGTGTTGAGTGATGATAAATGACCATTTTACCCTGCTGTTATATATAGTGATGGATGAAGTTGCTGAATAATTATAAAAACATACAGATTGTCATACAAAATGTAAATTACACACAAGTCATTTAAAAATACAACTAAAAATTGTCATACAAAATGTAAATTAAACATAAATCATTTAATATCTAAATAAAAGTAGGTGAAAGTAGTTGATTTGCAATCTGATCACGCAAAACACACATATAATGAACAGCTTCTAGACCCCATTCTATGCCTTGTATATTTTCTCTATCAATTCCCTCACCTTGGATGTCCGGAGTAACCATAGTCTCCTCCTCAAAATTTGTAAACAAGTCATCTTCTATATTGTATTTCTTTCTAAAATTATGGACCGCAAAATAAGCAATGACTATGTCTCCTTGCACTGTAAAGGATAAGGAGCCATTTCTTTTAAGATTGGGAATCTCGCCTTCAATACACCATAAGCACGCTCAATAATATTTCTAAATTGTGCATGAGCATAATTGAACCTTTCTTCTCTAGTTAAAGGTCTGCCTCTTCGAAAATCGGCTAACTAATACCTAGTATTAAGGTATGGAGCCATATACCCACGAGTGTTTGTATATGCGTCATCACAAAGGTAATATTTATCTGCAAATGAGTGTGACACATATTACATAAAGAAGATAGATAATAAAATTTATATAAAGATTACAAACCTGGTGGAGGAAATGGAAATCTAGAAGTTGAATTGAATTCAAATCCTTTACACTAAAAACATCAACACAACAATTATGATTACTTTAGCTGCTTGGATCAATATTTTGTTTCACAGGACATGATTACATATGTTCCTGTTCATTTTGCTCAGTGTGAGATAACATTTTTTACATCTTGAACCTGAGAGTTTTAATATCTTTATCTACAGTTTTGTATGCCTCATTATCTGATTCATCAACACTAAAAGCAACCCAATCAAATGTTTAACCTTATTGCAATACAAATGACAATGAAAGTATGATATATATATATATATATATATATATATATATATATATATATATGTGTGTGTGTGTGTGTATATATATATACATATATATTAGTTTACTTACATTTTTAATGGATCATTGTCACATTCATCAATGTCAACATCTAAAAAGTCAAATAAAGACCCATGTTCATAAATAATCAAATCATTTCTCCCTTTAACTCCACAATTTGATGTTTATATCAAAGTCATTGCATCATCCTCAACTTCAAGGAGTGGACATTTTAACCCTTCTTGAATGCACTCACACTCATTATCCAAATCAATAGTTCCTTTACCATCCTCACTATGAAGACCAAAATATATAACAGATAAATTTGTTCATTATATGGAGAAGTAAATTGGACAAAAGCATATATTGAAGTATCAAAAGATGAGATTCATGTATTTTCTTTTGGGTATTTTCATTCTATAGAAAGAACGCTAAAACTATCCTACACATTAAAACTCCCCCACTATTACTTTTGGAAATGTTATACTTTAAATTGTTTGAAGTTTTTTTTAAAAGAATGGAAGTTTTATATGTTTTAAATAATTTTGAAATATGCATATTATAATTTGCCATCATAGCCATTATTTAAGTGAATTATGATGGATTGACTAATACAGAATTATGGGTTGTTTGACAGGATCTGGATTTTTAAGATTTGAATTTTTAAGAGGTTTGAATTTCTAAGAGGGTCTGAAATTTTAAGAGTTGAATGTTTAACATGTTGTTTGGTTGAGAACTCTGAATTGTTGTGATGAATTATAAAAATGACCATGTTACCCTTCTGTTTATTTTTTATTGAATTCAAGTGTTTGTTTATAAAATAACATAATCAATTTCTTAAATAATTATAAAAAAAAATTATAAAGACCATATAAAATCGAAATTTAGCATAAACCAAAACTAAATACAAATCCAAATCCAACATAAATATTTTTAAATCCATAAAATCATACTAAAATCCAAATAAAATCCTACAAATTTAATTTGACCCCAATTAATTCGCAATTTGGTCACGCAAATTAGCCATGTATTCGTTGCCTTGTGAACCCCATTTCATATCCTGTATGTTTTTTCCATAATTCTCCCCTCCTTGTGCTTGACCATTATTTGCCCCGAATGTCATAAATAGCTCATCATGAATATTACATTTCCTTATGAAATTATGGACTACAAAACAAGCAATGACTATGTCTCTTTGCACTAAAAAAGGAAAGGGAGTCATTTGCTTTAGGATTAGGAATCTCGCCTTTAAAACACAGTAAGCACGTTCAATAACATTTTTGAGTTGCGCATTTTCATGATTAAAATTTTCTACTTAATGAAACATTGCATAATGTGCTCCAACGTTCTTGACCTAATTCTCACAAATAATTGGATCAATGATTAACCACATGTGCCACTTATCCGCACCTTCACTAAAAAGAGCAACAACAGTAGTGTATCTTGGATCTAATATTCCCCATCCTAACTTCTCCAACTTTTCCATGCACGCACCCAAATTTGAAGAAACATACTTTTCCACAAATATCTTAGCAACTGTGGCAATATCTTCCCCAATTACAAGCAATCTTGAATTTGATGCATCTTTACCTTTATCTTGACTCTTAACTTTACCCTTATCTTTACTCTTGTTTTGACTCTTTGCCATATCTGTAGTATTTTGTTTTTTGATTGAGCGGAGGACTCTTCACTAGGACCTACAGTTTCTTATTTAGTGGAATTGATGTCATCAAATTCATGCAAACTATAGTGGATTGAATCTTGAGTAGGAAGGGTAAGGGTAGAACTTAGCCCCCAACCATGAATGTTTGTCGCAGGCACGCCTTCAAACAATTATGTGCAAAGGTCGGGGTAGGGTAGTGGCATGCGTCTCAAAGAATCCACATGTTTGTTTAAGTGGTTGGAAAAAATATTTTATTATTTAAACATGATAATATATTTTTTTATAAGTAAACAAAATACATCTGTTTCTAGTTCCCATTCTTCTTTGGAAAGATTGAAGGTGTTGGTTGTTGGATTGTACACATTTTCGGTTGGTTTTTTAACTTCAAAAACCACTATAAACAATGCTATGATACTAATCTGTCACACCCCAAAACCATGAACGGTGGAAACGTTCTGGGGCGGAGGACGTCATGTGCAGTATCACAACAATGAAAAGTAGTAAACAAGCAACAACATCATCCATTGCACTAATAATATAATTTTAATACAAGTGTGTTCTGTCAAATTATAATAGACACTAAAGAATAAATCAAAATGAAAGATACGTCTTGAACGAGCACCATCTTCCCTGAACCTTGCATCGGTACCTGTCTATGGTTGACCTGAGGATACAAGTTATTTTGAAAGTGAGTATCAGCTATAAAGCTGGTGAGATCATAAGTATTTTAGTGTCTTAATTTGTATGTAAGTATTTGTATGTATATGAACTGTAAGTGTTGAAAATGTATATGAACTGTAAGTATTGAAAATGTATATGAACTGTAAGTATCAGCTATAAGTCTAGTCTTCTAATTCTATTTACAGGAGTCATACGGGATTCTAAGTTTGTTCACATGACGATGCGATGCTCATAAATCTTGGGCAGTCTCCGTCCTGAAGTTCATATTAGAATTCATACTTGGTTCAACGATCACAATATCGTGTATACGAGTCGTATATAATTAAGATTGAAAAGGTAGTCGAATAACTGATTCTTCTTTAAGCTCATATCCCATCGAGGAAAAAGAAGTTAAAGTGGAACCATCAATTCTAAACCTGTAGAACCTTGATTATATATCACCCCTATGTATACATTCTTCAGTGACAGGTCAACCATATGGATCTTTGGATTTGAACTTGACGTACTGTATGAGTGGTACTTTTGGGATTTCTTTGGAGAGAAAAGAAATATGAGGTACTCCATGCATGAGTACTTCAGCGTTCTGAAGTGACGACTTCGTTAAAAGACGTTTACTGAGAAAGAGATGTACTTATGAAGCTGGTATGGTGCAGATCACATTGAATCTAGTCGTATGGTAATGTCGGAATCATAAAGAAACTTAAAGACATTAGATTTGAACATAAGGCGTTACAAACAAAACACAACCATGAAACCATCGACAGAGTTACAATACTTTAGACTTACTACAAGACTATTGCTGCGAACGAGGTATACTACAGAAGACAAGTATACGCAGCACGAGCATCCCTATACCGACATGATCCCGCAAAAGATAAGACTCTGGTTGCACTAGTTTTGGATGGTTTTATAAGTCTGTTACAACGAAATGCCTAAATTACATTAACGTGGTTCCGGATCAGGTTCTCCTGCAGCTGTGATCCTGAGAATCTTCCTGTATGTGCCAGAGTTCTTTGCTATAGGGCAATCCTTCTTGAAGTGCCCTATTTCACCGCATTGGTGGCATGACTGGCTAGTACTAGCATTTGTGGCGGGAGTGCGGTGTTTGGCCAATGTTATGTGGACACGAGTGCCTTCCTCATTACTCCACCTTGGAAATTGCTTCCTAAAGTGTTCTGCAGGAGTTTCCACTTATTGCTGTGGCATGGCAAGTCTTTGGGATCTCTTGTGTCCTTTCTGGGCTTGACGCTTTCGTTTCCTATTCTCTGCTTTTCGGCTTTGCGAGCCTGCTACTGTTACTATTTGATGACTTCCTGGATTGATATTATGATCGAAATTTTCAACCCCGTCATCAGTATTGCTTGCGCTAATAACGCTACGGTGCGCAAGGACAGCGGTTACGATAGCCACCACGGCAGCTGTAACTGCGGTTTGGAATGTAGCGGCATCCATAGGAAAGGCCGGGGTTTCATTGTTTCACTGGTTGTTTCCGGATGAAGACATGATTCTATAATACAAAAGATAAGGAATCTGTGAGTGATTCTGGTTGACCCTTGATGTACTTCGATTGCTCAAGTAAAGAGTAAGAGTATGTTCTCGAAAGTTCGACCTACATCCCTATGATACAGTCCTAGCACGGAATGGGAGTATGTTCGCGAAGGTTTGACCTACATCCCTATGATGCAGTCCTAGTACTGAGTGGAAGTGCATTTATGAAGGGTTGACCTACATCCTTATGATGCAGTCCTAGTAACGAGTGAAAGTAAGTTCAAACACTGGTCTCAAGACGTTTGTCATTCAAGCCGAGGTATCATGGGGTGGCGAATAACATGAACCAACCACTGAAAAAGACTTGGAGATGTCTCCGGAGCTAAATTACTATAGTCCAATGACTTGACTAAAGCCTGTTTCAGATAGACTCCAATGAAAGTACGATAAGAGTACTTGAATAAAGAATGACATAGAAGTTAGCCGACTGTCAATATCTTTGATATTAATGACGTAATATTCAGGAAAATGACCTTGTAAAAGGTCTTACATCATATCCAGAGAAGATAGTTCTTGACAACATAAAGACCTAACCAAAAGTACTTACGATACAAGATAATTTCATAGAAAATGCCACATCGGGTAAAGACAGAAAAATGATTCCTTTTAATAAGGAAAATAAAGTAAAGCGTCTACTACTGGCGACGGTCATCCCTCTGGTGAACTCTCAGTTCAGCCAGTTGACGTTCCACATCAAGTAGGTGTCTTTCGTACACCCTCTGGCGTACTCGGAGCTCTATAACTTTGGCTCGTGATTCAGCCAATGCTTGCATCAGGGTTTCATGGTTTCTCTCAGATCTCTCACGAGCATCTTCTAGACGAATGGTGCGGAGGGTATGCATTCTCGCATCGGCGACAACTTCGGTGATCTGATGTAGGGCTGTCATGCCTTGAATCTCATTTTGGGCCACTCTGCGGACCAAGATTGGCAAGATTCTGTCTGCTGAGCCCCCATTACTCAGGTCATAGAAGCTTCGGTCATCATTAAATGGCATGGGCTGGTTTTGTCCTTGGTTCTATTTTTCCAAGCATTCCACCCACTCAGGCGTCGGGCCTTGAAAAGTCGGACGAGGGTTAGGAATTTGAAAGGGAGCTGCCTAGGGTAGGTTCTCAACCTCTGGTTCGGAGTTAGCACCGTCCGAAAGATCTTCATCATGGTGATCATTCAAAGGGATAGGATGATCATCCTCTGGCTCTTCTTCAAACCATCCAGCAATGACTTCGTTCGGAAGGTATTCGTTTCCGTGGGGATGGAGTCCAGCCATGTTACCTATGTGAGAATTGGGGTAAGAAAATAATCATTAGACGAACTATCTAGATAATTATTTAGAAAATCTTCATTAGTTACATCACTATTTGTGAAGTGCATACCAGTTATGTGTAATCGAAACAGTATAGGCCTTCGAATAAGTGATCTTAATTCCAAATTCACACATAATAGGGTTAAAGCAAAATTTTCAAAGATTCTAAGTCTATAACATCCTAGTTACATATAGCCTTAGTGTATCCACTTAGCAACTATCAACTTAGTAATGAAGATCCCTGTTTAGTTCTCAAGTATAAAGTACTGATAGTAACACCAAATACCCCTACGGTATTTTAAATTTAATGTTATGTTCTACTGTTCTCATTGTGATATTGTTGGTAAGATTTTAAACTTGTTGCAACCACACAACTACACTTAGGCACATGCTAGTCAATCCTCGGATAATATAGGTGATCAGGCTATATCTTCCCAGTTTTGACCATATGTCTCTAAGTCCACCTGTGTTACTATCCTAGCGACACTGATTTTAGTATGAATGCAGGCACGTATACTTAATTAAATATTTTATTATTTAAAGTATAAACTCTTGGTCAGAGTATTTTAATTCCAATGTATTTATAGTTAGTATATCTTTTATGGGTTGATATACTTAATTCACTATAAACAATGCTCTGATACCAATCTGTCACACCCCAAAACCATGAACGGCGGAAACGTTCTGGGGCGGAGGACGTCATGTGCAGTATCACAACAATGAAAACTAGTAAACAAGCAACAACATCATCCATTGCATTAATAATATAATTTTAATACAAGTGTGTTCTGTCAAATTATAATAGACACTAAAGAATAAATCAAAATGAAAGATGCGTCTAGAACGAGCACCATCTTCCCTGAACCTTGCATCGGTACCTGTCTATGGTTGACCTGAGGATACAAGTTATTTTGAAAGCGAGTATCAGCTATAAAGCTGGTGAGATCATAAGTATTTTAGTGTCTTAATTTGTATGTAAGTATTTATATGTATATGAACTGTAAGTGTTGAAAATGTATATGAACTGTAAGTATTGAAAATGTATATGAACTGTAAGTATTGAAAATGTATATGAATTGTAAGTATTGAAAATGTATATGAACTGTAAGTATAGAAAATGTATATGAACTGTAAGTATTGAAAATGTTTTGTATGATCCTAGGAAGCCCTATGCTTCCTACTAATCATATCCTTCTACCAAGGCATCTAGTATCTGTGTGTGTGGCTCTTGTAAGAGTGTGTATTTTCCCAAATCTGACTATCATTAACCAAAAATATAGTTTCTACATTACCGTGAGTCGTGTGAATGTTCACGAAGTGAATGTAATGGGAAAATGCAATAGTACTATAGTGTAGTGTGGAAATACAACCGTACTAATTACCTTAAGTCTAGGGTAATTTCGTAAGTATTGTAGTATTTGTAATAAGTGACTACCTCTGTACTCCTATTGCCTTATTTGAGGGATAAGGCCTAATGTGATGGCTAGATCCCAGGCTAAACGCTCCCCTGTCAAAGGGATTTTGGGACCTTTACACGATGTCTGCCTGTATGCAAGCCGTGAACATCCACATTACTATGATCATGTATACCCGATATAACTACCACAATGCGTTGTGATTCATCGGTATAGTTAGATCCTGAACTTGTTATATGCTATAGCACCTAGTGATGTATGTCCTATCAAGTATATGTAACCGCACTCATGTAAACGTATATATGTAAACGTACTCATGTAAGCGTAATCATGTAAAACATATATATGTAATAGTATAGTAATGTACTGTAATGTTCTGCATGTGCTAGCTGTAACGTGTGTTCTCTCTCTATCTAGCATGTATAGTAATGTACTGTGTGTACTAGCTGTAATGTATGTTCTCTCTATCTAGCAAGTATTGACTCATGAATGAACTGAATCATTGTATGATATCGCGTTCTAGTAATAGTCCTAGTATCTTCCTAAACTACCCATACGGTAGCTTACTAGTAATGTAACTGGTACGTATGAACATGGATGTGTACCCTTGCTACCCAAGGGTATTGAACTCAACTGGAAGAACCTTTATGACTATAAATGTACACATGATATATAACTAATATTAAAACGACCTTCGGACGGATACCCGATATCCCACCAGACCACATCTCAAGCGCGAAAAGGAAATAAGGTGAATAGCCTTCCTAAGTTCTTTAAACATTTCTTATATAACCATACATATATAGGCATGCAATTGACAATATAAAAGCATAAAATAAGTTTTGTAAAACCTTTTGAACAGGATTACTATCTAAGAAAAGATCGACTTGATGTCAATCTATAAAACGGATTGGAAGTATTTATCTAACGAAACAGTTTTAAATACAAAGAAACATTTGTTTGTAACACAATTGTAAATGAGTTTGAAATGAAACATACAGTGTATAATGAACAATTAAATCAAGAGTTTTAAACATATAAAACGTATATGAAAATCCTTTAAATAACAACTGTTTGGTAAAACAGCTAATGTGTAGTAAATCATTTGAATGCTGCTTATTAATCACATGTGATTGATATAATAACTAGCATGATTCTACTTGTATCCCCCCATAAAACATTTAAAACATTGATTAAGGGGTATGAACTCACCTGTTGTGGGTGATACGGATGAACTGAAGAGGTAAGACTGCTAGGTGTCAAGTGAAGTCTTGAACACACTCTATGATCCTAGTTAACATATAATTTCACATGTATGTAACAAATTAGTCTATAAACAACTAATAAAGAAGTCAAGACACCCTAGGACATGCTAAACACCTTTATCAAGTGTTATTAGCCTCTAGGATTGCATCTAAGTGTTTGTAGGGGAAGCTATTGTGTGTAGGGCTCAAGGAATACTCCACCATGAGGTTCACGGCCCTAATGACACTACCAAATGAGTTTACGGTCGTAAACTCATGAGTTTACGGCCGTAAGCTCATACTTAGGTTACCATTTGATGTTTGATGCTCTATAAGGCCCTAATAAGCATTTCTACTTAATGGCTTGGTCTATGGAAGAGTTTAGTGCATTATATAACTCCTTTTAGGAGTTTATGGCCCTGGGACCATATCCCTTGGAGATTACGGCTGTAATCTCCCTTGGGAGGATGTTTATGGTGTTTTCAAGTCCCTAAATTAACCGGGAACTAAACTAGGCTATTGTACAAGGCTTTAGAAGAGTTTATAGCACCATTTGGCACTATTTTATGGAGTTCACGGCCCTAGAACTTCCTGGGCCATGAACACCTTACTCTTGGTGTTCTAAGGGTGTTTGCTAGTCCTAAAATCATTTAGGTACATGTCTAAATTAGTCTTTTGTCTTAAGGAAGGTTTTTAGGGTGTTTTGGCACCTAAAAATGGAGTTCACGGCCCAAGAACTTCCTTGGCCGTGAACTCACTTCTAGCATTGACTCTTAATTTTTTTGTGGTCTAAAACATGTAATGGTAGTTCCTAGGTTGAGTTCCAAGGCTTTGAGGGACATTGGGCACACTTTTGGCCCTTAAAAAGGAGTTTACTCTCCAAGTGTTCTTGGGCGGTAAACTCCCAAATCTTGGGGTTTTGATCCGATTTTGATGTTATGAAACACAATCTAAGATATATAATACAACTAGATAGAAGTACTCACGATGTGGGACGAAAACCCGAAGATCTGTGAGAGAGAATTCGGCTTTTCTCTAGTTGGAAATGTAACTAATGAATGAATATGGTTCAGATTTCTATATATAGTCCTGGGATTTTTGGCAGAAAATATTTTATTCCCGGAATGAACTCTAATATTATAGAGTATTGGAATAACAATGTTGCACAAAGCCCTAGTGCATCCACTCGCCTGATATCTCCTTATGTGCTAATCCTGAAATACTCAAACTTATACCCAAAGTCTGGAATTTCACTGTAACTGTTCTAACTTCTATTGGCTTGATATGGTTTGTTCAGAATGGAAATTTCGGGTTGTCACATTCGATTTTCAGATGCAGAATAAAAAGCTGAATTCATTTATTTCATATGAAACCATTCATAAAAGCAGAAAAATATCGAGTTTAAGGGGAAAGAAGGAAGGAACAAACTTGGTTTGTCGGAGTCGGAGGTGGCAGAATCGTTCAAGACGGCGGCGGCGGCGGCGTTGGGGTGCGGCGACGTCGTCGAATAATCTGTTGGTGAAGGGAAGAAGAACGCACACGGAAGGGGAGAAGAAGAGGAGGCACTATTTTGGTGAAGGTTCGATCATTTACGTAACAATAGGAAATGCATGTGTTTTTTAAAAATTCAGACTTTGTTTAATATTTGAGAAATTAAGTGGCATTTACAACTTTAAGAGGTAAAAAATAAGATGCAAACAAACAATCTAAATCTGAATCTTTTAGACATTGCCTCCTAATTTTACAATTAAGAGGTAAACAAATAGGGCCTTAAACTATTACCATAGAGTTTCATAATATAAGAGTCACTAATGTTATGCTTAGTTAGACTGCTTGCAAGATGTGTATTTTCTATTAGTTAATAATTAAATTGATCTCTTTTCTAGACAATGAGGAGGACAAGAAGTGGAAAAGGCCCCAAGAGGCTAGTCATGGGTCAAATAACGGGTCTACATACGAAATTATACATAAGAAAGTAGATCCAAAAGTTATCGGGGGGGGGGGGGGTTGAAGGAAGTCAACCACCTCTTATAGTTTAAGCCATATTGGCTCTTCTTGATAGCAGGAAGGATAAAGTTAAGGAATATGTGAATCCTATTCTTAATATACATTTGGAAGGATCTCAACAAGGTCCCTCTCCGCCTAAAAGGATTAAAATTATTGGTAAAGAGGGATCGTCTCATGTTAGAGAATGTGAGTATTCTGAATTAAAAGAAGATATGAGAAGTGGTTGTACTTTCAAGTACTTTATGGGTTGCAAGACATAGGTGTACCATTTCAGCTTTAAACCAGAAGTTACTATGTGTTGGATCTATGAAATGTAGAAAGTGTTTGACAACAAAAAACGTAAAAAATAATGATATGGTTATTTATGCCTCTCGAGTACTTAAAGATCATATTGCAGCCTGTTGGGATGTGTTATACAATGTTTTTGGAAGAAATACCCTTCATAACTGGTCTTGGAAGAATTTATTAAAAGAATTAAGAATAACTTATGCCCTTCTAGAGATATAGAGAATCTACAAGAATAATTCGATGTATTAAAGAAAGGTAACATGATAAATGTAACATCCCAAAAACCACAATAAATTTTAACTTTTCAAAAACAACCGATAACCATAAATGTTTACAAAACCATTGTTTCAAAAGTGTATTTTAGTAATTAGAGTATCCCAAAATCCAAACAACATAAAAACTAAAGGATGTGCACGATCACGCCTTCACCTTACTATGGTCATCTGAAGTACGAAAAATAATAAATTGAAACTGTAAGCCAAAGCTTAATGAGTTCCGCCAAAGTAGCACCACACAACACATAACATATACAATCCTACATGTTGGTTCCATAACCTCCCAGTTGGCTTACCCTGGCCTATAACCTCCTACTTGGATTGCCATGGATGTCACGTACTTGGTCCACAACCTCCTTGTTGGATTACCCTAGCTAACAACTTCCTGGTTGGAATACCATGGCCCACAACCTCCCAGTTGGATTGCCCTGGGTTGTTGATTGACAGCGCAAAGCAGTAGTCTCAACCCCAACATAACATGTCGACATATAACAGATAACCAACATATTCAGCAACAATCATGCAATCATACTGATCTACCAGATACTCAACATATCATCAATCAATATATATATATACACACACACACACCAGTATATCAATCCAATGGGTCGGCCTTGGTGCCTTCGGCCCATACGTACAGCGAGGAAAGATCACCTCTCAGTCTGAAAAAGATCGTTGAACATTATACAACTCCAAATATCAGCTTAAACGGTAACCTATTCATCAAATAATGACCAATCTCAATTACCACTCAAAATACCCAAAATACCCTTAGGTCAAACTTGGTTAAAACAGGTCAAAGACTAAAATTCTAACTAGGTTAACACAGTTGAGTATGGCCAGCATACTCAGCTTGTCCGCTTGGCGTACTCGAGTTGACCAGAAAATATGATGGCTGACTATGAACGTGCAACGTTCAGGATGAAGTCTTTTTCCTTTTCATTAATAGCTTAATCCTTAAACTCTTTTCTCCATAATTCAGATCCAACCCTACAATAACGTCCTTAACCACAAAGTTTCCAACTTTATGGTCTTGCATGGCCATTACGTTCCCAAAAACAAAACCCTAACTACCTAACCCATTAAGACATTGTACCTCACGCATGGAAGGAATCTAACAACCAAGATTACATGTTGTTCCTTCCCATATATTACTTGACTATGGCTTTACATACTATTTTGTATTATACGATTTTGTTTAATTTGAATGTGCCTATAGTACTTTTAGATGATGTATATGTTATAGAAATTTCTAATGAAAATTCTATGTCCGTCCATCACATGTACCGAGATTGCAAGTTAGAAATTAGTGGGAAAACATTTAAAGTTAATCCCCTGCATATGGGGATAAAAGCGTTTGATGTTGTAACATCCCGATGATGAGGTATTTCTGATTTTAACCCTAAGTATGAAGATTATTTGCGTTTTAGCCCTTGTGTATGAGAAATGTTGCAAAATGGCCCATAGTGGCATTTTGTAAATGATGAGGCATGGGCACGTACGATGGGCGTACGTGGTGAGATCCCAAACCCTAATTTTTAGGGTTGTGTCCCTATTTAAACATATATATTTCCCAAGTCTCCTTCCATTAATTAGCCTCCAGCCCTATTTCGACCCTATAGAAAACTCTATGTGACATCCCTAAAATTTCGGCCAGAAAAGACCAGTTTCATTTATGTTTTTTAAACATTTTCAGAGTAAATCCTTTTGATTTTAAAAGAGATGCGGAATTTGTTCCCAAAAACAAAACATGATAAAATAGATTTTTATCAAAACATTTCATGAAGAAATATAATTTCATTTCATAATCAAAAACCGAGATGTCATGTTCCGATACAGACCATAAAGCATAAACGATAACATTACAAGTCATTCAACAAATATATACATATACAGACTTGTAAACAAAACAACTTGATGATTCATCCATCTTATGCCCTCACGCCACTTCCTGTAATACAAAGAAACTGAGTGGGTCAGGCTTGGGTGCCTGGTGATCATATAGGGTTTTCAATCCACAATAAATAATTATATTAATTTCATCAACCAACAAAAACCCAATTACCCATTCTCGTTATCCTCACTTTACATCCCTAAACACTTTTCTCAAGGGACCTAATCTAAGAATATTTCATCGGGCGACAACACATGCTTCGGGGGTTCCCATCAATATATGTCAAATAAGGCAACCATGGGGGGGGGGGGGGATGGAGTACAAGGAATGAACACCCAAGTTCATTAACACCTATAGGTGGTGAGCCTGCTAGTGTTCCACAAGACTGTTTAGAAAAGTCTGTGGTCGTCATCTAAACTCCGCTAGATGACTGAATAAAAAACAACAACATCGAGACCTCTCTTCATTTTAACACACATCAACTATCTACCCATGCTTTACCCAAAACTTTTGTAGATAAAAATACATATACGGTTTAAAATTTCTATAAATAATTTATTCAACACTTATTTCAAATAAACAAATAATGTATAAACACATAACACGTATTTCAAAGAAAATACTTCATGTTTAAGTGTTAGAAGAAACTAACCACACACTCACACGTATAAACAACAATATATATACACATAGCACATATTTTATAAAATACTTCATATCTATGTGTAAGATGAAAGTGACTATACACTCACTTGATCAGAAGAAGATCAGACAACACTACAACTTGTAAAAGTAGTATTCTTCAGTTGATCAGGAAGATCTTCAAAAAAAACGGCTTCTCGCGGGTAGAGCTTCGGCTCGGGAATCTCACTTCTCTAGATCCTCGGGGCTTCGGAACTTGCTTCGGGGCTCGAGAATGATACCGGGGCTTCGAGATATTTCTTGTACGAAAATCGAGGCAAAACGGGAGAGGGAAGAGAAAATGAGCAAAGAAAATGGCTGATCTCGGTTTCTATTTATAGGCTGCCGGGTCTGGGATTACGCTAGGCGTAATTTGCAAGTACGCTGGGCGTACTCAGTACACTGGGTGTACTCAGTACGCTGGGCGTAATCTTGGTTACGCTGGGCGTACGCTTCGGATAAGCTTTGGTATGTGTGCCACGATCTTCAAAAATTCATAACTTTCGCATACAAGCTCCGTTTTCGACGTTCTTTTATCCACGCGTAGGTGAGACTATGCTCTACAACTTTCCTTTAGACTCCGTTGGCTAATTTTGACTTTATTTTTATTATATTATTTTTAGTAGGCCGGGACATGAAAACTCCGTTATAAATTCATAACTTCTTCATCCGACGTCCGTTTTCGTCTGTCTTTTAACCGTTGGACTACTATCGGCGAGATCTTCTATTCTCGTTTAGATTTTTTCGGCTAAAAACTGCTCGATCTCAAATCGAGTATTCGGGCTGCATACTGCTAAGTCAAAACTTCGAAAAATCATAACTTCCTCATACAAAGTCAGATTTGGGCGTTCTTTTTATGCATGCTCTTGGTTTAACGTATTCTAAAACTTTCGTTTAGATCACTAAGGCTAAATATCTCTCTAACGTAAATTTCACTTTTTACGTCATTCAGCGTCGTCAGTTCTGTCGCGAAACTTTGACAGGTCATAACTTCTTCGTTATAACTCGGATTTCGGCATTCTTTATATCTCCGAAATCCTTGTTTCAACCACTACATCTTCATGCAAAGATATCAGGCTTATCTCACACTTTAATTTTGACTCTTATTTTATTCTTAATTCATTAAATTATAATAATTAAGAAAATAAACACATAATTCACATAATACTCAAATATTTCATCATTAATACTTCAAAAAGAGTTACAAGGGTTAACCTAGACTATTACATTAACAATAATGCCTAGCCTGGAAACGCGGGCGTTACAATTCTCCCCACCTTTGGAGGATTCCATCCCCGGAATCACACATCAACAAACAAATGCGGATAGCGACTCATCATGTCACTCTTCGTCTCCCAGGTGAGATTTGGCCCATTCGCATGCTTCCAATGGACAAGCACTAACTCAACCATCTTACGTCACAATTTCTTAGTCTTTCGGTCAACGATTGCTTCTGGTTCTTTGATCAATCTCTTGTTTTCATCAATTCTTAACTTCGAAAGTGGGATCATATCGGGAACTTCTCCCGTGAACTTCCTTAAATAACATACGTGAAATGTGTTATGAATCCCATTCAGTTCTTCTGGTAGTTCGAGCTTCTAAGCTTGGTTCCATATTCTCTGAAGAACTTTAAATGGTCCAATAAACCTTGGACTTAACTTTCCCCTTTTACCAAACCATATAAGTCCCTTCCACGACGAGACTTTAAGTAACACCAAATCCCCAACTTCAAAAGTTACCAATCGTTTTTTCTTGTCAGCATAGCTCTTTTGACGATCCTGAGAAGCTAACATTCTTTCCTTGATTATTTTATGCTTTTCGGCGGTCTGAAGGACTATCTCCGGTCCCATAAACTGCTTCTCCCCAGCCTCAAGCCAACATGACGGCGTACGACACATATGTCCGTATAAAGCTTGATAAGGTGCCATCTTTATGCTCGAGTGGAAACTATTATTGTAGGAAAATTCTACCAATGGTAAATGTTCATCCCAGTTACCTTGGAATTCTAGGGTACATGCTCTTAGCATATCTTCTATAACACTAGTCAAAATAGGTCAATAACAATCACATGTGATTATACCAATCATGTATTGTGATTTTGTTAAACTAGTAATGTAGTAAACTCACTATGTGATGAGTTTATAAAACTCTTTGATCGATTAGATCTTTATAACAGGCAAACAAATAAAGTAAAAACAGTGAGATAAAAACACAAGTATGGATCTGAATGAGTCGAATGATTAAAACCAATCCTCAGCAGAGCTTGATGAAGAACTTCCGTTGTAGAGGATTCTAGGGTTACAAAAGATAAGAACGTTAACGCTATTCAAACTCTATCAAATATTCTCTAATCTATCTATAAAGAATGCATGCAAGCATCTATATATAATAACCCTACAAATAACTCACGGATGGACAGGCCCACACCGGAGACAAAACTGGACTAGCTAACGAGCCCAAAGACGCAACACTAAATTGGACCTAACAATCTCCCCCTTTGCGTCAATTTGGAGCGAGACTATCACTTCTTCTTGCTGGGTCCAGCTGCTGGAACCTTCTTGGTGGTAGCAAACAGACGAGGGATAATGACGAGGACTGTCTGTCTGAAGCGGATATACCACTGGATCATATCATCAAAGTATTTCTTGTCGTCACATGAGTTTTGCTTGCACCGATGAATGATACTCAAAATATGTTCCAGGCATGCAGTGGTATAGAGATGTTTATCTGCCAAAGCGAACATGCATTTTTGGCCTTCGTTTCTGGTAAACATAACTGAATTTCTCTTCGGGTCTATCTTCCCCATCTGCATCATGTTGAGATCACTTGCTGAGCCAACAGGAAAAATAGTAGGCTTTTTCTTGAAGACACTCGCTATCGCTTGATCCATCTTGGCGACTTCCATGATGTAGCAGACAAGCATCCTCTTGAAGTGGTCAATGATCGGACCATATTCTGCTTCATTTGTAAGAAGGATGTTATGCAAAATTATCCAGTCGTGTGGATTCAAGTTGGGAAGACCAGCAAGCGAAATGGCACGTTCGGTCTTGCCAGATCCTCTCAGCACCTTAAACTAAACGTTGGTGAAGTTTCCTTCCAGATACGGCTTGAGGACCCGAACATTGACTATCTTTTGAGCGCTCCATGTTTGATACTGTGGTTGAGCGGCCCTCAGATAGAACTCGACCAAATCCCGGTCAACCTTTGGATGAGGATGAGGGAACTCGGCAATGTTGTCAAAGGCATGGAAGACGAACGCCTTTCGGGTCAGTGACATGTCGAACTGAGAATCGACAGAATTAACCCGATCAAGTGAGATCACTGGTTCTAGCCACAAGATGCTTGGTGTTTCGATGGCTTCTTTCAATAACTTCTCAAGAGTCCAAGGAGGAAAAAGAGTTTTCCTACTCTCGAGAAGGTCGTAAGCTTCTTTCTGTTTTCGTTCAGCTTCTTCAGCCTCTCTAGCAACCCGAGCGCTAATGCCAGCGTCCCTGTCTCGGTCTTGCTTTTTCAAAAGATCGGCAATGGTCTCTTTATCTTCATCGTCACTATCTTCAGCAATTTTCTTGCCCTTGTCTATGACACCCGAACCTGAGGCTTGGCCTATTGGAGGAGGTTCGGTTGTTTTGTTTTCTGTAGAAGTAGGAGGCGGTTGAGACACATTCTCTCCCCCTTGTTTCGGAATGGACACAAAGGCATGGAGCCCTTCAATCTTGCTCAGGAGAGAAAGGGCAGGAGCAAGATTTTCTGCGAGAGTTCGCCTCACATAGTAGTTTAAAATCGGGTCGTATGCTTCCTGGATGTTTGAGATGGCTGCGTGGACATCCGAAACACATGAAGACACAATCTCTCTTTCTGATCGAAGAGAGTCAATCTCATTTTGAGAATTGGAGAGTTGAAGACTCTTGACCTTCAGAGCAGTGGTCTTTTTGGCAAGAGCATCCATAAGAGAATTTTCAGCAGCAAGATCTTCTTGGAGCTTAGTCAGTCGCTCCTCAATCGTCACCTTAAAGGATGAGTTGTGTTCTGAGAGAGTTTGACGAAGAGTGGCAAATGACTTTAGTTCTGAGGCAACTGAGGTAGCCAGCGTGTTGACGATGGGGTCAAGCTTTGTTTTGGTGGCTTCGGCAGTTTCCTGTAAAGACTTCAACAGAGAGGAAGCATCAGTAAATAGTTTTTCGACTTTTTCGATCGCAGCCTCACAGGCTTTGGTGGATGCAGCAATGGCGGCAGTAGCTGAGCTAACTGAGGCTTCATGAGCCTTATTAAAAGCGTCAACTATTCTCTGAATAGCAACTTCAGAGATGGAGGACTGTGATGAAGAAGAGGAGGCGATGAGCAAATCTATCTTTTCGTGAAGCTCCTTAAGATGCTTCTTGGTAACGGGAGCATCATCATCGTCGTCACTCTGTACCTGAAACGGACTGTAATAGACCGAATCAAATGTCATATCCTCCCTGCCGAGGAATGGTTCTTCGTCCTCTGCTGCCTGAGCAGGAGATGAGGGTGGAGGTGAAGGTGGAGGCTCGGTAGTTGTAGTAGGTTTGGGTTGGGAAGTAGGTTCGGTAGTTGGTGTGGGTTCAGGTGCTTTAGTAGGAGCCCCCATATCAGATACGTTGGTTCTTACTTCAGCAGTGGTTGTGGTAGCGTATGTAAAAATTGGAGGGGGTACGGGGAAGGAGGTAGGTGGTATTTGAGTGGTGGAGGTTATGGGGGGAATGGAAATAGGAATGGTAACTGGTGGAGAAGAGATAGGTGAAGTGGAAAAGTGAACTTCTGGGGTAGGCGATCGTGGAGGAGTGTTGCCACGAGGAGACTCATCAGAGTCTGAATTATCTTCCTTAGATTCGCTTGAGGAGGAAGCTAAGATCAGCTTTCGCCTTGGTTGGGTTTTTCTCTTCTTCAGCGGAGGGGATTGGGCAGCTTTGGTAGTTTTGCTTTCTTGGGAGAAGGGCCTTTCGCTCCCTTGCCAATCTGCTTGTCTTTGCCTTTTTCATTCTTCTTTCCCCTTGCGGCAGGCTTGTCAGCTTCATGGATGGACTTGATCATCTCAGGAGTGAGCTCTCTCGGACCAGAGCGACGAAACTCCTTGTAGGTTCGGATTATCCGGCTGTCTGCAGGAACATCTCCATACATCGACTCAGGGATAGAGCCAATGAATTGAAATTTGGATGCGTCGGAGACAATGATCTTCATGGTATGGAAAGTACCAATCGAAGACATTGGAGAACCAACAACAATGGGGACGTGGTACTTGTCCATCACCCATTTTGTAATGAGAGTCCAAAAACGAGCATAGGAAATCTCGGAATGCCGAGAAGTAGAAGCCAGACTCTGAATGAGCTGCTGCCATAACACCGACCCATAATCCAGGTTGATACCGTTGTAGACCCTATATAGAATCGTGATGAACAGACGACTCGCTCCGTCTGATCCAGCACTGCGTTCAGACCACCCTTTGAATAGCACTGTAAACAACCCATTCCACTGAGGAGGCAGGCACGATTTCTTGAACTTCGTGACCGTTGTTAGCACCTCAGTATACCCCATGTTATAGAACATAGAGAACATGTGACCCACCGGAATCGATTAAGGGTTAACCCTAGATGAATCAGGTTCAAACCCTAAAATTGAGCAGAATCGCTGCTTGGAGATTGACGCCTTGTGATCAAGCATGTCGAAGAAGATCCTGTCGACTGACTTGTCGTAATGAGCAGTGGCGAAAATCTGAGATAAGAACTCCATAGGAACTGCTTCAGCTTTGGTGAGTGCAGGAGCAAGTGGCGAGTATTTAAGGCACTCGATGATCAGGAACATGAAGGCATCGTAGACCCGAGGAGTAAGATCGATGATCAAACTCTGTTGGGGACGAATCGGCAGGATGTGGGAAGTGGCATGAACTGATGATGAATCCGCCATTGTTGTGAAGAAGTTCAGAGAGATGATGAACAGTAGAATACGTGAAGAATTTCTTGCTCTCTGAAATTTGGATGCAGTAAAGAGGTAAACAATGGTTGAAGTTACCTTTTATACTGTGGGTAGAGGAGAGAGAAGAATCTGTCCCAAATCTTGGAAGGAAATACGAAGAGTTTTTCGGAAGTGATTGATGCGTGACAGTTGGTAGCACCGATGATTACGCATGAGAGAGAATGACAGTCCCTATTCACACGCCTTCCCATCAGGCGCCGTTTTTAAACGAAACAGTTCCACTTCGCACGCCTGGCCTCCAAGCTCCGTTTGAAAATCAAATCGATTGGACTCCCGCCTGAGTCAGCATCTTATCCTTTTAGATTAAACGTCATCTTAAAGAAAAATTGACCACGTGGATCAATGTGAGCCACAACTCTTTTATGACTTCAAATCCCATTTTAAAAAATATGCCTTGTAACTAATGAAACCAGAATTTTGGAAAATCAAAAAGATTTTCGTGCTTAGTGTGTAAAAGAAAAAGAAATAAAGAAACACATATGAGGGAATTTGTGATGTCAGTAAAGACACGAAACAAAGGATCCCGGGCACGAATCTCTTCCTTCAAATTCAAGAGAGACTTTAAAGTGTTTGTGTGGTTTCCCGTTGAATAACGAGCAGACACTTATTGAGAAGTGTTGAAAGGCTTCTTTTAATCAGGCAAAATTGATTGTTCACCATCAATGCATAGTAGGTATTGAATTGCGGGTTTCACTTAGTACGTAGTGACACGAAGCTAAGATCATAAACACAGAAATTGTGTAACCATAAACCTCAGTGGTAATTTCTGAGAGTCTCAAGGGTTACGTTTATGAAGCGAATGAGATGGAGAAAAGTAGTGTAGATGGTGTAAAGAAAAACCAAAGTACCTCTGCTGTTAAAATAAGGACCAAGCAGAAAACACTTATCTCATGTAAGAGGAGAGTTAGGTAGCTCATGATTAGAATAAATATGAAAGCCTAATTGGGAAGACAAGGTTTGTATGTACCAAGTTAGTAAGGCTATTATTCAGAATCAGGTGAGGCTTTGGACACATACAGCAGCATGCTTCTAGGGACACTTAACTAATGAAAGATTTTTCACACAAATAGCCACACAAAAATAAGAGATAAAAGAAATATCGTACAAATAAAAATAAAAAAAATAAAAAATAAAAAAATGTTTTTGGAGTTTTTGATTTCAAAAAACTAAAAAAATGAGACACACAAAAATTTTTTTGGAACCGAACCCGAGCGTTCGGTCTATTTCGGCTAAAAAAAATTGGAACCGAACCCGAGCGTTCGGTCGATTTCGGTTGCAAAGAAAAATAAGTTTGAAAAAGAAAAGAACTTTGAAAATAAGAAAGATGAATTTGAGAAAATGATACAAAAGATTTACAACCAAAGAAACTACCTTTGAGTGATGAGCGAAGATCAGATGAGAGGACCGAACCCGAGCGTTCGGTTCATTTCGGCGCACAAGTGACCCGAACCTGAACGTTCGGTACATTTCGCTTCCAACTTTTAATTTTGTGAAGTAGTCTTTGGTACTGACTCCGATTCCATTATACCAAGCCCTTGTAGAATTTTATTGAAAGATGCTTCAGGAAGATCTTTGGTGAAGATGTTAGCCAGTTGATCAGTGATTCGAACAAAGTGAATTTCGACATTCCCATCTTCCACATGATCCTTAATAAGGTGATACCTCAGTGCTATATGCTTTGTCTTGGAATGTTGCACTGGGTTATGACAGATCCTAATTGCACTTTCTGAATCGCAATATAGTGGGATCTTTTTCATATTGAGTCCATAGTCCCGGAGCTGGCTTTGAATCCAAATTACTTGAGATGTACAAGAGGCAGCTGCGATGTACTCTGCTTCGGCTGTAGACAGAGAAACACATGTCTGTTTCTTTGATTACCAGCTAACCAACTTCCCGTCTAGGAATTGGCAGCCTCCAGTGGTGCTTTTCCTGTCTAAACCACAACCTCCAAGGTCTGCATCTGAGTAGGCTTGAACGAAGAAACCTGAGTTTGATGGATACCATAAACCGAGAGAGGTAGTTCGTCTCAGATACCGGAGTATGTTTTTCACTGCAAGCATATGTGGTTCACGAGGATTCGCCTGAAACCTAGCACAGTAACACACATAAAACATTATATCAGGCCTGCTAGCAGTGAGGTACATTAAACAACTTATCATCTGTCGGTATACCGTAATATCGACTGCCGGTTTTTCCAAGGATGGTGTGAGCTTGGTGCCGAACGCCATTGGAACTTTAACCTTTGAGTCTCCCATCATGCCGAATTTAGCAAGAAGAGTCTTGGTGTATGCTTCCTGGTTGATAAAGATGCCTTCGGGTCCCTGTCTAATATTTAAACCAAGGAAAAAGTTAATCGAACCCATTGAGCTCATTTCAAATTTAGTCTCCATCAGCTTTCTGAATTCAGCTGTTAAGCTAGGATTCGTTGAGCCAAAGATGATATCATCGACATAGATTTGAACAATCATAAGGTGGTTACCTTCCTTCTTACGAAAGAAGGTTGGGTCAACCGAACCTTGTTTGAATTTTGACAACTTTAAAAACTTGGTTAGCGTTTCATACCATGCCCTGGGTGGTTGTTTCTGACCATAAACTGCTTTGTCCAGAATATAACAGTGATTTGGGTACTTTTCATTGACAGAACCAGGAGGTTGCTCCACGTAAACCGTTTCTTCAAGTTCTCCACTCAGAAAGGCGCATTTCACGTCCATTTGGTAGACCTCGAAGTTCTTGTGTGCAGCATAGGCCAGAAATATTCAAACAGATTCTAGCCTCGCTACCAGAGCAAAAGTTTCCTCATAATCAATTCCCTCTTCCTGGCAGTATCCTTTCACCACGAGACGAGCTTTGTTTCGAATCACATTGCCTTCCTTGTCCATTTTATTTATGAATACCCATTTGAGACCAACAACTGAGGCATCTATAGGAGTTGGAATGAGGCGCCATACGTTGTTTCTTTCAAACTCGTTGAGTTCATCTTGCATAGCTTGAACCCAGTCAGAATGATCAAGAGCAGTATTTACTGTCTTTGGTTCAACTTTTGATACAAAAGAATTATACATGCAGAACTCTACTTTGGAGAATAGAGATGTTTGCTTTGCCTTCAGTTGAGATTGAGTCAGGACATTTTCAGAGACATTACCCACTATCTGAGATACAAGATGATCTCTGGTGCATTTAACAAGAGGAGGGTAATTTGGATCATAGGAGGGATCCAACTCAGCATTGACCATTTCTTCCAACTCAGATTGACTATCATCGTCGTAGAACATATCGGAGTTCTCCCCCTCGACTGATGAGCTTTCAGGTGTAGCTGGACTTTCTGGTGCTATAGGACTTTCGGGTGTTGTCGAGCTTTCGGGTGCTGTTGAGCTTTCAGGTGGAACTGGAATAGAATTCTCCCCCTCAAGTTGTGAGCTCGGTTGTTTTGAAGAAGGTGGATTCTCCCCCTCAACTGAAGCGCCTTGCTGAGGAGGTTCGTTTGGAACTCATTCTCCTTCACCCATTCGTTTGGCGGCATCTTCGACAATTTGCTTCAGATGGTCGACTTTGTTGTCTGTTGCCTTGGCTTCCGAGAGAGTAGCTTTCTCAGGTTCATCGAATAGTTCCACAAACTGATCGAACAGATTAGCAATCGAGGCCGTGACTTGACCTATTTGAGTGAAAATCTCTCCAATTGTTTCTTCAGTAGCTTTTAGCTTTTTGATGTAGTTATCATTGAAAGTCACATAATATGTTTCTTCGATCTTCCTAGAGCGCTTATTTAAGACCCGGTAAGCTTTTGAAGTAAGAGAATATCCCAGAAAAATTCCTTCATCAGCTTTAACGTCAAACTTGTTACGATGTTCTTTGGAGTTGAAGACGAAGCATCGTGAGTCGAACACATGGAAGAATTTTACGTTCGGCTTCCTGTTCTTGATGATCTCATAAGGAGTAAGAGAGAAGCGCTTGTTGAGATACGACCTGTTCTGTGTGAAACATGCTGCAGCAATAGCATCAGCCCAGAAATATAATGGAAGAGAAGCGAAACTTAGCATCGTTCGGGCCGCCTCACACAAGGATCGGTTTCGTATTTCGACAATTCCATTCTGTTGAGGCGTGTAGGGGGCTGAGAAGTTGTGACTGGTTCCTTTTTCTACCAAAAAGTCTTCAAATTCTTTATTCTTGAATTCCAGTCCATTGTCGCTTCTGATGTTGCGAACGCCTTTTCTCAGTTGCACTTCAACCTGCTTAATAAACATCTTTAGCTTAGGACTAGCCTCAGATTTGTGCTTCAGAAAGAACACCCATGTAAAACGTAAGAAATCATCAACAATAACAAGAATATACTTGCTACCACCAATGCTTTCGATTGATGATGGACCACACAAGTCAATGTGAAGCAACTCAAGTGGTTCAACAACTTTTTTGTTTATAATGGATGGGTGACTTTGACGACTTTGCTTCCCCATTTCACATGCAACGCATAAATGTTCTCGATCAAACTTGAGCAACGGGAGACCCCGAACATGACCTCCTGTGACAAGCTTGTTGATGTCTCTGAAGTTAAGATGTGAGAGTCTTCGGTGCCACAACCAGCTTTCGTCAGAATGAGCTTTGGATAAAAGACATATAGCTGGATTTCCTTTGATTGGTTTGAGATTGAGAGGAAACATTTTGCCTTTGCGTTCTGATTTGAGAATCACCCTTTTTGATTTCTTCTCTATGATTTCTGAACCTTCATCGTCAAATGAAACCTTGAGACTGGTACCTCCCACCAGTTGAGACACACTGATGAGATTATGCTGTAGCCTGTCAACGTATGCCACCTTTCTTATCGTGAAGTCTCCATTGGTTATCATCCCATAACCCTTTATCGTTCCATAAGAGTTGTTGCCGAACTTGACATTCCCACCATTCTGAAGAGATTGAAACTCTCTTAGCTCTTCCTTCCTCCCTGTCATGTGACGTGAGAAGCCACTGTCAATGTACCATTCTTCGTCGAACTGCTCGTCACTTATAACCTGCAAAAATTAAGCAGATTTAGGAACCCAAAGTTTCTTGGGTCCACGTGAGCCTTTCACAGGAACAGGAATAGTAAGAGAAACATCAACAAGATATGTTCTTTTTATTAATGTTGTTTCATCTTTTCTTTTAATGGTAAACACTTTAATTTTGTTAGGGTTAGCAACAGTTGGTTTGGTTTCAGGTTTTGGTGTTTGGGCCTTAGACTACTTTCGGTCGTCCTGGACAGAGGAAATCTTCGATTTTCCTTTCAGGTTCGTTGACGATTTAGAGTTTTGTACAGGAACATAATTGGGTTTAGAAGAGAATTGAGAACGAGAAGAATTAGAATGAGAGTTTCTTCTGACTTGTGGTTCTAAATGACCCTTTTGTTTATGGTCATTAGAGGGACCGAACCTGGACGTTCGGTAGCTATTGCTTTCGGGACCGAACCTGTCCTTTCGGTTCTGTTCCTCATGTGGCCTGAAAGCCTTTTCTTCTGACTTTGAATCTTTATCATGATAGGAGAAATGGGCGTTTTGAGATCGCCAAAACTGCTTTCACTCTGAGAGATTCTTTTTTTATCTCAGATTCCTTTGCTGCTTTTGATTTTTCACTTGTTTCGGCTGTCTGTGGATGTTAGCCTTTTGTTTCAGCTTCTTGTCAGCCGGTTCACTTTTCACAGATGATGTTTCGCTTGTGGAAGTGACTTCTTCTACAGGTATTTCTTTTGTGCCACTTGTGCTTGGTACGTTAAAGTTATCAGGCTTGTTCAGCGGCTCTGGTACATATCTTCCTTTTGTTTTCCAGGACGTTCGCTCTGACAAGCCAACTGTTTCGTCGGCATTATCTATAGGAGCTGACCAGAAGAACTCATCACAGCCATCTGCGTTATCTTCGTTCACTATGGCAGTGATTTCAGCTGTTTGATGCTCGGTTACTCGTATGACCTTATACACCTGATTTGGTGTTGTTCTCACCTTTTGGTACACAACAACCTTTTCTTCAAGAATCGGGGACTTATTTTGGGACAAGCAAGCAAACTCCACAGAATTTTCAGAAATCAGATTTTTGTGGTTTTCGGGTTCGCTCTTGACAAACTCAGAACAGTCGACTACATCCTCTATAGAAATTTCACTCATATCATCGTCCTCATTAAGTTCAGATGCGTTTTCAACATCAATTTTATTTTTTGAACTTAAATTGGCACTCAATGAGTTGAGTTTTTGTATGGTTTCGGTCCTTAGTTTCAGTTTATCGTTTTCATCCAAAAGATTTTTCAACATGTCCTTATGGTCTTTGGACTTTATAAAAGATTCTATTTTGTCCAAACCATACATGTAAGTGGGATTCACATCATCAGACGATACAACACTTTCACAGTTATATGCCTCAGCATCGATTTCTTCCTCCTTAGACTCAAGGAAGGGTAAAATCATGCGATGTATTTTCTGCCCTATTTCACAATTCAGATGCAGTTGAGTAATGTTAGCATAAAGTCTTTTAGCAATCAAACAAAAAACATTTCTCTGTTTTAAAAGTTTTAAATTGTCTCTTTGTAAATAAATGTTTTCATCCTTAGACTTAATCAGCTCTGACTCCTTCTGCTCAATCCACATCCTTCGCTCCTCACTCTTGGATGACACCCTGCTTATTTGGTCAGTTAGGTTAGAATTGGTGAACCGTGTTTGAGTTAAATAACTATCCAAATTTGAGATTCTTGAATTTAAGTTATTTAATTCCTTTTCATATGATTTATGTGGAACTTTGAACAAGATAAAAATAGATTGTACCTTCTTGATCAATTCATCAAGTTCATTGATCTGCACACTGAGAGGTTTTGCTGTGAAGCATAAGTCCTCTCGCTCCTTGGTGTCCTCATTTCCACCATCTGTATTGTATCCCCTCATGTGAGATACGTCAGTCACCATCAAACACTTTCCGCTACTTTCACCACCTCTTGCCACATACGCCTTTCCATGCGAAGGCTTTCTCACCTCATCATCTTCTGAGTCGGTTGACCACACATGCACGCCACCGAACTCGTCATCCTCTGCCGAACCCTATATAATAAGAGCATTCATAGAAGGGTTAGTAGCACCTTTCTTCCTCTTGATCTCTTCCAGCTTTTTCATCAAGACAGCCTCTTCATCTTTCTCCTCATCCTTCTCTGCCATTTTCTTCAGAACACAGTCTTTGGCATAATGGTTCTTTCCTCCACAGTAGTAGCAGCTGACACCAGAATCTCCTTCAACCTTCGCCTCTTTTTTGGTTCCTCAGTCTTCGGCTCCTCCCTTACCTTTTCTGAACTGTAGCTTCCCTGCCAATTTCGGTTTTTATTGGTAGGAAACCTCTTCTTGATGAACCTTTTTGGATTGGACACCATCATAGCATAATCTTCTGAGGTAAGATCGTAGTCCTCCAGGTTTAGATCTTCATCTTCTACTACATTCTTGCTTTTGGACAGGAGGGCCAAGGACCCCAAACATGAGACCACATTCTTCTCTTGCATCACAATCTTTTCATGGGATTTTAGAATCCCCACCAGTTTAGCCAATGAATATGACTTGAACTGCTCATGAGCTTTAACTGTGGACACAACAGCTCTCCATTTAGATCGTAAGCCATTCAAAAAGGTGACCTTCTGTTCAATCAGCTTCCTTTCGATATCATGTTTGATCATCTTGCTAAGAAGATGATTAAAGCGATCAAACATCTGAGTGACGCTCTCATCAGAATTTTGCTTAAATTCTCCAAACTCAGACAAAAGCAAAGTCTGAATAGAGTGCTCTAAATCTTCATCTGTGGAATACAGCTCTCGCAGCCTATCCCAGATTTCTTTAGCGGTACTGCAGGAACTCACCAACCTAAACGTGTCAGATTGAAGAGCGAATCGGATCAGTCTTAATGCTTTGATGTTGCACTGAAACTTCTCCTTTTCGTCTTGAGCAACGTCTTTTACATATTTTAACATATCATTATACTCTTTCTGAGTTTTAATGATTCTGGATGTTCCTGAGTGAGCAAATGGTCCAGACGCAATGGCTTGCCAAATAAGATACCCATTATCTTCAGATCCGATGACATAGTCTTCAAAATGATGAGCCCAAACTTCGTAATCCTGGGTGTAAAGAATAGGAATCTTCGTCGTTGATCCAATACTGTTTGAGATGTTGATAGGATTAGATTGAGAATCGTCCATTCTTGATCGTTTAACCTGTTTGAAAGATCAGACTTGTAATATGTAATATTAGGGCAAAAGAATGAATACTGAGATACGTCAATTATGGAGTGACGGCTCAATAAATATCAGTTAATGCGGAAAAACCCTAATCACTTCTTTCACAGAAGAGATGTGTATGAATTACACAGCCTCCTGCTCTGATACCAATTGATGAGTTTATAAAACTCTTTGATCGATTAGATCTTTATAACAGGCAAACAAATAAAGTAAAAATAGTGAGATAAAAGCACAAGTATGGATCTGAATGAGTCGAATGATTAAAACCAATCCTCAGCAGAGCTCGATGAAGAACTTCCGCTGTAGAGGATTCTAGGGTTACAAAAGATAAGAACGTAAATGCTATTCAAACTCTATCAAATCTTCTCTAATCTATCTATAAAGAATGCATGCAAGCATCTATATATAATAACCCTACAAATAACTCACGGATGGACAGACCCATACCGGAGACAAAACTAGACTAGCTAACGAGCCTAAAGACGCAACACTAAACTGGACGTAACACTATGCATTTCATGATAATTAATATAAATATGAACTTTCATACATACTTTATGGTATAAATAAAAGTATACGTCCATACGATTCCAAAAATATAGAGAACATCTAGATCTGACTTTGCATGAAGAAGTTATGATAAATCGAACACTATAAAATCTCTATAAGATAAGGAATTTAAAATAGGATTAGAATTAGCTATTTGAGTCTAAAAGATAGTTGTAGTTCTCGTAAATACCTACGCGTGGATATAAAGAACGTAAAAAATGGAGTTCGTATGAAAAAGTTACGACATTCTGAAGTTACAGCTGTCTCAGTGCACGACACATGTCAGAAACCCTAATCTGACTGGACTCATGACGTGAGCCCAAAAACTCACGACGTGAGGAGTCAAACCGCCTCATTTTGCAGGTCGAAGTCCACAGAACGATAACCCAAAAGCTCACGACATGAGCTAGGTTTTCTCACGACGTGAGGGCACTGCAGGACACTATTCGAGGCTAGAATACACGCGTTAAAGCTATGGGATGACTGTTGCCATAACTCACGACGTGAACCTATCATTTCTCACGTCATGAGGGACAAAAATCTTCTTGTAAATAGCAAGTTCGACCTCAGTCATTCTTGAACCTGATCTCCTTCCTCCTCTCTCCTTTGCTAAAGCCGTTTCGCTTCCCGAGCCCCGACAACCTCGTACCGCTGACTGTTTCTGCTTCGATTACATAACATCATGCTGCTAAGGTGAGTTTCACGGCCCAAATTTCTAATATTTTCGGGGGAAAACGCATGCTAAAATTAGATATACGTTATTATTATGTCTATATGATAGTATATTACTAACAACGTAGATAGTTATAATAACCGGGATATAGTTAATTCGTATCTGAAAGTATACAACTATCGTAAAGTTGTTAGCATGTTATTGTTATAGTAGTATAATAATGTAGATCTTGAATTATACTTAGGATTATATATACACACACACACACATATATATATATATATATATATATATATATATACATATATATGATGTGTGCGATATAGTTCTAGAGTTATACTCGAAAGTTCTATATGTTAATTGATAAGTATGTTGATATTATTGGTTTTATGTCAAGATAAAACCAGGTATGTTATATGTTGTTGTTATTTGTTTTAGGTCAAGATAAAACCTGGTTTTAATTCTAATTATAATTGTTGTACTACCACAAGGTGTGATCCTTGTACTACCGCTATAACATCCTAGAAATTCAGAAGTGTAGTTGAAGGGCTAAAGTGTAAATAAGAAGGTTGACTTAGCGAGTCGATGGATAGACCCGGCGAGTCGAGTCGCGTTATGGGTCGCGTGTTAAGTGACCAACTCGGCGAGTCGCTTGGGTGGACTCGGTGAGTTGGTGCTGTACTGAGAAAACCCTAATCCCGAGGGCTGTGCCCTATATAAAGAACATATCATCCCTTCTTCAGCCTCCTTACCACCCTTGAGAGCCTACAAACCCTAGAAATCGAGTGGAACTCCATCGATAGTGAAATTGGAGCTTTGGGAAAGGAAATATTGAAAAAGGATCATGAAGACTAAGGGATTACAGCAAGGGAGTGGTATAGGTTCGGGGTCTACTTCAGTGAGAGCTTGCTTTGGAGGTAATAGATCTCTTCTTGAGCATTTGTGCATTTAGATCTATCAATTGTGGGGTTTTTAGGGGCATAAATGAGGTCCATATCTAGTTTGGTGTAAGATCTGAGGTTGCTACCATAGATCTAGGCTTGTAATGATCCAAGGAGCCATAAAGTCTATGTTCAAGGGATGTAGGTGAAGTTCTTTTGTCCCAAACCTTATCCCAAGAGTGTTTTATGCTTAGATCTCTTTGGATTCATGTAAAGTTTTGTCACACCCCCAAACCAGAATGGCGGAAACATTCGGGGGTGGATGACTTCACGTAGTATCACAACCATTGAATATTGTAAAGAAAGTAACACAACCATCACATATATAATGAAAACGTATGTTGTTGCGTTATACATAATAGCAAAAGAATATTACAATGAGATGATAAATGTTCAATAATAAAACATCTTTAGTGTTTCCTTCTCCAAAAGCTGGTAGTTACCTGTATTACTGATTCCCTGAGAAATACAAGTGGTTTCGAAAAAGTGTCAACAATTAAGTTGGTGAGTTCATAAGTGTTTTGCATTGAAAAGTATGTCCTTTTTGATAGTAAATCGATGAACGAGGTTTTCAGAAAATCCAATATTTTCTATAGATGATTTGAAAAGTTTCCCGTGTTGGAGTGCATTAGTGTTTTCCATGCTTGAATAATAGTGATAACATTTGTATTAACAATAAAATGGAAAACTGAAATGCATGTATGAATCTCGTAAATCTAACTTGTTTTTATACTTTTATGTGAGTTTTATAACCATGCTAATGACATTGTTGGCCTGTAACAACGTTCTTCAGGCGTTGGAACTGTTATGACATTTGTCACCCCAGGCCCGCCGGCCTAGCTGTAGCTAACAGCTTAGGTGTGGGATTGTCAATCCCGTATAGATCTATACACAAGTATCACGCTCCCCCTACAAGGGATTATGGTATATAATACAGGACTTAATAATGCATACTCGAACGTACGTGAAGCTGTCTCACATTACTAGGTATAAACAGATTTACGATGATAAAAGACTGTACTTCTTTTGAAAGCATTTCATTTGTCGAGATGTATATGTAAAATGTATGAATCACTTGAATACTATGCTCATTATAGTTTGTCAAAAGTATGTTCCCATTTGGTAATAACAACTTGGTGATATAATATCCCTTTAAAACATAAAGTTATTTTTGTATCAACACTCTATAAGAACGATATTATAAAAATAATACTTTGATTTGTAATGTACTTGTATTTCCCCCCCTAAAATGTGAAAAGAATTGAAAAGTAGGGGTATGAACTCACTCGTTTCGAAGAGAGAGGCTAGGGTTGAGCAGAACTTCGTCCGCGGATGGTTGCGTCGTCGGGCTCTTCGGGAATCTCTGCAGCGTAAATCTTTCGTCGGGGCTCGAGTGCGGAAACCGAGGTCGTCGGGATAGCTTCTTGTGCTTGGAAGTGTGTGAGAGTAACTGGGGATTTGAGAAAGGTGTGCAAAGACTCGAGCTCATGCCATCTATTTATAGTGCTGGAAGAGTGAGTACGCGGGGCGTAATTTTGGAGTACGCTGGGCGTACTCACGTACGCGGCGCGTACGTCGTTACGCTGGGCGTAATATGGCGTCATGGCTTACGACTCCTGGCTAGTTAAGCGTAGCTTGGGCGGGCCGATGGGACTCGACTCTGGGTCTAGTACGCGGGGCGTACTCCCAGAGTACGCGGGGCGTAATCCCTGCTTCCGACTTCTAAATTCCGTAACTTTTGCGTACGAGCTCCGTTTTTCGCGTTCTTTATATCCACGCGTAGGTGAGATTATGCTCTACAACTTTCCTTTAGACTCCGTCGGCTAGTTTTGACTTTATTTTTAATGATATATTTTTAATAGGCCGGGCCTCCTAAAGTTCGTTAAAAATTCATAGGTCCTTTATTCGACGTCGGTTTTCGTTTGTCTTTTTATTGTTTTATTACTACTGAGGAGATCTTCAACTTTCGTTTAGGTTGCGTTAGCTAAATAACACTCGATCTTCAATCCGAGTTTTTAGCCCTCTACTACTGTTACGAAACTTTGAAAGTTCGTAACTTCTTCATACGAGGTCCAATTTGGGCGATCCTTTTATGTACGTTCACCTTTCAACGAGATCTACGACTTTTGTTTAGATACTTAAGGCTTAAAAATGCATTTTATTGAGATTCTACTTTTTTTTTACGTCAAAAAAATGTTTTAACGTCGCGTCGTAAATATACGAGTGGTTATAATTTCTTCAATGTAACCCGGTTTTGAGCGTTCTTTATGTTTTTGGAAACCTTGGCATGATATCTAATATTCGATGCATCCCAACTTAGATACTTGAACACTTTATTTTCGAGGTTAATTTCGTTGTTTTTAGCTTTCGAGTGTTTATAATGCTTTTTGGGAAAAATAGGGTTGTCACATCATCCCCCTGTTAAGGGAATTTCGTCCCGAAATTTAATCTAAGATAGAGTTTACATTTTTAGGAAAAAGATGCGGGTACTTTTGTTTCATCTGATCTTCGCGTTCCCAGGTGTATTCAGGTCCTCGCTTGGCGTTCCAGCGGACCTTTACAATGGGTATGCGGCTTTGTTTAGTCCTTTTGATTTCCCGATCCATGATCTCTACTGGTTCCTCCACAAATTGAAGGTTTTCATTTATTGCAATTTCGTCTAGAGGGACGACAAGGGTCTCGTCGGATAAGCACTTCTTTAGATTTGATACGTGAAAGGTAGGGTGTACGTTGTGGAGTTCCTGAGGTAGTCTAAGTTTGTAAGCCACTGGACCGATCCTGGCAAGGATCTCGAATGGTCCGATGTATCTAGGGTTCAGTTTTCCACGTTTTCCGAAGCGTATTAAGCCTTTCCAAGGTGAGACTTTGAGTAGGACATGGTCTCCAACTTGGAATTCCAAGGGTTTGCGTCTCTTATCTGCGTAACTCTTTTGTCTATCTCTTGATGCTTTTAGACGTTCTCGGATTTGAACAATTTTCTCCGTAGTCTCCCTTATGATTTCTGGTCCAGTGAGCGTGTTGTCAGTTGCTTGTCCTTTTGCTAGTTGCGTGTCCCCCACTTCGGCCCAGCACAAAGGTGACCTGCATTTGCGGCCATAAAGGGCTTCGAACGGGGCAGCCTTGATGCTGGTGTGGTAGCTATTGTTGTACGAGAATTCGAACAATGGTAGATGTGTGTCCCATGCTTTGCCAAAGTCGATTACGCAAGCTCTCAGCATGTCTTCTAGGGTTTGTATAGTTCTCTCACTCTGGCCGTCGGTTTGTGGGTGATAAGCGGTACTCATGTCTAGTCTTGTCCCCAAAGCTTTTTGTAGCGACTGCCAGAACCTTGAGGTGAATCTACTATCACGGTCCGAGATAATGGACATGGGCACACCATGCAGTCGTACAATTTCTCTGAGGTATGTTCTTGTTAACTTCTCCAATTTATCCGTCTCTTTGATCGGTAGGAAATGTGCTGACTTAGTTAACCTGTCGACAATTACCCAAATGGTGTCGAGTCCGCTTGTTGTCTTGGGCAACTTTGTTATGAAATCCATGGTTATCCGCTCCCACTTCCATTCGGGTATTTCTGGTTGTTGTAATAAACCCGAGGGCTTCTGATATTCCACCTTGACTTTGGCACATGTTAGGCATTTGCTTACGTAGGTAGCAATTTCGGCTTTCATGTTTTGCCACCAGTACAATTTCTTGAGATCGAGATACATCTTATCGGAGCCGGGATGTATGGAGTATCGTGTTTTATGGGCTTCGTCCATAACGATTTCTCTGAATCCACCAAACTTCGGTATCCAAATTCGATCCATGAAATAACGAATTCCGTTGTTCTTGGTCTCAAGGTTCTTATCCATTCCTCTTAGGGCTTCTCCTGTCACATTTTCGGCTTTCAAGGCTTCTATTTGGGCTTCCTTGATTTGCGTGAACAGGTGTGAATGGATTGTCATAGTTAGGGATTTCACTCGGCGACCTGAGTACTCCTTCCGACTGAGTGCATCAGCCACTACATTAGCCTTTCCGGGGTGATATCGGATTTCGCACTCGTAATCACTTAGTAGTTCTACCCATCGCCTCTGTCTCATGTTGAGTTCCTTCTGGTTGAGGATATGTTGGAGGCTTTTATGATCAGTGAAGATGGTACATTTTGTGCCGTAGAGATAGTGTCTCCATATCTTCAGAGCGAAGACGACTGCTCCTAGCTCAAGATCATGCGTTGTGTAGTTCACTTCGTGCGTCTTTAGTTGTCTTGAGGCGTAGGCGATGACCTTCCCTCTTTGCATTAAGACACACCCAAGTCCTTGGTTTGAAGCATCACAATAGACCACGAAGTCCTCCGTTCCTTCTGGCAAGGTTAGGATGGGCGCACTACATAAGGCTCGCTTTAGTGTCTGAAATGCACTGTCTTGTTTTTCTCCCCAGTCGAAGGTCACATTCTTCTGGGTTAGGGTGGTAAGTGGCTTGGCAATCTTTGAAAAGTTCGGTATGAATCTTCGGTAATACCCGGCGAGTCCCAAAAATTGCCGGATTTCTGTAGGGGTTCTTGGAGTAGTCCAACTATCTATTGCCTTTATTTTGGAGGGGTCCACGTGTATTCCTTCTTTGCTTACAACATGTCCTAGGAAATCCACTTCCCGAATCCAAAATTCACATTTGGAAAATTTTGCGTAAAGTTTCTCTGCCTTTAATGTTTCCAATACTTGGCGGAGGTGTTTGCTGTGTTCTTCCTGGCTTCTTGAATAGATGAGTATATCATCTATGAACACGATCACGAACTTGTCCAGGAAGGGACGACATACTCGGTTCATCAAGTCCATGAACACTGCTGGAGCATTCGTCAATCCGAAGGGCATTACCACAAATTCGTAGTGACCATAACGTGTTCGGAAAGCCGTTTTGGGGATGTCTCCTTCCAGTACTCGTAGTTGGTGATAACCAGACCTTAGATCGATCTTTGAGAAGTAGCTTGCCCCCTGCAGTTGGTCGAATAGATCGTCTATGCGCGGTAAGGGATATCGGTTCTTGATTGTGAGTTTGTTTAGCTCCCGATAATCGATGCACATGCGAAAGGATCCGTCCTTCTTCTTCACAAATAGGACTGGCGCTCCCCATGGTGAGAAACTTGGTCTGATGAATCCCTTGCTTAGCAGCTCGTTTAATTGACTGGATAGTTCCTGCATCTCGGCTGGAGCTAAACGGTACGGCGACTTTGCTACAGGGGTAGCCCCGGGGATTAAGTCGATTCTGAACTCGACTTGACGTTCCGGTGGGATTCCTGGAAGATCTTCTGGGAAAATATCCAGGAAGTTGCAGACTTCCAGAATATCTTTAATGTTTTTCGATTCTCGTTTCTTGTCTACTACGTGGGCTAGAAAGGCATGATATTCCTTACGAAGATACTTTTGTGCTTTAATACAGGAAATGATTTGTAAACTTGAACTAGGTTTGTCGCCATAAATAACAAGAGTTTCACTGTTTGGCAGATTTAAGCGAACAGCCCTTTCGTGGCAAAGGATATCGGCATGGTGAAGGCTCAACCAGTCCATACCGATGATGACATCGAAACTTCTTATGGAAATGGGCATAAGATCGACTTGAAACAAGTGCTCGTTTAAATTTAGTGTGCACCCTACGTATAAATCGTTTGCGTGTTCTGTTTTACCGTTTGCCATTTCTACAGTGAATATTTTATTGAGTGGTTGGGGTTCTTGATTAAGTAGGTGTTTGAATTTATGACTCACAAAACTTCTCTCCGCACCGCAGTCAAAAAGTATGCATGCATAAGTGTTGTTGAGTAGAAACGTACCCATAACCACCGTGGGGTCCGCTATTGCTTCTCTCTGTCCTACTGCCAGCACTCTCCCCACACCGCCAATATTCCTTTCCTTGGGACAATCCCTCCTGAAGTGTCCAGTCTCTCCGCACCCATAACATGCCCGGCTTACCCCAGTTCCAGGAACCTGAGTAATTGGTCGTGCCGGTGCTTTACAGAAACGGGCTGTGTGCCCTTTCCTGTCACAGTTCTTGCAGTGCATCTCGCGACAAATACCATGGTGATGGTAGTTGCACTTGCTGCACTTGGGCAGAATCCCTGCATATGGTTTTGTTGGCGCAGAGGTAGCAGGAGTTGTGGTGGGGGTAGTAGCAGCATAAACCGCAACCATTTGTTTCTTTGAAGGTTCTTGTGAAGTTTGCCCCTTCCTTTTGTTCCAAAATTTCTTCTTGTTGTTGTTGTTGGCATTGATTTCATTGTTGCTGTTCCCTTTGGTTGGTTCAGCCATAATCGCCGCGACTCCTTGACAGACACCATGATCAACAAGAGATTGCGCTAGTTCCTTGGCGCTGGCGAAAGTCAAGGGTCTGGAAGCTAGCACACTTCCTCGAAGTTGGGGTGATAGTCCCCAAATGTATCTCTCAACCTTCTGGCTCTCCAGGGTTAACATTCCTGGGCAAAGTGTTATTAAGTCACTGAACCTGTTGGTGTAACCAGCTATGTCCGATCCTACCATCGAGAGGTTCCACAGTTCCTGTTCAAGCTTCTGAATCTCGCCTCTTGGGCAGTATTCTCGAAGGAGCATTCTTTTCAGGTTTTCCCAACCCATGGAGTTTTCCACCACCAGGGTTAGTGTCTGGACGTGGCCGTTCCACCATGTCAGGGCGCGTTCAGAGAAAGTAAAAGCGGCGAACTTTACTTTGCTTTCTTCAGGACATGCACAGATTTCGAATACAGCTTCTGTTTTCTCTATCCATTGAGATAGAGCCAATACCCCCCCCCCCCAGTCCCGCAAAAGGGAATAGGTTTTCCGTTGGTGAAGTCTTTGTAAGTGCATACCCCTGAACGGCTTTGACCTTGGCCATTTGTAAAACTGTCTGTTCCTCCCCCCGATCCGTTGTTGCTCATTTGAGCCATTGCTGCATTTACAGCAGCGGTTACAGCAGTCTGGAACATAACGGTGTCCATAATTGGAGGAGGTGGTGGAGGTGGTGTTGAAGTTGAGTTTCTGCGTGTTGATCTACGAGGAGGCATGTTCTGGTAGAGAAAAATAAGAATGAATATTATAAGTTTCTAATGTTTTGACAATCGTGTGTTAGTTGTTATTTGTTTTGACTTTAGTTTATGGTTTCGAGGTAGGCATAGAAATTTAAAACTCGTAATTTTTGAGAGGTATATAATAAGAAATACTTCATATTCATTCATATAGGTCACACTTGAGGTGTGTTACATTACATATCTTGTTCGGGAAAAATTTGATCCTCCTAGAGATCTCCGATTACGGATACAACAGGGAAATAAAGGAAAAACTTTTATCCGAAATCCTAATCTATAACAAAATTGTTGGGCATCGAACAAGCTCTATTTGCGGCGTTTGGAGCTAGACTCGGCATCCGACCGTTTGACTCCCATTAGTCGCCTCTCAAAATCCGCTTGTTGTTCCTTCATCCCTCTTATTTCTGCCAGAGCCACTATCATTTGGTTCTGAAGTGTTCCCGTGTAGATTTGGGTATTCTCATGTAGTCCTTCCAAACGGCGGATGTCAGCGGCGTTACCTTGGGTAGCAACATTGATTTCACGAACTCTGGCTGCTTGTTGGTCCGCCTGGTAGTTCTGGTTAGCTATAGCATTCACGACGACAGGAAGTGCTCGATCTGCTGAGCCTCCCCCACTGACGTTGTAAAAATCCCGACACATGCCGAATGGAGGGCGTACACCTTGTTGGCGGCTCCAGTAGTAGAGGTGGCTTCCCCAGATGGGGATGGGTCCTGGTTGATCTGGTCTGATTACGGGAGGATGAGGGATGGGAGGGTTGTACACTTCTGGCTCGGAGTCTGTCCCGCTAGAAATCTCCACGATCTCTTCGTCGACTTCGAACTCCTCTCCGACTTCGACTTCGAATTCTTCCTCGACCTCTTCTTCGATTTCCTCTGGGTCTTCCTCCGGGTCTTCTTCTATCCAACCGCCGTTGCCTTGGTTTGGGTAGTAGGGATCTCCTGGTAAATGGAACCCGGCCATTTGTCTGTACTAGGATAGATGTATGAGAACGTTATAAGAAAAGAAATTTCTATTTAGCGACTTATTATTTTTAACTATAATTTTTATTGTACAACTATTTTTAATAATACTTCTATACTATTTCAACTTGGCGAAACTAGAACAATTTTGTATTTGGTACGTTTTCGGCTTGTTGTCCACTACGACCATTCCTCGACGTACGTTGGTCAAATCCAGGATAAATATAGTTGATCAGGCTATATTTATTCTCGACATGATTACATACCCCGAGGCTCAATCGTAGTGTCGTAACTTGCCGTAATACTTTTTAGTAAAACTTGTTATGATACGAGATTTATGCATGCTTGTAAAAATGTATATCTTTAAAAGAATGTATTTTGTTCATGAAAATGCTTCACCAGAGGGTTTTTGGTCCCCTTTGCATTTATAGTTTGTATATCGTATGTGGTTCGATATACTTAGTTCACTATAAACAATGCTCTGATACCAATCTGTCACACCCCCAAACCAGAATGGCGGAAACATTCGGGGGTGGATGACTTCACGTAGTATCACAACCATTGAATATTGTAAAGAAAGTAACACAACCATCACATATATAATGAAAACGTATGTTGTTGCGTTATACATAATAGCAAAAGAATATTACAATGAGATGATAAATGTTCAATAATAAAACATCTTTAGTGTTTCCTTCTCCAAAAGCTGGTAGTTTCCTGTATTACTGATTCCCTGAGAAATACAAGTGGTTTCGAAAAAGTGTCAACAATTAAGTTGGTGAGTTCATAAGTGTTTTGCATTGAAAAGTATGTCCTTTTTGATAGTAAATCGATGAACGAGGTTTTCAGAAAATCCAATATTTTCTATAGATGATTTGAAAAGTTTCCCGTGTTGGAGTGCATTAGTGTTTTCCATGCTTGAATAATAGTGATAACATTTGTATTAACAATAAAATGGAAAACTGAAATGCATGTATGAATCTCGTAAATCTAACTTGTTTTTATACTTTTATGTGAGTTTTATAACCATGCTAATGACATTGTTGGCCTGTAACAACGTTCTTCAGGCGTTGGAACTGTTATGACATTTGTCACCCCAGGCCCGCCGGCCTAGCTGTAGCTAACAGCTTAGGTGTGGGATTGTCAATCCCGTATAGATCTATACACAAGTATCACGCTCCCCCTACAAGGGATTATGGTATATAATACAGGACTTAATAATGCATACTCGAACGTACGTGAAGCTGTCTCACATTACTAGGTATAAACAGATTTACGATGATAAAAGACTGTACTTCTTTTGAAAGCATTTCATTTGTCGAGATGTATATGTAAAATGTATGAATCACTTGAATACTATGCTCATTATAGTTTGTCAAAAGTATGTTCCCATTTGGTAATAACAACTTGGTGATATAATATCCCTTTAAAACATAAAGTTATTTTTGTATCAACACTCTATAAGAACGATATTATAAAAATAATACTTTGATTTGTAATGTACTTGTATTTCCCCCCCTAAAATGTGAAAAGAATTGAAAAGTAGGGGTATGAACTCACTCGTTTCGAAGAGAGAGGCTAGGGTTGAGCAGAACTTCGTCCGCGGATGGTTGCGTCGTCGGGCTCTTCGGGAATCTCTGCAGCGTAAATCTTTCGTCGGGGCTCGAGTGCGGAAACCGAGGTCGTCGGGATAGCTTCTTGTGCTTGGAAGTGTGTGAGAGTAACTGGGGATTTGAGAAAGGTGTGCAAAGACTCGAGCTCATGCCATCTATTTATAGTGCTGGAAGAGTGAGTACGCGGGGCGTAATTTTGGAGTACGCTGGGCGTACTCACGTACGCGGCGCGTACGTCGTTACGCTGGGCGTAATATGGCGTCATGGCTTACGACTCCTGGCTAGTTAAGCGTAGCTTGGGCGGGCCGATGGGACTCGACTCTGGGTCTAGTACGCGGGGCGTACTCCCAGAGTACGCGGGGCGTAATCCCTGCTTCCGACTTCTAAATTCCGTAACTTTTGCGTACGAGCTCCGTTTTTCGCGTTCTTTATATCCACGCGTAGGTGAGATTATGCTCTACAACTTTCCTTTAGACTCCGTCGGCTAGTTTTGACTTTATTTTTAATGATATATTTTTAATAGGCCGGGCCTCCTAAAGTTCGTTAAAAATTCATAGGTCCTTTATTCGACGTCGGTTTTCGTTTGTCTTTTTATTGTTTTATTACTACTGAGGAGATCTTCAACTTTCGTTTAGGTTGCGTTAGCTAAATAACACTCGATCTTCAATCCGAGTTTTTAGCCCTCTACTACTGTTACGAAACTTTGAAAGTTCGTAACTTCTTCATACGAGGTCCAATTTGGGCGATCCTTTTATGTACGTTCACCTTTCAACGAGATCTACGACTTTTGTTTAGATACTTAAGGCTTAAAAATGCATTTTATTGAGATTCTACTTTTTTTTTACGTCAAAAAAATGTTTTAACGTCGCGTCGTAAATATACGAGTGGTTATAATTTCTTCAATGTAACCCGGTTTTGAGCGTTCTTTATGTTTTTGGAAACCTTGGCATGATATCTAATATTCGATGCATCCCAACTTAGATACTTGAACACTTTATTTTCGAGGTTAATTTCGTTGTTTTTAGCTTTCGAGTGTTTATAATGCTTTTTGGGAAAAATAGGGTTGTCACAAGTTTGGTACTTTACGTGATGGATGGGTTGTAGGGGAGAGGATCTATGGTTTGGATCCCCTGCATGACTTGGAAAGCCACTGTATGGATTAAGAACTAGAGGTACTCGGCGAGTCACATGGGTGAACTCGACGAGTTGGATGAAGATGGGCAGGAACTCGATGAGTTGGAAGAACAACTCGGCGAGTACGTTAAATGTTGCCTTGGACTCGGCGAGTTTGTTCTTAGACTCGATGAGTTTGGTCGTGGAGTCCTAACCTTTTTGGGTTGAGCTGTGAATCAGTGAGTCGAGGGACGACTCAGCGAGTTGAGTGAGAAAGGACTCAGAGTTTGTTGGACTCGACGAGTCTTGGGGCGCCTCGGCGAGTTGAATCGTGGATTGGGAGTTCTGAGTATTAGGACTTGATGAGTCAGTGGGTTGACTCGGCGAGTAGAGTCAAAGTCAGGAAGGTTGACTTTGACTGAAGACTTTGACTTTGACCAAGAGTTGACCAGTTGACCTCTGGGGGTATTTTGGTAAATATTGGTACTTATTGAACTCAGTCTTTTGGTATTGATCAATGGTGGAGTTCGTGTCGGAGGTTGGAGCAGCGTGATCTTATCTTTCAGTCAGCAGTTACGAGGTGAGTTATCCTCACTATATCGATAGGGTCTACGACACCAAGGCCGACCCTTTATCGGATGGTAATCCGGGTATCATTGTTATGTTATTTCTTGCTATGTTTGCATCCTGGTAGTTAGGATGGTAAATATGTAGAGACCTGGTTAAGGTCGGTATCCTGGTATATAGGATGATGCTATGCTAGTGACCGGTTAGGTCGGTATCTTGGTTAGGGTGATGTTATGTTATGTGATCTACTAAATCGGATTGATTGGATGTGAATTGTTATATGATTGAATGTTTATGTGCACATGGTTGTTGGACTGGGGGGATGTATCTCACTAAGCTTTCGGGCTTACAGTTGTGGTTTAAATGTTTCAGGTACTTTAGGAGACCGTGGCAAGGCAAAGGTGTGATCGTACCGCTCCTCATGTTATGTTTATGGTTCTGGGAAGAGTCTGATAATAATTGTATTGAAAACCTTTTTGTAATGAATTAATGAAATTGGGTTGTTTTTGAAAAGTTTAAATTGGATTGATTTTTTAGAGCGTTACAAGTTGGTATCAGAGCCTTGGTTTGAGTGAATTGGAGGAACATTCATGTGAATCCAATCTCAAATCAAGGAGAGATGTCAAAAAGAGAATTTAAAATGGTTTTCAAAAGGAGTAAAAGAGGACGCATAGGTACGATCAGCCAGAGCCAGTAAGTAACCCCAAAATACCATACAAATGATTTGTTAATGAGATATGATAGAACAGCATGCTAGTACTAGGCTAGGGATCTTCAGGAATTGCATGATAGAGTTGCCTGATTTATGATGCCTGCTAGCCTAGGGTTTCTTTCTGTATAAGATTTCCAGTGTTCCTCTAGGATTGAGGGTTGAGTTCTTGTTATGTATGTTCATCACTAGGGTGTTGTGGTAATACTTGATATAAATATGGGTAGGTGTGGTAGGTAGTATGGGCCCGTACTACTGAAAGCACAAGACCCATATGCGTAACAAGGAAGCCACAACCTCTAGGGTTGGGTTGGGAGTTAGTTCTCGGGGTTCTGGGAGAGCGTCTGATGCTTTGCGTTAATTTTAGTATGCTGGTTACGAGGCATGCTGGGAGCGGATCCGGATCAGGATCGGGAGCAGGAGAGGGCAGTCAGGGTGGGTCAGTACCGCATGAGGTTATTGGTCAGATGAGCAAAGACGAGTTGGATGCTAGGATTCGTGAGATCCCGCATGATGAGGTTGTTGTGTTGTTTCGGGCCGAGTTGCCGGAACTTTTTGGGTCAATCAAGACCGCAATGGTCGAATATTTTGATGAGCGCTATGCTGCTCTTACAGAGACGGTTGCCGCGGCGGCTACAACTGCTGTAGCAGCGGCAGGGGGAGGAGCCGGTAGAGGTTTTCAGTATCGTGACTTCGATAATATGAAGCCCCTACCTTCGATGGAGTTCAGGACTCGATTGTTGCTATGAGATGGTTGTCAGACGTGGAGGGGTGTTTCTTCACGTGTTGATGCCCTGCTAATCAGAGAGTGAGGTGCGATCTGAACCTGTTAAGGCTCGGGGCGAAGGATTGTTGGAGATTGACCACGGGGTCATATTCGGATGCGTAGAGGGATGCGGTTTCATGGGACCAGTTCTGGGAGATGTTCAGTACCCGTTATGTTCCACGGGTAGAGAGGGAGAGGTTGGCTCAGGAGTTCCTGGAGCTAAAGCAGAATTCAGAGTCGGTGACGAATATCACCAGGATGTTCACTGAGAGGGCGATGTTTTGTCCGGAGTTTGCTTCGGAGCAGGCTCAGATGTCCCGATATCTGAGTTTGCTCAAGAGGGATATTAGGCAATTTGTGTCTATGCAGAGGTGCGAGACCTTGCTGGAGTTGCAGTAGGCCGCTCGGTGGCATGAGTTGGAGATTGAGTTACAGTTGAGAGAGCAGAGGCAGGCCCCGACACAGTCACAGCCGATGCTGAAACAGTCCAAGACCGTTAATTCTAGGTTGGGAGATCAGGGCAGCCGCACTTGTGGGATGTGCGGGAAGGGACACATCGGAGTTTGTAGGTCCGGTGGTGCGTGTCGCAAGTGCGGGAGAGAGGGGCATTATGCGAGGGATTGCCGTCAGTCAGCCCCAGTTCAGGATATGAGGATTTGTTATCAGTGTCATCAGGTTGGTCACATGAGGGCCAACTGTCCACAACTTGTTGCAGGACCGGTGCAAGCTCCAACGCCGACCACTTTGAGGATTACGGGTGGAGGTCAGGGTGGAGTAGAGTCCCCGAGGGCTCAGGGGCGTGCTTTTTAGCGTATAGCAGAGGAGGTCAGGGTAGAGCCGGATGCAGCTGCAGGTATGTTTCCTTCTTGATATCTTGTTATCTTATGGTTGTTATGGAGTATTATATCTGCTAGTCTTGTTCGCATAATTTATGGTATTGTATTCGTTCGATCTTTCGGGTTTATGGTATTATTGAGGGATCGGTAGTTAGAGGTTGAAATCAGTTAGCATCCAAGGGATTGATGGTTAGATTTTGGTTGATTGGTCTTGTTGTCAGGTATAGCAATTGTGTTTTGAGAAGTGTTCAGCGGAGAGACGAAGTCCTTTAGAGTTCGAGATGTGTGATGTTGGAAGAATGAATTTGTGGAGGTTAATCGTTTTAGAGGGAATCAGTTCAAGGATAAGGGGAATATGTTGTGTAGGGTTGTTTAAGTGATGCCGGTTGGGTCACCGATGGTTGGTAGTCAGTGCTCTAAGTGGGGAGAATTGGAAAATTCTCAGGAGGATCGACAAGTAATTGAGGTTAATTAGCTGATTGGAAGTCAGCGGTGTTTCAGTTAGCCAAGAGTGTGGGCTGGTATGAGTAAGTGGTAGACTAATGGGGGGCAGGGAGCAGAACATGGATTCAGGAAAGATAGTGTTTGATGTTAGGCCTGGGTTTAGGCCATGGAAAGGATTCTGGGATCGGAACGAGAGTTCGGAACCCCTAAGGGGCTAGAACAGTACGAATGGGAAGGAATACCTGAAAGAGTAGTTGGAATGATGTATGATAGTTGAGCAGAATGGGAAGACTGAAGGTCGGAAGGCATACCAGTCAGGTCTAAGGCTCGGGAGAACGGTCCAGACAGGCTGAAGGCCCAGAGAGGCGGTCCAGACATGTTGAAGGTTCCGTGAGTGGTCCAGATAGGTTGAAGGTCTGGAGGGGTGATCCAGCCATGCTGAAAAATTTGTACGTGTTAGTGGATTAGTATGAGGAGAAGGAAGAAATGCGTTGCCAGGGAATGATGATTGATATGGTCTGGCCCCAAGTGTTGTTCAAGTTAGTGGAAAGCAGTGCATGGACTCGAGAGTCCTTTCGAGCAGATTCAGAGTATATGAGATGCACGAAGTAGCAGTTACTCTACAAGGGATAGTGTAGAGTGGGGTGTGTACGCTGTGGCACTTTTCTGAAGTGGAAAGGTTGGCAAGTAGATTTCCTTGGATAAGGAAAGGGAAAGATATGTAACTCCGGGAGGGAGTGTTGGTTTATGGAAGTGAAAGTCGTAGTGAGAATGGATGATTGAGAGTATTTCAATTATGGTTGTTGAGTACTGTGATGATATCAGTGGTATGCAAGCACATCCGGATTGGGTGTCTGTTGAGGTTGCAGATGAATTCTTGGCGGTATAGAACCAGAGGAGTTTAGAAGGGAGGCAAGGTTGGAGCCTTGGATTTTATGTATGGTTGTGATCAGGAGGTTATGTATGTAGCGGTAATTCATCGTGTGGATGTTTGAAGGTATCGTCAGTGTGTCGGGTTTTCCATCCCGAGGATGTTAGAGCAAGTTCGGCATGTGTATGTGATTGCAGAGGAGAGCTCCTGGGAGTTGTTCAGGAGCTGAAGGATGTGTCATCCCTTTAGTGCGGAAAGAAAAGAGTTGGATTCGGAATGGAAGCGAGATGGGTCCCAGAGGTGAATTCGATAGGGGTTATGCTAGTCAAGGAAAGGGATATCGGTTTGGTACTGGGTCAGGACCCGGGGGTTCATGGTGACGCCTAGCTTCGTAAAGCGCAAGTAATGGTTGTGATTTGGGGTGGTGAATGTATCCTCGATTGATCATTGGTTAAGGAAGGTTGTTAGTAGAGAAAAAGCCGGTGGCTGGCTTAAAGCAGTTGTCGTGACTCTATGAGAAAGAGTTGGTCTTTATAAGGGTTGATAGCAGTGTTTGGAAGAACCTGAGTTGATTAAGAAATTGGAGCCCGCAGTGCGAGGGTTTGTTCTGAAGTGTTTGTAGCAGTAGGCTTCGAGGGAGAAGCCTAATTTAAGTGGGGCAGAATTGTAACATCACGTAAATTCAGAAGTGTAGTTGAAGGGCTAAAGTGTAAATAGGAAGGTTGACTCGGCGAGTCGATGGATAGACTCGGCGAGTCGAGTCGCGTTATGGATCGCATGTTAAGTGACCAACTCGGCGAGTCGCTAGGGTGGACTCGGCGAGTTGGTGTTGTATGGAGAAAACCCTAATCCCGGGGGTTGTGCCCTATATAAAGAACATATCATCCCTTCTTCAGCCTCCTTACCACCCTTGAGAGCCTAAAAACCCTAGAAATCAAGTGGAACTCCATCGATAGTGAAATTGGAGCTTTGGGAAAGGAAATATTGAAAATGGAACATGAAGACTAAGGGATTACAACAAGGGAGTGGTATAGGTTCGAGGTCTACTTCAGTGAGCGCTTGCATTGGAGGTAATAGATCTGTTCTTGAGCTTTTGTGCATTTAGATCTATCAATTGTGGGGTTTTTAGGGACATAAATGAGGTCCATCTCGAGTTTGGTGTAAGATCTGAGGTTGCTACCTCAGATCTAGGCTTGTAATGATCCAAGGAGCCATAAAGTCTATGTTCAAGGGATGTAGGTGAAGTTCTTTTGTCCCAAACCTTATCCAAAGAGTGTTTTATGCGTAGATCTCTTTGGATTCACGTAAAGTTTGCCACTTTACGTGATGGATGGGTTGTACGGGAGTGGGTCTATGGTTTAGAGCCCCTGCATGGCTTGGAAAGCCACTGTATGGATTAAGAACTAGAGGTACTCGGCGAGTCACATGGGTGAACTCGGCGAGTTGGATGAAGATGGACAGGAACTCGACGAGTTGGAAGAACAACTCGACGAGTACGTTGAATGTTGCCTTTGACTTTGCGAGTCTGTTCTTAGACTCGGCGAGTCTGGTCGTGGATACCTAACCTTTTTGGGTTGAGCTGTGAATCGGTGAGTCGAGGGACGAGTAGGCGAGTTGAATGAGAAAGGACTCAGAGTTTGTTGGACTCGGCGAGTTGAGTCATGGATTGGGAGTTATGAGTATTAGGACTCGACGAGTCAGCGGGTTGACTCGGCGAGTAGAGTCAGTCAGGAAGGTTGACTTTGACTGAGGACTTTGACTTTGACCAAGAGTTGACCAGTTGACCTCCGGGAGTATTTTGGTAAATATTGGTACTTATTGAACTCAGTCTTTTGGTATTGATCAGTGGTGGAGTTCGTGTCGGAGGTTGGAGCAGCGTGATCTTATCTTTCAGTCAGCAGTTACGAGGTGAGTTATCCTCACTATATCGATAGGGTCTACGGCACCAACGCCGACCCTTTATCGGATGGTAATCCGGGTATCATTGTTATGTTATTTCTTGCTATATTTGCATTCTGGTAGTTAGGATGGTAAATATGTAGAGACCTGGTTAAGGTCGGTATCCTGGTATATAGGATGATGCTATGCTAGTGACCGGTTAGGTCAGTATCCTGGTTAGGGTGATGTTATGTTATGTGATCTGCTAGATCGGATTGATTGGATGTGAATTGTTATATGCTTGAATGTTTATGTGCACATGGTTTTTGGACTGGGGTTGGGTTGAGGAGGGTCCTGCTTTGTGCTATAGGGCAACATACCCTGGGCGGACCGGTTATCCCGAAGGCCCAGCGAGCGGTCCGGATAGGCTGTAGGCCCCAAGAGTGTGACAACCCAAATTTTATTCTGTTACATAATCCCGTTTTCACTAACGGAATTAGTCTCTTTATAAAAAGGTTTCGTAATGTTTGGAGTCGTCAAATAAATAAATATTTATTTATTTATAGTTCATATGTTTATTGGTTAGTAAAAATAAAGTTATATTATTTTTCTACCACTTAACCCAGGTAAAAAGTTTAAACCCCGTTAAACTTGAGCATTAGGTAGTCGTGTACCAGGTGCAATACCCGAGGCTTATATAAGGAAGGTGGATACCACTTTGCATCCTTTTACCACCCAAGCACACCCTCTCTCTCACTACTTTCTCTCTCTAGACCCGATTTCGACTCCAAAACCGCACTTTCCGGCTTCTAAACGTAAGGTTTTCCTCCCTAACTTGTTCTAAATATGCATCAATGTATATATAGCTGAAAAATCGTATGATTGAGGGGTAAACAAGGAGTTTACAGCCTAAGAAGCTCTTTAGGTCGTAAACACCCAAAACATGGCCAAAAGTCCAACTTTTCCATACTTTAGGCTTATATACTAATTAGGGATATTACCTAGAAGAGTTTGGCCATCAAAACATGAGATTTTGAAGCATAAAAGAGGGTTTACGACCCAAGCACATGCTTAGGCCGTAAACACCCCTTTTCCATGTAAAAGTGCCCCCAAAACTCATCCAATGCATGTTAGACTTGAGATATGAATTTAGGAAATGCCATTTCGAGTTTAGGGCCATCAAACATCATAATTTAAGGGGTAATTTAGTGTTTACGGCCCAAGCACAAGCTAGGACCGTAAACTCCCCCAAACATAACCAAATGAGGGTTTAAAACCCCAAATTGGCCCTAGACCTTCACTAGAAAAATTAAGGGATTGATTTAAGACCTTTGGCATCAATTTTGGAGAGTGAACAAGAGTTCACGGCCAAGCCATGAGGCTTACGTCCGTAAACTCCCGAGGAGTGGCCTTTGGGCCGTAAACTCCAAGGGAGTACACTCTTGGACTCCCCCGTAACCCCCTTTTGGTCTTGTACAATCCCTGAGAACCACTTCCAATCCATAAGACCCCGAATCAATGTTAGGATATGTAAATGTTTTAATAAAAAGCATAAAATGACTAATATCTTGTAAAACACATATCTCATATGTTAATAGGGTCCTAAACGGTCTACAAGTCCTTAATTGACACCAAACGCTCAACCGACACTTTTACCCGATTTACCCGATTTACTCGTTTTCAGGTGAGTTCATACCCCTTAATGAACCTTTCTAATGTTTTTATATGTTTTAGGGGGGGGGGGATACAAGTCAAATATACTTGTTTATGAAAGTTAATCACATGTGATTCACTACCCGTAGTTCAAATCACATGTGATTTATCACTATGCCTTATAAAAGAACTTTGCGTTTTCAAAACTAATTTGGATAAATAAACTATTTTCTAAATGTTTTCTGTAGACAAGACTTTCATTAAATAATTTTTCTTATAAAATGTAACCACACTAATATATTTATATTAGTAAGACTTGAAGGACTTAGGACCGATAGCTCGCCTTATTTCCTATTCTTGTTTGATTGTGGGCTTAGGGTAGTTGTTATCCGTCCGACTGTCGTTGATTTCTTAATTATATATCTTGTATATTGGTGTTGGATACAAGCATTTTCAACCTATTCGATGCCTCTACTACTTAATTGCCAAGAACCATACACACTAAGTTAACTATAATAGGTATAGTTAAGGTCACTACTACTCGTTATTGCCACCACTTTACATACTATAATACATAGTATTATGAGACGATACACGAATAAGAGAACACACTACGAACTACATAAAAGACTACTACCCTATAATACAAGAGAAAGCACTAATTCGAAATAACACACACTAACTCGCTACAAGATACTCTATGCACTACATACTATGCCCAGAGTTTTCCGATAGGAAATGCGATGCTATATGTATAGATCTATATGGGGCAGGCACTGCTATATCCTGACTGTTAACTTCAGTCCGAGCCGAGTAGGCCCAGGGATGACACTACTTCACTACACTGTGTATGACCAGGAAGGTCATGGGGTCCTTTATTACTCACACTACTAGTCATATAAAAAGGAATACACTATATTCACACTAAAATACAAAAACTAAAGTCTATGTTAACATCCCGAAGTAAATAAGTATTTATTTCTAATGGGAGTTTGCACCACTATTACTGACAATAGGCATAACTTTTCTTATTACACTACGTATTGGAGATTCACTAATATACTTTTACAACAAATGATTTTCAATGATGAAAATTACATGCAACTTAAGGGTTTTCACTTACGATGTAATTTCTGGAAAGTATAGGATTTTCTAGGGTTTTCTACTACTTATAAATGTAAATTGCAGCTTTTCACACTATCTGTTCTAACGCATTTTATACAAAAACTCACACTAAACTCTTATGAACTCACCAGCTTTATGTTGATACTCGTTTTAAAAATAACTTGTATACTCAGGTCAAAAATAGACAAGTACAGGTGCAACATTTTGGAGAAGGTGGAGCATACAAGATCCATCTCTTATTTTTGTATTACTTTTGGTGTTTGTGGAACTTTACAGAACACTCTTGTAATAAACTTACTATGAAATAAAATGGTTGTATGTTTCTTGTTTTTACTATTATGCATTTGTGATGATACTGTACATGACCTCCTCTACCCCGAAACGTATTCCGCCGTTATCGGTTTTGGGGTGTGACAGATTGGTATCAGAGCATTGTTTATAGTGAATCAAGTATATCAACCTATAAAAGATATACGAACTATAAACACTTCGGGACTAAAACACTCTGACCAAGAATATATATTGTTAAGTATTTAAAAGATTTAACTAAGTATATATACGCACACCTCTATAAAACACAGAAGTCAGTATCGCACTAGAACAGAACAAAAGTATTAGGATTGTTGGACAGCACAATTGGGCTTAGAGACATATAGTCACATCTGGGGGGATGTAGCCTGATCAACTACATTTTTCTGGGAGTGACTAGCATGTGCCTAACTTTGGTTGTGGTGTTGCAACAAGTCTAATACTTACCAACACTACCACAATAACGTTAGAACAAGAATACTATAGGAGTATTCTGTATACCACTAACTACATAGGAGATAACTAAAAGGGTCATTACTGGTAGGACAATAGTTGCTAAGTGGATACACCACGGTTACATGTGACTAGGGCGCTATAGACTCAGAATCTGTGGCCTTTGCTTCATTTCCTGTTCTTGTTTGATTGGGGATCTGAAGTTAGGGTTGCTTATTCGATGGACTATCTTGCTTCGGTTGCATGTAATTGGTATGCACTACGCAAGTATTGGGTCGACTAATAACGATTCATCTTATAAGTATCTTAGAGTAGTACGTCTATTAATCTTCCTTTCCCCTTTTCTCGCGTAGATATCATGGCTGGCTTCCACCTTCCCGGCGATCCGTACTATCCAAACCAGGCAATGGAGGATGGCTCGATGAGGAGTCAGACGATGATCACCCGATCCCTTTGGATGGTCATCATGCTGAAGGCTTCTTGGATAGCTCCAGCTCCGAACCAGAAGTTAACAACCTACCTCCTGAAGCTCCGAACCCCAACCCCCGTCCGACATTTCAGGGTCCCACTCCTATGTGGGCCATATCCTTGCACCGATGGAGCGAGGAGCAGGGCTAGCCTTTACGTTTCAGTGGAGACCGAAGCTTCTACAACATAAGTGAAGGAGGATCAGCGGACCGAGTTCTGCCCATCACGGTCCGAAGGATTGCCAGGAATGTTGAGCAGGGTCAAGCAGCCATTGGTCGAGTTGTAGAAGTGGATGCCAACTCGAATCTCAACACGGTTCGCATCCGCCAACTTGAAGAAGCCATGGACAGGAAAAGGAGGACCAACGAGGCTTTGCAGCACCAGCTAGCTGCATCTCGAGCCGAGGTTAGGGAACTCCGAGCACGTCAAAGGATTCATGATCGACACCTTCAGGAAGTTATGCGTCAACTAGCGGATCTGAGGGTTCGCCCAACAAGTAACCGTCGCCCGTAGAAGACGTCTAGTTACCTCACTCTTTTGTCTAAAGGACTAGCCTTTCCTCTTTATGTTCCGTAGATCTTTTGTCTGTAAACCTTCCTAGCCTTAAAATTACTCTAACTAGACCTCTAAACTGGCAACATTTTCCTTATGGTTTGATGTAAGACCTAATGTTAGGTCAATTTTCATGAACTTGTATTACATCATTAATACCAGTATATTGGCAGTTAACTGCTCTATTGTTATGACTCTCATTCTGATCTTGAATTATGTTGATCTAATCCATGAAACACTCTATTCATATTCGCAATGGACTCCTACTATTACTATCATTTCTATGATCTTCCAGTGAAAGATGCCTCCATGAAAGCGTCCAAGCAGAGGAAGACCAGCAACTCAAACCCCTCCTCCACCACCTCCTCCTCCGCAGTTCATTCCAGTACTGTCTCAAATGGCTGTGACTGCAGCTGTGACAGCAGCCATGGCTCAAATGAACTCCGGTGACGTGAGCGGTGGTAACTCCAAATTTGGTGAAGTCCATCAAAGAGTGCAGGGATGCACTTATAAGGACTTCATGAACTGTAAACCTACCTTCTTCGATGGTACTGGAGGAATTCTGGCATTATCCCAATGGTTCGAAAGAACCGAAGCTGTATTTGAAATGTGTTCTTGCCCCGAAGAGAGCAAAATCAAGTTCGCTACCGCCACCCTCACTAACAGGGCCCTGACATGGTGGAACGGCCATGTCAGTGCACTCTCCTTGGTAACAGCCAATGCCATGGGCTGGGACACTCTAAAGGATCTCATGAGAAAGGAGTACTGCCATAGGGGCGAAATCCAAAAACTTGAGGAGGAACTTTGGAACCTCAAGATGGTAGGGACCGACATAATAGCTTACACGGCCAGGTTCTGCGACTTGGCGGCTATGTGTCCCAACATGATCCCATCCGAAAGCAAGAAGATTGAACGATACATCTGGGGTTTAATGCCCCCATATCTAGGAAATGTTCTAGCCTCACGCCCTACCACCTTCGACAGCGCTAAGGAATTGGCCCAAAGTTTAATCAAACATGAAGTCTCTTCCACTCCAGCAACAACAACCAGAACTACCACTGCACCACCCGATTCATCTGATAGAAAGAGGAAGCGATGGGATAAGAAGAAAGGCAAGAAAACTCAAACCTCCTCCAAGGACCAGCAAATTGTGGCGGTCCATGCTGCCACTACTCTAGCCACTCCTGCACTGCCAAAAGCTTATAGTGGGAATCTGCCCAAATGTCCAAAGTGTCGTTGCCACCACAACGGCCCCTGCCGTGAATTGCAGTGTTCCAACTGCGGTCGAAAGGGCCATACGGTGCGATTCTGCAGGGCCCTCCCAAACCTATTTCGCAGGTTCCCGGTTCGGGAGTGACCCCGACGTGTTACGACTGCGGTGAAGCTGGTCACTTCAAGAAAAATTGTCCGAAGGCTGCGAATGCTGGGGGAACTGGAAGACTACCCGCTATTGGTCACAACGAGGCAGTAGCGGATCCCACAGTAGTCACGGGTACGTTCCTTCTCAACGACTCTTATGCCTGTGTCTTATTCGATAGTGGTGCAGAAAGAAGCTTCGTAAACCAAAACTTTAAACACTTGCTCAAACAATCCCCTCAACCACTAAAAGAAACACTCGTCGTAGAAATGGCTAACGGGAAGAACAAAAGCTCTAACGAAATCTACATAGGTTGTACCCTCACGTTAGACGATCACTCGTTTCCAATCGATCTCATACCAGTCTCAATCAAGAGTTTCGATGTCATTGTTGGTATGGACGGGTTGAGTCTTCATCACGCTGACATCCTATGTTTCGACAAAGCCATTCGCCTGAACCTTCCAAATCATGAAACTCTATTAACCTATGGAGATAAACCCGGTACGAGCCTTCGTATCATCTCTAGTATACAGGCTCAGAAATACTTACGTAAGGAATATCGCGCCTTTCTTGCTCACATTGTCGACACCAGCCAGAAAGTGAAAGATCCAAAAGACATCTGATTTGTATGCGATTTCCCTGACGTTTTCCCTGAAGACCATCCTGGTCTACCTCCCAAACGTCAGGTTGAGTTCAGAATCGACCTAGTCCCAGGAGCTACCCCCATAGCAAAGTCGCCCTATCATTTAGCGCCTGCTGAGATGCAAGAACTATCTGGTCAACTTAACGAGCTGCTCAGCAAGGGCTTTATAAGACCAAGCTTATCACCCTGGGGAGCTCCGGTCTTGTTCGTAAAGAAGAAAGATGGATCGTTCCGTATGTGCATCGATTATAGGGAACTCAACAAACTCACGGTCAAAAATCGCTACCCTCTCCCTCGTATCGACGACCTATTTGACCAACTACAAGGAGCGAGTTACTTCTCCAAGATTGATCTCAGGTCCGGGTATCACCAGTTACGGGTACTTGAGGAAGATATTCCGAAGACAGCCTTCCGAACCCGTTACGGGCACTAAGAGTTCGTGGTGATGCCCTTTGGACTGACTAATGCCCCCGCAATATTCATGGCTTGATGAATAGGGTATGTCGTCCATATCTAGATCAGTTCATCATCGTCTTTATTGACGATATACTCGTCTACTCTCGGAGTGAGGAAGAACACAGGTATCATTTATGACGAGTCCTGGAAACCCTACGGTCAGAGAAGTTATACACGAAGTTCTCTAAGTGCGAATTTTGGATCCGAAGAGTTGAATTCTTAGGACACGTGGTTAGTGAAGACAAAATCCACGTGGACCCCTCCAAAATTAAAGCTATTGAGAACTGGTCAGCACCGAAGACGCCTACATAAATTCGTCAATTTCTAGGCCTCGCTGGCTACTACCGCAGATTCATCCAAAACTTCTCTCGGATTGCGAAGCCTCTCACCATGTTGACACAAAAGGGCGTATCATTCCGATTGGGAAGAGAAACAGGAGAAGGCATTCTAGACCCTGAAGCGAGCCCTATACATCGCACCAGTATTATCCCTTCCCGAAGGAACAGAAGATTTTGTTGTATACTGCGATGCATCAAATCAGGGGCTCGGTTGTGTCTTGATGCAGCGAGGCAAGGTCATCGCCTATGCCTCAAGACAGCTAAAGGCACATGACGTAAACTACACTACTCATGACCTCGAGTTAGGAGCAGTCGTCTTCGCACAAAAATTCAAGAGACATTACTTGTACGGCACGAAGAGCATAGTGTAAACCGATCGTAAAAGCCTCCAACACATACTGAACCAGAAAGAGCTCAACATGAGACAACGCCGTTGGGTCGAGCTACTCAACTATTACGACTGCGAAATTCGATATCACCCGGGGAAAGCCAACGTGGTAGCAGACACCCTAAGTAGGAAAGAGTATTCTGGTCGAAGAACCAAGTCGTTAACAATGACTATCCATTCGCATCTATCTGCATAGATCAAGGAGGCTCAGCTTGAAGCCTTAAAGCCTGAGAATGTGACGGGAGAATCCCTACGCGGAATGGATAAGAGTTTGGAGGTCAAGGGTGACGGAGCCTACTATCTCATGGACCGAATCTAGACTCCACGCCACGGAGGTTTCAGAGATTTGGTCATGAAGGAAGCACACAACACTCGATACTCCGTCCACCTAGGTTCGGATAAGATGTATCTAGATCTCAAAAAGCTATACTGGTAGCCTAACATGAAAGCAGAGATAGCTACCTTCGTGAGTAAGTGCCTTACTTGTGCGAAGGTTAAGGTCGAATACCAGAAGCCATCAGGTCTCCTTCAACAACCGGAGATACCGGAATGGAAGTGGGAGCGGATCATGATGGATTTCATAACCAAGCTGCCCAAGACAACGGGTGGGTTGGATATCATTTGGATCATCGTCGACAGATTGACCAAGTCTGCACACTTCCTACCCATCAAAGAAACGAACAAGATGGAGAAACTCACAAGAACATACATTAAGGAAATAGTACGGCTGCATGGCGTCCCTATATCTATTATCTCAGATAGAGATAGTAGGTTTACCTCGAGATTTTGGCAATCACTACAAAAGGCACGAGGGACGAGGCTGGATATGAGTACAGCCTACCATCCGTAGACTGACGGGCGAAGTGAGAGGACAATCCAAACCTTAGAAGATATGCTGCGAGCTTGTGTGATCAACTTCGGTAAATCGTAGGATACACACTTACCTCTTGTGGAGTTTTCCTACAACAATAGTTATCATACGAGCATCAAGGCAGCTCCATTCGAAGCCCTCTACGGCCGGAAGTGCAGATCCCCTTTGTGCTTGGCTGAGGTGGGTGACACCCAGTTAGCTAAAGGACGAGTTCCTGATAGCGCTCTCACTGGTCCAGAGATCATTCGAGAAACGATCGAGAAGATTGTTCAGATTCGTGAACGATTAAAATCCGCTAGGGATCGACAAGAAAAGCTACGCAGACAAACGAAGAAAACCCTTGGAATTCCAGGTGGGAGACCGAGTCCTTTTCAAGGTCTCACCCTGGAAGGGCATGATACGCTTCGGAAAGCGTGGAAAGCTGAACCCAAGGTATATAGGGCCTTTTGAGATTCTCGCTAGAATCGGCCCTGTAGCTTACAAACTCAACCTACCCCACGAGCTAAGTAACATACATCCTACCTTCCACGTCTCAAACTTGAAGAAATGTCTGTCCGACGAGACTGTAGTTATTCCACTTGACGAGATCGAGGTCATTGAGAGCCTCAACTTCGTGGAAGAGCCTGCGGAGATTATGGATCGGGAAGTAAAACGAACGAACAAAGCCGCATCCCAATTGTGAAGGTTCGGTGGAACGCCAAGCGGGGACCGGAATTCACTTGGGAGCGCGAGGATCAAATGAAACTCAAATATCCCCATCTTTTCGCATAGTAGTTCTGTAACGACTTTCTGTATAAATTCTAAATTTCGGGACAAAATTTCCCTAACGGGGGGATGATGTGACAACCCAAATTTTATTCCGTTATATAATCCCGTTTTCACTAACGAAATTAGTCGCTTTATAAAAAGGTTCTGTAATGTTTGGAGTCGTCAAATAAATAAATATTTATTTATTTATAGTTCATATGTTTATTGGTTAGTAAAAATAAAGTTATATTATTTTTCTACCACTTAACCCGGGTAAAAAGTTTAAACCCCGTTAAACTTGAGCATCAGGTAGTCGTGTACCAGGTGCAATAACCGAGGCTTATATAAGGAAAGTGGATACCACTTTGCATCCTTTTACCACCCAAGCACACCCTCTCTCTCACTAATTTCTCTCTCTAGACCCGATTTCGACTCCAGAACCGCACTTTCCGGCTTCCAAACGTAAGGTTTTCCTCCCTAACTCGTTCTAAATATGCATCAATGTATATATAGCTGAAAAATAGTATGATTGAGGGGTAAACAAGGAGTTTACGGCCTAAGAAGCTCCTTAGGCCGTAAACACCCAAAACATGGCCAAAAGTCCAACTTTTCCTTCCTTTAAGCTTATATACTAATTAGGGATATTACCTAGAAGAGTTTGGCCATCAAAACATGAGATTTTGAAGCATAAAAGAGGGTTTACGACCCAAGCACATGCTTAGGCCGTAAACACCCTTTTTCCATGTAAAAGTGCCCCAAAAACTCATCCAATGCATGTTAGACTTGAGATATGAATTTAGGAAATGCCATTTCGAGTTTAGGGCCATCAAACATCATAATTTAAGGGGTAATTTAGAGTTTACGGCCCAAGCACAAGCTAGGACCATAAAATCCCCCAAACATCACCAAATGAGGGTTTAAACCCCCAAATTGGCCCTAGACCTTCAGTAGAAAAATTAAGGGATTGATTTAAGACCTTTGGCATCAATTTTGGAGAGTGAACAAGAGTTCACGGCCAAGCCATGAGGCTTACGGCTGTAAACTCCCAAGGAGTGGCCTTTGGGCCGTAAACCCCAAGGGAGTAAACTCTTGGACCACCTCGTAACCCCCTTTTGGTCTTGTACAATCCCCGAGAACCACTTCCAATCCATAAGACCCCGAAACAATGTTTGGAAATGTAAATGTTTTAATAAAAAGCATAAAATGACTAATATCTTGTAAAACACATATCTCATATGTTAATAGGGTCCTAAACGGTGTACAATTCCTTAATTGACACCAAACGCTCAACCGACACTTTTACCCGATTTACCCGATTTACTCGTTTTCAGGTGAGTTCATACCCCTTAATGAACCTTTCTAATGTTTTTATATGTTTTAGGGGGGGGGGGATACAAGTCAAATATACTTGTTTATGAAATTTAATCACATGTGATTTATCACTATGCCTTATAAAAGAACTTTGCGTTTTCAAAACTACTTTGGATAAATAAACTATTTTCTAAATGTTTTCCGTAGACAAGATTTTTATTAAATAATTTTTCTTATAATATGTAACCACACTAATATATTTATATAAGTAAGACTTAAAGGACTTAGGACCAATAGCTCGCCTTATTTCCTGTTCTTGTTTGATTGTGGGCTTAGGGTACTTGTTATCCGTCCGACTGTCGTTGATTTCTTAATTATATATCATGTATATTGGTGTTGGATACAAGAATTTTCAACCCATTCGATGCCTATACTACTTAATTGCCAAGAACCATACACACTAAGTTAACTATAATAGGTATAGTGAAGGTCACTACTACTCGTTATTGCCACTACTTTACATACTATAATACATACTATTATGAGACGATACACGAATAAGAGAACACACTACGAACTACATAAAAGACTACTACACTATAATACAAGAGAAAGCACTAATTCGAAAGAACACACACTAACTCGCTACAAGATACTCTACGCACTACATACTATGCCCAGAGTTTTCCGGTAGGAAATGCGACGCTACATGTATAGATCTATACGGGGCGGGCACTACTATATCCCGACTGTTAACTTCAGTCCGAGCCGAGCAGGCCCAGGGATGACACTACTTCACTACACTGTGTATGACCGGGAAGGTCATGGGGTCCTCTATTACTCACAATACTAGTCATATAAAAAGGAATACACTATATTCACACTAAAATACAAAAACTAAAGTCTATGTTAACATCCCGAAGTAAATAAGTATTTATTTCTAATGGGAGTTTGCTCCACTATTACTGACAATAGGCTTAACTTTTCTTATTACACTACGTATTGGAGATTCACTAATATACTTTTACATCAAACAGTTTTCAATGACGAAAATTACATGAAACTTAAGGGTTTTCACTTATGATGTAATTTCTGGAAAATATAGGATTTTCTAGGGTTTTCTACTACTTATAAATGTAAATTGCAGCTTTTCACACTATCTGTTCTAACGCATTTTATACAAAAACTCACACTAAACTCATATGAACTCACCAGCTTTATGCTGATACTCGTTTTCAAAATAACTTGTATCCTCAGGTCAAAAATAGACAGGTACAGGTGCAGCATTTTGGAGAAGGTGGAGTATACAAGTTCCATCTCTTATTTTTGTATTACTTTTGGTGTTTGTGGAACTTTGCAGAACACACTTGTAATTAAACTTACTATGAAATGAAATGGTTGTATGTTTCTTGTTTTTACTATTATGCATTTGTGATGATACTGTACATGACGTCCTCCACCCCGAAACGTATTCCACCGTTATCGGTTTTGGGGTGTGACAAAGAGGGCGGACCAGACGTGCCGAGGCTCGGAGAGTGGACCTGGCCGACTAAAGGCTCAGTGCAGGCGGACCAGTCATACTGTAGACTCAGAGAGTGGACCATGTGGATGGTAGGCCCAGTGCGGGCAGACCAATCACATTGTAGACTTGATGTATATGGCTAGACTCGGGGGGTGGACCAGGTGGACTGAAGGTCCGGTACGCCGGACCAGTCACACAATAGACCCGAAGTGCATGGCTGTTCTGTGTTCTATTATGATATGACATGTGATGTTTATGGTATATGTGGTTGGTATTTTGGGGGTATCTCACTAAGATTTCGGGCTTACAGTTGTGGTTTAAATATTTCAGGTACTTCATGAGAACGTGGCAAGGAAAAGGCGTGATCGTACCGCTCCTCATGTTATGTTTTATGATATGGTTTTGGGAAGACTCTGATAATAATTGTATTGAAAATTTTTTTGTAATGAATTAATGAAAGTGGGTTGTTTTTGAAATGTTTAAATTGGATTGAATTTTTAGAGCGTTACAACCGCAAGGTGTGATCTTTGTACTACCGCAATGTGTGATCCTTGTACTACCACAAGGTGTAATCCTTGTAATACCGTAAGGTGTAATCCTTGTACTACCGTAGGGTGTAATCCTTGTACTACCGCAAGGTGTAATCCTCGTACTACCGCAATGTGTGATCCTTGTAATAATAATAAGACGTATAAAACTAAGTCATATAGTCGCAACTACAAACTCATGGTAGAACAACTTTAGAAGCATTATACTTTGTCGATATACAAGTGTGAATGTTAGGTATAAGTTTCCCAAAGACTTATACTCTATGTATAAGAATCTAGTATGTATATTACTTGTATATTAAGTAGACCACTATACCTATACTACATACTCGTATAGAATTGAAATAGATTTATACGTAGCGGTTTTACTCGTGTAGAATTGAAATAAGCTTTATACGTAGCAACTTAGTTTGTATGGAATTGAAAACATTTATATTTATAATATATGAGAGTTATAGATATATACTTATTTGGTAAGTAAACCATTATACCTAGGATATATATATATATACTAAACGTTGGAAACTCAAAATAATACTTTGAAAACTATACTTTTGAACTTGGAAAATGTATTATTTTTATATGGAGTCAAAACCTGTGAACTCACCAACTTTATGTTGACGTATTTTAAATTGCATGTGTTTTCAGGAAGTTGATAACTATGATACAAGAAATGACGTTACACTGCCCGATGTTTCCGTCGACGGCCGGGGTGTGACATCTTCAAGCGTTTGTATCGTTCGTTTGCTCTGACCATCAGTCTGTGGATGGTAATCTGTGCTCAAATACAACTTGGTACCCATCTCCTCTTGTAGACTTTTCCAAAACCTTGAGTTGAAACGGCTAACACAATCCGACACAATCGTTAGCGGAACACCGTGAAGCCTCAAAATTTCCTTTACATAAGAATTCGCAAGCTTCTCTATAGACTATTTCTCGTTGGCTGCTATGAAATGCGCACTCTTAGTGAATCGATCAACGACCACCCAAATCATGTCGTGACCATTCTTTTTCCTAGGCAGTTTAGTGAGAAAATCCAGCGCGATGTCCTCCCAATTGCCCATAGGCACAGGAAAAGGTTCTATACTCCCGTATGGTTTCTGATGTTGTGCGTTGACTCTCTCACAGGTCACACACTCCGCCACATACTTCGAAATGTTGAGCTTCATCATCGGCCACCAGTAATAGGGTTTCAGGTCCCTATACATCTTTGTGCTACCGGGATGAATGGAGTACATGGTTTTGTGAGCTTCTTCCATCAGAAGATCTCTTATTCCTCCTGACTTAGGTACCCAAACTCGATCTTGGAATACCTTCAGTCCATGACCGTTTGTATTGAACACCAACATTTTACCCAAATGTTCCTTTTTCCGGTCATTCTTTTCAGAAGCTTCGCTTTGTGCTTTCTTTATACTTTCCAAAATAGTCAAGACAACTTCTATTCTCAACGCTCTTGGCCTTCTCTTTTCAAGATTGACTTTCCGACTAAGAGCATCAGCAACAACATTAACTTTACTAGGATGGTAAAGTATCTCACAGTCATAGTCTTTAAGTAATTCTAGCCAACGTCGCTGTCTCATGTTCAATTCTTTCTGATTAAAGAGATATGGAAGACTCTTATGATCAGTGAACAATTTGCACTTTGTTCCATAGAGGTAATGCCTCCATATTTTTAGAGCGAAAACTACCGTTGCCAAATCCAGATCGTGAGTCGGGTAGTTCTTTTCATGCTCTTTTAGCTGTCGAGATGCATACGCGATCACCTTATCTCTTTGAGTCAAAACACAACCCAATCCAACCCCAGAAGCATCACTATTAACAGCAAAGTCTTCAACTCCATCGGGTAGAGATATAATCAGTGCCTCACATAACTTATTCTTTAGCAACTTGAAAGCTTCTATGTGCTTATCATTCCATGGATAAACAGCTCCTTTGTGGATCAAAGCTGTTAATGGACTAGCGATCAAAGAAAAGCCCTGGATAAACCTTCGGTAATATCTGGATAATCCCAAAAAAGCTTTGGATCTCCGTGGGATTCTTCGGTTGCTCCCACTTTGTCACAGCTTCAAGCTTTGCCGAATCAACCATTATACCTTCTTGGTTGACCACGTGACCCAAGAATTGGACTTCTCTAATCCAAAAATCGCATTTGGAGAACTTAGCATACAACTTCTCCTTTTTCAAGACTTCGAACACTTCTTGCAATTGTCTACCATGCTCTTCTTGGCTCTTTGAATAAACCAAAATGTTGTCTATGAACACTATCACAGATTTATCAAGGAATGGATTACAAACCTGATTCATTAAATCCGTGAACGCTGCTGGAGCATCGGTTAGTCCAAATGACATAACCAAGAACTCGTAGTGTCCATATCTAGTTCTGAATGCAGTCTTCTCAATATCTTGTTCTCTTACCTTCAGCTGATGATATATTGACCTTAGATCAATCTTCGAGAAATAGCTCGAACCTTGCAATTGATCAAACAGGTAGTCGATCCTTGGCAATGGGTATCTATTCTTTATCATTGCTTTATTCAGCTCTCTATAATCGATGCACATTCTCATGCTCCCGTCTTTCTTCTTGACGAATAACACCAGAGCTCCCCAGGGCGATGAACTAGGTCTAATAAAACCTTTGTCCAATAACTCCTGAAGTTGCATCATCAGCTCCTTCATCTCCATTGGTGCTAATCGGTACGATGTTTTTTTTCTATTGGCGTGGTTCTTGGTAACAAGTCTATTTTGAACTCCACTTGTCTATCAGGTTGTAATCTAGGAAGATCTTTGGGAAATACTTCCGGATAATCACACACCACTGGAATATTCTGTATCACCTTCTTTTCCTTCTTAGCATCGATCATGGATGCAAAACGTCATGTACATCTCTTGGTCAAACACTTTCTGGCTTTCATTAGAGAAATGATTCCAGAATTTACTCGGCGTTTGTCCCTGTACACCATAAATGACTCTTTCCCTGGCGGGTTTACTTTTACTATCTTCTTTTTGCACAATATCTCGGCGTCACTGGCACTAAGCCAATCCATTCCCAACACAATGTCGAAACCATTTAGTTCGATAGGCAATAATTCTTCATGAAACTTATTCCCATTCAAGTCGATTAAGATGTTTTTCATGCGATGGCTAACATGTACAAACTTGCCACTAGCAACTTCGACTACTAACGTATTATCTAGTCTATCAATAGGCAAAGCTAGTTTTCTACCAAACTCATGCGAAATAAAGGAGTAGTTGGCTCCAGAATCAAACAAAATTTGAGCAGGTAATTCGTTCACAAGTAAGGTACTTGAAGCGACATCAGCTTTATCTTTTGCAGCCTCAAGTGTCATCTGGAAGGCTCTTGCTTTCGGCTTTGGGGGAATGTTGGGTTTTTCCACCTCTTTCTTTTTCGGACAGTCTTTCAAAATGTGCCCCTCCTCGTTACAACCAAAAGCACATCCTCTTGTTGGATGGACACTCGTTGGCATAATGCCCCATCTTTCCACACTTGTAGCAGGTCACATCCTCCCTACATTTCCCAAAGTGCTTTTTCTTGAACTTCTCGCACCATTTTGCTTCGCCTCCCATTCCTCCAAACTTCTTCGAATTTGACATCGAAAATTTACTTTTCTTATTGGAACCTAAAGTTCCTTCAAATTTTCTCTTTTCGCCAACTTCAAACTTGTCGGCGATTCTTCCCTTTATCATGTCCTCAACAGACTTGGCAGCCCAAATAGCTACCTCTAGAGTAGGTGCCTGAGGCACTGGCACCGCGTACTCCCATGGGAGTCCCTTTGTGTACCTATCAACTTCTGTCAGCTCGTCCGGGACGATGCGCAAAGCAAACTCCATCTTTTCAGTAAAGGCGTTTGTATAATCATCAACTGACATGTTGCCCTTTGTCAATGTCAGAAACTTGTTCTCCAATTCTAATAGATTTTGAGCCGAGCAGAACTTGCGCTTGAACTGCACCAAGAACTCTGCCCATGTCAATTGCTGTGGTTCATTAGGGCTTAGGGTCTTCCCCAGAGTATTCCACCAACGAACGGCTCCACCCCTAAACTGACATACAGCGAACGTAGTCTACAATTTGCCTCTACAGCCACAAGTCATGAAGGCTAACTCCATTTCAGAGATCCAATCCATCACTCCGATCGGGTCCTCCTTTCCAGTAAAGGTCGATGGTTTGCAAGTCAAAAAATCCTTGTACTTGCATCCCAATCCATTATGTCCTCCATCTTGGTTGTTTTGTTGAACTAAAGTTGGGTTGTTTTGACCAATTATCCCACTAAAGTTCTCTCCTTCAAACTTCCCTTCATTTAATTCCGGCTGTTCAACAGGCATAAAAGTTCTTCACGATTTTGCTGAAGCAAACGTCTAGTTTCATCCATTTGACGATCTAACATCGTCCGAATCATCAATTGTACCCCAACCATTGTTATTGGCTCAGGTGCTGCTGCTACTATAGGTACTCGCTCAGTCACTGGTGCTTGATTCCTGTTTTCATCTGCATTTCCAACGCCACTTCTGGTTCTTACCATTTTTGATCTACACACCAAATAATGTGAATTTAGATCCTCATTCACGATAGATATTCAAATCATCCTTATCACTCCGAAACGTTTACATGCTAGTTCTAATATCGTATACAAACGCTTAGAATCCTAAACACATAAGTTTTCCAGATTCGGTTGGAAACAAACCATAGATCCGAACAAATAATATCATATATGGGAAACATATAACACTTAGCACATAAAAGCATTTTAGGCAATTTTCCTAAAATTAACTAGTGTTCGTGTCTAAAATATAACAGACACACATCTCACAATTTCACTTAGCATTTTAAGTTTAAGTCTAGAAATCCTACAAATTCCTAGTTCTCTTAAACTAATGCTCTGATACCAACTGTGACATCGCCAAAATCTCGGCCAGAAAAGACCGGTTTCATTTATGCTTTTTAAACATTTTCAGAGTAAATCCTTTTGATTTTAAATGAGATGCGAAATTTGTTCCCAAAAACAAAACATGATAAAATAGATTTTTATCAAAACATTTCATGAAGAAATATAATTTCATTTCATAATCAAAAACCGGGATGTCATGTTCCGATACAGACCATAAATCATAAACGATAACATTACAAGTCATTCAACAAATATATACATATACAGACTTGTAAACAAAACAACTTGATGATTCATCCATCTTATGCCCTCGTGCCACTTCCTGTAATACAAAGAAACTGAGTGGGTCAGGCTTGGGAGCCTGGTGAGCATATAGGGTTTTCAACCCACAATAAATAATTATATTAATTTCATCAACCAACAAAAACCCAGTTACCCATTGCCGTTATCCTCACTTTACGTCCCTAAACACTTTTCTCAAGGGACCTAATCTAAGAATATTTCATCGGGCGACAACACATGCTTCGGGGTTTCCCAGCAATATATGTCAAATAAGGCAACCATGGGGGGGATGGAGTACAGCGAATGAACATCCAAGTTTATTAACACCTACAGGTGGCGAGCCTGCTAGTGTTCCACAAGATTGTCTAGAAAAGTCTGTGGTCGTCATCTAAACTCCGCTAGATGACTAAATCAAAAACAACAACATCGAGGCCTCTCTTCATTTTAACACACATCAACTATCTACCCATGCTTTACCCAAAACTTTTGTAGATAAAAATACATATCCGGTTTAAAATTTGTATAAAACATTTATTCAACACTTATTTCAAATAAATAAATAATGTATAAACACATAACACGTATTTCAAAGCAAATACTTGATGTTTAAGTGTTAGAGAAAGTAACCACACACTCACACGTATAAACAACAATATATATACACATAGCATGTATTTTATAAAATACTTCATATCTATGTCTAAGATGAAAGTGACCATACACTCACTTGATCAGAAGATGATCGGACAACACTACAGCTTGTAAAATTAGTATTCTTTAGTAGATCTGGAAGATCTTCACAAAAACCAGCTTCTCGTGGGTAGAGCTTCGGCTCGGGAATCTCACTTCTCGGGATCCACGAGGCTTTGGAACTTGCTTCGGGGCTCGGGAATGATACCGGGGCTTCGGGATATTTCTTGTACGAAAAATGAGGCAAAACGGGAGAGAGAGAAGAGAAAATGAGCAAAGAAAATGGCTGATCTCGGGTTCTATTTATAGGTTGTTGGGTCTGGGATTACGCTGGGCATAATTTCCAAGTACGTTGGGCGTAATCTTGGTTACATTGGGCGTACGCTTCAGATAAGCTTTGGTATGTGTGCCACGATCTTCAAAAATTCATAACTTTCGCATACGAGCTCCGTTTTCGACGTTCCTTATATCCACGTGTAGGTGAGATTATGCTCTACAACTTTCATTTGGACTCCGTTAGCTAATTTTGACTTTATTTCTATTATGTTATTTTTAGTAGGCCGGGACAGGAAAACTCCGTTATAAATTTATAACTTCTTCATCCGACGTCCGTTTTCGTCTGTCTTTTTACCGTTGGACTACTATCGACGAGATCTTCTATTCTCGTTTAGATTGTTTCGGCTAAAAACCGCTCGATCTCAAATCGAGTATTCGGGCTGCATACTGCTAAGTCGAAACTTCGAAAAATCATAACTTCCTCATACGAAGTCAGATTTGGGTGTTCTTTTTATGCACGCTCTTGGTTTAATGTATTCTACGACTTTATTTTAGATCACTAAGGCTAAATATCTCTCTAACGTAAATTTCACTTTTTACGTCATTCAGCGTCATCGGTTTCTGTCGTGAAACTTCGACAGGTCATAACTTCATCAATATAACTTGGATTTCGACATTCTTTATGTCTCCGGAATCCTTGTTTCAACCACTACATCTTAATGCAAAGATATCAGGCTTATCTCACACTTTAATTTTGATGCTTATTTTATTCTTAATTCATCAAATTATAATAATTAAGAAAATAAACACATAATTCACATAATTCACATAATACTCAAATATTTCATCATTAATACTTCAAAAAGAGTTACAAGGGTTAACCTAGACTATTACATTGACAATAATGCCTAGCCTGGAAATGCGGGCGTTACACTCTAGTCCCTTTTGAGGCCATTTTGAGCTTGGTGTGTGTGTTTTGGTGAAATTAAAGGAGGAATAAGGAAGATGAGATCACCCTAGAAGTGTGGAGCACCTTCGATCCAAAATGACATCACTTTTGGACACTCTTTGAAGGTAAAAAGCTATGATCTTGACGATGCTATGATTAGATCTTGTTTAGCCATGAAGTTTGTGCTCTTTTTGTCCCATTAGTTTGGTATTTTGAGTATGAGCTACTCTAATCCATTTAAGATATCCTTTCAGACGTTTTGAAGTGTTTAGAAGCATAAAAATGTGGCCATGGTCAGTATTTACCTTCCATGTGTGAGTTTGGATGTCTTAATAGGTTGAGAGGTTTAGGTTTTTGGTATTTAGCACTTAATGGCCACGCAACACCATAAAGTTGGAAACTTTATGGTTAAGGACAACATTTGAGGTCTAGATCTATGATTTGTATGTAACGAATTAAGCATTAAGCCCTTAATAAGAATGGAAAGGGGCCATGAGTGTACGTTGGACGTATCAAGTGGTACGTTGTGCATACGCGGTCAACCGCCCGTTTTTTGTCAAGGCAAGAGTATGCCCCGCATACTAGCTAAGCATGCCCAGTGTACTCAACTGATTTTACTCGGTTGACTCTTTGACTTTTTGATTTTTACCAAGTTTGACCTAAGGGTATTTTGGGTATTTGGAGTGGTATTTGAGATTGGTCATTATTTGGTGTATAGGTGACGCGCTGACATATGGATTTGCGTCCTGTTCAGCAATCATTTCCAACTTAGAGGTAAGTTTTCCTTACTGTCCTTGTGGGTAGAGGGCATCAATGTCATCCTATTAGTTAGGTACCTTGGTATAGAGGATGTTTCTATGATGTAGTGATCTGTTAGATTTATTTCCTGCTATATAGGATATAGTGTGCAGTAGTGATCTATAGATCTACCTTATTGTCTGTTGGCTGGTTATATGTTTATCTATTTTATGGATATATGTTATATGTTATGTATATGTAGATATAGTATGGTTATGCTTAGGTGGTACTGCTTTGTGCGGTAGTCAACAAACCTGGGAGCAAGCCAGACATAAGTTGTGGGCCTGTAGGTCAAGCCATACTTATATTATAGGCTTGAGAGCAAGCCAAATATGAGTTGTGGGCCTGAAGGGAAAGTCGGACTCGTACTATGGGCTCAAGGGTAATCTAGTATGTTAGTTGTGGACCCAATATATGTTGTTTTATGTTTATGAGTTGGTACTTTGGGGTAACTCAATAAGCTTCGGCTTACAGTTTCAGTTTATTGTTTCAGGTACTTCAGATACTCGTGGCATGCGAAGGCGTAATCATGCACAACTTCATGTTTTTAGGATATTAGGTCTTAGGAAAACTCTGATTGTGTTTATATTCTTGAAACAATGATTTTTTAAACACTTGCTGGTTAGAATGGGTTGTTTTTGAAAATTTTAAATTTCTATAATTTTTGGGATGTTACAAGTTGGTATCAAAGCCTTGGTTTAAGAGAAGTGGAGCAACATTTGTGTGAATCTAGACTCAAACTATGGAACTGAAAATGTTTTAAAATGGTTTTCAAAATTGTTTTCAAAAGTAAGCAAGGATGTGATGTGTACGATGAGCCGAAGCAAGAAAGTATCCCCAAATTTACCCACATTGTTATTTGATATGATATTTATGATAGAATAGCATGCTAGTGATAGGCTAGGGATCTTCAATAATTGCATGATAGGATTGTCTGATGTATGCTGCCTGATATCCTAGGGTTTCTTCTTGTATCAAATTGACATCATTACTATAGTTGCTTAGTGTATGCGTCATAGTTGTACATAACTAAGATTTTATAGCCTGAAAATGTTTGGTTTAGCCTTATTTCATATTCTTTTACGATGAAGCTCTTAGAATTGAATCAAGTATTGGATTGTCTATACGATCTAGTGTTATGTATGATAGTATACGTGAGTGTTGCAGGGTTGGTGGAAGTTTCATGGATGAGTAGGTGTGTGAGCAGCCGACTAGATGAGGAGTATTTAGCCATTCTTGAGAGAGTAGGGATATGATGTATGTGTATCCTAGTTGTTGTATCTGTGTTGGGAAGTTGTGATGATCCTCGAGACAAATACAGGTAAGTGTTGAAGGTAGTATGGGCCCATACTACTGAAAGCACAGGACTCGTACACGCAACAAGGAAGTCACAAACCCCAAGGGTTTAGTCTCATATCATGATTATAGCTTTGTTATTGTGGAATTACTGATATATTTTGGTTTATTTTCAGTATGGTGCTTACGATAGGATCCGGTTTCGAGTCTGGAGAGAGTGGCCAGTATAGGCTAGGATTGACTAATGATCAGATTCAGGAGATCATCGCCACTAAGGTGGTTGTTGCTATCCGGAGGTATATGTCGGAGATGTTTGGGTCTTTCAAGACCACCATGATTGAGCTTTCAACGATCGTTATGATGTACTTTCTGAGGCTGCTATTGTTGTAGCTACCGCGATTGTTGCTACCCTGGGCATTTGAGGGGATACAATTTTCTAGTACCGGGACTTTGACAATACAAAGCCCCCAATGTTCGATAGAGTTCTGGAATCGATTGTGGCGATGACATGGTTGTCATGGAAGGGTGTTTCTTCACATGTTGTTGCCATGCTGATTAGAAGGTCAAGTGCATCCTGAAGATTCTCCGATCATGGGCAAAGGATTGGGAGAGATTGGTGACTGGCTCGTACACTCTTGAGTAGAGGGATGCTGTGACTTGGGAGCAGTTCTCTAAGATGTTTCACATTAGGTATGTTCTCGTAACATTTTGTTTTAAGGTACTTTCATTATTGACCCTTATATTGAAATTTATTGCATATCTCTACCTAAGTAAAAGGAAGAGTGCAAAAGGGCCTATGGTGGCATTTTCGTAATTTTGGAGTTACGGAGTACACTAAGCATACTAGGGCGCGCCATAGTACGTTGTGATGGGTTTTAGACATAAGAACTTTACCTATGTGCACATACAACCCTATAGCTTGGATCTAGGTTTCACTAATTGAACATGCTATAATTCCAAGACTTTCATGGCAAGATCTAAGAACAAAACATATGAAAAACAGATCTAGAACAATACCTTGAGTTACTTGCTTGAATCTTCTTGTCCTTGGAGCTTAGAGTCACAATTGTCACTCCTCTAATGGCTTACAAACACCAGCTAGCAAGAGGATGGTAAAAGAGATAGAGAAGGGTAAGAAATCAGCCAGGATTTCTCTAATAACAAAGGTGCTGATTTCCTTAACCCTATGGGTCTATTTATAGTAGTGAGCTCCTAGGGTTTCACCCTTAAAACCCTAATTGGATAACTTAGGCCCTAAGCAATCCAATCTCCTTAATGATAAGCCTTGGACGATTTCTAGGCTCTTCAAAACCCTAAAATCGTCCACCCCGTATCCTTAAGGAATCACAACCCAAAATATAACTATCACACATTTGACAATTTATACCCCTTTATTTAATTAATCTCTTTAAGTCACCAAATTAATTCCTAATTAATTCATGACTTATATTAATCAAATAACAATATTATTATTCCTTATATTATTCTCGTAATATATTAATAATATTTCTTCTCTCATTATAAATCATCCTGTCAAGTTGCTATGGTGAAGACAACCCAAAAGGACCATGCACAACCGGGTCAAATACTTGTCAAATATACTTGCAGCCTTAGACACTATTCCAACAGTCTCCCACTTGGATAAGTCTAGTAACTATATATACAAGCATAATACGATTAGCAATCGTAGCTCTCAAAGACGCTGTCAAACTCTGATCTTATCAGTCCTGTCCTTTAGATAAGGGATCGTATAGTCCCCTGTTAAGATATTACGCGGATAATTCTTTGGAATCAATTGTCCAGCAGTCGGTTTCTCGATCTTAAATTTATTCGACATAGAACTTAATTGAACACATCAATTTAGTTCTGACCGGGCCTGACACATAAGTCAAATCAAATCATAGAGCGGCCGAGATATCGCTTTTATCCTCTTAGGATAAAAGTAACAGATAAACTTCGACTTACATGCATTTACTTATTCACTAATCAACTATACACAACAATGCGTTTTATGACATCAATTTACTGATGCGGTTTTGCATTATCAATGCACAACCAATTAGTAAATAACAAACCATATATCTTGGTTTTAAGACCATATGATATTATCGTCTTGCGATCACCCTTTTTGTCACATTCCATAAGGTGATTCCAGCAAGCGCGGGTTTATTCCAATGCTCAAAACTAGTTCATAAGCACTCATGAACGTTGCAGCAAACTTTTGCTATGTCTAATACCATCTAGACAATCTACACACCGATTCATGAAAATCTTCATTCATATCTACTTCCAACATATGAACGATTGTGGACTGTTTGAATAATTCGATTATAATAAACTCAATTATTCTGGAAGTCAAAACATGCAAAGTGAAACAATAGTTAAATAATTAACATAAGACAGTAACTTTACTTATAAATAATACTCCTTTATTTAATCATCAAATGCCAATTACATTTATCTATTACAAGTTTCTAAAACTATCTAATCTAAACTAATATCATCCTTCAGTCCAATACTCATAGCATGCTACAAATGCTTAACCCTACTCAGTCCCTTCGTAAGCGGATCTGCTGGGTTATCTTCTGATGATATCCTCCTAACCACGAGGTGTCCTTCTTCTACTCGATGTCTAATAAAGTGATATTTTCTATCGATATGACGAGATCTACCATGATCCCTCGGTTCCTTGGTCAAGGCAACCGCTCCTTCATTATCACAGAAAATTTCCATAGGCTTCTTTATGGAAGGCACAACTCCAAGATCACCAATGAAGTTCTTCAACCATATTGCCTCCTTCGACGCTTCGCTCGCTGCAATGTACTCTGACTCGCACGTTGAATCAGCTACGGTTTCCTTCTTGGGACTTTTCCAAATTACTGCTCCTCCATTAAGGGTAATGATCCAGCCCGACTGCGAACGGTACTTGTCCATGTCGGTCTGCAAACTAGCGTCACTATACCCTCGCACCTTTAAGTCATCACTCCCCCTGAGGACTAAAAACCATTACTTTGTCCTCCGAAGGTACTTAAGGATATTCTTGACCGCAATCCAATGGGCTCTACCAGGGTTCCCTTGATATCTATTGACTATGCTCAAAGCAAAGGCTACATCAGGGCGAGTACAAGTCATAGCATACATGATTGAGCTAACCGCGGAAGCGTATGGTACTCGGCTCATTTCTGCTATCTCGGCTTCGGTACTCGGACTTTGAGTCTTACTCAACTTGGCATTACTTTGTATCGGTAATTCTCTCTTCTTCGAATTTTCCATACTAAAACATTTTAGTACTTTATCTAAGTAAGTATTCTGAATAAGTCCTATTAGTCTCTTACTTCGTTCTCTCACTATCCTTATTCCCAAAATATAGGAAGCCTCTCCGAGGTCCTTCATAGCGAAGCACTTTCCGAGCCAGGACTTAACCTCCTGCAGTGTCCGGACGTCGTTTCCTATGAGTAGTATGTCATCGACATACAAAACGAGGAAGCTAACTATGCTCCCAATGGCTTTGACATATACACATGATTCATCTTCGCTTCGTACAAATCCAAACTCTTTGACTTTCTCATCGAAGCAAAGATTCCATCTACGAGACGCTTTCTTAAGTCCATAAATGGACTTCTCAAGCTTGAACACTCTATTGGGATGCTTCGGATCAACAAAACCCTCTGGCTGAGAGCCATGTAAACATCCTCAGCCAACTTCCCATTAAGGAAAGCGGTTTTGACATCCATCTGCCATATCTCATAATCATGAAATGCAGCAATGGCTAGCATCACCCTAATAGAGTTTATTTTTGCAACTGGTGAGAAGGTCTCATCATAGTCAACTCCGGGAGTTTGAGTAAATCCCTTCGCAACCAATCGCGCCTTATATGTGTGTACATTTGCATCCACATCGATCTTCTTCTTGAAGATCCATTTGCACCCAACGGTCTTACGTCCGGGCACATTATCAACCAAATTCCAAACTTGGTTGTCGTACATGGATTGATATCTCCCTTGTTTATTTTCAGTATGGTGGTTATGAGGCGATTTGAGGTAGGATCCGGATCGGGATCAGGACCGGGTACGGGTGCCCAGGATAGGCCAGCATTGACTGTGGACCAGGTTACGGGGATCATTCAGGAGGAGGTTGTTTCTATCTTTCAGGGTCAGATACCGGAGTTCTTTGGGTTTATTAAGACCATTATGATGGAGTGCTTCGATGATCGATATGCTACACTTTCTGAGACTGCTGCTGCTGCAGCTATCGTAACTGTTTCTGCTGCCGATATTGGCGGTGGGAGAACCTTTCAGTACTAGGACTTCGACAATACGAAGCACCCGGTATTTGACGAAGTTCAGGATCCGATCATAGACATGAGGTGGCTGTCTGACGTCAAGGGATGTTTCTTTACATGCTCTTGCCCAGCTCACCAGAAGGTCAACTACGCTCTAAACCTTCTTCGGTCTGGAGTGAAGGATTGGTGGAGGCTGCTTACTAGTTCTTACACCCCAGAGCAGCGATATGCAATTTCATGGGAGCAATTCTATGATATGTTCCGCTCCAGATATGTTCTGTTGGTAGAGTGGGAGAGGCTGGCTTAGGAGTAGTTGGATTTGTGGTAGAGGGCTAAGTCGGTGACGAAGATCAGCAAGACATTTATAGAGAGATATATGTTTTTTCCTGAGTTTGCTGCTTCTGAGAATGATCAGATGACTCACTACTTGATCATGCTCAAGATGGACATCCTTCAGTTTGTGTCCACACATCGCTATGGATCATTGGTGGAGTTGTAGGAAGCCGCTAGGCGGCGTGAGATTGAGATGGAGCTCCAGGCGATGGAGTAGAGGCGGGACCTGGCACAGTCGCATCTTGCTCCGAACCGGTTCATGATGGTGCTTGTCGATATTCTTCTGGATGCCAAAATCATGGCAGGCAGGGCCACGTTGCGGGGGATTGTCATCAGTAGGCTCTAGTACCCAGCACCAAGATTTGTTATCACTATGACCAGGTTGGCCATGTGAAGGCCAAATGTCCTTTGTTTGGTTTTAGGTCGGCACGGTCTCCAGCACCGGATACTCTAAGGATCACAGATGGGAGCCAGGGCAAGGCGGAGCCCCCGAGGGCTCGAGGTCTCGCTTTTTAGCTCACGGTAGAGTTGGCCAAGGCCGCACCAGACATCGTGATTATTATGTTTCTATTTATTATTCCGTTGATTATATTTTATGGTATGCTCATGTTTATGCTCCTAATAGGTACGTTTTTAGTGAAATCTTTGCATGATCATGTGTTATTTGACTCAGGCGGGAATCGTTCCTTTGTGTCTCGATCATTCAGTAGGGATTTTGATATGCATATTGGGGAGTTAAAGTGTCTGTTGCGGGTTTCTATCACCAACGAACACAGGGTATCTGCATCCAATGTATTTCATAATTTTGTTTTGAAGATCTTTGGCGTGCCTTATCCGATTTACTTGATCCCTATCGCCATGGTGGATGTGTGTGTAATGGTAGGGATTAACTGTCTGAGTAGGTTTGGCCCCTTTATTGATTTCTAGGGACAAGGGGTAGTAGTTTGAACCCAAACTAGGGAGAACTGGCTATCTATGGAGAGGGTACCTGGTTGGTTCTGGGTTTTGTTCAACATCCAAGGCTCAGTAGTATATTGAGTGTGGGTATGTAGGTTATTTGGATTATGTGGTTGATACTCGGGTCAAGGAGCAGACTTTAGTTTCATAGGTACCAGTTGTCAGGGAGTTTGCCGATGTTTTCCCAGAGGAGTTACCTGGTGTGCCTCCCGAGAGGCAGGTTGAGTTCAGGATTGATGTAGTGCCAGATGCGGCTCCGATTGCCAAGCCGCCGTACTGCTTGGCACCGCCTGAGATGCAGAAGTTGTCCTCTCAGCTTCAGGTGTAGTTAGGCAAGCAGTTCACCAGACCGAGCAATTCACCATGGGGAGCGCCAATATTGTTCGTCAGGAAGAATAATGGTTCACACCGGATGTGCACTAATTATTAGGAGTTGAAGAAGTTAAGGATGAAGAACCGTGATCTCCTTCCGAGGATTAATGACTTATTTGATCAGTTGTAGGGTGCATATTGGTTCTACAAGATTGATATGAGGTGCGGGTATCATCAAGTGAGGTCAAGAGAGGAGGATGTTGAGAAGACTGCGTTCCAGACTCGTTATGGGCATTACGAGTTCATGGTGATGCCATTTGGGCTCACCAATGTGCCTGATGTGTTTATGGATGTGGTAAATCAAGTGTGCAGGCCGAGGCTCGACCATCTGTCATTGTATTTATTGATGATATCTTGGTGCATTCCAAGACTAGAGAGCAACATGAGTAGCACCTTCGAGAGCTCCTAGGAGTATTGAGGCATGAACGGCTATATGTCAAGTTCTCAAAGTGTGAGTTTTGGTTACGAGAGGTCCAATTCCTAGGCACCTCGTTAACCAGGATGGGATTGTGGTCGATCCAGCCAAGATCGACGTTGTGAAGCAGTGGGAGGTTCCGAAATCTCCCTCAGAGATTAGGTGTTTCTTGGGTTTGGTTGGATACTATCGAAGATTTAGTCAGGATTTCTCCAAGATTGTGGTACCCCTCCCTCGTTTGATGAGGAAGGGAGTGGATTTCAGATGGGGCCCTCAACAGCAGTCGACATTTGAGACTCTTCGTTGAAGGTTATGTGAGGCCCCGATATTGACCCTTCCAGAGGGAGTCGAGGATTTTGTTGTATCATTTGACGCATGCATCACCGGTTTACGGGTGGTCCTTATGCAGAGAGGACGAGTGATTTATCATGCTTCATGACAGCTGAAGCTGCATGAGACGTGATATCCTACTCATGACCTGTAGTTGGGGGCAGTGGTGTTTTCCCTTAATATTTATAGACATTATCTTTGTGGGATCCGTTTTACTGTTGACACGGAGCACAATAGTTTGAGATATCTTATGAATCAGCCGAACCTAAACATGAGGCAACACAGGAGGTTGGACGTGGTCAAGGATTATGACTGTGAGATCCTCTACCATCCGGGTAAAGAGAATGTGATAGCGGATGCATTGAGCCGCAAGTCGGCTAGGTATTCAGTTGGAGAGATGTGTATGAAGATATTCGTTGATTCTCTGCTTTTGGGTTTGATCAGAGAGGCTCAACAAAAGGGAGTTCGGAAGGAGAACTGGAAACATGAGAGGATCAGGAGCGAGATCGACCGGTTTATCACCGATAGTTCGGGGTTGTTCACCAGATGCAGTTGTGTTTGGGTTCCAGTTTCCGGTGGGATTAGGCAGATAGTACTGGAGGATGCTCATAAGTCTCGCTTTTCTATAAACTAGGGAGCCACCAAGATGTATAAGAATCTGAGATTAAGTTACTGGTGGCCGTGTATGAAGAAGGAGATATATTGGTATGTTAAGAGGTGCTTGACTTGTAGGATGGTCAAGGCCGAGCATCAAAGGCCGCATGGGAAGTTGAAGCCTTATGAGGCTCCCATGTGGAAGTGGAAAGAAATCACAATGGATTTTATCACCAAGTTGCCAAAGACGGCCAAGGGTTTTGATGCTAGATGGGTCATCGTGGATCGGCTGACCAAGAGTGCCCACTTTTTGGCCATCCGGGAGAGCTCTTCGGCCGAAAAGTTAGCCGATGTGTATGTCCAGGAGATTGTTCCTTTTCATGTGGTTCCAATCACCATTGTTTTAGACCGAGTGTTCAGTTCACTTCCTAATTCTGGCAAGAGTTCCGTAAGGAACTACGCATGAGACTACATTTTAGTACTGCTTATCATCCGCAGACCGACGGTCAGAGTGAGCGGACCATCCAGACCCTTGAGGATATGTTGTGGGCATGTGTTATTGATTTTGTTGGGAGTTTGGATTCCTACCTACCTTTAGAGTTCTCCTACAACAACAATTATCACTCCAGCATTGGTGCCCTACCTTTTGAGCTCTTGTATGGTCGGTGATGTCGTACCCCAGTATGGTGGGGAGAGGTTGGTCATAGGGTCATGGGAAGGACCAAAGTAGTCCTTCAGACCATGGAGCTTATTTAGCAGACTAGGGAGACACTGTAGACCTCTCAGAGTCGGCAGAAGTGCTACGCTGACCGACACCAATCAGATTTGGAGTTTTAGGTCGGCGATATCGTGCTCCTAAAGGTCTCACGCTGGACGGGTGTGATATACCTTAGGAAGAGGGGGAAATTAGGTTCCTGATATGTTGTACCTTTCCGTGTGATTGCGAGGGTAGACATGGTGGCTTATCGGTTGGATTTGCCTAATGACCTATGTCAGATCCACAAGACTTTCCATGTCTCTTAGTTGCGGAAGTGTGTTTTGGACAGCGAGGTAGTGATTCCTTTGGATGATATTAAGATCAATGAGCGCCTAAATTATATTGAGAGATGGGTGGCTCTTTTCGAAAGAAAGATGAAGGTTCTACGTATCAAGGATATACCTTTGGTAAAGGTTCAGTGGCAGCATCGGAGAGATTCCGAGTGGACCTGGGAGCCGGAGGCGGAGATAAGGGAGATTTACCCCGAGTTATTCGATGCAACAGACTTCGAGGATGAAGTCTATGTCAAGTGTGGGAGAATTGTAACATCTTGTTTTGCGGTGCCTTCATTGTTGACCCTTATTTTGAGATTTGTTGCATGTTGGTCCCTAAGTAAAAGAAAGAGTGCAAAAGGGCCCATAGTGACATTTTGGTAATTTCGTACTTTAGGAATACGCTGAGCATACGTGTGTACGCTAAGCATACTAGTGAGTGCCTTAGTACGCCGAGCGTATACCTCGTATGCAGCGGGTACGTGAGGATCATGCAAACCCTAATTTTAAGGGTTTGGCTCATACTTAAACATCATTATGGCCTCACATCTCATTCTTATTCATCCTCTTTCTATGAAATTGACCCCCTAAGTAAACCCTAAGAGAACGAGAGCATTTTGGAGGCTTTAGAGTGTTTAGAAGTGTTCTTGAAGATAGAAGAAGGTGGTGAGAAGAACTTGGAGCTTGAAACCACTCTAGATATGGGATTTCCCTCTTGTTTACAACCTATAGGTGGTATAAAGCTTGCATCTTTACCACTCCATCTTGTAGATCTAGATTTTTCTTATTTTAAGACACTTTTTGGTCCAAAAATGGTGATTCTTGAGCATGGCCTATTCTTGACCCATTAAGTCGTCTTTTCAGAACTTAGGAATGGTCTAAAGTCATAAAATGGGGTCTTATGGTTGGTTTTGATCCATGCATTCTTTAGAAGGTCTTGATGTATTAAGATGTTGAGTTAAGCACTTAATGGACATGCAAAGTCATAAAGTTGGAAACTCTATGAATCTTGAGGATGATTTAGCCTTGGATTTTAAAGCTAAAATTAAGAGCTTAAGGAATTAAGATCTTAATGAAATTTTGAGAAGTTTGGGCATATGTCCTGCGTATACAGAGTACGCAACGTGTATGTGGTCAATTGTCTCGTCTACGGTCAAGATTTGGGTACACCCCACATTCCTTTTGAGTACGCCTCACGTGTGCTTTTTGTCTCGACTCGACTGACTTGACTGAATTGACTTATTGATTTGGACCAGTTTGACTTTGACTTTGACCAAGTGTGACTTAAGGGTATTTTGGATTATGATTGAGAATTTGGTATTTGGTTGGTTAGGTGATGGTTAGAGCTGAGATTTAGATTCGATGCCTCATCAGTTATTGTTCAGACTGTGAGGTGAGATTTCCTCACCGTACTTACGAGTCAAAGGCACAAAGGTTGGCCCATTGGATTGATATCCTACTATACATTGATATGTTGAGTAAGGGATAGATCTACATGATTATATGCTAGTTGCTCATGTGCATGGACTGGTAGATCTATAGGACTACCTGTGATTTCTGTTTGTATGATTATCTATCTATTTCTTATGTTTGTTATCCGTTATATGTCGACATATTGTGTTGGTTGAGGTTGTACTACTTTGTGTTGTAGCCAACAATCCCGGCAATATTCCAGTTATGAGATGAGGGTCGGATGCCATGCTAGACTCACACTGAGGGCTCGGGGGTATTCCAGATACGAGCCGAGGGCCTGTTGGCATGCTAGACTTGTGCTTTAGGCTTTAAGGTATTCCAATTTGATGACTGAGTGGACCCATTGTATATTGGCATTCCAACCGGGGGTATTCCATCCCGAGGATAACTGGACCCAGAGATTGACTGGGCCTCGGGTATTCCAACCAGATAGTTTATTGGACCTAACATGTTGTTGTATATGTTATCTGTTTTTGTGTTGGTACTTTGGGGGCACTCACTAAGCTTTGCCATATGGTTTTTAGTAGTTGTTTCAGGTACTTCTGATCATCGTGGGAAGGTGAAGGCATGACCGTTCACATCCTCTATTTATGGCTTTATGATTTTGGGTACTCTGATATTGATAAACAATATGGGAATGATGATCTTGTAAACATTTTATGACTATGGGTTGTTTTTTAAAAGTTTAAATTTGTTGTGATGTTGAGTCGTTACAGTTCTATTAGTGGAGAAGGAGAGGTTAGCTCAGGAGTATCTAGATCTGAGGTATGTGACTAAGACGGTGAATAAGATCACCAAGATGTTTACTATGAGGGCTCTTTTCTGCCATTAGTTTGCTAGTTCTGAGTAGGCTCAGATGACTCAGTACTTGCGCATTCTCATGACGGATATTCGGAAATTCGTGTCGACCTCGAGTTATGGTACCCTCACCGAGCTACAGGAGGCCGTGAGGAGGGGGAGATTAAGATAGAGCTCCACTCTAGAGAGCTGAGGTAGGATCCTATTGTTGGGTTTTGAGCAATCTAACACTTCCTAAGTGTGCATGCAACCCTAATAAACCGTGGATCTATGTTTGTCTAAATACATGCAAAATAATAATTTTCCAAGGTTCATAACCTATCTAACATGGCATGGGGAACATTTCAACATAAAAGAGTTAGAAGAGATTACATACCTTTTTGATGAGTTTGATTCTTAAGGAGTTTGAGGGCCAAGCACCAATAGTGTGAATGCCTCAAATGGAATCACAAATCACCCACAAACTCTTGGAAAACTTTGAGAGAGTGTACACACACTTATATTTTCGGCCACACACAAGCACACACACACTAGTTCACTAGTTGCCATTTCATGCACCATAAGCATGCTTATATAGTGTACATGGTTAGGGTGAAACCCTAATAACCCATGACCTTTCCTTTTCCAAGGATCCATGGGTTAAAAGCTCCATGGATCATCCATGGACTTCCATCCAAGCCTAGCCCATTAACAAATGAGTGTTAGCCCACACCATATAAAACCAATAGCCCATAATCTAATTAGTCTTCCTTTTAATCTCTAAATTAATTCATAATTAATTTAAGACTAAGACTAATTAAATAACATAACCTCATATTAATATATTATAACTTATAATATATTAATAAACATATGTGTATAACTCTGATAAATTATCCATAAATTGTTCGGGTGAAATGCAACCCAAATGGACCATGCCGGGTCAGGTCAGGTATATACCAAATAAGTTATGGACTTAGACACCTTATCCAACAGAGTCCCACTTGGATAAGTCTAATAACTCTATTTGCCTATATAACTTCAGGAACCATCCAGCAATCGTAGCTCTCGAAAACTCTGTTGAACTATGAAGCGCCATTTTAAGACAAGTGATCATTTAATCCTCTGTTCTCATGATATCAGCCGGACAAACACATGGAACTATGTCTTGCTTATTGTCTGGCAGTTGTTTCTCGATTTCCAATTTGTTTGACAAAGAACTTTACTGAACACATCAGTTTAGTTCTAACCGGGCCCGGTACATGGGTCAACACCAAATCATCGAGGGGCCCAGATATCGCTTCTATTTCTAGAAGGAACAGATAAACTTCGACTCATATGCTTGTTCTACTACTTGTTGAATTGTACACAAATGCACGTTTTATAACATCAAGTTATTGATGCGTTTACGTGCAATCAATGCACAACCAACTCATAGGTAACAACTCATATCTCTAGGTTTGAAGACTTATATGATATTATAGTCTCACGATCACTCGAGATAAATTCCATGAAGTGATACAAGTGAGCGTGGGTTTATACCAATACTCATAGCTTATGAGTACTCATGAATGTTGCAGCAACCATTGCCATGTCTAAACACCTTTAGCCATCTACAAACCCAATTCATGACAATCTTGATTCATACCTACTTCCGACGTATGACCGATTGTGGAGGTTTGAATAAATTAATTATTCTGGAAGTCAAAACATGCAAAACTGAAACAATAGTAAATAATTGACAATGATAGTAACACTTTACTCATAAATAAATCACAAATTTTATTCATCATCAAATGTCAATTACATTTTACAAGTTTCAGGAAAACTATCTAATCTGTAAAACTAATATCGTCCCTCAGCCCGATGCGCCTCGTATGCTGAAAATGCTTAACCCTCGTCAGTCCCTTCGTAAGGGGATCTGCAGGATTCTCATCTGACGATACCCTCTTTGCCACGAGGAGTCCTTCTTGAATCTTGTGTCCTATGAAGTGATATTTTCTGTCAATGTGTCGGGATCTGCCATGATCTCTTGGTTCCTTGGCTAAGGCAACCGCACTATTGCTGTCACAGAAAATCTCCATAGGTTCCTTAATAGCTGGTACAACTCCAAGGTCTCCGATGAAGTTCTTTAGCCATATCGCCTCCTTCGCTGCTTCACTCGCTGCTATATACTCTGATTCACAAGTCGAATCAGCCACCGTCTCCTGCTTGGAACTTTTCCAAGAAATTGCCCCTCCATTTAAGGTAAAGACCCAGCCCGACTGAGAGCGGAAGTTATCCCTATCAGTCTGAAAACCAGCATCACTATACCCTAATACTCTCAAGTCATAGCATACATGATCGAGCCAACAGTGGAAGGATACGGTAATTGGCTCATCTCAGCTATCTCTGCCTCTGTACTCGGACTCAGAGTCTTACTCAGTTTGGCATTGCTTTGGATCGGTAAATCTCCTTTCTTGGAATTCTGCATGTTGACCCTTTTCAACACCTTATCCAAATACGTACTTTCACTAAGTCCAATTAGTCTTTTACTCCTTTCTCTTAATATCCTTATCCCTAGGATATAGGCAGCCTCCCCTAGGTCCTGCATAGCAAAGCACTTCCCAAGCCAGGACTTAACCTCCTGCAAGTTTGGGATGTCATTTCCTATAAGTAGTATGTCATCCACATACAGTACCAAGAAGCTAACTATACTCCCACTAGCTTTGACATACACGCAAGACTCATCTTCACTTCTTGAGAAGCCAAACTCTTTGACCTTCTCATCAAAACAAAGATTACAGCTACGAGATGCTTGTTTTAATCCATAAATGGATTTCTCAAGGTTGCATACTCTATTAGGGTACTCTGCACTGACAAAACCCTCTGGCTGATTCATAATCATGAAATGCTGCAATGGCTAGCATAACCCTAATAGACTTAATCTTTGCTACCGGCGAGAAGGCTTCATCATAATCAATACCCTGAGTCTGAGTCAAACCCTTCGCAACCAGTCGAGCCTTATAAGTATGCACCTTTCCTTCCATGTCGGTCTTCTTCTTGAAGATCCATTTGCACCCGACTGTTTTACGGCCTGGTACATTGTCAACCAAGTTCCAAACTTGGTAGTCATACATGGACTGTATCTCGCTGTCCATAGCCTCCTTCCATTTAGCAGACTCCGGGCCTGCCATGGCTTCCTTAACACTGCTAGGTTCATCCAAATTTACCAGTGTACTATCGCTGATAAACGTATCACCTTGCGTAGTAATATGAAAGCCATAATAAAACGAAGGTGTGTTCCTAACCCGTGTGGAACGCCTCGGAGGTACAGACATGTCAGCTTGTTCAACAGGAGTTTCCTCCTCAGGTTGATTGCTAGTGTCTGAGGTTCCTTCACCAATTGCTTCTTGAATTTCTTCAAGATCAATTTGTCTCCCACTGTCTCCTTGGCTTATAAATTCTCTCTCACGAAAGACCCCTCTTCTCGCTACAAAGACCACATTCTCACTGGGTCTGTAGAAGAGGTAACCGAAGGATTTCTGTGGGTAGCCGATGAAAATACACCTTTCACTTCGGGGTTCGAGCTTATCATGAGTTTCACGCCTCAAGAAAGCCTCGCAACCCCAAATCTTGATGTGGTCTAAATTGGGAACCTTCTCAATCCACATCTCATGAGGTGTTTTGGTAACCTTCTTTGTAGGGACTAGATTAAGGATATGGGCGGCAGTCTCTAAGGCATACCCTCAAAAAGAGATTGGTAGCGAAACTCGACTCATCATAGAGCGAACCATGTCTAACAAGGTTCGATTACGCCTCTCAGCTACACCATTCAGCTGTGGTGTCCTGGGAGGAGTCAATTGTGAGACAATCCCACACTCCTTAAGATAGTCAAGGAACTCGGTACTAAGATACTCACCACCTCGATCGGATCGAAGCATCTTAATGTTCCTGCCCAATTGATTTTCTACTCCCTGTTTGAATTCCTTAAACCTTTCAAAAGTTTCTGACTTATGTTTGATTAAGTAGACATACCCATATCTACTAAAATCATCAATAAAAGTCACATAATACCGATTAGCATCCCTTGTGGTGGTTTTGAATGGCCCACATACATCAGTATGTATTAGGTCCAACAAACCCTCACCCCTTTCACAAGTTCCGATGAAGGGTGATTTTTTCATCTTTCCAAGTAGACAAGATTCACAACTATCATCCGATTTAAGGTCGAATGATTCCAAAACTCCACTCTTTTGGAGTTGGCCTATGCATTTCTTGTTTACATGTCCAAGACGACAATGCCACAATGATGCTTTATCTAGGCTAGTAGAAGAATCAATATACAACACATCATTTCCTAAGTTGTCTACAATCGACACAGTTTCATACACACCATCACAAGGTAACGCTTTAAAATAAAACACATTTTTAAAGAAAGCATTAATACCACCACATTCATTATCAAACGAAAAGGTAAAACCTTGTTTGTACAAAGCATGAAAAGAAATAATATTCCTCGCCATTTCAGATGAGTACACACATTTATTCAAATCTAGTTTTAACCCATTATTAAGCAACAAAGTATAAACTCCAATCTTGGAAACAGGTGAAGCCTTCCTATTCCCCATGATCAAGTTTATCTTCCCGTGCTCCACATCCTCACTTCCTCTTAGGCCCTGCATATCAGAACATATATGAATACCACATCCTGTATCAAGCACCCAAGAGTTAGAATATGATGAGTAATTAGACAATACAGTGTAAATACCTGCATGGGTGGGTTTCACTTTCCCATCCTTTAGATCCTGCAAGTACTTAGGGCAGTTTCGCTTCCAGTGTGCCTTTTCATGGCAATAAAAGCATTCAGCATCCTTGGGAATGGCAGAAGGAGTGACAGAACCGCTCTTGGTCTTCGATGAGGAGCCTTCAAGAGACTTTCCCTTGGTACCCTTCGAAGGGTGCTTCCTCTTTTTCCCTTTGCCTTGCCCGATAGCCAAAACAGGGGTAGATGTTGGAGTAGGAGTAGTAGAGGCAACAACCGCCTTGCCCTTAAGACCGGTTTCAGCGGTCTTCAAGAGTCCTTGAAGCTTGCTGAGGGTAACTTCCTCCTTGTTCATATGATATGTCATACGAAAATGGTCATAACAAGAAGGTAAGGAGTGCAAAATGATGTCAATTGCCAACTCCTCAGGGATGTTCACATTTAGCTTCAGAAAATGGTCCACATACCTTTGCATCTTTTGCATGTGAGCCGTGACGGAATCACCGTCCTTCATGCGGGTAGTTATTATGGAGGAGATTATTTCATACAACTCCTGACGAGCACTCTGATGATACCTTTCCATCAGGTCTTGGTGCATCTCAAAAGGGTAGAAATCTTCATATGACTTTTGGAGCTCGGCTGTCATCGTGGCCATCATGATACATGCCACCTTATTAGCATCTCTCTCATGTGTCCTGAATTCAGCGATCTCCTTAGGAGTAGCAGTAGACTCATCAAGCTCTTTTGACTCCTTATCGAGGACATATTCCTTGTCCTCATAACGAGTAACCATCCTGATGTTCCTAATCCAGTCCATGAAGTTGGAACCATCAAAGATGAACCTCCTACAAAGATTCATGAGAGAGAAAGAACCAATTGGGTTAGAGCCTGAAGCATTAGTGTTGGAAGACATCTGAAAGAAGAAGGCAAGTTTAGATTAGATATATATAATCCTTAATAAGACACCCAAATGTAATATTAAGGCTAGGACCCAATCATAATATATTATACTTAGAAGAGGGATGTCGTAATCTAAGTAATAATATATTTGAAAGGTAGGTGAATGACGATTCACCAATTTCCACCATGATAAACAAAATGAATTATTAGGTATTAATTGGATTTGAAATTCCTAGATTCTTTTGAGATTCATTGAACTTTTCAATGGCATGTTTCAATCTCGATTGTGCCCTTCAAGTTTTGTGACTGGGATGCCGAGGATCACAAAACAAGGTGTGAATAACCATGCTAATTCACTTGGTACCCTTAATATTATCACCTAATCAATGTGCCGGTTAACCACACACACTCCATTGATCTATGACAAACATTAAGTCAGCCTTCGTGATCCTTACTAGTCCAAGTTAGTGTGCCGGTTAACCACACACGCTCCACCAACGACTTGGTAAGGTACAAAGTGTGAATTCCATGGACTAGCACCATGTTCACATTTTTCCTAGAATAACTAAGATTGGGAATTAAAAGGTTTAGTTACTTTATAATAATCATTATACTTTTATTGAGGATTTAAAGTCATTGTCCTACCCGTTCGGCTAACGACCCTCCACCAGTCAAGCAAGCGGTGGGTGAGAGTGGACACCCATTAAGTCGCCATTTTATAGGCAACAACCTTATACCCACCTTATAGACCGGCTTCGTGAATGAGTCCTACTAACGGTAGAACGACTTATTCTTATACATATATATAATAATTAACCATTAATGTTATAAATAGTATAAGGGTTGAATTTTAACTATTAAAACTCTAAGGGTGGGAATTAAAGTTTATTAAAGTGTGTGAAACTTTACAAATTCCAAAACTTGAGGACAAATTTTGTAACTATCCAAAACTTTTCATTTCATAACTTATGAATTAAAGGTTCATAAAAATGAAGACTCTTCATTTTCATGTAACTTATGTGTTTAAATGTGTGTGTTAAAGAAAGTGACCTTTGGATATCCATAACTTGAGGACAAATTATGGACTCCATTAAAACACATAAATGATCAAGAATTAATTCTAAACAATTCAGCAAATACTTCCTATCATCTTCTAAATTCATAAGAACATTAACATGATCATCAAAATTTCAAGAATTATATGAACACATAAAAATCATGGAATTTTGATATATGATATTGTAAATGGATTAGAATAACCATTACACCAACTAAAACAAGTTTTAAAACACCAAAACAGTTTAGGGTAATGTTTCTAGTCGATTTCCAGCAGCAAAAGTCGAAAATCTACACTCTGTGGCTCCTACTCGTCGAGTGCATGAACCTACTCGGCGAGTAGGTTGAAGATACACATGAACTCGACGAGTCCCCCCATGGACTCGGCGAGTTCATCAGGCAGACAACAAGTTTTTCGACTTTTTCAACTATTTTGCATCAACTATCAAACAAGCAAGCCTAGGCTCTAATACCACTGTTGGGTTTTGAGCAATCTAACACTTCCTAAGTGTGCATGCAACCCTAATAAACCTTGGATCTATGTTTGTCTAAATACATGCAAAATAATAATTTTCCAAGGTTCATAACCTATCTAACATGGCATGGGGAACATTTCAACATAAAAGAGTTAGAAGAGATTACATACCTTTTTGATGAGTTTGATTCTTAAGGAGTTTGAGGGCCAAGCACCAATAGTGTGAATGTCTCAAAGGGAATTACAAATCACCACAAACTCTTGGAAAACTTTGAGAGAGTGTACACACACTTATATTTTCGGCCACACACAAGCACACACACACTAGTTCACTAGTTGCCATTTCACGCACCATAAGCATGCTTATATAGTGTACATGGTTAGGGTGAAAACCTAATAACCCATGACCTTTCCTTTTCCAAGGATCCATGGGTTAAAAGCTCCTTGGATCATCCATGGACTTCCATCCAAGCCTAGCCCATTAACAAATGAGTGTTAGCCCACACCATATAAAACCAATAGCCCATAATCTAATTAGTCTTCCTTTTAATCTCTAAATTAATTCATAATTAATTTAAGACTAAGACTAATTAAATAACATAACCTCATATTAATATATTATAACTTATAATATATTAATAAACATATGTGTATAACTCTCATAAATTATCCATAAATTGTTTGGGTGAAATGCAACCCAAATGGACCATGCCGGGTCGGGTCAAGTATATACCAAATAAGTTATGGACTTAGACACCTTATCCAACACCTATTTGGTCATAGCTTGCAGCGAAGCGGCTCAAGCCTGGGGATTCTATATCCGAGTGGAGAAGGGGCCGCACTTGTGGAAAGCGCAGCAAGGTTCATGATGGTGCTTGACGATCTTCATTTGGATTCCATAAATGTGGAAAGTAGCGGAATTATGCCAAGGATTGTTATCAACAGTTCCTTGTATCGAGTACCCAGATTTATTACCACTATGAGTAGGTTGGCCATGTGAAGGCCAACTGTCCTATGCTTGCTATGAGGACGGTGCAGGCTCTAGCATCGGCTATATTGAGGATCACCGATAGTTGCCAGGGTAGGGCAGAGCCCTTGAGGGCTCAGGGTTGTGCTTTCCAGCTCACTATAGAGGAGGCCAAAGCGTCCCCAAACGTCATTACAGATATGTTTCTATTTATCATTTGTCAGTTATTTTATGTATTCTTATGTTTATTAATCTGCTAAGTACCTTCTTAGTGCTTTCCTTGGTATCTCAGTCCTTTAGTAGGGGCTTTGATATGACTCTTAGGGAGTTGGAGTGTCTGTTGCGGGTTTCTATCTCCAACGAACACAAGATTTTTGCATCAAGTGTTTTTTAGGATGGTGTCTTGGAGATTTTTCGGTTGCCTTACCCGATTGATTTGATCCCTATTCCCATGGAAGATGTGTGTGTGTGTGTGTGTGTGATTGTAGGGATGGACAAGCTAAGTTAATTCAAGGCTAGGATCGACTGCAAGGGTCAGCGGGTTGTAGTTCGAACCCCAAGTGGGGGAGAACTGGTTATTTATGGATGGGTATCAGAATGGGTTCATCCTTTTGTTCTGCTGCCGGGGCTTCGCGGTAGATTCAATATGGTTGTATGGGTTATCTTGCTTATGTGGTTGATAAGTGAGTCGGGAAGCAGGCTCTAGTTTCATAGGTGCATGTTTCCAGATAGTTTGTCGATGTGTTCCTGGAGGAGTTTCCCGATGTGCCTCCGGAGAGGCAGGTTGAATTCAGGATTAATTTGGTTCAGAATGTGGCTCCAATTGCTAAGGCGTTGTAATGATTGGAACAATTGGAAATGCAAGATTTGTCCTCTCAGCTTCAGGAGCTAATGGGTAAGTAGTTTATAGACCGAGCAATTCTCCGTGGGGAGCACCAATTTTTTTTGTCAATAAGAAGGATGGTTCACAACAAATGCGCATTCATTGCCGGGAGTTAAACAAGTTGATAATGAAGAACTGTTATCCGCTTATGCGGATTGATGACCTCTTCGATCAGTTGCACGATGCATCTTGGTTCCCTAAGAATAATATGAGGTCCAGGTATCATCAAATAAGGGTTAGAGAGGAGGACGTAGAGAAGACCGTGTTTCAAACTCATTATGTTCATTGCGAGTTCATGGTGTTGCCATTTGGGCTCACCAATGTGCCTGCTGCATTTATGGATTTGATGAATCGGGTATGAAGGCCGATGCTCGATCGATCAATCATTGTTTTCATTGATGATATCTTGGTGTATTCCAAGACTAGGGAGCAACATGAGGAGCACGTTCAAGAGCTCATGGGAAGTTTTAGGTCTGAACGGTTGTATGCCAAGTTCTCAACGTGCGAGTGATAGTGTCAAATTTATACACATTTCTAGGCAATATTTTAATACCTTTTAAGCTATAATTTATTAATTGCAAAGATATTTGGTACTTATAATTTTAAATTATATTTTGCATCCAAAAGGAACACTCTTGAAGATAAAAGACCAAAAGCGACAAGAATTGAAATTTCGGAGGATTGGAGGAAAAAAAGATACAAAAATGATGTTACTGGACAGCTTGACCCCTCGTCGGTATTTTGACCATACCTCATGACTCGTAACTCCGATTGACGAGATTCAAAATGATCTAAAAACTAAACAAAATTCCGGATGACTTTTGTTTTTCTGCCATATACTAATTCCTAGTTCTCACGACGTGAGGAGTATAATCTCACGCCATGAGATTGATTCTTCTAAAAGATAGCTATGCAGAATGCAGTTTCCTTGCCGAATACGAACTCTAATGATCTGACGACGTGAGACACTAATTCTCATGATGTGAGATGCGATTTTTGGTAAATATAAATATCCATTAGCATATTGACTTTGGGGAGGTTGGATCTGATTTCCTGGAGTTATAATGGAGTTTAGAGGTCAGAAAAGTGCGAAAAAAACACCTTTTGAAAGGAGGGATTGTTTGAAGATCAAGAATTTGAAAATTGAAACGCTACATTCGGTTTGCATTTATTTAATCATGTCAATTTATTATGAACTTGTGTGTTTACTTTCAGATATGCGTAGCTAAATTAGTAGACTTTCGTTTAGCTAGATGAAACTTTGAATCTATGGCTTAGTTTATTAATTTATGGATTTTATAAGTTGGTTTTGTGCATGTGTTTGATTATCATTACCTAGCATGTTAAAGTTTGTGACTTTGTTGCTTTAATTCAGGTCTTGTGTAGTTTAGTGACCATTAAATTACATGAACTTGTTACCTAGTAGTTTACTGACTATTAAATTGCTAAAGCTAGGATCAACCAAATCTTAGATAAGTGATAAAAGTAACTAATTTAATTGTGCTAGAGAACATAAATTATGACCATAATTGTGTTTTCTTAGATAAATCTTACATATTTAATCTATAATTGATAACTAATTTTGTGTTTTGCTTATGTATGACCATACAAGGTAGTTCATGAATTGGTAAAAAGATTAGTAAATTTAGACTTGAATTACTAATAGAATAATAATTGGTGACCAACTTTAATAATCCATAATTAGTAGCTAACCATAGAGGAGAAATGATTCGAACTAAACGGAAGTGTTTTTAGAATATTGATTAAAATTCTGAGTTAATTGTTAAAGTTTGTCTAAACTTGTAAAATCAGATAAAAACCCATTTTAACTTTTGCTTGTTTTAGGTTAACTTTTAGTAATTAGGTTAATTAATAAAATCCGTTCCCTAAGTTCGATACCCGACTATTTGTGCTTTACTATTTGCGAAAAGGTACACTGCCTTTAGTCGAATAACTAGTTAGCTAGTTGGTAAAACTAGTAGGTGTAGTAGTTTGACACATCAAGTTTTTTGCACCGTTGCCGGGGAACCGCAGTCTTAGTTGTTAATTTAATTGATTTAGCTTAATCGATCCTTTTTGCGGGGTAAACACTTCAAAAAGTTAATTTTTTGCTAAGTTTTTATTTTTCTGTTTGTTTAGTTTTCACGACGTGAGGGACACCTCTCACGACGTGAGTTTAGTAGTTTTCAGTTTTTATTTATTTTATTTTTAGTTCGTTTTTTTATGTATTTTCTAAATCTCGATGCTTTTGACGCTTTTCTTGAGGAAGTAGAACAGGAATTAGTGCGAGAATATGAGGGATATGACTCAGACGAAGATTTAAGGGAGCTGAAAAAATGGATGGATGAAATCCTTCCCGACGAACCAGAACAAGCTGAGCTAGAGATAGAAGATGAGGAATTTCATCCAGAAAGAAAATTGGTGGAGCTGGAAGGTTTGCTAGCAGAATGCTCAGACGAAGAACAAAAACAAGAAGAAATTCAAGAACGACATCATGATATGATCATTACCATGACACGAGCTCCTGATAGTTTGGTTTGTGTTTCAATGCATGGGGTGACAGTTCCAACTTTGAAGAAGGTTCTAAAGAACGATCCTTTTCTAACAAGCAACCAACTGGTCTCCACCATTTTTAATTTTCTGGGACTAAATAGATGCTCGCTTGTTTGACCAAAAATTGAAACGAGAGGTCAAATTTTACAAGTTGGTATGAAGAGAGTATTCGATGAAACGAATGGATTAATAACGAGTGGATTGACAGTTTATTAAGTTGGGAGTCTAGCTCAAGACTCGCACAAAAAGAAGCGCTTATCGGGAAGCAACCCGATGTTTGAAGACTTTATATCCTTTTATTTTTATTTCATTTTTTATTTTTATTTTCTTAGTTTATTTTTGGTGTGTTTAATTTGTGTGTTTATTTTTATTTTTAAAGACATGTAACCGGATGGTAGATGTTTGTTTTCTTGTTCCAACAAATGGTTTGTTTTGTTCGCAGAATTATTAGAATGTCGAGAGAAAGAAGTCGTGAGCGTTAGAGATGAGAATCGAAACCTATACTTTTTGATAAGTGTGGGGTGTATTTAGTGTGCTAAAAGAGATTAGAGAAAGAGAGGGTCCAGAAAATAGAGGTTTTAGAAGAGTCTTAATCCGTTAAGAAGTTTAATTGCATTTCACTTGGATAGAAGAATTACTGCACAATTGCAATCTGTGAAGACCCAGTGCTCACGTCCTGAGCTCGATGCCATCAAGATTCAAAAATTGATTTAGTTCGACACCACATCGTGGCCATTCTTACCACATTGACAGCAATAAAAGTGGAATTTTTATTCTACTCTTTCAACTTTACAATGTGGCATATGCTTTCCCACATTGAGATACTATGCTTTGAAGATCTTATGCACCACACTTTTTGAAGATGCAAGTTGTTGATTCATATTTTGCCAACACATTCACATATATCGATGAAGTCCAAGTTCCTGTCACATAATCAAGATGTTTAAGTTTTACACACTTTCAAAATTCGATCTCGCCACTAGTACCCCAGGGGAGTCTGTTCATTTTTTTTAGGGCATTGTATGTAATAAGTGTGGGGTAGGGGGTCGAAAAAGTAAATTACTAGAAAATTAAAAGAATTTGAACGTATAATAATCTACAAATTTAATTCTAGTAATAATAGTTTAAACGTAAGTTTCTAGTGTTGTGTGGGATGATCCGATGGGAGCTCAAATGTTTAATTGAGCCAACATATGTTATAGTACATTTGTGGTTTCCCATTCCTAGTGAAAAGTCATGAGTTATGAAAGGTAATCTAGTAGTTTATATGGCATAATAAGTTTTGCAGCCTGCACGCAAAATCTATCCAGGAGAGCTTAGGTAGTCATTACACTTAGACTAATATCTCTAACCATTAAAGGTTGGAGTTAAGCTCCCTTGCTTAAGCATGTAGGACTTGAGCGAAAAAGTGAGATATATATAAAAAAAGAGAGAGAAATTACAAGAAAAAGGTTGTAAGAATTTTTGAGCTATTAAAGTATGAAGATCAAAAGATCAAAATTCCAAAGGAAAAAAAATTTGAAGATACCAAATATCATAAAGATGGTGAATTCAAAGATATCAAAGACCAAATATCAAAGAAGTGAAGAATTCCAAGAGCTCCATTATGGTATCTAAAGTTGTAGTTTTCTAAATTATGTATGCTTGGGTAACTTAACCAAAAATACCTTGAGGTTAAGAAATATTTATGAGGATTGATTCGGAGGGTTGCAGAAATGTGTGTCGTATAAGCTAAGGGGTGAAGGTTCATAAGGATTGTGAGTATTTAGGATTGGGGATGTTTTTAGAAACCTTAGACACAAATATGTGGATTGAGGTCCTAGAATAATGGTTGAGTTCAAAATGGATTGTTCTTTGTGATGCAAGTGATGTAGGTTTGAATTTAAAATAATTAGATTTGCTTGAGGGTAAGCAAAAGATAAGTGTGGGGTATTTTGATAGTGTCAAATTTATACACATTTCTAGGCAATATTTTAATACCTTTTAACCTATAATTTAGTTAATTGCAAAGATATTTGGTACTTATAATGTTTAAATTATATTTTGCAGCCAAAAGGAACACCCTTGAAGATAAAAGACCAAAAGCGACAAGAATTGAAACTTTGGAGGATTGGAGCTGAAAAACATATAAAAATGATGTTACAGGACAACTTGACCCCTCGTCAGTACTTTTACCATATCTCATGACTCGTAACTCCGATTGACTAGATTCAAAATGATCTAAAAACTACACAAAACTTTGGATGACTTTTGTTTTTGTACCAAATCCTAATTCCCAGTTCTGATGACGTGAGGAGTATAATCTCACGCCGTGAGATTGATTCTTCTAAAAGATAGCTACGCAGAATGCAGTTTCCTTGCCGAACACGAACTCTACTGATCTTACGACGTGAGACACTAATTATAACGAAGTGAGATGCGATTTTAGGTAAATATAAATATCCATTAGCATATCGAGTTTAAGGAGGTTGGATCTGATTTCCTGGAGTTATAATCGTGTTTAGAGGTCAAAAAAGTGCGAAAAACACCTTTTGAAAGGAGGGATAGTTTGAAGATGAAGATTTGAAGATTAAAACACTACATTCGGTTTGCATTAATTTAATCATGTCAATTTATTATGAACTTGTGTGTTTACTTTCAGATATGAGTAGCTAAATTAGTAGACTTTCGTTTAGCTAGATGAAACTTTGAATCTATGGCTTAGTTTATTAATTTATGGATTTTATAAGTTGGTTTTGTGCATATGTTTGATTATCATTACCTAGCATGTTAAAGTTTGTGACTTTGTAGCTTTAATTCAGGTTCTGTGTAGCTTAGTGATCATTAAATTACATGAACGTGTTACCTAGTAGTTTAGTGACTATTAAATTTCTAGAGCTAGGATCGACCAAGTCTTAGATTAGTGATAAAAGTAACTAATTTACTTATGCCAGAGAACATAAATTATGACCATAATTGTGTTTTCTTAGTTAAATATTACATAGCTCATCCATAATTAATAACTAATTATGTGTTTTGCTTATGTATGACCATACAAGGGAGTTCATGAATTGGTAAAAAGATTAGTAAATGTGGATTTGAATTACTAATAGAATAATAATTGGTGACCAACTTTAATAATCCATACTTAGTAGCTAACCATAGAGGAGAAGTCTTTTTAGAATATTGATTAAAATTATCAGTTAATTGTTAAAGTTTGTTTGAACTTGTAAAATCAGATAAAAACCCATTTTAACTTTTGCTTGTTTTAGGTTAACTTTTAGTAATTAGGTTAATTAATTAAATCCGTTCCATGAGTTCAATGCCCGACTGTTTGTGCTATACTATTTTCGAAAAGGTACACTGCCTTTAGTCGAATAGCTTGTTAGATAGTTGGTAAAACTAGTAGGTGTAGTATTTTTACACCTTAGTGAGTTTTGGTTACGATAGGTCCAATTCTTGGGGATATCTTGTTAACCGGGATGGGATTTTTGGTTGATTAGGCCAAGATTGAGGTCGTGATGCAGTGGGAAGTTCTGAAGTCTCCTACGAAGATCAGGAGTTTCTTGGGTTTAGCCAGATATTATCGCAGATTTATTGGCGTTCTCCAAGATTGTTGTACCCCTCGCTCATCTGATGAGGAAGGGCGTGGATTTCCGTTGGGGCCCTGAGCAGCAGACAACATTTGAGACTTTGAAACGAAAGTTATGTGAGGCCCAGTGATGAGCCTCCCTGAGTGTGTTGAGGATTTTGTCATATTTTGTAAGGAGTCCATAACTGGTTTGGGTGTAGTGCATATGCAATATGGGAGAGTTATTTATGCCTCTAGGCAGCTGAAGACGCATGAGGGATGATATCTGACACATGATTAGGATTTGGGCGCGGTAGTGTTTGCCCTCAAGATTTGGCGACATTATCTTTATGGGGTCCGTTGTACCATGTACACGGATCACAAGAGTTTAAGATATCTCACAGGTCATCCGAATCTAAATATGAGACAGCGTTGGTGTCTTAACATGATCAAGGATTATGACTTTGAGATTCTGTATCACCCTTAGGAAAGAGAATGTGGTTGTTGATGGTTTGAGCTACAAGACGGATAGTTCTGCTATTGAGGGTATATGTGTGAGGATATCGATTCATTTTTCGCTGCTTGATTTGATTAAGGAGGCTCCGTACGAGGGAATCAAGAAGGCGAATTGGAAACAGGAGACACTCAGGGGTGAGATTGATAGGTTTTCTACTGACAATTGTGGATTATTTACCTAATACGGATGGGTTTGGGTGCTAGATTTTGGTGGGATCAGGCAGAATGTGCTGGAGGAGGCACACAAGTCCATGTTTACGATACACCTTGGAGCCACCTAGAGGTATTGGGATTTGAGGCTTAGTTAATGGTGTCTATGCATGAAGAGAGAGATAGTGTGGTATGTCGAAAGGTGCTTGATCTGTCCGATGGTCAAGGTCGAGCACCATAGGTCGCATGGAAAGTTGTAGCCATTGGAGGTTCTCATGTGGAAATGGGAACATTTTACTATGTATTTCATCACCAACTTACCTCAGACGGCTAAGGGATTCGATGCAATATGGGTTATCGTGGACTGTCTGACCAAGAGCACCCACCTTTAAGCCATTCGGGAGAGTTTTTATGTTTTGGTGAAAAATTACACAAGTGAAACTCAACCAAATTGTATGAGGCCTATGATGTTTAGGGTAAAAAAAGTACAAAATGATAATCAAAGTGACACAAGTGGTTTACAAGGAAAGCCCTTGATCCTTGCTAGGGCCTCCGGCATAAAACCTGGGAGGTGATAATGATCACATGCCTTCATGATTTTATTGAATAAAAACTAGTGATTACCGAGATGAATGTGTAAATCTAAGTAATAGTATACTAGATGAGCTAATCATGTGTGTAGTGTGATGAAGACAGGTGTTATTTACAGTCTAAAGCTAATAACAAGAAGTCAGATAATTTTGGGATCCTCCAAGATCACCTTATAGACGTTATTTGACTTGGTATTTCGGGTCTTTTGCCTGGTCAACACGATTCTTCATTGTGAATAAGTCTTTAGTTGACTATTTCTGCACATGTGAGAAAAATAAAGAAGCATATAACCGTTATAAATTTTAGAAAAACAAATGATAATAATCAGGATCCTGATGTATGTTTAAGGATCATGTGGCTTTGGGGATCGTGAATATGATTCTGGGATCCTGTCCCTAACAATTGCCCCCAAATTATTCCTGCAAAATATTAAGGTTAGTTATCCGACATTTAAAGATATAATTTAAAAAATAGTAAAAAAGAGATAAGATTATGAAATGTAAACGGATAAGGTAATTTAAATGCTAACGGTTAGAATTCTAGATGTTGGAATAGGTCAATTTACCCACGATTCATATATAAATAGGACACCGAACCTTTGAGTTTTACCTTACTCTTTTAGCTCTTATTCTGACATTCATCGAATATCATTGGAAGGTACTTCTCATCATCCCTATTATGTTCTGATCATGGGCAAGAAAGCAACTCGATCTCGTGCAAGCATCATTGCTATACCTGATGATAATTTCACAGATCAAAAGATCTTGTCTTATGAGGAAACTTGTACCTTGACTGATGATGACATTGAGAAGTTGAAGTCATTTGGAACTTTTCCTGCTGGTACCATTTTTAGGGCTTTTGATGCTAGGAGTTAGCCTGATTTCGTTTCTTATACTTGGGTTTGTCTTCCCGCGTATCCTCTCACCCTAGGACTCTCCTACCCCTTCTGCAGAATTATTTTAGAATTTTTTGAGATCACAAAAATCTTGTACATTCAAGTCATGCCTATGATTTGGAGGATCCTCTATTGGATTGATTATTTGAATCGTTTTAGGGATCTTTCTATTGGCATAAATGAGCTAGCCTATATTTACGATCCTAAGGATTTTTGTAACTCCCGTTTTTTGTTAATGGTCAAAACTGATAAACTTCCCGTTGTTTTGAGGTCCAAGCATAATGATGGTGCTTGGAAAGGAAAATACATTTTCATGAAATGCAACTCCATTCCTAATGGAAATCTGTTACCTTAGGCCTAGGTTAAAAAGGATAGGATTTCACATTTTATATTATGGATCCCGAAATTCATATTTCTTATGTTGTCTAGTTTTCTACAGCTTTCAAGTTCGATGAGCTAGTTCCCGCCGTTGGAGATACAAAAAAAAGGATCAAATTTTTTTGCACTTTTTCTGAATCTAAGAGGTCATTCAAACTTAGCCAATTTGATCTTCAATAAACATTTTTTACCATTGTTTCTACGTCTAAAGGTAAGGATCCTAAGTTCTTATTCTTTTTTGTACGGAGGATCTTGGCTTCTTATGCTCTTTGTTGTTCTGCTTAGGATCCAAGAGTACCTGTTATGGTGCCCACTCCACTCATGCCGACTTGGATACAACATTGTCCAGTGCTCAAACGGTGGGGAAGAAAGAGAAGACCTTGCCCTCCATTCCCATCATGAGAGCCCACATATATTTGACTGTGAAAACTCTAGGATCCAAGAAAAGAAAAAATATAGGCTCCACTGATTTGAGTTTGGAGAATCTTGGAGCAAAAGATACACTTTGAAAGTTGGTTTCCTTCTCTTAGGCTGTAAGAACAAATATCCTTCTTCCTTTACATTTTTCTATTTCTTATGTCTTTCTTGTTTCAGGTCTTCGATTACATCTTTGCTCAGTTGAGGATCTGTTCAGAAAGAGCCAAGCAAGCCCTCAAAGAGCAATAGAAAATATGGAAAGCGACTAATGAGGACCTCCTGAAAAGGGTGGAACTTCTGAGCAAGGATAAGGACAAGAAGGAAAATGAGCATGCCACAGAGATGGAGGAGGTGATCGCCGAGTCAAAGTCTAGCATTGTCAAGGCCGTCTGGGAGGCCAAGATCAAACTAGCTGAAGACGTCGCCAATGCAGAATCCAGGAACCTGGCAGGGTGGCATGCCGCAATTGGCCAACTAACTGGTGAACCTGTTAACACCATTCAGGATCCTGAAAGGTAGCAACCAAAGGCGGACGAGGAGGAGAACACCCAAGGCAATGATGACCAGTCTACGATCTAGGCCTACAAAAATTAGTTTAAATAGTTTTTGGTTTTAAGGTTTATAAGAAAATTTAATTTTTTGCGAGTTATGCGACGCTTATTATCCATTGATATGCTTGCTTTTATATTGTTAGGTCCAGTTAGTGTTGCGTCTTTGGGCTCGTTAGCTACTCCAGTTTTGTCTCCGGTATGGGCCTGTCCAGCCGTGAGTTCTTTGTAGGGTTTATTATATATAGATGCTTGCATGCATTTTTTAACGTAAGATTTGATAGAGATTTTTATAGCATTCAAGTTCTTATCTTTTGTAACCCTAGAATCCTCTACAGCGGAAGTTCTTCATCGATCTCTGCTGAGGATTGAGTTAATAGAATCATTCGACTCATTCAGATCCATTCTCGTGTTTTTGTTTTACTGTTATTACTTTCTTGATTTTCCTGTTATAAGATCTAATCGATCAAGAGTTTCATAAACTCATCAATTGGTATCAGAGCAGGAGGCTGTGTAATTCATACACATCTTTTCTGTGAAAGAAGTGATTAGGGTTTACTCTGCATTAACTGATATTTATTGATTTGTCACTCCATAATTGACGTATCTCAGTATTTATTCGTTTTGCTCTAATATTACATATTACAAGTCTGATCTTTCAAACAGGTAAAACGATCAAGCATGGACGATTCTCAATCTAATCCTATCAACATCTCAAATAGTATTGGATCAACAACAAAGATTCCTATTCTTTACACCTAGGATTACGAAGTTTGGGCGCATCATTTTGAATACTATGTCATCGGATCTGAAGATAATGGGTATCTTATATGGGAAGCTATTGTGTCTGGACCATTTGCTCACTCAGGAACATCCAGAATCATTAAAACTCAGAAAGAGTATAATGATCTGTTAAAAGATGTAAAAGACGTTGCTCAAGACGAAAAGGAGAAGTTTCAGTGCAATATCAAAGCATTAAGACTGATCTGATTCACTCTTCAATCTGACACGTTTAGGTTGGTGAGTTCCTGCAGTATCGCTAAAGAAATCTGGGATCGGCTGCGAGAGCTGTATTCCACAGATGAAGATTTGGAGCACTCTATTCAGACCTTGCTTTTGTCTGAGTTTGGAGAATTTAAGCAAAATTCCAATGAGTCTGTCACTCAGACGTTTGACCGCTTCAATCATCTTCTTAGCAAAATGATCAAACATGATATCGAAAGGAAGTTGATTGAACAGAAGGTCACCTTTTTGAATGGCTTTAGATCCGAATGGAGAGCTGTTGTGTCTAAAGTTAAAGCTCACGAGCAGTTCAAGTCATATTCGCTGGCGAAACTGGTGGGAATTCTGAAATCCCAAGAAAAGATAGTGATGCAAGAGAAGAATGTGGTCTCAAACTTGGGGTCCTTAGCCCTCCTGTCCAAAAGCAAGAATGTAGTAGAAGATGAAGATCTGAACCTGGAGGACTACGATCTTACTTCAGAAGATTATGTTATGATGGTGTCCAATCCAAAAAGGTTCATCAAGAAGAGGTTTCCCACCAATAAGAATCGAAATTGGCAGGGAAGCTACAGTTCTAAAAAAGTAAGGGAGGAGCCGAAGACTGAGGAACCAAAGAAAGAGGTGAAGGTTGAAGGAGATTCCGGTGTCAGCTGCTATTACTGTGGAGAAAAGAATCATTATGCCAAAGATTGTGTTCTGAAGAAAATGGCAGAGAAAGATAAGGAGAAAGATGAAGAGGCAATCCTGATGAAAAAGCTGGAAGAGATTAAGAGGAAGAAAGCTGCTACTAATCCTTCTATGAATGCTCTTATTGTACAGGGTTCGGCAGAGGATGACGAGTTCGGTGGTGTACAGGTGTGGTCGACCAACTCAGAAGATGATGAGGTGAGAAAGCCTTCACATGGAAAGGCGTACGTCGCAAGAGGCGGTGAAAGCAGTGGAAAGTGTCTGGTGGTGACTGATGTATCTCACATAAGGGGATACAATACAGATGGTGGAAATGAGGACACCAAGGAGCGAGAGGACTTATGCTTCACAGCAAAACCTCTCAGTGTGCAAATCAATGAACTTGATGAATTGATCAAGAAGGTACAATCTCTTTTTATCTCGTTCAAAGTTCCACAAAAATCATATGAAAAGGAATTAAATAACTTAAATTCAAGAATCTCAAATCTAGATAGTTGTTTAACTCAAACACGGGTCACCAATTCTAACCTAACCGACCAATTAAGCAGGGTGTCATCTAAGAGTGAGGAGCGAAGGATGTGGGTTGAGCAAAAGGAGTCGGAGCTGATTAAGTCTAAGGATGAAAACATTTATTTACAAAGAGACAATTTGAAACTTTTAAAACAAAAAAATCTTTTTTGTTTGATTGCTAAAAGACTTTATGCTAACATTACTCAACTGCATCTGAATTGTGAAATAGGGCAGAAAATACATCGCATGATTTTACCCTTCCTTAAGTGTAAAGAGGATGAAATCGATGCTGAAGCATACAACTGTGAAAGTGTTGTTTTGTCTGATGATGTGAATCCTACTTATATGTATGGTCTGGACAAAATAGAATCTTTTATAAAGTCCAAAGACCATAAGGACATGCTGAAAAATCTTTTGGATGAAAACGATAAACTGAAACTAAGGACCGAAACCATACAAAAACTCGACTCATTGAGTGCCAATTTAAGTTCAGAAAATAAAATTGATGTTGAAAACGCATCTGAACTTAATGAGGACGATGATATGAGTGAAATTTCTGTAGAAGATGTAGTCGACTGTTCTAAGTTTGTCAAGAGCGAACCCGAAAACCACAAAAATCTGATTTCTGAAAATTCTGTGGAGTTTGCTTGCTTGTCCTAAAATAAGTCCCCAATTCTTGAAGAAAAGGCTGTTGTGTACCAAAAGGTGAGAACTACTCCAAATCAGGTGTATAAAGTCACAAGAGTAACCGAACATCAAACAGCCAAACTCACTGCCATTGTGAACGAAGATAACGTAGATGGCTGTGATGAGTTCTTATGGTCTGCTCCTATAGATAATGCCGACGAAACAGTTGGTTTGTCAGAGCGAACGTCCTGGAAAACAAAAGGGAGATATGTACCAGAGCCGCTGAATAAGCCTGACAACTTTGACGTGCCAAGCACTAGTCGCACAAAAGAAATACCTGTAGAAGAAGTCACTTCTACAAGCGAAACATCATCTGTGAAAAGTGAACCGGCTGACAAGAAGCTGAAACAAAAGGCTAACATCCACAGACAGCCGAAACAAGTGAAAAATCAAAAGCAGCAAAGAAACCTAAGATACAAAAAGAATCTATCTGAGCGAAAGCAGTTTTGGCGCTCTCAAAACACTCATTTCTCTTATCATGATAGAAATTCAAAGTCAGAGAAAAAGGCTTTCGTGCCGCATGAGGAACAAAACCAAAAGGTTAGGTTCGGTCCTGAAAGCAAAGGCAACCAAGAGGACAGGTTCGGTTCAGAAAGCAACAGCAACCAAAAGGACAGGTTCGGTCCCGAAAGCAAAAACTACCGAACGTCCAGGTTCGGTCCCTCCAATGACCATAAACAAAAGGGTCATTTCGAACCACAAGTCAGAAGAAATTCCTATTCCAATTCTTTTCATTCTCAATTCTCTTCTAAACCCAATACCGTTCCTGCACAAAATTCAAATTCTTCAACGAACTTGAAAGGAAAATCGAAGATTTCCTCAGTCCAGGAAAACCGAAAGCAGACTAATTCCCAACCACCAAAATCTGAAACCAAAACTTTTGTAACTAACCCTAACAAAATCAAAGTTTTCACTATTAAGAGAAACGATGAAACAACATTAATAAAAAGAACGTATCTTGTTGATGTTTCTCTTGCTATTCCTGTTCCTGTGAAAGGCTCACGTGGACCCAAGAAACTTTGAGTTCCTAAATCTGCTTAATTTTTGCAGGTTATAAGTGACGAGCAGTTCGACGAAGAATGGTACATTGACAGTGGCTGCTCACGTCACATGACAGGAAGGAAGGAAGAGCTAAGGGAGTTTTGATCTCTTCAGAATGGTGGGAATGTAGAGTTCGGGAACAATTCTTATGGAACGATAAAGGGTTATGGGATGATAACCAATGGAGACTTCACAATAAGAAAGGTGGCGTACGTTGAAGGGCTACAACATAATCTCATCAGTGTGTCTCAACTGGTAAGAGGTACCGGTCTTAAAGTTTCATTTGACGATGAAGGTTCAGAAATCATAGAGAAGAAATCAAAAAGGGTGATTCTCAAATCAGAATGCAAAGGCGAAATGTTTCCTCTCAATCTCAAACCAATCAAAGGAAATCCAGCTATATGTCTTTTGTCGAAAGCTCATTCTGACGAAAGCTGGTTATGGCACCGAAGGCTCTCACATCTGAACTTCAAAGACATCAACAAGCTTGTCACCGGAGGTCATGTTCGGGGTCTTCCCTTGCTCAAGTTTGATCGAGAACACTTGTGCGCTGCATGTGAAATGGGGAAACAAAGTCGTCAAAGTCACCCTTCTATTATAAACACAAAAGTTGTTGAACCACTTGAGTTGCTTCACATTGACTTGTGTGGTCCATCATCAATCGAAAGCATTGGCGGTAGCAAGTATATTCTTGTTATCGTTGATGATTTTTGTCGTTTTACATGGGTGTTCTTACTGAAGCACAAATCTGAGGCTACTCCTAAGCTAAAGATGTTCATCAAGCAGGTTGAAGTGCAATTGAGAAAAGTCGTTCGCAACATCAGGAGCGATAATGGACTGGATTTCAAGAACAAAGAATTTGAAGACTTTTTGGTAGAAAAAGGAACCAGTCACAACTTCTCAGCCCCCTACACGCCTCAACAGAATGGAATTGTCAAAAGACAAAACTGATCCTTGTGTGAGGCGGCCCGAACGATGCTAAGTTTCGCTTCTCTTCCTTTATATTTCTGGGCTGATGCTATTGTTGTAGCATGTTTTACGCAGAACAGGTCTTATCTCAACAGGAACCCGAACGTAAAATTCTTCCATGTATTCGGTTCCCGATGCTTCATCTTCAACTCCAAAGAACATCGTAATAAGTTTAATGTTAAAGCTGATGAAGGATTTTTTTCTGGGATATTCTCTTACTTCAAAAGCTTAGCGGGTCCTAAATAAGTGCTCTAGGAAGATCAAAGAAACATATTATGTGACTTTTGATGATAACTACGTCAAGAAGCTAAAGGCTACTGAAGAAGAAATTGGAGAGATTTTCTCTCAAACAGGTCAAGTCACGGCCTCGATTGCTAATCTGTTGGATCAGTTTGTGGAATTATTCGATGAACCTGAGAAAGCTACTCTTTCGGAAGCCAAGGCAGCAGACAACAAAGTCAACCATCTGAAGCAAATTGTCGAAGATGCCGCCAAACGAATGGGTAAAGGAGGACAAGCTCCAAACTAACCTCCTCAGCAAGGCGCTTCAGTTGAGTGGGAGAATCCACTTTCTTCAAAACAACCAAGCTCACACTTTCAGGGGGAGAATTCTATTCCTGCTGTACCCGAAAGCTCAACAACACACGAAAGTCCTGTAGCACCAGAAAGTCCAGCTACACCTGAAAGCTCATCAGTCGAGGGGGAGAACTCTGATATGTTCTACGATGAAGACAGTCAATCTGATATGGAAGAAATGATCAATGCTGAATTGGATCCATCCTATGATCCAAATGACCCTCCTCCTGTTAAATGGACCATAGATCATCCTGTATCTCAGATAGTGGGTAATGTCTCTGAAAAGGTCCTCACCCGATCTCAACTAAAGGCAAAGCAAACATCTCTATTCTCCAAAGTAGAGTTCTGCATGTATAATTCTTTCGTATCAAAAGTTGAACCGAAGACAGTAAATACTGCTCTTGATCATTCTGACTGGGTTCAAGCTATGCAAGATGAACACAATGAGTTTGAAAGAAACAAGGTATGGTGCCTCATTCCAACTCCTAAAGATGCCTCAGTTGTTGGTCTCAAATGGGTATTTAGAAACAAGATGGACAAGGAAGGTAATGTGATTCGAAACAAAACTCGTCTCGTGGTGAAAGGATACTGCCAGGAAGAAGTAATTGATTATGAGGAGGCATTTGCTCCGGTAGCGAGGCTGGAATCTGTTCGAATATTTCTGGCCTATGTTGCACACAAAAACTTCGAGGTCTACCAAGTGGACATGAAATGCGCCTTTCTGAATGGAGAACTTGAAGAAACGGTTTTGTCAACGAAAAGTAACCAAATCACTGTTATATTCTGGACAAAGCAATTTATGGTCTGAAACAAGCACCTAGGGCATGGTATGAAATGCTAAGTAAGTTCTTAAAGATGTCAAAATTCAAACAAGTTTCGGTTGACCCAACCTTCTTTCGTAAGAAGGAAGGTAACCACCTTATGATAGTTCAAATCTATGTCGACGATATCATCTTTGGCTCAACGAATCCTAGCTTAACAGTTGAATTCAGAAAGCTGATGGAGACTAAATTTGAAATGAGCTCAATGGGTCCGATTAACTTTTTCCTTGGTTTAAATATTAGACACGGACCCGAAGGCATCTTTATCAACCAAGAAGCATACACCAAGACTCTTCTTGCTAAATTTGGCATGATGGGAGACTCAAAGGTTAAAGTTCCAATGGTGTTCAGCACCAAGCTCACACCATCCTTGGAAAACCGCAGTCGATATTACGCTATACCGCCTGATGATTGGGTCCTTAATGTACCTTACTGCTAGCAGGCCTGATATAATGTTTTATGTGTGTTATTGTGCTAGGTTTTAGGCGAATCCTCGTGAACCACATATGCTTGCAGTGAAAAACATTCTCCGATATCTGAAACGAACCACCTCTCTCGGTCTATGGTATCCATCAAACTCAGGGTTCTTCGTTCAAGCCTACTCAGATGCAGACCTTGGAGGATGTGGTTTAGATAGGAAAAGCACTACTGGAGGCTGCCAATTCCTAGACGGGTTGGTTAGCTGGCAATCAAAGAAACAGACATGTGTTTCTCTGTCTACAGCCGAAGCAGAGTACATCGCAGCTGCCTCCCGTACATCTCAAGTGATTTGGATCCAAAGCCAGCTCTGGGACTATGGACTCAATATGAAAAATATCCCACTATATTGCGATTCAGAAAGTGCAATTAGGATCTGTCATAACCCAGTGCAACATTCCAAGACCAAGCATATAGCACTGAGGTATCACTTTATTAAGGATCATGTGGAAGATGGGAACGTCGAAATTCACTTTGTTCGAACCACTGATCAACTGGCTGGCATCTTCACCAAAGCTCTTCCTGAAGCATCTTTCAATAAAATTCTACAAGGGCTAGGTATGACGGAATTGGAGTCAGTACCAAAAACTAATTCTCAAAATTCAAAGTCGGAAGAGAAATGAACCGAACGTTCGGGTTCGGTTCACATGTGTGCCGAAATGAACCGAACGTTTGGGTTTGGTTCATGTGTGTGCCGAAATGAACCGAACGCTCGGGTTCGGTCCTATTATCTGATCTTCGCTTATCACTCAAAGGTAGTTTCTTTGGTTGTAATCCTTTTGTATCATTTTCTCAAATTCATCTCTCTTATTTTCAAAGTTCTTTTCTTTTTCAAACTTTTTTTTTGCAACCGAAATAGACCGAGCGCTCGGGTTTGGTTCCAAATTTTTTTTGTGTCTCATTTTTTTAATTTTTTTTTAAAATCAAAAATTCCAAAATCTTTTTCTTATTTTTTTATGAAATCAAAAACTTCAAAAACATTTTTTTTGTTTGTGTGTTCGATAATTGTTTTTTGTTTTGTTTTGTGTCTCATATTTTTTGTGTGGATATTTGTGGGGATATTCTTTCATTAGTTAAGTGTCTCTAGAAGCATGCTCCTGTATGTGTCCAAAGCCTTACCTGATTCTGAATAATAGCCTTACTGACTTGGTATATACAAACCTTGTCTTCCCAATTAGGCTTTCATACTTATTCTAATCATGAGCTACCTAACTCTCTTCTCACATGAGATAAGAGTTTTCTACTTGGTCCTTATTTTAATAGCAGAGGTACTTTGGTTTCTTTACACCATCTACGCTAGTTTTCTCCATTTCATTCGCTTCATAAACGTAACCCTTGAGACTCTCAGAAATTACCACTGAGGTTTATGGTTACACAATTTATGTGTTCATGATCTTAGCTTCGTGCCACTACGTACTAAGTGAAACCCATCATTCAATACCTACTATGCATTGACGGTGAACAATCAACTTTGCTCTAGCTTTCACTAACGAATTGACGGACTTATCCATGGGGATGGAAAGTGAAATCGCTAATTTCCTTTTGCGTGATTCCTATGAAATTGTTAAATCCCATAACATTTCTTCCCTTGGAATCCAATTTTAATTTATTTTTTTGAGATTTTACATAAACTATGTTACATTGCCGCTTAAATTATTTCAAACCTACTTGTTCAACAGACTACATTGGTCTCACAAGTACTTCGTTCGATTTCTGTCTTATATCAAGATCAGGAATTCTGAACTGAAGTGAAAGCCACCCAAATAAGCCTAATTAAAAGAAGCCTTTCAACACTTCTCAATAAGTGTCTGATCGTTATTCAACGGGAAACCATACAAACACTTTAAAGTCTCTCTTGACTTTGAAGGAAGAGATTCGTGCCCGGGATCCATTGTTTCGAGGCTTTACTGACATCACAAATTCCCTTATATGTGTTGCATTATTTCCTTATCTTTTACACACTAAGCACGAAGATCTTTTTTGATTTTCCAAAATTCTGGTTTCATTAGTTACAAGCCATTTTTTTTAATGGGATTTGAAGTTATAAAAGCGTTGTGGCTCATATTAATCCACGTGGAAATTTTGATTTAAGATGGCGTTCCTTTCTAAAGGGATAAGATGCTGACTCAGGCGGGAGTCCAATCGATTTGATTTTCAAACAGCGCTTGAATGACAGGCGTGCGAAGTAGAACCGTTTCGTTTAAAAACGGAGCCTGATGGGAAGGCGTGTGCATTGGGACGGTTTTCGCTCTCCTGCGTAATCATCGGGGATACCAACTGTCACCTATCAATCACCTCCGAAAAACCCTTCATATTTCCCTCGAAGATTTGGGAACGGATTCTTCTCTCTCCTCTACCCACAATATAAAAGGTAATCTTCATCATTATTTACCTCCTCACTGCACCAGAAATTCAGAGAGCAAGAAAAGCTTCAAGTATTCTACTGTTCATCATCTCTCCCAACTTCTTCACTTCAATGGCTGATTCATCATCTGTTCATGCCACTTCCCACATCCTGCCGATTTGTCCCCAACTGAGTTTGATCATCGATCTTACTCCCCAGGTTTATGATGCCTTCATGTTCCTGATCATCGAATGCCTCAAATACTCGCCGCTTGCTCCTGCTCTCACCAAAGCTGAAGCTGTTCCTATGGAGAGTTTATCCCAAATTTTTGCCACTACTCATTACGACAAGTCTGTCGATAGGATCTTCTTCGACATTCTTGATCACAAGGCCTCAATCTCCAAGCAATGGTTCTGCTCACTTTTAGGGTTTGAACCCGATTCCTCTAGGGTTAACCCTGAATCCATTCCAGTGGGTCACATGTTTTCTATGTTCTACAATATGGGGTATACTTAGGTACTGACAATGGTCTCTAAGTTCAAGAAATCGTGCCTTCCTCCTCAGTGGAACGGGTTATTTACTGTGCTGTTCAAGGGGTTATCTGAATGAAGTGTTGGGTCAGATGGAGCGAGTCGTCTATTCATCACGATTCTGTATGGGGTTTACAACGGTATCAACCTGGATTATGGGTCAGTGTTATGGCAGCAACTGATCCAGTGCCTTGCATCCACGTCTCGACACTCCGAGATCTCCTACGCTCGATTCTGGACGTTGGTCACAAAATGGGTGATGGACAAGTATCACGTCCCATTGTTGTTGGTTCTCCACTATCTTCGATTGGTACTTTCCATACCATGAAGATCATTGTCTCCGATGCATCAAAATTTCAATTCATTGGCTCCATACCTGAGTCGATGTTTGGAGACGTTCCTGCTGAAAGCCGTATCATTCGAACCTACAAGGAGTTTCGTCGCTCTGGTCATAGAGAGCTCACTCCTGAGATGATCAAATCCATCCACGAAGCTGATAAGCCTGCTCCAAGGGGAAAGAAGACTGAAAAGGGAAAAGACAAGCAGGTTGGCAAGGGAGCGAAAGGCCCTTCTCCCAAGAAACGAAAACCTACCAAGGCTGCTCACTCTCCTCCACTGAAGAAGAGAAAAACCCAACCCAGGAGAAAGCTGATATTAGCTTCCTCCTCAAGTGAATCTGAGGAAGAAAATTCAGACTCTGACGAGTCTCCTCGTTGTAACACTCCTCCACGATCGCCTACCCCAAAAGTTCATTTTTCCAGTTCACCTATCTCTTCTCCACCAGTCACCATTCCTATTTCCATTCCCCCCATAGCCTCCACCACTCAAATACCTCCGACTTCCATCCCAGTACCCCCTCCTATTTTTACAGAAGCTACCACAACAACAACTAAAGTAGGAACCAACGTATCTGATACGGGGGTTCCTACTAAAGCACCCGAACCCACTCCTACTACCGAACCTAATTCACAACCTGAACCTACTTCCACTACCAAGCCTCCACCCTCACCTCCACCCTCATCTCCTGCTCAGGCAGCAGAGGACGAAGAACCATTTCTTGGTGGGGAGGACATGAACTTTGATTCGGTCTACTACAGTCCGTATCAGGTGCAGAGTGACGACGATGATGATGCTCCCGTTACTAAAAAGCATCTCAAGGAGCTTCACGAGAAGATTGATTCTCTCATCGCTTCCTCTTCTTCATCACAGTCTATCATTTCTGATGCTGCTATTTAGAAGATTGTTGATGCTTTTTCCAAAGCTCATGAAGTTTCTCTCAGCTCAGCTACTGCCACAATTGATGCATCCACCAAAGCCTGTGCTGCTGCGACCGAAAAAGTCGAAAAACTATTTACTGATGCCTCCTCTCTGTTGCAGTCTTTACAGGAAACTGCCGAAGACACTAAAACGAAACTTGACCCCATCATCAACAAGCTGGCTACCTCAGTTGCCTCTAAACTGAAGTCCTTTGCCACTCTTCGTCAAACTCTCTCCAACGACAACTCATCGTTTAAGGCGACCATTGAGGAGCGCCTCACCAAGCTTCAAGAAGATCTAGTTGCTGAAAACTCTCTCATGGACGCTTTTGCTAGAAAGACCACTACTCTTAAGGTCAAGAGTCTTCAGCTCTCCAATTCTCAAAAGGAGATTGAATCTCTTTGATCTGAACGAGAGATTGTGTCTTCGTGTGTTTCGGATGTCAACGCAACCATTTCAAACATCCTGGAAGCACATGACCCGATACTAAACTACTCTGTGAGGCGTGATCTTGCAGAAAAGCTTGCTCCTGCTCTTTCTCTCCTGAGCAAACTTGAAGGGCTCCTTGATTTTGTGTCCATTCCGAAACAAGGGGGAGAGAATGTATCTCAACCGCCTCCCACTTCTACAGCAACAAAAACAACCGAACCTCCTCCAACAGGCCAAGCCTTAGGTTCGGGTGTAAAAGACAAAGGGAAACAAATTACTGAAGATAGTGACGACGACAAAGAGACGATTGCTGATCTCTTGAAAATGCAAGGTCGAGACAAGGATGCTGACATCAGCGCTCGGGTTGCTAGAGAGGCTGAAGAAGCTGAAAGAAAACAGAAAGAAGCTCATGACCTTCTTGAGAGTAGGAAAACCCTTTTTCCTCCTTGGACTCTTGAGAAGTTGCTGAAAGAAGCAATTGAAACTCCAAGCATCTTGTGGCTAAAACCGATGATCTCACTTGATCGCGTTAATTCTGTCGATTCTCAGTTCGACCTGCCACCGACCCGAAAGGCGTTCATCTTCCATGCCTTTAACAACGTTGCAGATATCCCTCATCCTCATCCTAAGGTTGGCAGGGATTTGGTCGAATTCTATCTGAGGGCTGCTCAACCACAGTATCAAACATGGAGCACTTAGAAGATAGTCAATGTTCGGGTCCTCAAGCCGTATCGGGAAGGAAGTTTAACGAACGTTTGGTTTAAGGTGCTGAGAGGTTCTGCCAAGACCGAACATGCCATTTCCCTTGCTGATCTTCCCAACTTGAATCCGCACGACTGGATAATTTTGCACAACATCCTTCTTAAAAACGAAGCAGAATATGGTCTGATCATTGACCACATCAAGAGGATGCTTGTCTGCTACATCATGGAAGTCGCCAAGATGGATCAGGAGATAGCGAGTGTCTTCAAGAAAAAGCCTACTATTTCTCCTGTTGGCTCAGCAATTGATCTGAACATGAAGCAGATGGGGAAGATAGACCTGAAGAGAAATTCCATTATGTTTACCAAAAACGAAGGCCAAAAATGTCTGTTCGCTTTGGCAGACAAACATCTCTACACCACTGCATGCCTGGAACATGTCTTAGGGATTATTCATCATTGCAAGCAAAACTTAGCTGACGACAAGAAATACTTTGATGATATGATCCAGTGGTTCATCCGCTTTAGACAGACAATCCTCGCTCTTATGCCTCGTCTGTTTGATACCACCAAGAAGGTTCCGGCAGCTGGACCCAGCAAGAAGAAGTGATAGTCTCGCTCCAATTGACGCAAAGGGGGAGATTGTTAGGTCCAGTTAGTGTTGCGTCTTTGGGCTCGTTAGCTAGTCCAGTTTTGTCTTCGGTATGGGCCTGTCCATCCGTGAGTTCTTTGTAGGGTTTATTATATATAGATGCTTGCATGCATTCTTTAACGTAAGATTTGATAGAGATTTTGATAGCGTTCAAGTTCTTATCTTTTGTAAACCTAGAATCCTTTACAGCGGAAGTTCTTCATCGAGCTCTGCTGAGGATTGAGTTAATAGAATCATTCGACTCATTCAGATCCATTCTCGTGTTTTTGTTTTACTGTTATTACTTTCTTGATTTGCCTGTTATAAGATCTAATCGATCAAGAGTTTCATAAACTCATCATATATGTCTGTCTTTATTTGTATGATTGCCTTGTGATTCTAGCAGTAGGGTTTCTAAGGTTCCTTAGAATCGGGATCCTATAGAGTTTAGGATATGCAAGAATTCTCAGGATCTGAATAACATGAAAACTATTAGTAATCCATTTAGGATCTTCAAAATAGTTGAGATCCATTTAGGATAATAAATATTCAATCATCATATAAAAAAGGTAACATTTGAGAAATAAGGATACATAGCACCTGATTATCCTATGACTTCATGACCTTTAGGATTCACTTTATTTTGACTTAGGAGAAGTGTAAAATTAGAATAAATATTCAATCATCATATAAGAAAGGTAACATTTGTTCCATAGGATCCTGAAGTTCATATATAGAAGGATCGTTGCTCTAAGAGTTCGTCAAGGAGGATCCTTGATTGTCGTCAATGTAGTAAACTCTGGGGAGGATCCCACCATAGGAATCAACTGGAAATGACTCTAACTTGGAAAATAACTGAGGGAACTTTTGTTTTTCAACATGATAATGCTACAAGTCTTGTATATTTTCTGGGGAACTTCCCAATTTCAGACAACATGTTAGTTTTACAATCCTTGGGGAATCTCAGGGGAAAAAACTAGTCCAAGATTACGCGTTAGTGATATAAACTATAGTAAATTACTAGGAAAAACCCAATTGCATGATAACATGAAAATGTTATAAAGCATAGTTATTTTATGGGGAAGATCTGAACTTGAGATTACATGAAAATCTTATGAACCTTAGTAATCATCTAGGGAAGATCCCAACTTGAGATAACATGTTAATGTTATAAACCTTAGGAATCATCTGAGGAAGACCCCAACTTGAGATAATATGTTAATGTTATATCCCTTATATTTTGACTTTATGATCTTAACTTATGTTCAGAAATACGAGGGTTAACAAGTCACTACAGTGTGAAATGATCCCCTTATCCACATCCCATAGTTAGATAATGTACGTCTAAGCGAGGTGTAGAAACCCTTAACTTGTATGAAAGAGGTAATTAACTCTCTAAACCTTAGAGTGGATTAAGTACCCTTATTCATAGGAGAGATGATAAGTATCTATTCTTAGTTACTAGGATACTTGCATTTTCAAATTATAGAACGTTGTAGCTATGGGATTCTTAAGTGCCACGGTCCTCAATGTCAAGATACTTGTATGACTGGATCCTTGGATCTTCATGTTTCAAGATCCTTATCTATTAGGATCCATGAGTCCCTGTGCACACCAAACGTTAGCTAGGGGTGGTCGTTAGTCTAGCTAACGCCCCTCCGATGCTTAAGTTAGTAATGGTATTTGAAGAGAGTAAATAGTAATATAAATAAAGGGTAAAATTTAAAGAGTATGTGTACTTTGAGTTCATTGGAAAATGACTAAACATACTTACATAAAATAAGCTTTAAGATCTAAATCTTTCCAGGATCCAGATACGATCCTTCCCATTTAGGTGCCAGTTTACCTACACTAGGATCCTTGGTGTTTTGGAATGTTTTCCTTAATACTAAGTCTCCTATCTGGAATCATCTGTCCTTTATATTCTTGTTGTATACCTTGGTGATTCTTTGTTGATAAGCAGCGATACAGATCTTGGAAAGAACCCTAAGTTCATCAATAGTATCGAGATCCTTGGTTAGGATCCTGTCGTTGTTTTATTGACTTTGAAGTAGGTATCCTGCCATTAGGATCACCACTTCAGTAGGGATCATTGCATCTACTCTGAATACTAAAGAATATATATGTTTGGCCTGTGGCCACTTTGGAAGTGGTCATATCTACCCATAATACAAAGTGAAGTTCTTCTACCCATCTTCCTTTCTTTTTGTTTAGCCTTTTCTTCAAGTTATTGACTATGATTTTGTTTCTAAATTCTACTTGGTCATTAGATTGAGGGTGAACAAGAGTGGACATTATCATTTTGATTCCCCAACATGTGCAAAAGGCTCTTGTGGTTTTGCTTATGAACTGGGATCCTTTGTCTCATATTATTTCGACAAGGATCCTGAACCTGGTCAGGATATTGTGTTTAATAAATGAGACTACTTCTTTGTCTCTTACCTGAACAAAAGCTTCAGATTCTATCCATTTCGAGAAGTAGTCAGTCATCACTAGAATGAAGACTTTTCCTCCAGAATTTACCGGAGATGATAGGATGTAGAGGTTCTGCTGGTTGATGTATGATTTTGCTATGTATTTTACAAACATTACATTTTTTAGCATGTTTGAAGGAATCTTTCTTCATGTTTGGCCAATAGTATCATGTTCTCAATACTTTGGAGCATAAGGATCTGCCCCCAGTGTGATTGTTGCAGTCTCCTTCATGTATATCCTTTAGAACATCTACAGCCTCATGATCTTCTAAGCATCTAAGGTATAGACCTGCCATAGATTTTTTATATGATTTACTTTGGATAATTACAAACCTTCAGACACTTGTTCTGAATTCTCTATCAATTTTTTCCTCTATTAGGATCGTGCCATTCTAGAGGAATTACATAATAGGTTGGATCTGGGATCTTGAGGCTGGGGAAGGATCCTTGATGTTAGGATGCTGATAAGGAAATTGAGGATCAGGGTCTTCGATTGTAGCGATGTTGGTAGTTTCCTCGTGATTTTCGGGATCCTTTAGTCTTTTGGAAGGATCCACGATCATTGTGATTAGCATGTGGATTATCGGGATCTTGGTTTATGGCGGGATCCTAAGAGAAGATACTATATTGGGTAAAGCATCTCCTTTAGCATTGTCTTATCTAGGAACTTGGTTTAGGCTGAATGCTTCGAATTTGGAGGCTAAATTTTTTAGGATCTTGAGATATAGTGCTAGTCTTTCTCCTTTTACTACAGATGATCCATTAAGATGGCTAGTCGATAATAAAGAATCAATGAACACCTGAAGATCCTTGATTTGAAGATCCTTGGCTAATTGCAATCCCATGATCAGGGCCTCGTATTCTGCCTCATTGTTGGTTGCATTGAACTCACAACTTATTTCTTTGGGGAGGATGTCCCCTTATGGCGATTTTCGTATGATCCCTAGGCCAGTTCCTCTTTGGTTCGGTGCTACATCTATGAATAGTGTCAAACTTCTCATGTTTTCTTCTTCTAGAAGCTGTTTGGCTTTTATTTATACTTCACCTTGCAGATCATCACTAAAGTCAGCCACAAATTATGCCAATGCTTGAGACTTTATAGCGGATCTTGGTTCATACTTTATGTCATATGGGCTTAGTTTCACGAACCACTTTTCCATCCTTCCTGAGATTTCTGCTTTTCTCAAAACATTCTTAATGGGATAGCTAGTTCTTACATTTATAGGATGTGTTTTGAAATAGTGTCTTAATTTAGTAAAAGCAGTTACTAATGCAAGTATAAGTGTTTCAAGGTAGGAGTACCTGGTCTCAGGATCCAAGAGACTTTTACTTACGTAGTAGATGGGATGTTGGTCCCTATTAAGATCCTTTTCCAAGACTTCACTCACCACGTTTGATGATACTGAAAGATATAGAAGAAGTGGTTCCCTATCTAATTGTATTACCAATATGGGTGGTGAATTTAGATATTTTTTAAGTTCTTGGAAAGCATCTTCGTGTTCCTTGGTCATCTTAAACCTTTGATTCTTCTTCAAGATGTCATATAAAGGCTTCATCTTTCTGAGGATCTTGAAACGAACCTATTTAGGGCTACCACTCTTCCTGTCAATCTTTGAATATCTTTTTTCTAGGATGGTGATCTTTAATCGAGGATGGCCTTGATTTGCTCTGGGCTTGCTTTAATTCCTCTTTTGGTCACCATGCACCAAGGAACATGCCTGATCTCATTCCAAAGTGACACTTGGAGGGATTTAGCTTCATGTTATACTCGTCTAGTATGTCGAAGGCTTCTTTAAGATCCTTGAGATGATCTTCATCTTTCTTAGACTTGACCACCATGTCATCGATGTAGACATCCATGGTGTCCCCCAGTTTCTCTTTGAACATCTTGTTGACTAGCCTTTAGTATGTTGTGTTGGATTAGTGTCTAAGTGCATAACTATAATTGGTATGAACTCGACCCGAGAGTAGCATGGTCCATTTGGGTTGCATATCATCAGGATAATTTGATAGGATGAAATTTTGAGAAGAAGTTATTTAAGGTTTATTAATATATTATAAGTTCTAATATATTAATATGAAATCATATTGTTTAATTAGTATTGATCAAGAATTAATTTGGAATTAATTATGTGATCAAAAAGAGATTAATTAAATATAAGAGGTTGATTTGGTAAATCATTCATTCTTATAAAGTGGGCTTATGACCAATAGTTTTTCATGTTGGGCTAAACCTATATGGTAATCCATAGATACTCCATGGAGGTTTTAAAGCATGGAGCATGAGGGATGTGGAAACTCATTAGGGTTTACATGGTGTAACCCTAGTTTGCCACACTACACAAGAACCCCTCTTGCTCATGAAATCGGACTTAAGTAGAATACTAGAAGGCTAGTCGATTTGTGTGTGCATGGAATCTCTTCTCAAGCTATCCTTTGTTCTAGGTGTGTTGTGATTCCATTTGAGGCATTCATACTATTGGTGCTAAGCCCTTGAAAGTCCAAGCAACAAGCTACAAAGAAAAGGTATGTTATCTAACTTGTTTTATTACCCAAGTATCAAATCTGTATATGCAAGATAGGGTAATACCTATGAAATTTCAAGTTTGCATGTATAATAGAGAAAACATAGAGCCAAGGTATTTAACATTGAATGTACACCTTAGGAGTGTTAGAATGCTCAAAACTCAACAGTGGTATCAGAGCCTAGGCTTGTTTTAAATTATACTTGATGCTACTTGCTTGGAAGTTCTATAAAAATCGAATTTTAGCCTTCTGGACAGTGGACTCGCCGAGTCCAAGCACATTCTGACCAACTCGCTGAGTTTGTTCGTACACTCAACGAGTTGGAGCCCCTGAGTGCAGATTTTTGAATTTTTTGGCTGGAATTGGACTAGGATTATTACCCCAGGCTGTTTTTGAACTTATAAACATGTTTTTAATGTGGTAATGATCATGCTTATCCAATTTACAAAGATAATTATAAAAGTTTCATGTTTTGTATTAGATCATAGACAAAATTTGTTTGATATGAATTGTCTTGTTCTTATGAGTTTAATTTAGATCATATAAAAACTTGTTTGATTTTTGTAAGTTACAATAGTTGATCTAAATGTTTTGATGAATTCCATAACTTAACCTCAAGTTATGGAAGATGAAAAGTTTTTCTTTTAAAGAGATCATTGAAATTATAAGTTATGAACTTGAAGAGTCTTTTTCCATAAATGGTTTTATGAACTTCATAACTTCTCCTCAAGTTATGGATTTTCAAGAGTCTTTTCATTTAAACCTATATTAAACTCACAAATTATGGATTCCAAATGTTTTTGAATAGTTCAAAACTTGCCCTCAAGTTTTGGAATTTGTAAATGTAAAAGTCTAGCTTTTGAAACATTTAATTCCAAACCCTAGAATTTTAAAGTTTAAAATTCTACCCTTATACTATTATTATATTATAGGTGTAATATATATATATATATATATATATATATATATATATATATATATATATATATATAAGATCAAAATCAGTCTTACCGTTAGTAGGCCTCATTCATGAAGCCGGTCTATAAGGGGGTATAAGGTTACTGCTTATAAAATGACAATTTAATCGGTGTCCACTCTCACCCACCGCTTCCTTCACTAGTGGATGGTCGTTAGTCGAACGGGTAGGATAAGACTCTAATTCTCCCTTCATTAAAAGTACAATGCTAAATATAAAGTAACCAAATACTTATAAAAATTACCAAATCTTTGTTACTTAGGAAAATGTGAATACGGTGCTAAACCATGAAATTGCACTTTGCACCTTGTTAAGTCGTTAGTGGAGTGTGTGTGGTTAACCGGCACACTAATCTGGACTGACGGTGCATGGCAAAGGGTAGCTTGACGTTAATTATAGATGAATGGAGCGTGTGTGGTTAACTGGAACATTGATTAGGTGGTTGTAACATTGGGTGTACCAAGCTAATGTGCATGGTTATTCACACCTTGTTTGTGATCCTCGGCATCCCAGTCACATACTTGAAGGGCACAATCGAGATTTAAACATGCCATTGAATTTTTCAATGAATCTCAAAGGATCTAGGAGTTTGAATGCACTTAAAACCTAAAATTCTTTTTCTTTTTTCACGGTGGAAATTGGTAAATCATCATTTACCTACCTTCAAATATTTTGTAGTTTGGATTACGACATCCCTGTTCCAAATTGTAAAATATTGTGTTGGGTCCAAGCCTTAATATTTCATGTTGGGTGTTATATTAAGGGCTAAATCAACTAACTTGAATTTCTCCCATTCTAGATGTCTAGTTCAGACAACTGTGGTCTTCCCAAATCCTTTGGAACAAGCTTTCCTCTTGAAGATGATGTCTCGTGGTTGGATCATGGGAGTCATACTTCACTTCCTCCACCTCCTCCAATAATTCTCCCTAACCCACAAGTTCAAATACTTCAAAAATTCAAGGTCACTCAAGCCCTACTTGCAATGAAACATCAAGATGGAAGGCATGTGTGTACTCACGTCTTGGAGATGAAGTCACATATTGATAGGTTGAGAGTATTGGGTGTCATTGTCTCGAGGAAGTTGGTGGTTGACTGGGTTCTTCAATCACTTCCTAAGTCATATAGTGAGTTCATTAAGTACTACTATGTGACAGACCATGACATGACCCTTATTGATCTTACCTATTTCCTTGTTGCTGCTGAATTAGCAATGATTCAGCCCATTGGAAAAGCAAATTTGATTGGAAGATCTACTCCCCAAACTTCCATGGACATTGATAATGGAAACATTGGAAGTCCAGAAAAGATTTCTCTTTCCAAGGGAAAGAGAAAGGCTAAGTCTGAGATTGTCCCGTGTGCCATTCCCAAAGAGTCTATATGTTTCTATTGCTAAGAAAACGGGCATTGGTTGTGAAGCTGCCCTAGCTACCTAAAAGATCTGAGAAAAGGTAGAATCGAAAAGCTTGACTCTGCTTCAGTTTGCATTTTGATGTTTTGTAGGATCATGCAAAGGGAAGGTAGCTTAAAGGAAGAGTATGCTGAATCTGATCGCGAAAATGGATTTCTATCGCATGGTTCGATGATCGGATTTTTGAGCTGCTGCTTAGGAGTTATGATAGATTGCTAGGTAATATGTAATAACATAGTTTTCATTTGTAATTTCATTGTAAGGAAAAGTTTTTCTGCATTTTATAAATAAATAAAATTTTGTTTTTTTATATCTCCTTGCAATGGCATTTGTGAAAATTGATGTTTGCATGTTTCTATATTTAGCAATATGGATTTGATTCTTTCGTTTGTGGTAGTGTCAAAATTTACCAAATACGGAAATATTCTCATCACCCAAGTTTCAGTTGGATAGAAACTTGGAATCATGCAACTTGTAGTGTGTGATGAATTAGAACCTTCATCTTTGGGAAATTAAGACTAATTCCTTGTTCGCATTAATATGTTAGTCAAGTGAAGGACTAGGGGATCGGGTAAACTAGGTGTGCGTTGGTCAGGTCCACCATAAAGAACGATAAGACGATTCTCCGTGATTTACTAAAGTTTAGTAAATACGGTTATGCTTACAAGTTTAAGTATAATTCTAAACATTGGAAAAGTTTCAATGTAAGGCAAGACGAATAAGAAGAATCAAGCAGAAAGATAAAAGTTTCTCTAATCTGAAAAGATGGGAGAGTACTTTAGTATCGTGTTTTATGATCATCTTAATGTTTGTGAAAAAACCGTATCACAATTGATCCTCTAAAGACATCTTAGTGCATTTGTATGGCTAAGAAGAGGAATTGTAAATTGTTGAAATAGTTTAAATCAAGAAGACGAGTCATACTTAATTCCCAAAACAAGTATTAGAGTCATACTCCAAGTTGTAACCTTGAGTGACATAATCTTAAGAAAGGTTTAAAACACTTATCAAATGTAGAGTAAAAGTTTTATACTCTTGTACATTTGAAATTGGTGAGTTGTGATGTTTTTGGATAAAACAAAGACCAACTAAGGCCAATTGTGTGAAGTGTTTGTCTTGATAAGAATCTACATTAACTCTTGAATATTTGATTTGTCAAGGAATGATTCATGACAAGAGAATCTTATATGTCGAGAGTGATGGGTTTGAGCCATAAGAACATTCCTATGTGCACATGCAAACCCTAATGCTTAGGTTTCTCTAACTGAACATGCAATATATCCAAGACTTTGATTGATAGATCTACTGAAAAAGATTCAAATCATATATGAAAAATAGATCTAGAAGATTACCTTGAGTTGCTTGCTTGAATCTTCTTGTCGTTGGAGCTTAGAGTCACAATTGTCACTCCTCTAATGGCTTACAAACACTAACTATCAAGAGGATGATTAGAGAGAGAGAGGAGGGCAAGAAATCGGTCAGGGTTTCTTCAAATCAAGAGTGTCCCGATTTCCTTATCCCTAAGGGTCTATTTATACTAGTGAGCGTCCTAGGGTTTCACCCTTAAACCCTAATTGGAAAACTTAAGCCCTAAGCAATCCAATCTCCCTAATGATAAGCCTTCGACGATTACTAGGTCCTTCCAAACCCCCAAAACCATCCACCCCTTATCCATAAGGGATTATTGCCCAAAGTACAACTATCATAGAATTGACAGTTTATGCCCTTTTATTTAATTAATCTCTTTAAGTCACCAAATTAATTCCTAATTAATTTATGACTTATATAAATCAAATAACAATATTATTATTCCTTATGTTATTCTCATAATATATTAATAATATTTCTTCTATCATTATAAATCATCCTGTCAAGTTGCTATGGTGAAGACAACCCAAAAGGACCATGCGCAACCGGGTCAAATACTTTCTTAATATAGTTGCAGCCTTAGACACTATTCCAACAGTCTCCCACTTGGATAAGTGTAGTAACTACATAAGCACAATCCGGTTAGCAATTGTAGCTCTTAAAGACGCTGTTAAACTCTGATCTTATCAGTCCTGTCCTTTAGATAAGGGATCGTACAGTCCTCTGTTTAGATATCATGCGGACAATTCTATGGAATCATTTTTGTCCAGCATTTGGTTTCTCGATCTCAGATTTATTCGACATAGAACTTAATTGAACACATCAATTTAGTTCTGACTGGGCCCGACACATAAGTCAAATCAAATCATCGAGCGGCCGAGATATCGCTTTTACCTTCTTAGGATAAGAGTAACAGATAAACTTCGACTTATATGCATTTACTTATTCATTAATCAACTATACACAACAATGTGTTTTATAACATCAATTTACTGATGCGGTTTCGCATTATCAATGTACAACTAATTAACAAATAACAAACCATATATCTAGGTTTTAAGACCATATGATACTATCGTCTTGCAATCACCCCTTTTATCATATTCCATAAGGTGATTCCAGCAAGCGTGGGTTTGTTCCAATGCTCAAAACTAGTTCATCAGCACTCATGAACGTTGTAGCAAACTTTTGCTATGACTAATACCGTTTAGACAATCTACACACCAATTCATGACAATCTTCATTCATACCTACTTCCAACATATGAACGATTGTGGACTGTTTGAATAATTCGATTATTCTTAATAAACTCAATTATTCTGGAAGTCAAAACATGCAATGTGAAACAATAGTTAAACAATTAACATAAGACAATAACTTTACTCATAAATAATACTCCTTTATTTAATCATCAAATGTCAATTACATTTATCTATTACATGTTTCAAAAACTATCTAATCCAATCTAATATCATCTCTCAGTCCAATACTCCTAGCATGCTGCAAATGCTTAACCCTACTCAGTCCCTTCGTAAGCGGATCTGCTGGGTTATCTTCTGAAGATATCCTCCTAACCACGAGGTTTCCTTCTTCTACTCGATGTCAAATGAAATGATATTTTCTGTCGATATGACGGGATCTACCATGATCCCTTGGTTCCTTGGTCAAGGCAACCGCTCCTTCATTATCACAGAAAATTTCCATAGGCTCCTTTATGGCAGGAGCAACTCCAAGATCACCAATGAAGTTCTTCAACCATATTGCCTCCTTTGACGCTTCGCTCACTGCAATGTACTCTGATTCGCACGTTGAATCAACTACGGTTTCCTGCTTGGAACTTTTCCAAGTTACTGCTCCTCCATTAAGGGTAAAGACCTAGCCCAACTGTGAACGGTAGTTGTCCCTGTCGGTCTGGAAGCTGGCGTCACTATACCCTCACACCTTTAAGTCATCACTCCCCCCGAGGACTAAAAACCATTCCTTCGTCCTCCGAAGGTACTTAAGTATATTCTTGACCGCAATCTAATGGGCTCTGCCAGGGTTCCCCTGATATCTACTGACAATGCTCAAAGCAAAGGCTACATCAGGGCGAGTACAAGTCATAGCATACATGATTGAGCCAACTGCGGAAGTGTATGGTACTCGGCTCATTTCTGCTATCTCGGCTTTGGTACTCGGACTATGAGTCTTACTCAACATGGCATTACTTTGTATCGGTAATTCTCCCTTCTTCGAATTTTCCATACTAAAACGTTTTAATACCTTTTCCAAGTAAGTGTTCTGACTAAGTCATATTAGTCTTTTACTTCGTTCTCTCACTGTCTTATTCCCCAAATTTAGGAAGCCTCTCCGAGGTCCTTCATAGCGAAGCACTTCCCGTGCCAGGACATAACCTCCTGCAATGTCGGGATATCGTTTCCTATGAGTAGTATGTCATCGACATACAGAACGAGGAAGCTAACTATACTCCCACTGGCTTTGACATATACACATTATTCATCCTCGCTTTGTACAAATCCAAACTTTTGACTTTCTCATCGAAGCATAGATTCCATCTGCGAGATGCTTTCTTAAGTCCATAAATGGACTTCTCAATCTTACACACTCTATTCGGATGCTTCGTATCAACAAACCCCTCTGGATGAGCCATGTAAACAACCTCATCCAACTTTCCGTTAAGGAAAGCGGTCTTGACATCCATCTGCCATATCTCATAACCATGAAATGCAGCAATGGCCAGCATCACCCTAATAGACTTTATTTTCGCAACTGGTGAGGAGGTCTCATTATAGTCAACTCCGGGAGTTTGAGTAAAGCCCTTTGCAACCAATCGTGCCTTATATGTGTGTACCTTTCCATCCATGTCGGTCTTCTTCTTGAAGATCCATTTGCACCCAACGGTTTTACGTCCGGGCACATTATCAACCAAATTCCAAACTTGGTTGTCATACATGGATTGGATCTCACTGTCCATCGCCTCTTTCCATTTTGCAGACTCGAGGCCTGCCATGGCTTCCTTATAGCTGTTAGGTTCATCTAGATTTATTATTGTACCATAACTAATATACATGTCCCCTTCGGTAGTAATATGAAACCCATAAAACTGGGGTTGAACTCTAACTCTTTCGGAACGTCTAAGAGGTAAGGACTCGTCAATCGGTTCAATCGGAGTTTCCTCCTCGGGTTGAGCGCCAGTGGTAGAGGTTCCTTCATCAATCAACTCTTCAATCTCTTCAAGCTCGATCTGTCTCCCACTGTCTCCTTGGCTTATGAGTTCTCGCTCTCGGAAAACCCCTCTGCTCGCAACGAAGATAACATTGTCACTCGGTCTATAGAAGAGATATCCAAAGGATTTTTGCGGGTAGCCGATGAAAATACACCGCTCACTACGAGGTTCGAGCTTGTCGTGAGTATCTCGTCTTACAAAGGCCTCGCAACCCCAAACCTTGATATGTGCCAACGAGGGAGCTTTCCCTATCCACATCTCGTGAGGTGTTTTGGCAACCTTCTTTGTAGGGACTCGGTTAAGGATATGAGCGGCAGTCTCTAAGGCATACCCCCAGAATGAGATATGTAGTGCAGCACGACTCATCATAGAACGAACCATGTCCAACAAGGTTCGATTACGCCTTTCTGCCACACCATTCAACTGTGGTGTCCTAGGTGGAGTCAATTGCGAAACGATTCTGCATTCTTTGAGATAGTCGTGGAATTCAAGACTTAGGAATTCTCGTCCTCGATCGGATCGAAGCATCTTGATTTTCCTGCCCAATTAATTCTCCACTTCATGTTTGAATTCTTTGAACTTTTCAAACGTTTCTGACTTGTGCTTGATTAAGTAAATTTACCCATATCTACTATAATCATCGGTAAAAGTCACATAGAAGCGGTTCCAATCCTTTGTGGTTGATCTAAAGGGTCCACATACATCGGTATGTATGAGGTCCAATAAACCCTCACCCCTTTCACATGTGCTAGTGAAGGGTGACTTGGTCATCTTTCCAAGTAAACAAGATTCGCATGTGTCATCTTCCGTAAGGTCGAATGACTCCAACACTCCATCCTTTTGGAGTTGGGCTATGCGCTTCTTGTTGACATGTCTAAGATGACAATGCCACAAGGATGCTCTATCCATACTATTGGAAGAATACATGCATAAAACATCATTTCCTAGGTTATCTACAATCATAACAGTTTCATAAATTCCATTACATGGCATTGCTTCAAAATATAAAACACCATTTAGATAAGCATAAATTGAACCATTCTCATTATTAAAAGAAAATCTAAATCCTTGTATAAATAAACCATGAAACGAAATGATGTTTCTCGCCATTTCTAGAGAGTAGCAACAATTTTTCAAATCTAAACATAATCCATTACTAAGCACTAGAGAATACACTCCAATCTTGGTCACAGGAGACGATCTTCTGTTCCCCATGATTAGATTTATTCTTCCACGCTCCACATCCGTATTTCTTTTTAGTCCCTGTAATTCAGAAAAAATATGGTAACCACACCCAGTATCGAGGACCCAAGAAATAGCATGAGATGAATCATTAGATTTAATTGTATAAATACCTACGAAAGATGGATTGATCTTTCCTTCCCTGATGGCTTGCAGGTATTCTGGGCAGCTTCTCTTCCAATGCCCTATTTTGTGGCAATGGTGGCACTCTGCCTCCTTTGGGTTAGGGTTGGGTTTAGCAGGATCAACTTTGGTCCCACTAGAAGAGGAACCATCTCGGGACTTTCCCTTGCGGTGGCTCTTAGACGTAGCCTTCCTCTTCTTGCCCCTTCCTTGCCGAATTGCTAAAACAGGAGCAGTGGGTGGATTGGGAGTTGGTGCAACAGACTTGTCCTTGAGGTTGCTCTCAGCAACCCTTAGGAGACCTTGGAGATTACTTAGGGTGACCTCTTCCTTGTTCATGTGGTAGGTCATCCTAAATTGGTTGTAACACGGAGGCAAAGAATGAAGCACCATGTCGATAGCCAAATCTTCCCCAAAGTCGACATTCAACTTGCGAAGACGATCGACATACCTTTGCATCTTTTGCAAGTGTACGGTTAGAGATTCTCCATGTCCCATTTTAGCGGAGATCATGTTAGTGAAGATCTCGTAATGTTCACGCCTCGCATTTTGATAGTATCTCTCCAATAAGTCTTGATGCATTTCGTACGGATACATGTCCTCATAGGACTTTTGGAATTCAGCGTTCATTGTGGCTATCATGATGCAATGAACCTTCGTTGCATCACGTTCATGAGTCTCAAAAGCAGTCATTTCAGCCGGAATAGCGATTTCTGGATTGATTTTCTCGAGCTTCTCGTCAAGGACATACTCCTTGTCCTTGTAGCGAGCAATCGTGCGAATGTATCTTATCCATTCGCTAAAGTTCGTTCCATTGAAAGTCACCTTTTGGCAAAGGATCATCAACGTGAATGAACTAGCAGCAGCGTTGTTCGCATTCGACATCTACAAATAGAAAGGACAAAGTTTGATTAGAATTAGAAGAGAGATGCCATAATCTAACATGCAAACAATTTGAGGGTAAGTGAATGGAGATTCGCTAATTCTCCATCACAAAACATAACTTCAAGTTCTAAATGTATTGAGAATTCCTATGTTTCGATGAGATTCATTGAACTTTTCAATGGCATGCTTAAATCTCGATATGCCTCTCTCGTTTGTGACTGGGATACCGAGGATCACAAAGTGGGTGTGAATAACCATGCAAATCTACACGGTGCCTTCATTGTAACAATCACCTATTTGATGTGCCGGTAAACCACACACGCTCCACCAAACTGTGACAAACAATGAATCACCCTTTGCCACCTATGCTTAGAACCAATTAGTGTGCCGGTAAACCACACACGCTCCACTAACTTCTAGGCAAGGGTGCAAAGTGTAATTTAATGGGATTGCATCAATTCACTTTTCCTAAAGTAACTAAGGTTGGGAATTTTTAAAAAAATAGTTTAGTAACTTTATGTGTTCATTATACTTATTAATGAGGAGAGAGAGTTGCCCTATCCTACCCGTTCGGCTAACGACCCTCCACCGATCAAGCAAGTGGTGGGTGTGAGTGTACACCCATTAAGTGCCATTTTATAGGCAGCAACCTTATACCCACCTTATAGACCGACTTCGTGAATGAGGCCTACTAACGGTAAGACTAGCATTTTAATTATATATATATATATATATATATATATATATATATATATATATATATATATATATATATATATATATATATATATATATATATTAGTCTTGTAATATCATATAAGTATAGGGTTGAATTTTAACCTTTTAAAATTCTAGGGTTTGAAATTTAAGTTGTCTAAATTAAACTTTTAATCACAAAACATAATTTTCAAAACTTGAGGACAAGTTTTAAACTTTTCAAAACATAAGGGATCAAATAACAAATAATTCAAATTAACCATTTAATCTCATAATTATCCATATTTGATTTATTTAAATGCTTCTTGCAAAACAATTTACCAATTCAATTAAAATAATCAATTAATATCATATATGGAAATTATTATTCAATTAATTGATAAATATCTTTTATTAGGTCAAGGATATACTCTAATATATGTTAAAATCGGATCTATATTGACCCATAAAGATAAAGGCATGTTTCCAAAAGATAAACAACAAGAAAACCCGAAAATAGCTCCATCTGACGCTCGAACTCGCCGAGTACCACCATGGACTCGCTGAGTTGAGGCCTACTCGCCGAGTCCACTATGGTACTAACCAAGTTCATCAGGCAGATGGACAAAAAATGAATTTTTCAATCAACAATCAAGCAACCAATGCATCCATTCAATAGAAACCAATCAAGGCTCTGATACCACTGATGGGTTTGAGCCATAAGAACATTCCTATGTGCACATGCAAACCCTAATGCTTGGATCTAGGTTTCTCTAATTGAACATGCAATATATCCAAGACTTTGATTGATAGATCTATTGAAAAACATTCAAATCATATATGAAAAACAGATCTAGAAGATTAGCTTGAGTTGCTTGCTTGAATCTTCTTGCCCTTGGAGCTTAGAGTCACAATTGTCACTCCTCTAATAGCTTACAAACACCAACTAGCAAGAGGATGATTAGAGAGAGAGAGAGGATGGAAATAAATCGGCCAAGGTTTCTTCAAATCAAGAGTGTCTCGATTTCCTTAGCCCTAAGGGTCTATTTATACTAGTGAGCCTCCTAGGGTTTCACCCTTAAACCCTAATTGGATAACTTAAGCCCTAAATAAGCCAATCTCCCTAATGATAAGCCTTGGACAATTTCTAGGTCCTTCCAAACCCCCAAAACCGTCCACCCTTATCCATAAGGGATTATAGCCCAATGTACAACTACCATACAATTGACAGTTTATGCCCTTTTATTTAATTAATCTCTTTAAGTCACCAAATTAATTCCTAATTAATTTATGACTTATATTAATCAAATAACAATATTATTATTCCTTATATTATTCTTATAATATATTAATAATATTTCTTCTCTCATTATAAATCATCCAGTCAAGTTGGTATGGTGAAGGCAACCCAAAAGGACCATGCACAACCGGGTCAAATACTTGTCTAATATAGTTGTAGCCTTAGACACTATTCCAATAGAGAGGCCAGTGGGAGGCTTATAGATCCTGACACATTTCAAGAACTAATTAGGAATAAACCTATTGTTTATCACTAGCACACGACTTGAGGTTTATAACCTATCGTGTTGACATATTCATATTTTTGAGCCCATTGTAGTTAAATTTAACTATGCATGTGAGTTCTATGAGTTCTCAGTTGTTTTCATAACTACTTGGAAGCAATGGTAGGCTCTTGTGCTACCAGGCGGCAAGAAATTAACATGGAACAAGTTCAGTCCATATGAGTTTGAATTTGTCACTAACCTTGTCTTGTGATTATGGTTATGACGAATTCACATTGATAGGAACACATACACCATAAAATCTAAGTGTCATAAGGTTTCTCTCCGATTCATGAAAATGATGATGAGGAAACACTTTCACTAAATAAATTTTAAGAAGATAGCAATTATGATATTTGCATTCTCAAATTCAATTATGATTACTGCATCCCTTTTCATAATTTGAATCATGAGAAATTGCAAAGGGTCTAAACATTTGAGACTTATTGTTGTAAGTTCTAAAATTGTTAAGACACACATATGAGCTATCTAAGGAAAGGTGCATGAGTTTGAGAAGCCTAGATAAAGTCTTATCGAAGCATCTCATATCAGAAATATGAACTTTGGTAATGAGTGTCAATAAGTATTTATTTCTAGAAGTACAACTTATTTCTTAATACATGTCAAAGCTAGTGGGAGCATAAGTGTTATGCTGGTAAGTTAATAATTATTATGCTAGTGGGAGCATAATTATTTTGGAAAGTGTTGCAAGTTAGCAATGTTAATTATAGAATACAAAAGCTTTAGGGTTTGAAAAGTTGTTTTGCTATAACTAAGGGAGAGGAATTTATACTACCTTTCAAAATCTAAATGCTTAGATTGAGATTTTAATCAAATTTACTCATATATATATATATATATATATATATATATATATATATATATATATATATATATATATATCTATATATATATATATATATATATATATATATATATATATATATATATGAATGTTATGTTGGAATGGTTCAACATAAGGAAATTCTATATATAGAAATGTTAATTGCGTTCTCAAAATTTAATTATGATTACGACATCCCTCTTCATATTCAAAATTATGAGAACATGGCAAATAGAAACATTATAGCAAAAGACTGATTAAGTATCATGTCTTTATGTTAGACATTATGAATCGCATCCCATATGATTCTGGTATAGGAGCGATTACATATGCTATAATATTCTTGTGTTCTAATTTTACAAATTCCTAGGGAATTTAGAGGGAAAAGTATAGAACCAGATATGACTAAAGTGGTTAAAAAACTGTAAAGGACAATATAAGGTTCGCCAAAGATTGGTCGCTTAAGGACAGTTGGAAGTATAGTATTGGAAGGACCATAATGACATTATTATGAATAGACAGGAGTCTATTAATAATGAGTTGTCATATGGCATATATGGAATGTTTCCATATTGGGAGTTGAAGAATAGATGAGAAAGTTAGAAACTTTTATGCAAGAAGGATGTTCAAAGGGATGTACTTTGAATTTGAGACTTCATTTCCATGGAATTGTCTAGTAACAATCTCTAAAGGAATATTTTGTAATATCATTAGTCAAAACTCTATGACTTTTGGAACCTAGACATTACAAAAGAATCATTGCATGATAATTTAGAATCTAACACTTTCTAGCAGTGACAAGAATTTGGAATTCTTACACTTGTAATAAGGATTTGGAATTTTGAAATGAGCATCATTGAAATGTTTTTAAATTGATCTATTTCATGAAGTAAGGATCATAGAAAAACATAGTGTGCGTGCCTGGTGCATGGCATAACTATTGTTTAGACAAACATAGTGTGCATGCTTGGAGCATGGCACAACTATTGTTTTAATTCTAATATTACTTTGATTATTCGAAACAGTATACAATGAATGATGAGTAATCAATATGGCTCAAAATTTTTGGGGACATATAGGATTAGTAATATTCTTGTGTTTCACTTTGCATGTTTTGACTTCCTGAATAACTAAGTTATTCAAACCATCCACACTCGATCATCCTTTGGAAGTAGGTATTGAGACAAGGTTGTCGTGAATGGGTCTATAGTTTGTCTTGGACAAGGTGGCTGCAGTGTTCATGAGTACTCCTGGAATAAGATTCGAGTATTGGATTCAACCCATGCTCATTTAAATCACTTCATGGATTTTTATCACGAGTGATCATGAACCGATAATATCTTATATTCTTGAAATGGAGACATGTGAGTTGTAGTTGCAAGTCGGTTGCAAATTGACATATGTAAACGCACAAGTAAGTTGGATGTTATAAAACATTTCGGTGTGTGTAATTTGATGAGTAAATACAAGCAAGCATTAGCGTCAAAGTTTATATGTTCCTTTTACCCCATGTGGATAAAAGCGATATATGTGGGCCCCTAGATGATTTAGTGTAGACATCAGGCCTAGACTGATTTGATTTGTTCAATTAGTCAGTCGTCATAAATCAGAAATCGGGAAATAACAGATGGACAGAGAGAATGATTGTAATCCATGTCTCAATCCGTATGATATATAGAATGGAGGAATATATGATCCCTTATCTAAATGGACACGTCATTGACTATGTCAGAGTTTGACAACGGCTTTTAAGAGCTACGATTGTTAGTCGGGTTGGAGTCATGCTTGTAATAATAGTTGTTAGACTTATCCAAGTGGGTGAGTGTTGGATTAGTGTCTAAGTCCATAAAAATAATTGGTATGTACTTGACCCGAGAGTAACATGGTCCATTTAGGTTGCATATCATCAGGACAATTTGATAGTATGAAGTTTTGAGAAGAAGTTATTTATGGTTTATTAATATATTATAAGTTCTAATATATTAATATGAAACCACATTGTTTAATTAGTATTGCTCGAGAATTAATTTGGAATTAATTATGTGATAAAAAGAGACTAATTAAATATAAGGGGTTGATTTAGTAAATCATTCATTCTTATAAAGTGGGCTTATGATCCATAGTTCTTCATGTTGGGCTAAACCCATGTGGTAACCCATGGATACTCCATGGAGGTTTTAACCCATGGAGCTTGAGGGATATGTAAAGTCATTAGGGTTTACATGGTATTACCCTAGTTTGCCACACTATATACGAACCCCTCTAGCTCATGAAATCTGACTTAAGTGGAATACTAGAGGGCTAGCAGATTTGTGTGTGTAAGGAATATCTTCTCAAGTTATCATTTGTTCTAGTTGTGTTGTGATTCCATTTGAGGCATTCATACTATTGGTGCTAAGCTCTTAAAAGTCCAAGAAACAAGCTACAAAGAAAATATATGTTATTTAACTTGTTTTATTACCCAAGTATCAAAGTTATGTATGCTAGATAGGGTAATACCTTGGAAAGTTCGAGTTTGCTTGTATAATAGAGAAAACATAGATCCAAGGTATTTAAGGTTGTATGTACATCTTAGTAGTGTTAGAATGCTCAAAACCCAGTAGTAGTATCAGAGCCTACACATGTTTTCGGTTATACTTGATGCTACTTTCTTGGAAATGCTTTAAAAATCGAATTTCAGCCTTCTGGATAGTGGACTCACCGAGTCCAAGCACAATTTTGACCAACTGGCATGGTAGTATAACAATAGAATACATGTTGGAGTTATGAATGTCATATCCTCTTGGTCAGATGGTTCCATCTGGATCTGTTGGAATCCCACTGATACATCCATGAATGTTAATAATTCATGACCCGCTATTGCGTCTATCATGAAGTCTATGTGTGGTAGAGGAGAAGGATCCTTGGGACAAGCCTTGTTAAGATCCGTGTAGTCTATGCACATTCTCTACTTCTTCTTGTATAACTTAGTTTCTCGCCGGTGTGAACTTCCTTTTATTTTTTGTATTGGTCTAAAAGAATGATCATTGTTGAGTTTATGGGTTATTATATTTTTTTCTATACATGTCATGTCCTCATGCTTCCATGAAAATGTCTTGATTCTAATTCTGAGGAATTTTATTAGATCTTGTTCAATTTGTTCAGACATTGAGGATCTTATGAGAATTTTGGATTCAGGGACCTCAAGGTTCAGAGGCTCTTCCTTTACCTCTTTCTCTCTTTTTTTAGCACATCTCATGCCCCCTGCTTTAATTGCTATGCTTTTGTGGTATTATTGAAGATTTCATCGAATTCTTGTAACATTCTTTGTACTTTTGTTGGTCTCCTGTTACCTTCACTGTCCCCCCCATAGGGTGGCCAACTTCACACATTGATGATATGTTGATGGGACAACCTTCATTTGGTGGATCCACGGTCTTCCTAGTATAACATTTTAATAGGATAGCATATCAGTTACACAAAAACATTGTATAGAGTTTAGCCTCTCTATGTAGATAGGTGGCTTTATCTCGCCGACTGTGTGTTTGCTTTCGCCGTTGAATCCGATCAACACTGAGGATCTTCTAATTATTTTAGACTCTGGGATGTTCATTCTTTTTAACATTTCCAGGACTATAATGTTGACTGAGGATCCTCCATCAACAAGGATCCTTCTGACAAAATGGCTGGCGATGTAAAGATTGATCACCAATCGGTCATGGTGAGGATCCTGGATGTTTTGTCTATCTGCTTCGTCGAAGGTGATCTCTTTCCCGTTTATGATTGACGTATTCTTTTGTGGCCATTCTTCTTTTTCTGTTTTTGACACCTTGGTGTGCTTCTTTGCTACAAAATAAGAGATACCACAAATATTAGATCCTCTGGAGATCACCTTGATTATGTTTACATCAGCATGAGGGGATCCTATTTTGTCAAGGGACTTCTGAGGATCCTGATTTTTCTCTTTAGATCTCTCCATCCTTCTTCCACAGATTTCTTTGAGGTATCCTTTTCCTAAGAGACGGTTGATCTCCATCTTGAGAGCTATGCAATCCTATGTGATATGAACAAAGACTTTGTAGTACGCACACCATTTTGGATTTGTCTTTCCATGTAGTAGATTTTTCTCCCTTTCTTGTCCATCGTACTTTGTGTCCAAGAATCTGCATAGCAAATATTGTACCTGAAATATCCATAAAAAAGCAATAGTCAATAATCTTAGGAAAGTCTTCCTCGTCTCCTTCATCTTCAAGGGAATTAACCCTATGATGATCAGGTTTGAAATATGGTTTCGACTTATAGGATCTTTAGGCCGAGGAGTTGGCTCCTATTGGGGTGATCATATGAGCTTGGTGGGTTGCCTCTCTTTTGGATCTCCTTGTCTTCTTTTGCCTTATGAACCTTAGTGCTCTGCTCCTAACTTCGTCCATCCTTTTGCATGGATTCATTACGAGGTCTTCGTAGAAAGCAGAGTCCTTTTTTAAGCAAATTTTGAAGGCTTCAACTACAGTCGTCATGTCGATAATGGGGATACTTAGAGCTTCCCTGCCAAACCTATTCACAAAAGTCCTAAGGGATTCCTAATGATCATGAACCACTTGATAAAGATCACTAGTGACCTTTTTGAGTGTTTTGATATAAGAAAATTGATTGTTAAATAAATTAACTAAGTAAGAAAATGAAGTAATAGAGTAAGGAGGAACGTTAAGAAGCCATTTTAAAGTTAATCCTGTGAGGGTTGAACCAAAACCCTTGCATAGGTAGGCTTCCTTTAAGTGTGTAGGAATGGAGATAATCTCCATTCTTTCCCTTTACTATGCCATATGCTCCTCAGGATCTATAGTCCCATCATAAGACTTCATGATGGGGGTTTGTAAGCGCTTTTGGACTTCAGTATCAGCTATTTCCGGAAAAAATTTGAGATCATGTTGCTTGTGGGGGATACTTCCGAAATAGGTTGAACCACTTCGGGCATGCTCGAGATCATTCACCTTAATTGTTGAAGTTCCTTAGCCATGACCGAGCTTAAAGTTATATCAAGGTCCTCAGAGCTAGTGTTAAAAGCATTATTATTTACAAAGCTACCAAGATCCTTTGTATTAGGAGTAAGGGAGATTTCATTGGGATCCTATGTGACGTGAGTTTTCTCGTTAGGAGTAGCATCCCAGACAGGAGTGGATGTTGGTACTGAGGATCCTTTATCCCAGCGAATTTTGGAGGATCTCGTGCTGTCGGACTTTAGGATCCTTTGTTGATGGATTGAAGGTGCAACTTACTGAGGTTTGTAGATCTCTGCCCTCATTCTTTCCACTTCCTTGAGCACTGTCCTGTTATCCTCTTGTTGCTAAGTCACCTGTTGTTCCATATTCCTGATCATGGCACAAATATTGTTGTTGGAGACTAGTACCGGAGGATCCTGGGATCCTAGAGTAGTGATTGGAGGAGTGTTTTTCTTCAACACATGAGGAGTCTTTTTGGGACCTCCAGTTAGATGTGGAGGAAGGTTTTTGGAGGAAATAGGAGGAATTGAGGAAGAAGACAAAGTCGACTGCGTAGACATGGTTTTCGAAAGGTTTTGAACACCACATCCCCATGATAGGCGCCAAATTGTTTTGGTCAAAAATTACAGAAGTGAAACTCAACCAAATTGTATGAGAGGATGTGATGTGCAATGTAAAAAAAGTACAAAATGATTATCAAAGTAATATATGTGTTTTTCAAGGAAAGCCATTGATCCTTGCTAGGATCTCCGACATAAAACCTTGGGAGCTGGTAATGATCACCTACCTTGATGATTTTATTGATTAAAAACTAGTGATTATAGAGATGAATGTGTAAATGTAAGTATAAGTATCATAGATGAGTTAATCATGTGTGTAGTGTGATGAATACATGTGTTATTTATAGTCTAAATCTAATAATAAGAAGTCTGATAATTTCGAGATCCTCCGAGATCAATCTATAGACATTATTTCACTTGGTATTCTGGGTCTTTTGCCTGGTCAAGATGATTCTTCATTGTGAATAAGTCTTTAGTTGACTGGTCAAGATGATTCTTCATTGAGAATTAGTCTTTTTCCTAGTCAATATGATTCTTCATTGAGAATAAGTCTTTTACCCAAATTTGGACCCTTAGTGTGAGTCGATATCCAATTATTGATTGGATGTTATTTTATGATTGATAGCACAAGGATTTTCACGGATCTATATTCAGAGATTTATCTGTCTGTTTCAACGATCTGGGGTGAGTCTCCTCATTGTACTATGGGTGGAAGGCACCAATGTCAGCCCATTGGCTTATGTATTATTGAAAGACCATGGGGTGGCCCTTGCACTGTATGAAAGACCTAAAGGTGGGTCCTGGAATATCTGTATGCAAGACCAGGGTCCGGACCCTAGCAGTTAAGTAGTTTATTAGTGTAGATTGTATGAATGCTGTCTTGGTGATGCTTGCATGGCAGACCAGGAGGTGGCACTTTGCACTTGTTTGTAAGACCTTGGGTAGAGGCTTCCGGCTTGGCAAGGAAATACCATAATATAGATCATGGAATAATGGCAAGACTATGGTTGGCACATAGCATTCTCTATTGTATGTATGGTATATGGTATTTTGGGGAACTCACTAAGCTTTGTGCTTACAGTTTATTGTTTATGGTTTTAGGTACTTCCGGTTCGAAAGGGAATAGCCCAGCTTGATCGCAACGCATACACCCATGTTTTTCTACAGCTTTGTGATTTTGGGATTGTACTCTAGTAACTATTTTATGTATGGAATACTTCTAAATCTTTGAGTAACACATAATCAGGTGTTTCAATTTTATTAAAAATGAAATTTTTACCTTGAAATTTTAGGATGTTACAAGTTGGTATCAGAACCATGGTTTGAGGGATTCGGGCACACTCTCTAATGCGACTAAACATAAACTGAGGAATTGGAAATTTTCTTAAAAGGAAAATGAGTTTCTAAAAAGATTTTGAAAAAGGAATTGAACTACAAAATGGATTTTTATACAGACAAAGGGGGTGTGGTGCGTGCAATCAACCAAGCTCAAGTAAGTAATTCCCAGAATACCCATACATGTCTGTTATGATTATATGTATGAGAATTGCATGCTAGATTAGGGCTAAGGATCTGCTCATGATTTCATGTTAATAGAGATGCCTTTATATTCCTGATTGTCTGAGCTTTAGTATTACATGCTAGTATGGTTTTCATATAATTGGATAAAATGGCTTGATTAGTTGGGATGTTGCATAGATTTTCTGTGCTAGAATGATGCTTGCTTTGTGCTTTGTGGAACTTTTAAGTGATGTGAGTTAGCTATTAATTAAATATGTTAAGTCGCATGTGACAAAGGTTGAATAATGTCAGAATGATGGATTTGACCCTATTGCACAACTCTTTTTTGAGTCTAACCGTTTTAGGGATGAGTATATTACTCAAAGGATTATCTAAGCTTTGTTGCATGTGATTGTATTCATAAAGTAGTTATTTATTGGGAGTTCTTCAGCAACTGATGGTAGGGTGAGGTTGGGAACCTAGGAAAGGCTAGGAAGTGCTTTGGTGGGTTTAGTTGTGCTGTTTAATGATCATTTAGAATATTAAATAACTGTATGGTATTTTGGGGTTTACTTACAGGCTTCGGCTGATCGCACCCTCCATCCTTTATTTTGAAAACCATTTTAAAAACTTGCTTTCCAAAAATCTCCTTGATTTGAGACTAGATTAACACGAGTGTTCCTCCAATTCACTCAAACCAAGGCTCTGATACCAACTTGTAACATCCATAAATCTTACGCCAAATTTAAACTTTTCAATCAGAAATAAAAGCCAAATAGCATTGTTTACAAATCATTATCCATTAGAGTGTCCCAAAAATCATAACATAAGGATGAGTAGCAGTATGGTCACACCTTCGCCTTTCCATGATCTCCTGGAGTACCTGAAACAATAAACTGAAAACTGTAAGACCGAGGGCTTAGTGAGCTACCCCCAAAATACCAATACCACACTGACAATACCATATCAGTAATAATCAATCAATCAACATGCATACTGGGCCATCGACCTGACTGGACCGCCCTACAGGGTCTACAGTCTATATGGATCTATCCCGAACCTTCGGCATGACTGGTCCTCCATGTGGGCCTACAATCTCCCTGGACCGCTCATAGGGTGTGTTGGCCTACAACACCAAGCATGTCCGCTTCAACCCAACCATCAAGCAAATACCATGTGCGCATAACTATCATATACTAGCATATATAAACATCAAGCATATTTATCACTAGTCATTAATCATAGAATTCTCTCGTAACTAGAGTACCGACCTAGCAGGTCACTAATATACCAATCCCTACGGATCATAAGGGCATAGCATACCGTCTACCCTGATTCCGATCTAACATATCATAACCACATATAGCATACCATAACAATAACAACTAAAGAGCCGACCTTGGTGCCATAGACCCTATCGATATAGTGAGCATAACTCACCTCGTAGATGTTGACTCGGAAGGTAAACTCCAACTCTCGGATCACTTGACACAAGCTCCACCACCTATTATCATAGTACAATATACTCGTAAGTCCTTAACCTTATAAGGTACTCCATAACCCACTAGTAAACCCCTGATCAAAGTCAAAGCCCTCAATCAAGGTCAACAGTCCATGTTGACCTCGACTCATTGAGTACCCTTGGCTACTCGCCGAGTTCCTTGAAGCACATTCCAACTCGCCGAGTCATCGAGGTGACTCGTCGAGTTCCTTCAATTCTCGATCAAACTTTAAGGCCACCCGTCAAGTTTCCTCCTTGCAACTTGACGGATACACATACATACATATCCTGGAGATAACTCATCCAACTCGCCGAGTTGTTCTTCAACTCGTCGAGTCTATGGCAATCATCACCGGACTCGCCGAGTTGTTCATCCAACTCGTCGACTCCACGGCCATCTTCATGTGACTCGCCGAGTCAACCTTGCGAATCGCCGAGTCCATTCAGTCCTTTTTCCATACAAACCTATTTTGAGCCATGCAGCGGCTCCAACTCACAGATCCAAGCTTCTAGGGCATGCTTTTCACGTAAAGTTGCAAACTTTACGTGCATGCATGGCTTTAAATGCTCCAAATGCCTAATCTAAGCTCTTAATGGGGCCTCATGCCCAAGAGGGACCTTAATCACGACCAAAACTGTAACTTTGTGCTTCTAGAATTCGAAGAGGGTCCAAATCTGAAGTTAAAACTTCAGATCTAGCCCATAGCTCATCATACCAACTTGATATTCCAAGAAAACCCTAAAACTCAACCAATAGAGGAGATCTATAAGGAAAATGATGATTTAGGTACCTCTGGAAGATGATATATGAGATGAACAAGCTTCAACACATAAACAAGGCACACACACACGGATAAGGGCTCTCAAGGTCTCTTTAGAACTGTAAAGAGGTCCAAGGGAGGCTAAGGTCCCTTTAAATAGGGGTAGAAACGCCGTGATTTAGGATTTCATCTGCCAGGTCCTACTTGTCGATTCCCAATATGGACTCGTCGAGTAGGTCACTTAACACGCGATCCCACCCAGCTGCTACTCGACGAGTAGGGCAACCAACTCGTCGAGTAGAGCTTATCCCAATAAATCTTATTTAAATAATACCTGAGAACCAGGGCGTTACAATAACTCAGTATAAGCATATAAGACCCTCTGATCACACAGTGTTACCACTCAGGTAAGTATAGTGAGAAGACTCACCTCGCCTAGTAAAGAAATATATCTCACACTTGAACTGCTACTCTAGACTCCGCCCCTCCATAGTCTCCAAAATCCACAGCTTGACCAAAACCCTAAAGTCAACGGAAGTCAGCAACTAAAGTTGACCCTACTCGTCGAGTGCTACTCATGAACTCGTCAAGTTCTTCAGTGCTCAATAAATTTTAAAAACCCAAGTAAACTCGCCGAGTTGCTAAGCAACTCATCGAGTCCAGAGTCCAGAAGATCGGGGAAAACCCTAACCAATCGTCGATTTGTCCCTCCAACTCGTCGAGTTCACTCGGAATCCAAAAACTGGAAAACCTAACTCAACTCATCGAGTTATCTTACTCGCTGAGTTGTAACGTGTCCAGTCTATCAGGGAAAAACGCTAACCAACTCGTCGAGTTGGCTCATTAACTCGTCAAGTCCCTTTAGTGCATTCTCTCATTCAAACATTTTTAAGCAGAACTTAGGCCCGATACTCTAGATCTAGCCTCCCAAGGCTGAAGTATAACATAAAGTTGCAAGCTTTTACATCCATGCACGACATCCAGGGCTCAAAATGCCAAAAAAAGCTCTATAGAGGGTTTAATGCATGGAAGCTGACCAGTAGCTTGATAAAGCTTGGATCTTTAGGCTCAAGGGACCTCATACTATCAAGATCTAAAGTCACAACTCCATGGCAAGCTCAAACAACTTAAAGACCCAAAGAAAAGCTAGAAATGGCCATAAACTCCCTAGTGAAGAGATCTAACCAAACAATGATCAAGGTGATAGCTTTTTACCTCCAAATAGCAGCTAGCACTGAAAGAACACTAGATCCAAGGACTTCTTCTCATTCCTAGCCGTTTGCTCCTCAATCTCCTTCCAAAAATGTACTAGAACCTACTATCTTAGCCTCTCTCTCTCTCTTGGATGAATACAGCTCGATTAGGGTTTCTCTCAATGTGTTAAGGTGATAAGGGAGGCAGAAATGAATGCTTAAGGTCCTTTAAATAGGGTACAAACCCTAAAAATTAAGGTTTTCACACTCAACTCCTACTCACCGAATTGGGGTCCTCGAACTCGTCAGGTAGACTCTAAGAATCATGGGGTCATCTCAGTTCCTACACGATGATTTGGGACCAATTAAGTCATCGAGTAGGTCCTTTAATATGAATATAATTCTCAAATTCGACCTCCAGGAAATTGGTGTGTTACACCAAGTGGGCCATAAGAAGGTTGATTGTCTGATATTGAGGGGTGGAGCAGTAAGTGTACCTGCTCTGGTCACTTTAAGGATCACTGATGTTCATGAGGGGAGAGCATGAGCCTTAGCAGAGAGGAGCCGAGCATGGCAGTGTCACTCAGGGGAGACCAGGGATCCATCAGGTGCTATTGGAGGAATGTTATCTTTTGATAGGGATGAGATTTAGAATAGGAAACCTGGACCAGAACCGAAACCAGAACCGTTAGAACCGGAATACGTAAAGTTAGTCCGGGTCCCAGGTATAAAGAATGTCTCTATCCGGGTTTTGGTTAATCCGGGTTTTGGGTCCTTCGATTCCAGGTAAACCAGGTTTAATAACCAGAACCGTGTTAGGAACCAAAACCGGTTTTAGGGGCCGGAACCAGTTTTTATGAAAAGTTTAAAACATGCAAATCTCATTCGTTTGAAGTCGGATTGACATGAGGTTTTTCTAGAGTATATTTTATAGTTTGTACATGATTTTAGAATATAATTTTGTCACTTTTGGGTTAATATTCATTGGCTTACAATATTTCAAAGTCGGGATATCAAAGCTGGAAGTTTTATGTTTTTCAACTTTTTTGTATTTTGTGATAGTTTTAAAACATGCATATCTCATTCGTTTGAAATATAATTATCATGAGGTTTTTTGCAACGTGTAGTTTAGAGTTTATACATGATTTTAGACTATAATTTTGTCATTTTGGTTTAATATTAAATGACTTACAATCCTTCGAAGTTGGCATATCAAAGTTGAGAATTTTCAAAATTCAACCACTAAGTAATTACCAAAAAATTCCATTTTTCACGGGTTTTCCGGTTCTAGACTCACTTTACCCGGTTCCATCCGACCCACTTTGATATTTTCGAGTTTTCGGTTATAGACCCACTTTACCCGGTACCTTACCCGAAACCGAGACGGAACCGGTTCCTGTATACCGGTCCGGTTTCCGGTCCTACACAATCTTGTTAACCAGTTCCTGGGTTTTTCGAGTCTGGGTCTACCAGTTCGGGTTTGGACCCACTCTCATCCCTATCTTTCGATTTCTTCTTGATTTTTTTATTGGTATTTATATTGCCTTGGAATTTTGTATCGATTTGAGTAAGCATTTTCTTTGGTTTAGTTCTCTGTTATTGTTGCGTCATCAAGAATTGTCATATGCCATTTTTCATGCCAAGGGTCAGTATTGGGTCGTATCTTGCTGAGCGGGCTTTTGCGTATTTAGTTTTTGTTCCAGTTCTTTGATGGGATCAATTTAGGGGTATTATTTGGAGGGTCTATGGTCAGGATTAGCAGGTTAGCTCTCTAGTGAAGTCACAATTCAGTGGTATTAGCATTTGATCTAGTGAGATCGATAGTCGTCTATGGAAAAACTTTTGGGTTCAATCACCACCATTGCTAGGAAAGGAGCGGTAGCAAGAAGATTGTGGTGGTAGTCGCATGAGCTTGGTTGGTCACTACAAGTGCTAGGGGAATTTATTTGTTGCAAGGGTTATGTATCATGGGAAGGTTTTTGTCACCATCATAAAGGTCTTAAGGATTTGGGTGATGTATCATGGGAAGCGTCTGGGGTTGTGGGACATGTTGAGATTTCAGGGAATGTTTATGTGGATTTCAAGAGTTTTGCGGTCATTGGGATTGGCTAGTGATGGAACACTAGTATTAGTAAGTGGAGGTTGTTGGCGGTTCAAATCATAATGGGGTAAGATGGGTTAGTAATCAATCAAACTGTGTGGGCTAAGAGAGCTTCGATGAATCCAAGTCAGGGAGAATCATTCAAATTTCTGGAAGTTGTATCAGGTGTGAGACTAGGATGGGTTTCACATCCCAGTCAGGGGGAAGACAACTCAAGTGGTCGTCTAAATTAAAGATTTTGTAAGTTGGGAGTTCTGGAAACTTCCAATAGCTGATTGACATCTTCTTTGTAATGGATAGCAGGCATATAGATGGATCCAGGTTGGGGGGGTTATGTCAAAGCTTCTCTGCCTGTTCTTGTCTGATTAGGGCTTTGGGTTTCGAAGCATAACCCCAACACCTGGTTGGGGTATAGTTAGATGTGTGTTTGACTCCGGATGAGTATGGATGGATTAGTAGATGAGCGGTAAGACCATGGGCGGTGGCTATGGCAAGATAGAAGTAGTGTATGACTGTGGGAAGGCGTGTAGCAGTCACTAGTTTGGCAAATAGTGTTGAAGTTTTGTAAGACTACAGAGTGTCCCGTAGCATTTACTAGGTTGGCAGATAGTGTTGGAGTGTTGTAAGACTATGGGGTAGCCCGTAGTTGGTACTAAGTTGGCAGATAGTGTTGGAGTGCTCTAAGATGTGGGGTGGCCCGTAGCAGTCACTAGGTTGGCAAATAGTGTTGAAGGATTGTAAGACTGCAGGGTGGCCCGTAGCATTCACTAGGTTGTCAGATAGTGTTGGAGTGTTGTAAGACTGAGGGGTGGCCCGTAGTAGTCACTAGGTTGGAAGATAGTGTTGGAGTGTTGTAAGACTGTGGGGTGACCCACAACATTCATTAGGTTGGAGTGTGGTAACACTATGGAGTGGCCCGTAGAATTCACTGGCCGTTGAGTAGTGGTGAAGGCTTGGCAAATCTATAATTTGGCTTATGGATTTCTTCAAATGAATTAGACCAGAGTAAGTCAATTTGTAAGACTGTGGGAAGGCCACAACATTCATGGAATTAAGAACTGGTGGGTCGTATGAGGCCGGTTGTGGTATAAGACTACAGTTGGTCATTTAGTGTAACGCCCGCGTTTCCAGGCTAGGCATTTTCGTTGATGTAATAGTCTAGGTTAACCTTTGTAACCCGTTTTGAAATAATAAGAGCGTATTATTTGTGTATTATGTGTTTCGTGCTTAATTGCTTAATTATGTGATTTGATTAATTAAGAATAAAATAACAGTCAAAATTAAAGTAAAATATAAGCTCAATATCTTTGCATAAATTTGTAGTGGTCGAAACAAGGATTCCAAAGATATAAAGAAAGCCGAAATCCGAGTTATAACGAAGAAGTTATGACCTGTCAAAATTTCGCGACAGAACCGGCAACGCTGAATGACGTAAAAAGTGAAATTTATGTTAGAGCAATATTTATCCTTAGTTATCTAAACGAAATCCGTAGAGTTCGTTAAAATGAAAGCGAGCATAAAAAGAACGCCCAAATCTGACTTCGTATGAGGAAGTTATGATTTTCTGAAGTTTCGACTTGGCTGTATGCAGCCCAAATCCTCGATTTGAAATCGAACGGTTTATAGCCGAAACAATCTAAACGGGAATCGAAGAAGTCATTGTTAGTAGCAAAACGATGAAAAGTTAGGCGAGAACGGACGTCAGACAAAGAAGTTATGAATTTATAACGAAGTTTTCCTCTCCGGGCCTACTAAAATTAAAGAATAAAAATAAACTCAAAATTAGCCGACGGAGTCTAAACGAAAGTTGTAGAGTATGGTCACACCTACACGTGGATATAAAGAACGTCGAAAATGGAGGTCGTATGCGAACGTTACGCAATTTAGAAGTTTGACGAGTCAAATTACGCCGAGCGTAATTTGAGTACGCCCAGCGTACTCAGAAGGGTGCAAGTTGCCTGACCAATACTCGAGTGCCACCAATTGACGCACGCAGTGACATCAAAGTACGCCCAGCGTAACCAAGTTACACCCAGCGTAAATTGAGATTACGCCCAGCGTAATCCCAGACCCCCCAGCTTATAAATAGAAACCGAGATCAGCCATTTTCTCTTGTTCAAAATCTTTCTTCTCTCTAGTTTTTGCCTTGATTTGCGTGCCAATCATATCCCGAATCCCGGGTATCATTCTCGAGCCCCGAAGCAAGATCCGAAGCCCCGAGGATCCCGAAGAGCGTTATTCCCGAGCCGAAGCTCTGCCCGCGAGGAGTCCGATTTTTGTGAAGATCTTCCAGGTCTATCGTAGTATACTACTTCTGCAAGCCGTAGCGCTGTCCGATCATCTTCTGATCAAGTGAGTGTGTAGTTACTTTCTTCCAGCACATTATTATGAATTATTTTATATAAAATACGTGCTATGTGTATATATTTTGTTGTTATATGTGTGAATGTATATTTACTCTCTTCTATCTCATAGATCTGATTTATTCTCTATGAAATACGTGTTATGCGTGTGTGCCTCATCTGTTATGTGGAATATGTATTGATTAAAGCATGCTATACAGGTTTTAAACTATGTATAAAAATGTATATCTTTATCTACTAATATGTTGGGTAGAACATGGGTAGATAGTTGATGTGTAATAAACAGATGAGAGGCCTCGATGTTGTTTTGATTTAGTCATCTAGCGGAGTTTAGATGACGACCATGAACATTTCTAGACAGTCTTGTGGAACACTAGCAGGCTCGCCACCTGTAGGTGTTAATGAACTTGGGTGTTCATTCGTTGTACTCCATCCCCCCCCATGGTTGCCTTATTTGACATATATTGTCGGGAAACCCCCGAATGCATGTGTTGTCGCCCCGATGAAATATTCTTAGACTAGGTCCCTTGTGTTAGTTATTTTTGGGACATAAAGTGAGAATAACGGGAATGGGTAATTGGGTTATTTTTGGTTGATGAAAATTAATTTAATTATTTATTGTGGGTTGGAAACCCTATATGCTCACCAGGCTCCCAAGCCTGACCCACTCAGTTTCTTTGTATTATAGGAAGTGGCACGAGGGAATAAGATGGATAATCATCAAGTTGTTTTATTTACAAGTCTGTATATGTATATATTTGTTGAATGACTTGTCATGTTATCGTTTATGCTTTATGGTCTGTATCGGAACATGACATCTTGGGTTTTTTATTATAGAATGAAATTATATTTCTTCATGAAATGTTTTGATAAAAATCTATTTTATCGTGTTTTGTTTTTGGGAACAAATTCTGCATCTCTTTTAAAATAAAAAAGACTTACTCTTAAAATGTTTAAAAAGCATAAATGAAACCGGTCTTTTCTGGCCGAGATTTTGGGGATGTCACAGTTGGTATCAGAGTATTAGTTTAAGCGAACTAGGAATTTGTAGGATTTTTAGACTTAAACTTAAAATGCTAAGTGAAATTTTGAGATGTGTGTCTGTGATATTTCAGACACGAGCACTAGTTTATTTTAGGAAAATTGCCTAAAATGCTTTTATGTGCTAAATGTTATATGTTTCCATATATGATATTATTTGTTCGGATCTATGGTCTGTTGCCGACCGGATCTAGAAACCTTATGTGTGTAGGATTCTAAGCGTACGTCTACGAATTTAGAACTAGCATGCAAACGTTTCGGAGCGATAAGGATGATTTGAATATCTATCGTGAATAAGGATCTAATTTCACCTTATTCGGTGCGTAGATCAAAAATGGTGAGAACAAGAAGTGGAGTTGGAAATGCTGATGAAAACAGGAATCAACCACCAGTGATTGAGCAAATACCTGTCGTAGCAGCATCGCCTGAGCCAATAACAATGGCTGGTGTACAATTGATGATTCAAACGACGTTGGATCGTCAAATGGAGCAGAGTAGGCGGTTGCTTCAACAGAATCGTGAAGAACTGTCAATTCAAGTGGAAGAGCTCGAATTAAATGAAGGACATTCGGAAGGTGGAAGCTTTAGTGGATCTGTTGGTCAAGCCAACCCACCGATAGTTAGGCAAAACAACCATGACGAAAGGAATGATGGAATGGGATGCAAGTACAAGGACTTTCTAACTTGCAAACCATCGACCTTCAACGGAAAGGAAGACCCAATCGGAGTGATGGATTGGATCTCCGAAATGGAGTTGGCCTTCATGACTTGTGGCTGCAAAGGCAAGTTGCAGACTATCTATGTAGTTCGTCAGTTCCGAGGTGGAGCCGTTCGTTGGTGGAACACTCTAGGGAAAACTTTAAGCCTTAATGAGCCACTGAAACTTATGTGGGTAGAATTCTTGGTGCAGTTCAAGCGCAAGTTCTGTTCGGGCCAAAATTTGTTGGAGTTGGAGAATAAGTTTTTGGCATTGACGAAGGGCAGGATGTCAGTTGATGAATACACTAATAACTTTACATACAAGATGGAGTTTGCTTTGCGCATCGTTCCAGATGAGCTGACAAAGGTGGACCGGTATGCGAAGGGACTCCCAAGGGAGTACGAGGTGCCGGTACGTCAGGCACATACTCTAGAGGCAGCTATCTGGGCTGCCAAGTCTGTTGAGAACATGATTAAGGGGAGAACCACCAACAAGGTTGAGGTTGGTGAGAAGAGAAATTTTGAGGGAACATCTGGTTCCAGTAAGAAAAGCAAATTTTCGAAATCTGATTCGAAAAAGTTTGGTGGAGGAAAAGGAGGCGAAGCGAAATGGTGTGATAAGTGTAAGAAAAAGCACTTTGAGAAATGTAACGAGGATGTAACCTGATACAAGTGCGGAAAAATTGGGCATTTTGCCAATGAGTGTCCGAACAGCAAAAGGATGTGTTTTGGTTGTAATGAAGAGGGGCATATTCTGAAAGACTGTCCGAAGAAGAAGGAGGCAGGGAAGCCCAACATTCCACCAAAGCCGAAGGTGAGAGCGTTCCAGATGACACTTGAGGCTGCGAAAGATGAATCTAATGTCGCTTCAGGTACCTTTCTTGTTAACGAACTACCTGCTCAAATTTTGTTTGATTCTGGAGCCAACTACTCCTTTATTTCGCATGAGTTTGGTAGAAAACTAGCTTTGCCTGTTGATAGACTATATAATGCTTTATTAGTCGAAGTAGCTAATGGAAAGTTTGTACCTGTTAGTCATCGTATGAAAAACATCTTAATCGACCTTAATGGGAATAAGTTTCACGAGGAATTATTGCCTATCGAACTTAATGGTTTCAACATCGTTTTGGGAATGGATTGGCTTAGCGCCAACGATGCCGAGATTTTATGCAAGAAGAAAATAGTGAAAGTGAACCCGCCTGGAAAGGGATCGTTTATGGTGTATCGAGATAAACATAGAGTAAATTCTGGAATCATTTCCCTAATGAAAGCCAGGAAGTGTTTGACCAAGGGGTGCACATCATATTTAGCATTCGTGATCGATGCTAAGAAGGAAAAGAAGGTGATGTAGAATATTCCCGTGGTGTGTGATTATCCGGAAGTATTTCCCGAAGATCTTCCAGGATTACCACCTGATCGACAAGTGGAATTCCGTATTGACTTGTTACCAGGAACCACGCCAATAGCAAAAGCACCGTATCGATTAGCACCGACGGAGATGAAGGAGCTGATGATGCAACTTTAGGAGTTATTGGACAAAGGTTTCATTAGACCTAGTTCATCACCCTGGGGAGATCCGGTGTTATTCGTGAAAAAGAAAGATGGAAGTATGAGAATGTGCATCGATTATAGAGAGCTGAACAAGGCAACAATAAAGAATAGATATCCGTTGTCGAGGATTGATGACCTACTCGATCAACTACAAGGTTCAAGTTATTTTTCAAAGATCGACCTAAGGTCAGGATATCATCATCTAAAAGTAAGAGAGCAAGATATCGAGAAGACTACATTTAGAACTAGATATGGACACTACGAGTTCTTGGTTATGTCGTTTAGACTAACCAATGCTCCGACAACATTCATGGATTTAATGAATCAGGTTTGTAATCCATTCCTTGATAAATTTGTGATAGTGTTCATAGATGACATTCTGATTTACTCAAAAAGCCAAGAGGAGCATGGCAGACACTTGCGAGAAGTGTTAGACGTCTTGAAGAAGGAGAAGCTGTATGCAAAGTTCTCCAAATGTGATTTTTGGATTCGACAAGTCCAATTCTTGGGTCACGTGGTCAACGAAGAAGGAATAATGGTTGATCCAGCAAAGATTGAAGCTGTAATGAAGTGGGAACAGCCGAAAAGTCCCACGGAGATCCGAAGCATTTTAGGATTAGTCGGATATTACCGAAGGTTTATCCAACACTTTTCTTCGATCGCTAGTCCATTAACAGCTTTGACCCACAAAGGAGCTACTTATGCTTGGAGTGATAAGCATAAAGAAGCATTCGAGAAGCTAAAGAAGCTATGCGAGGCACCGATTCTTTCTCTACCCGATGGAGTTGAAGACTTCGATGTTCATAGCGATGCGTCTAGGGTTGGCTTGGGTTGTGTTTTGACCCAAAGAGATAAGGTGATCGCATATGCGTCCCGACAGCTGACGGAGCATGAAAAGAATTACCCGAATCATGATTTAGAGTTGGCAGTGGTAGTTTTCGCTTTAAAAATACGGAGGCATTACCTCTATGGCACAAAGTGCAAACTTTTCACTGATCGGAAGAGTCTCCAATATCTCTTTAGTCAGAAGGAATTGAATATGAGGCAACGACGCTGGCTAGAATTACTCAAGGACTACGACTATGAGATACTTTACCACCCCAGTAAAGCTAATGTTGTTGTTGGTGCTCTCAGTCGGAAAGTCAATCTTGAAAAAAAAAAGGCCAAGAGCGTTGAGAATAGAAGTTGTCTCGACCATTGTGGAAAGTATAAGGAAAGCTCAAGAGGAAGCTTCTGAGAAGAATAACCGAAAGGAGGAACGTTTGGGCAAAACGTTGGTGTTCGGTATAAACAGTCATGGACTGAAGGTGTTCCAAGATCGGATTTGGATACCTAAGACATGAGGAGTCAGAGATCTTCTGATGGAAGAAGCTCACAAAATCATGTACTCAATTCATCCTGGTAGCACTAACATGTATAGGGACCTGAAACCCTACTACTGGTGGCCAACGATGAAGCTTGATGTTGCAAAGTATGTGGCCGAGTGTGTGACTGTGTGAGAGTCAAGACACAACATCAGAAACCATATGGGAGTTTAGAACCTTTACCTGTGCCTATGTGTAAATGGGAAGACATTGCAATGGATTTTGTCACTAAACTACCCAGAACAAAGAATGGTCACGACATGATTTGGGTGGTCGTTGATCGATTCACTAAGAGTGCGCATTTCATAGCAGCCAATGAGAAATGGTCTATGGAAAAGCTCGCGAATTCTTACGTGAAGGAAATTGTGAGGCTTCACGGTGTTCTGTTAATGATTGTATCGGATCGTGATAGCCGTTTCACATCAAGGTTTTGGAAAAGTCTACAATGGGTACCAAGCTGTGTTTAAGTACAGCTTACCATCCACAAACTGATGGTCAGAGCGAAAGAACGATACAAACACTTGAAGATATGTTGAGAGCATGTACCCTAGAATTCCTAGGTAACTGGGATGAACACTTACCTTTAGTAGAATTTTCCTACAATAATAGTTTCCACTCGAGCATAAAGATGGCACCTTATCAAGCTTTGTACGGACAAAAGTGTCGTACGCCGTCTTGTTGGCTTGAGGCTAGAGAAAAGCAGTTTATGGGACCCGAGATAGTCCATCAAACCGCTGAAAAGTTGAAAATAATTAGAGAAAGAATATTAGCAGCTCAGGATCGTCAAAAAAGCTATGCTGACAAGAAGCAAAGGACGATGACCTTCGAAGTTGGAGATTCGGTTTTACTTAAAGTCTCGCCGTGGAAGGGACTTATAAGGTTTGGTAAAAGGGGAAAGTTAAGTCCAAGGTTTATTGGACCGTTTAAAGTTCTTCAGAGGATTGGGAACCAGGCTTACAAGCTCGAGTTACCCAAAGAACTGAATGGAATTCACAACACTTTTCATGTGTGTTATCTGAGGAAGTTCACGGGAGAAGTTCCCGATATAATTCCAATTTCTGAATTGAGAATTGATGAAAACAAGAGGTTAATTGAAGAACCAGAGGCAATTGTTGACTGAAAGACTAAGAAGCTTCGATGCAAGATGGTCGAATTAGTGCTTGTCCATTGGAAACATTCGAATGGGCCAAATCTCACTTGGGAAACGGAGAGTGACATGTTGAGTCGCTATCCACATCTGTTTGCCGATGTGTGATTCCGGGGACAGAATCATCCTAAGGGGGGAGAATTGTAACGCCCGCGTTTCCAGGCTAGGCATTTTCGTTAATGTAATAGTCTAGTTTAACCTTTATAACCCGTTTTGAAATAATAAGAGCGTATTATTTGTGTATTATGTGTTTCGTGCTTAATTGTTTGATTATGTGATTTGATTATTTAAGAATAAAATAAGCGTCAAAATTAAAGTATAAGATAAGCTCAATATCTTTGCATAAAGTTGTAGTGGTCGAAACAAGGATTCTGAAGATATAAAAAATGCTGAAATCCGAGTTATAACGAAGAAGTTATGACCTGTCGAAATTTCGCGACAGAACCGACAACGCTGAATGACGTAAAAAGGGAAATTTACGTTAGAGCAATATTTAGGCTTAGTTATCTAAACGAAAGTCGTAGATTTCGTTAAAGCGAGAGCGTTCATAAAAAGAATGCCCAAATCTGACTTCGTATGAGGAAGTTATGATTTTCTGAAGTTTTGACTTGGCAGTATGCAGCCCGAATCCTCGATTTGAGATCGAGCGGTTTATAGCCGAAACAATATAAACGAGAATCGAAGATCTCGTTGTTAGTAGCGAAACAATGAAAAGTTAGGCGAAAACGGACGTCGGACGAAGAAGTTATGAATTTATAGCGAAGTTTTCCTGTCCGGGCCTACTAAAATTAAATAATAAAAATAAACTCAAAATTAGCCGACGGAGTCTAAAAAAAAGTTGTAGAGTATGGTCTCACCTACGCGTGGATATAAAGAATGTCGAAAACGGAGGTTGTATGCCAAAAGCTACGCAATTTAGAAGTTTGACGAGTCAAATTACGCCGAGCGTAATTTGAGTACGCCCAGTGTACTCAGAAGGGTGCAAGTTGCCTGACCAATACTCGAGTGCCACCAATTGACGCACGCAGTGACATCAAAGTACGCCCAGCGTAACCAAGTTACACCCAGCGTACTGAGTACGCCCAACGTAAATTGAGATTACGCCCAGCGTAATCCCAGACCCCCCAGCTTATAAATAGAAACCGAGATCAGCCATTTTCTCTTGTTCAAAATCTTTCTTCTCTCTAGTTTTTGCCTCGATTTGCGTGCCAATCATATCCCGAAGCCCCGGTATCATTCTCGAGCCCCGAGGATCCCGAAGAGCGTTATTCCCGAGCCGAAGCTCTGCCCGCGAGGAGTCCGATTTTTGTGAAGATCTTCCAGGTCTATCGTAGTATACTACTTCTGCAAGCCGTAGCGCTGTCCGATCGTCTTCTGATCAAGTGAGTGTGTAGTTACTTTCTTCCAGCACATTATTATGAATTATTTTATATAAAATACGTGTTATGTGTATATATTTTGTTGTTATATGTGTGAATGTATATTTACTCTCTTCTATCTCATAGATCTGATTTATTCTCTATGAAATACGTGTTATGCGTGTGTGCCTCATCTGTTATGTGGAATAGGTATTGATTAAAGCATGCTATACAGGTTTTAAACTATGTATAAAAATGTATATTTTTATCTACTAATATGTTGGGTAGAACATGGGTAGATAGTTGATGTGTAATAAACAAATGAGAGGCCTCGATGTTGTTTTGATTTAGTCATCTAGCGGAGTTTAGATGATGACCACGGACTTTTCTAGACAGTCTTGTGGAACACTAGCAGGCTCACCACCTGTAGGTGTTAATGAACTTGGGTGTTCATTAGCTGTACTCCATGCCCCCCCTCCCCACCCCCCCCCATGGTTGCCTTATTTGACATATATTGTCGGGAAACCCCCGAATGCATGTGTTGTCGCCCCGATGAAATATTCTTAGACTAGGTCCCTTGTGTCAGTTATTTTAGGGACATAAAGTGAGAATAATGAGAATGGGTAATTGGGTTATTTTTGGTTGATGAAAATTAATTTAATTATTTATTGTGGGTTGAAAACCCTATATGCTCACCAGGCTCCCAAGCCTGACCCTCTCAGTTTCTTTGTATTACAGGAAGTGGCGCGAGGGCATAAGATGGATGATCATCAAGTTGTTTTGTTTACTAGTTTGTATATGTATATATTTGTTGAATGACTTGTAATGTTATCGTTTATGCTTTATGGTCTGTATCGAAACATGACATCCCGGGTTTTTGATTATGGAATGAAATTATATTTCTTCATGAAATGTTTTGATAAAAATCTATTTTATCGTGTTTTATTTTTGGGAACAAATTCCGCATCTCTTTTAAAATCAAAAGGATTTACTCTGAAAATGTTTAAAAAGCATAAATGAAACCGGTCTTTTCTGACCGAGATTTTGGGGATGTCACATGTAGCAGTCATTATTAGCATTGGATTTGGTTGTGTCAGGTTTGCCAGTTAATTATGATCGATTGGATCAGAAAGGTTGTTAAAGCCATAGCGGCAAGATGGCTAGGGCAATTCTTGTGAGATGAGGCATTTGTTTGGAAGTCACGTGGTGCGACCGTGTATGACTATTTGTCTTAGTAACTGGGTGGAAATCTGGTGAATCGGTTATTCATCAGGTAGGTTGGGACCAAGGAGGTCTCAGTTTCTCTTGGAAAGCAGCTAGGGGGCATCACGATGAGCTCGAGATTGTATCAATGATTTAGGGATCGTGTGTGGAGCCACTTGTTATTTATGGAATATGTTAAGTGACTTGCAGCTGAGATTAAATAATCTCAGAGTAATTGATTCGACTCTGTTCCGCAGCTCACGTTTGAGTCTAAACATTGTAGGGATGAGTCTTCTACTCGTAAGATTATTTAAGCCTTCTAACAAGTAAGGGTGTTCTGCAATAATGAGTGGTCAATGATTTTGTTTCCAATAAAGCAACAAGATAATTAAGGGTTAAAAGTGTTTGATTAGTTCAGAATGCAAGTGGAATGGAATTAGCAGTGGTTCAATATGGGTTGTCTATCAGGAAGTCAAACCAATTCAAGATATTAGATTTTAGGAAAGGTATAAGTTGTTTATCTGTAGGGAGTTCATTTAAGATAAGAAAGGATTTATTCATCATCGGGTTCGGAGAGGTCTGCTAAGGTTGGGTTTAATTACCTTTAGGAAGGTTGTTGTATGATTCGGGTTGTGGTTGTGTTACTAAGGCAGCCTGGCGTGCCTAGGATGGTAAGGAATGATTTCAAGGACGAAATTTGATTTTAGTGGGGGAGAATTGTAACACTTGGTTCATTGTGAATTTTAGTTTAGACCCTTTAGTGTGTATTATTTGCAGAATTCGTCTTGGGGGGGCTGAATTACCAACTTTGGGAAAGTTGGATTACATTAGGCGCACTCCTTGTACGTTGGGCGTACTAAGGCAGTTTGGTCGTGGAACTCATCCACATATGATGTGTGTATGTGGAGTACACTTAGGGTACGTTATCAGATTAGAAACCATAGCTTAGGGGGTTATCCCATATATAAACCATAAGATAGGCTATTTTTGCCTTGTTTAACCAGCCTCCATACCCTTGAAAACACTAATTTGTACCTTAGCCTTTGTGTGGTGCTTTTGAGATTTTGTGGGGGATTTTTTGCATCTTCAGGGGAAAGAAGAAGCTTGAAGACTCATTCTTTGGAGGAAGGCCTTGAGATCTAACTTTAGCACCATCTTTTGGTGGCTTTTGATGTAAAAAGTTCAAATCTTACCATCTTATTTCATAGATCTACTATTTAGCTTGTCTATAGTCATTTTTTCCTATTTTGGTTGGTTTTATGAGCACAGGACGTTTTTGGAGCTTATCCTTGTATATTTGGACACATTAAGGGTTTCTTGAGCATAAAGGTGCGAACTTTATGGTGGTTTTGGTCTCATGCATGTATTAAGTCATTTATTAATCTATTTTGAGCTCTAGAGCCCCATTAAGCCATGCATTCACATAAAGTTGGAAATTTTACGTGATAAACCACCTTGAGGAAGTCAGATTCGAGTTTGGGTTGAGGTCTTAATCTATTAAGAGCTAAAATTGGAAAGTTGGTCAAGTTATTGAGTACGTGGGGCGTACAAGCATGTACATTGCATGTACAAGCGCTTTTGCATTTATGTTGAGTGTACAAGCTGAGTATGCCCCGTATACTCAACTGAGTGGGCTTCAGTCGTTTTAGGATCTCGCTTTCGGGCCATGTTGGTCTTTGGTTGCCTTGGGCCTTATTGGGTCATCTGAATTCTATTTTTGGGCTGTTGAGATTTTATTGTACTCTCTTGGGTGAAGGCCCATGAAAGGGATTGGTCCTAATTTGGAACATTGGGCCATATTTAGGCTATGAGTGATTATTTTAGATTTTTGGCTTGTGGTCAGTTGGTTTGGGCCTTGGCCTTGGGCCGAGTTCGGAAAGGGTAAAAAGGTCTTTTACCCTAGTTTGGACCCTTAGTGCCATTCGGGATCCAATTATTGATTGGATATTATTTTGTGGTTGATAGCGTGAGGATTTTAGCGGATCTACAGTAAGAGATTTATCCGTCAGTTTCAACTGTCTGAGGTGAGTCTCTTCACTATACTACGGGTCGAAGGCACCAATGTCGACCCATTGGCTTATGTATTATTGAAAGATCAAGGGGTGGCCCTTGGCACAGTATGAAAAACCTGGAGGTGGCTCCTAGAAAATATGTATGCAAAACCAGGGTTCATACCCTAGTAGTTAAGTAGTTTATTAGTGTAGACTGTATGCATATTGTCTTTATGATGCTTGCATCGAAGGAAAGGAAGTGGCTCTTTGCACTTTTCTGTAAGACCTAGGGTAGTGGCCCCCAGCTAGGAAAGGAAAGACCATGATATTACTCATGGCATAATAGCAAGACTGTACCTGGAAAATAGCATTCTCTATTATATGTATGGTATGTGGTATTTTGGGAGACTCATTAAGATTTGTGCTTACAGTTTATTGTTTATGGTTTCAGGTACTTCCGATTCGAAAGGGAAGGCCCTGGCTTGATCACAACGCATACACCCATGTTTTTTCGCAGCTTTATGATTTTGGGATTGTACTCTGATAACTGTTTTAGGTATGAAATACTTCTAAATGTTTGAGTAAAAGATAATCTGGTCTTTCGATTTTATTAAAATTGAAATTTTTACCTTGAAATTTTTGGATGTTACAGTACTTAGTTGAGTTGACTCGGATGACTTTTTGACTTTGACCAAGTTTTACCTAAGGGTATTTTTAGTGGCATTTGAGATTGGTCATTATTTGGTGTATAAGTGACTAGTTGAGCTGACATTCGGAGCTGCGTCCTGTTTAACAATCATTTTAGATTGAGATGTGGGTTTTCCTCACTGTCCTTGTGGGTCGAAGGTACAAATTTCAACCCATTAGTTAGGTATCCTAGTATAGATGATGTTGTTTTGATGTAGTGATATGTTAGATCTATGTCCTGGTATATAGGATGTAATATGCGGTAGTGACCTATAGATCTACCCGATTGTCTGCTGGCTGGTTATATGTTTATCTGTTTGTTGGATATATGTTATATGTTATGTATATGTTGACATAATATGGTTGGGTTGAGGTAGTACTTCGTTGTGCATTAACCAACAAACCTAGGAGCAAGCCAGACATAAGCTATGGGCCTATGGGGAAAGTAGACTTCTATTGTGGGCTCAGGAGTAAGCGAAATATGAATTATCGGCCTGATGGGCAAGCCAGACTCATACTATGGGTTCAGGGGTAATCCAGTCTGTTAGTTGTGGCCCAGTACATGTTGTTATATGTTTGTTTGTTGGTACTTTGTGAGAACTAACTAAGCTTTGGCTTACAGTTTCAGTTTATTGTTTTTTAGTACTTTAGATGACCGTGACAAGGCAATGATTATGGCGTGATTGTGCACACCTTCCTGTTTTTTTGATATTGGGTCTTGTCAAAACTCTAATTATGTTTATATTCTTGAAACAATGATTTTGTAAACACTTGATGGTTAAAATTGGTTGTTTTTGAAAATTTTAAATTTTTAAGATTTTTGGGATTTTACATATGTATTAATTGGAATGGATTGGTTAGATGTTAACCAAGCCAAATCTTATATGGAGAAAAAATAGTTTCTCTTAAGGATTCTAATGGTGAAAAAAGTTATGTGTACAGGGAAAAACGACGCTTCTCATTCGTTGCTTGTGTAATAGATGGTAGAAAGGAGAAAAAATGAAGTTGGAAGATATTAAAATGATTAAACAATTTCACGAAGTATTTCCAAGTGACTACTAGGCTTGCTACCTGAAAAGCAAGTAGAGTTTCACATTAATCTTTTTCTAGGGGTGGAACCTATTACCCGAACTCCATGTCATTTGGCTCTCACATAAATGCAATAATTAATGATGTAGTTTCACGAACTCCTCGATAAAGGCTTCACTCGCCCTAGTTCTTCTACGTGGGGTCGATGTAGACGAAATTAACATGCCCATTTCTAAATAAGTGGTAAACTATGGGGAAAACTGTTTACATGGGGTTTTCCAGGAGATCTATTTTAGATTATCATATTAGAAAAATTCCTCTGTTTGTATGCGACAAGATTTTAAATAAAAATAAGGTCAAAAAAAAGAGTCTTGGTTACACCTTGGTTGGGCTTAATAGATTAGGCCACAAAGATGACTCGTTCATATTGGGATCACAAGCACACAATTGTTTCATGTTAAATACAAAAATGATAAAATAAATCTATTGTATTTATGACACCTCCCAAAATTACAGAGATGCTTATGATGATGTTGATGATGAATTTAGTACTATAATTCTTCTTCGCAATTATAATATATTTCCACATGTAGTTCCATTTAACTTGGCTAATGAATGCTACTGTGATTAGTTTTGGACATAATGTCATGGTATAGTAATACATAATGCCAATTGAACCATGTTATGATTTCTTCTCATATGTATTGTACTATTGTTCAAAAATTTAGGTACTACTTTCTTTCATGTTTTTGCTTAACTAGGTCATGTTTAAGTTCAAAATTTACTAAAGTCCTCCCATTGATTTGTAAAAATTATGTGTTTGGTCCCTTAATTTTGTTTTGCACTCGGACGGTCCCTAGGTTTAGACTTTGTTGCATGTTTCATCCCTCGCATACCTAAAAATACTATATTACCCTTTATATTCTTTTTTTTCAGTATTTTAATATTTATGGAAACTGAGTTAATTGTATAGACAAGTAGGGCCCATTCTATCCCACCCCTACTTCCACCATCGGTTACCCTTGATCCCAATCCCACCAATCACCATTCAAGTAACGATGATCTTCTCTGGTGACCCTCTACTGGTGACTGTATTCCATGTAATCAAACCCATCAATCATAATCAAAGACTACGGGAGGAAAACAAAAAGATCAAAATTTTGGGTTGTACACCCATAAATAGAATAGAACATCAATTTGCAAAATTCGTCTCCCTTACTACCTCAATAACCCAAAATCAAAACCACAAGCAACCACTATTCACCACCACACCAATCGAGTTCGTATTTTCAATTTTAGAAACAAGTCAAACAACAAAACCAAAAATGAATCACCAAAAACCAACTAATTGATACCTAATATGTTGGCAGTGGCGAAGGAGGGGAGAGGTGGATGAGTGATTCGTAGATTAGCCTCACATAAGAAAGTGGAATTAAAGGGATCAACAGAGGAAGAAGAAGATAAGTGACGAAGATGTTGGATTAGGTGTCTAAGCCCAGAACTATAATTGGTATGTACTTGATTTGATTGTAACATGGTCCTTTTGGGTTGCCTTCACTCATGCAACTTAACAGGATGACTGCTGGAGAGAGAGTAGGATTTATTATTTGAAATAATAAATTGGTAATCAAAATGATTTTATTAATATATTATAAGATTAATATATTATTGTAAATCATATTATTAATTAGTATTTAATCAGAAATTAATTTGGTATTAATTTTAGGATTAAAAGAACTGATTAATAATGGAGGGGATGTTTTGCAAATCATTGATAGTTGTGAAACTGAGCTACTGTACTTCTTAATTATGAGTGGAAGAAATCATATAGTGAGGCCCTATAGATTTCGTCCAAGGCCTACTGGTAAGAGGTCTATGGGCTGCTTAATCCTTAAGTAGGAAATTAGGGTTTCCTCCAGAAATCCTAGCAACCCACAGCTATATAACCCCCCCCCCCCCCCCCCCCCGCATTACAATTTTGGCGAATGTTTCCTTGAAGATCTCAGGCCAACTTTTCTAGTGTCTCTCCTCTCATCTTGTTGCGTTTGGGTGTTTGTGAATCCATTAGAGGTGCAACATTTGAGGCACTAAGCTTTCAAGAGTCAAGGATCATCAACATTGGGTCGTTATTACTATATAACGAGTGAGGTAATCTTTTAACCCTAATTTCCTTGTGAATTTCGAAAATGGTATGCTAGATCTGGGTTATTGCTTTGGTATTTAATTTGCATGTTCAATTAGTGAAAAACTTAGATCCAAAGCAATTAGGGTTTCATTATCATATAGGAATGTAGATATGCTCATAACCCATTAGTGGTATCAAAGTCAGGTTGTTTTTCAATTGAATTGATGCAATAGTGAAGTGTCCAAAGTAGCAGAAAATAGTTTTTTTGTTGTCTGCCTTTGGAACTCGACGAGTTTTTGATTAGGATAATTGCCTTATTCGTTTTTACTGCCTGAAATTGAATTGTTTGAGTGGTAATATGATATCCTTATCAAAATTGAAGGATTTGGTTAAATTTGGATAATGATATGATTATTATGTTTTAAAATTTAACCTATTATTTTGAAAAGTTTTAAAATACACCCTTTTGGTTTTATAATTTAAATTTGAAATTAAAAGTTTATTTTTAAAATTTAAATGGAAAAACCTAGAAGATATCTTTATGGACTTTATTAATAATTTAATTAAAAGATTAATTAAAAGACGATGAATAAATCCATAAAATGGTTAAGATTTAATTAAATTATAAGTTTAGTTTATTAAAATATTAAACCTTAGTATTTTAAAAGCTTAAAATACACCATTATACTATATAAAATTAAAAGTTATATTAAAAAGATAAGTCAGTATTACCGTTAGTAGGCCTCATTCACGATGCTAGTCTATAATGGGTGTTTTAGGAAGAGGCCTGTAAAATGACTGTCATTGGGTATCTACTCTTACCCACCGTACTCTTGACTAGTGGAGGTTTGTTAGCCGAACAGGTAGGATAGGACATTAAACTCTCATTAAAAGTATAATGAATTATGAAATAACTAAACGCTTTTATAAAATTCTCAATCTTAGTTACTTTAGGAAAATGTGAATTTGATGCTAATCTATAAAATTGCACATTGTACCTTATCAGTCGTTAGTGGAGCATGTGTGGTTAACCGGCACACCAATATGGGGCTAATATTCTTGTTAATGGGTTTTCTCGTAAATTATCATTGTTCAATGGAGCATGTGTGGTTAACCGGCACATTGATTAGGTGATAAATGACATTGAGAGTACCAAGCTAATTTTCATGGTTATTCACATCTCGTTTGTGATCCTCAACATCCTAGTCACAAAGTGAGAGCTTAATCGAGATTAAACATGCCATTTAAAATTTCAATGAATCTCAAAGGATCTAATAATTTCATCTAAAACCTAATTCATTTAAAATTTTGTTTTTGTGGTGGAACTGGTAAATCGTCATTGACCTACCTTCAAATAATTTAACATTGGATTACGGCATCCCTCTTCCGAATTGTGAATTATTGTGTTGGGTCCTAGCCATAATATTTCGGTTGGGTGTTATATATGTCGAGTTCAGAAAACTATGGTCTTCCTCATCCTTTTGGGTAAAGCTTTCCGTTTGAAGATGATCTTCCACATGCCGATCAAGGTGAAATACCATTCTCTTCTTCGTGCATTGGTGGAACTAGAAATCATTCTCTTCCTCCACCTCCTCCACTGACTCTCCCTGACCCACGTTTTCTTCAACTTGAAAACTTTAAGGTTGCTCAAGCCCTATTGGCATGCAAACACCTAGATGGAAATTTTGATTGTGCACATGTTCTAAACATGAAGTCACACATTGACAGATTGGGAATGTTAGGTGTCATTTTCTCAAAGGAGATGGCTATTGAATTGGTTCTTCACTAGATTCCTGAGTCATATAGTTGGTTTGTTAAGGACTACTATATGACTAAAAACGACGTCACCCTAATTGATCTGACATATTTTCTAATTGTTGCAGAAGCAGCAATGCTTTGGCGCACTGGTTAAGCAAATTTGTTTGGAGGATCAGTTTCCCAAAGTTCCATGGACGTTTGTGATGGCAACAGTCCAGAAATGGTTTCCCCTCCTAAAGGAGAGAAATCGGCCAAGGTCAAAAAGTTTGACCATAAGAGAAAGGCCAGTTCTAAGATAGTTCCTTGTGTCAATGCTAAAGAATCCATTTGTTTCTACTGCCAATTGAAGGGGCATTGGAAGCGAAGTTGCCCGGACTACGTGAGAGATCTTCGAGAAAGTGAAGTCAAATGGTATGACTCTACTTCAGGTGTATCCACTATCTAACTCTTTATATAAGTTATTGTTCATGGATTATTGATACATTTTGTGATAAGTTGCATTTTGATGTTTTGCAGAATCTATGAAAATGAAGGAAACTTAAGAAGTAAAGGTTGATTATGATATGAAGAAATGGATTTCGGTCACATGATGCTCAAGATTTGGAGCTGCTACTTAGGAGTCATGATAGATTTCTTAGGAATATTTACAAAAATCGTTTTCATGTGTATTTGCATTGTAAGGACTTGTTTTCCGCATATTATCAAGAAAGTAAATTTTGGTTTTATTTTCTTTATGATTACTTGCAATGGCATTTATGAAAATTGGTATTTATATTTCTATTATTAGCAATGTTGAAAATGGATTTGATTCTTAGTTATATACCTTGTGGCAGTGTCATAATTTACCAAGTGAGGAAGGATTCTCATCCCCCAAGTTTCAATTGGACAGAAACTTGGAGTCATGCGATTTGGATTATATGATGTATGAGAATCTTGATCTTTGGTAAATTGAGACTAATTCCTTATTCACATGTATATGTGAGTCAAGTGAAGGATTAAAGGATCTAGTACGTACACATTGATGTGAACTGGTCAAATCCACCACAAAGGAAAATAAGTCTATTTGTTATGATATATTGTTGATTCAGTAAATATAGTTATGCTTACAAGATTGACTGTCATTCTGATACCTTGAAAAGTTTCAATGTAAAGCAGAACAAATAAGAAGAATCTATTAGGCAGAAAGATAAAAGTTTCTCCAATCTGAAAGGAAAGGAGAGTACTTTAGTATAATGTTTTATGATCATCTTAATGATTATGGAACCATGTCACAATTGATCCTATAAGAACACCTTAGTGCATTTACATGACTGAGAAGATGAATCATATATTGTTGAAATGGTTAAATCAAGAAGATGAGTCATACTTCATTCCAAAAACAAGTTTTAGAGTCATACTCTAGTTACTCCAAGTTGTACCTTGAGTAGCATATTCTAAGTAAGTTTACAACACCTCATGAAATGTGGAGCAGAAATGTTTTCTTGCTTTAGCACATTTGAAATTAGTAGTTGTGATGTTTTGGTTAAAACAAAGACCAACTAGGACCAATTATATGAAGTGTTTTTCTTGATAAGAACTCACACTAACTCTGGAATATTTGTTTGTCAAGTAATGATCCTTGACAGAGAATCTTATATGTCAAGAAGTCAGTGGCAGTCTCAATGGTCTTGAATAGTTTCAGGAACCAATCAAGAATGAACCTCTTAGTTATCACTAGCACACGACCTGATTTTGATAACCTATTATGTTGACACATTCTTGTTTCTATGCCCATTCTAGTTAAGTTGACTATACATGTGAGTTCTATGAGTTCTTATTTGACTACGTAAGGCAAAGCACCTTGATCAGTGAAAGTACATTAATCTTTATGGGTGAGCTACTCAATAACTTGGAAGCATTGGTAGGCCCTTGTGCTACTGAATGGAATGAAATTAAGATTAAGCAAGTTCAGTCCATATGAGTTTGAATTTGTCATAAACCTTGTCTTATGATAGTGGTTGGAAATGACAAATAACATGGATAGGAACACATACACTATAAAATCTAAGTGGTAAGAGGTTTCTCTCTGGTTCATAAAAATGATTGTGAGGAAATGCTTTCACTGGTAGATTTTAAAGGATTAAATAATATCAATAGAGTTAGTAGTTGTGATAACTGCATTCTCAAATTCTAGTATGATTATGGCATCCCTTTTCATAGTTCGAATGGTGAGAAATGGAAAATAGTTTGAACATTCGGGACTTATTGCTATAAGTTCTGAAAGGGTTTAGACAGACACATAAGTTGTCTAGTGAAAGGTGTATGAGCTTGAGAAGTCTAGATAAAGACTTATCAAAACACCATGTATCAAAAATCTAAACATTGTTAAGAAAGTCAATAGGTATTGATTTCTAGAAGTCCAGCTGATTTCTTAGTACATGTCAAAGTTAGTGGGAGCGTAATTTATATGTTGGTAAGAACATAATTGTTATGCTAGTAGGAGCGTGATTATTATGTTAAGTGTTGCAAGTTAGCAATGCTATTTATAGGAAACAAAGTTCTAAATTTATAAAGTTGCATAATTTGGAAATTGTTTCGCTATAGTAAGGCTTAAGAGAGAGGGCATTTATACTTCATTTCGAATCTAAAAGCTTAGATTGAAATTTTAATGGAACTTAGTCATGTACGTATATGTATATCATGTTGAAGTGATTCAACATAAGAAGATTCGATATATGAAAATATTATAGCAAGAGACTATCATATCTTTATGTAAGACATCGTGTATCGGATCCCATATGCTTCGGGTATAGGATCGATTGCATATGCTATAATATTCACTAGTTCTGATTTTTCCAAATGCCTAGAGCATTAAGAGGGAAAAAGGAATAGAACCTGATATGACTAAACTTTTTAAACAACTTTAAGGTTTACCAAAGATTGGTTGCTTGTGAACAGTTGGAAGTATAGTCAGAAAGGATAGTTATATGGAAATATGGAAATGTTTCCATTATGGGAGTTTGATATCAAGGTCTATGTGTGAATTAGTAACTTTAATACAAGAAGGATGTTCAAGGAATGCTCTTTGAATGTGAGACTTCATTTCCATAGAATTGTTTTGTAACAAATCTCCAATGGAATGTTTTGTAATAGAATTGGCCAAGTCTCTGCAACTTTGGTGCCCAGACCTTACAAAAGGATCATTGCATGTAAGTTTAGACTCTAACAGATTCTAGTAATGGTAAGAATTTGGTATTCTTACACTTGTGATAAGGATTTGGAATTGTGAAATGAGCATCATTGGAAATGTGTTCAATTGATCTATTTCACAAAGAAAGGACCATAGATAAACATAGTGTTCATGCTTGGAGTATGGCATGACTATTGTTTTAATTCAAGTATTAAGTTGATTGCTCAAAACATTATACAATGAATAAAATCTGATTAATATGGTGATTCAATAATAAGTGTTTTATTTATATTCAAAAGTTTTGAGACCATAGTTAATTAGATTATTCTTGTGTTTTACTTTCCGGATAACTATAGGTTATTCAAACATCCACAGTCAATCATACTTTTGGAAGTAAGTAATGAATTAAGACTGTCATCAATCCGACTGTAGATTGTCTAAGAGATTAGACATAGCAAATATGTGTTTCAGTGTTCATGAGTACTCCTGAAATAGGAACTGAGTATTGGATTAATCCACGCTTAGAGAGTTACTTCATGGATTTTATCACGAGTAATTCTAATACGATAATATCTTATATTCTTGAAACAGAGACATGTGAGTTGTTGTTTATGAGTCGGTTGTACATTGATAATGCGTAAACGCGGTAACTTGATGTTATAAAACATATTGTTGTGTATGATTTGATGAGTAAATAGTACAAGCATATGAGTCGAATTTTATCCATTCCTTTTACCCTAAATGGGATAAAAGCAATATATATGGGCCCCTAGATTATTTAGTGATGACATCTAAAGCGCTTGGCCAAGCATGGACTAAGTTGATGTGTTCAATTATAGTCTGAGTCGGTCGTCATGAATAGGAAATCGGGAAACAATTCTTGGACAGAGATTGATTATAATCCATGTATTGTGTCCATACGATATCTTGTAGAACAGTGGGATATTTGATCACTTATCTAAAGGACACATCATTGACTAGTTCAGAGTTTGGCAACGGCTTTTGAAAGCTACAATTGTTGGTCAAATATTGAAATTATACTTGCAATAACAGTTATTACACTTATCCAAGTGGGAGACTGTTGGATTAGGTTTCTAAGCCCATTACTCTAATTGGTATGTGCTTGATTTGATTATAGCATGGTCCTTTTGGGTTACCTTCACTCATGAACTTGACAAGATGACTGGTGGAGATAAAGTAGGATTTATTATTTGAAATAATAAATTGGTACTCAAAATGATTTTATTAATATATTATAAGATTAATATATTATTTGGAAATCATATTATTAATTTGTATTTAATCAGAAACTAATTTGGTATTAATTTTGGGATTAAAGGAACTGATTAATAATGGAGGGGTTGTTTTGCAAATCATTGATAGTTGTGAAACTGGGCTACTAGACTTCTTAATTAGGAGTGGATGAAATCATATAGGGGGCCCTATAGATTTCATCCAAGGCCTACTGGTAAGAGGTCCATGGGTTGCTTAAGCCTTAAGCAGGAAAATAAGGTTTCCTCCAAGAATCCTAGCTGACTTTTCTAGTGTCTCTCATCTCTTCTTGTTGCATTGGGTGTTTGTGACTCCATTAGAGGTGCAAAATTTGAGGCACTAAGCATTTAAGAGTCAAGGATCATCAAGATTGAGTTGTTATTACTATATAACGAGTGAGGTAATCTTCGAACCCTAATTTCCTTGTGAATTTCGAATACGGTATGCTAGATCTAGGGTTATTGCTTTGGTATTTAATTTGCATGTTCAATTAGTGAAAAACTTAGATCCAAATCAATTAGGGTTGCATCATCATATAGGAATGTAGATATGCTCATAACCCATCAGAAGCACGGGTCGCCATCCCAATGAGGATATTGGGTTTTCCATCAATAGGAATGTGAATTGTAGATATAGTAGGTGGGTTCTAGGTTAGAGGGAAGTCGTGGTGTAGGTCTGTTAGGAACTAGTACATAGATGGTCGCCGCATGAGGTGAATGCTGATAGAGGAGGCGGTGATTGGGCATATCGCAATCCGAACAAGGGCGGCCTCATCAGATTTGCCATCGCTGAGTTGAATCAAATGGAGGTAGAGCTAACTTCATCTCCAGCTCCATGAATGAAGGTGATGATGACGAAGTGGGGAGGCGTTGGATGCTGCCAAAGTTTTATGTGTAGGGGTTTCAGTGAGAGGAAGGATGAGAGGGATGATTGAGAGAATTGAGGGTGAGTGTATGTTTAGGGGGAAAAGATGATATAGGTGGTGTTAAGTGGTGGGACCATATTTTTTGTAATGTCTCAAAAATACCGAGTAAAAAATTCATTTTAAAGAAGTAAAAACTATTCATATATTATCCTAAAAAACGATTCGAGTAAAAGTATTCTCAAAATATCATAGTAAAATCATAAATAATCATTGCGGAATAAATCTTCAAGGATGTAGTATGATCAAGTTGGGCTCTTCTTTTTAAAACTGGAAGTACCTGAAAATATTTAAACCACAAAACCGTAAGCATAAAGCTTAATGAGTTCCCCAAAACACCACATATATAAAAATGTAAGAGCACATGGTTGTGTCGGGTCCGTAGCAACCCCGAGTCCATAATGACTCTATATAACAACTTGTAGCTGTGTTAGGTCTGTATCAACCCCCGGGTCCGTTTCACCCCACGTACGTAAGAGTACAAACATGTAAGAATGAGTCACAAAGATAATAAGCACATACAATCATATCAATAAGTGTCACAAAGACAACCATCATCCTATAAACATAAGCCAGTGGGCTGGCATTGGTGCCTTCGACCCACGAGTACAGTGAAGAAAGTCACCCGAACTACTCATCAAATGCTCAACGACCACCTCAACAACAGAATAGCCAACCCAAGTTTCCTAAAGCCAAACAAAAATCAATCCTTAGACAAATGGTCAATTCTACTCAAGTTTGACTAAAAGTTAAACTGGTGAAAAAGTCAACAATCAAAGTCAAACAATCAACATGCAGACTATTGCCACGTTGTGGCCTTCCTTGGCCACATTGTGGCCATGCAAGGAAAAAGCAATCGGAGTTTCAAACTCCACCATGCTATGGTCACCTTCGCCATGCCGTGGGAACTGAATGAAGTGCCATTCCCTCACTAAGCACTTAATCCTTATAGATCTAAATCCAAAACTTCAAATCTACTCCTTCTCAATAACATAATGGATAAAGTTTCCAACTTTAACCATTCGGACCTCATCCAAAGGTAAAATCATGAGCCTTAAGTGCAATAAGCACTTAATATGACCAAAACCCAAATATGGGTTTAAGAACACTCAAGCTAAGATCTTTTTCTCACTAATTTAGAAGTTCAAGACCATAAGAAGACCATATCAAGCTCTGGAGTTCCTCAAACTTCAAGATCATCCAAGAATGGGGCCAAAATATCCAAAAGTGGGATCAAACATCAAACAAGAAACACAAAGGTAAAGATATGAACTTTATACCTCCAATAAGTCAGAAATGTGAAGAAGATGTTGGTTTAAAGCTTGCTACTTGTTTCTTCGCACCAAGATGAACTTCTCTCATCTTTAAGTTTCACCAAAAGAACACCTTAACCTTAAGATCAAGTCACTAAGCTCATTTTCAAGGGAAGAGATGCTAGGTTTTCGAAATGTAACGCCCAGTTCCCGGTACGTATTTTAAATTTAAGTAATTACATGTTTTACACTAGGACTCAACAAGTTGAAGGCCCAACTCGTCTATTAGACTGGATTCTGGGCGTGGGTTTTAAGTAACCTACTCGAAGAGTTGGGAGCCTGACTCGATGAGTAGGACTGCCTGGATGAAGCCCTAATATTTGGGCTTTACACCCTATTTAAACGCCTAACTTGTCCCATTTCAGCCTCCATCGTCTCTCACAGTCCAGGAAAGCCCTAACTCGAATCCCTAAAGCATTTGGAGTGTCCTTGAGCCATTTTTGTGTGTTTTTAGTTGTTTAAAGCTTGAAGAAAAAAGTGGAAGCATGGAGGTTCCAGAAGAAGCAAGTAGATCCAGAGGTTTTGCTTCATTTCCAGCTCATTCAAAGTAAAAAGCTTCAACCTTGACCATTTATCTCTTAGATCTTTAGTTAGGGCACGTTCCTACCTTTTCTAAGCTTTAGTAGCGCCACTTTAGGGATTTTGTGGTTCTAAGGGGGTATGACTTTAGATCTGGAACCATTAAGGGTTCTCATGGCATAAAGTTGCCGACTTTATTGCTATAAGACTCCAATGCACCATATAACCTCTTTTTAGGACCATTTTAGCCAAATACCCAATGCATGAAAATCAAGTTTGAAACTTTACATGTAATATGGACCCTAGGAGGTCAGATCTATGTTTTGAATGCATTAAGCCAGATTGAAGTCGACTGAATAGTTTTAGACATAGAGGGGCTCGGCAAGTCACTCATATGACTCGGCGATTTGGGTTGTACTTTAACCAAACCTCTTCTAATAACAGGCAATGTGTTGAGCTAAAAGAACACTCAGCCCATTGGGTTCATTGTGGGCCTAAAGATCATGGAACTCAAAGAGTTCAAGAACAGAACTCGGTGAGTTCAAGACTAAGTCCCAGCTGCATGAAGATGAACTTGACGAGTTCATAAGGAACTCGGCGAGTCCAGGACTAGATGTGTCTTCTTGCATGAATAAGGACTCGATGAGTTCAAGGATGAACTCGACGAGTCAAAGGTAGAAAGTCCCAACCTTGGATAAAGGAGAACTCGGTGAGTTCTTGAAAGACTCGGCGAGTAGGGTCAAAGATTTTAGTGTTCTAAGGACTATGGAACTCGACGAGTTAGTGGGTTAACTCGGCGAGTTGAGTCAACCAGATGTTGACTTTGACCCAGAGTTGACTTTAACCAAGGTGTTGACCTTGAATTTGACTTTTACAAGAGTTGACCATGAAATGATAATTAAGGAAGATCGTTATGTGTAGGAATCGAGAGGAGTTGATCTCGGCAGCGAGGACAGTTCGGACACTTCACGACACTGAGGTGAGTTACCTTCCAGTAGAAGTGGGTCTAAGGCACCAAGGTCGGTCCACCAGTAAGTGATTAAAGTAGAGATGATTGTCTTTGTGATAATTATCTGATATGTTGCTATATGTTATGATTATGTTCTAGAATGCTAAATGTGTTAGTAGTAGAAGGGGCAGAACAACCCTCAGTTACCAGTTGAAAGATACCGAAGGGTTAGACAGCACCCATGTATGCCTAGATATATGTTCATGATATACTATTAAGTGGTAGTGGTAGGGGTGAAATAGTCCCTAGTTACTGGTTGAAAAATACCGAAGGGGAGGTTAGCTCATGGCTACCGTTTGAAACATACCGAAGGGGAGGTTAGCTCCTGGTTACTGGTTGTAAGATATCGAACGGAGGTTAGCTCTCGGCTACCAGTTGTAAGATACCAAAGAGGGGCCCAGCTCCTAGTCATGCCAGCAAGATACCGGTTGAAAGATACCTAGGGACAGACCTTTTTGATGAGTTTGAGCCATAAGAACATTCCTATGTGCACATGCAAACCCTAATGCTTGGATGTAGGTTTCTCTAATTGAACATGCAATGTATCCAACACTTTGATTGATAGATCTAATGAAAAACATTCAAATCATATATGAAAAACAGATCTAGAAGATTACCTTGAGTTGCTTGCTTGAATCTTCTTGTCCTTGGAGCTTAGAGTCACAATTGTCACTCCTCTAATGGCTTACAAACACCAACTAGCAAGAGGATGATAATAGAGAGAGAGAGAGGTGGAAGAGAAAATCGGCTCTAGGGTTTCTTGATTAGCAAGAGTGTCGATTTCCTCCCCCAAGGGGTCTATATATACTAATGGCTACTAAGGTTTACACCTTAAACCCTAATTGAATAACTTAGGCCCTAAGCAATCCAATAATCCTTATGGACTAAGCCTTGGACGATTTCTAGGCTCTTCCAAACCCTAAAATCGTCCACCCCTTATCCTTAAGGATTCATAACCTAAAACATAATTATCACACATTTGACAGTTTATGCCCCTTTATTCAATTAATCTCTTTAAGTCACCAAATTAATTCCTAATTAATTGATGACTTATATTAATCAAATAACAATATTATTATTCCTTATATTATTCTCATAATATATTAATAATATTTCTTCTCTCATTATAAATCATCCTATCAAGTTACTATGGTGAAGGCAACCCAAAATGACCATGCACAACCGGGTCAAATACTTGCCAAATATAGTTGCAGCCTTAGACACTATTCCAACACTTTTGTGGTATGTGGTATGATGGGGGAACTCACTAAGCTTTGCGCTTATAGTTTTCAGTTTTGTTTCTGGTACCTCTTTAGTGAAGGGGAAGGAGCCGATACGGTAGCAGCGTATCGTACACACATGATTTCCGCACTATGATGTTCTTGGAATTGTACTCTAACATTATTATTATTCCAAGACATTTTTTATGACATTTGATTTATGGGATTATGACACTATATGATATCGATGATGTTTTCAGTAAACAATTTTATAAGCTACTTAATTACAAAAGAATTTTTTTCTTGAAAATTTGGGATGTTACAAGTTGGTATCAGAGCCTTGGTTTGAGGGATTCGGACGCGCCTTCGGGGGTGTCTGGACTCAAATTGAGGGTTTCAAAGATTTTTTCAAGAAAATGAATTTTCTATAAACTTAAAATAAAAAGGTTTTGAGAAAGAATAGGATGTGTGACGTGTGCAGCCAGCCGAGCTCGACTATGTTTTCCCCAAGATACCCATACATGTTATGTTATGATGTGATATGACTATGAGAACAACATGCTAGATTAGAGCAACGGATCCAGTAAGGATGCCTTATATGCGTATTGTATGTGTATGAGAACTGCATGCTAGATTAGGGCTAAGGATCTAGGAAGATGCCTTACATGTCTACTATATGTGCTTATTGAATTTCATGCTAGAACTGATTACACAGTGATATGATGGCCTGAGTAGGATATGCTTAGTTTAGGTACTCAATGCCCAAATGCTGCTTGCTATGTGCTTTTTAGGAGTTCTGGTTATCTTTAATTAACTAGTAAACAAATACATTAAGTTACATATTATGAGGACTAATTAATTTCAGAAGGTTAGGTCTAGCCCTATTTCGTAGCTCTTGTCTTAGTCAAACCGTTATAGGGCAGGACCTCTCCTTCGAAGAATTATTTGGTCTTAGTATTATGTAATGGTATTTGTGAGCTAGTTAGGGAGAGATAACATGGACTTCTTATGCAGCTGATGGCGGAGAGTAGGTCGAATAGTTACCCTAGGGTAAGCCTAGGATGAGAATAATGCAGCGAGCAATGGTAGTAGGAGTGACTTGGTGAAGTCAAGGCAATCCTTGAGGAAAGTACGGATAGATGTGGAAGGTAGAATGGGCCCATACTACTGAAAGCAGAGGATCCGTACTCGAGTCAAGGAGGGCCAAGATAGAACCAGGGAACTTGTAGTATGTGAGACCTTCCGAGGTTATTTATGACCTAGAAGATTATGTGTTTTGTGTTAGAATGGTGATGATTACGCGACACAGAGGAGGAGGTTCAGGGTCAGGATCAGGTTTGGGATTAGGTGCCGAGCCAGTTGATGAGGGACTACGTGAGTTCATTGCTTCTAAGATCACTATAGGCATCTTTAAGTCGACTCCGATTAACGTTGTAGCAAACTTTTGCTATGTCTAATACCATTTAGACAATCTACACACCAATTCATGACAATCTTCATTCATACCGACTTCCAACATATGAACGATTGTGGACTGTTTGAATAATTCGATTATTTTTAATTAACTCAATTATTCTGGAAGTCAAAACATGCAAAGTGAAACAATAGTTAAACAACTAACATAAGACAGTAACTTTACTTATAAATAATACTCCTTTATTTAATCATCAAATATCAATTACATTTATCTATTACAAGTTTCTAAAACTATCTAATCTAATCTAATATCATCTCTCAGTCCAATACTCCTAGCATGCTGCAAATGCTTAACCCTACTCAGTCCCTTCGTAAGCAGATCTGCTGGGTTATCTTCTGATGATATCCTCCTAACCACGAGGTGTCCTTCTTCTCCTCGATGCCTAATAAAGTGATATTTTCTGTCGATATGACGAGATCTACCATGATCCCTCGGTTCCTTGGTCAAGGCAACCGCTCCTTCATTATCACAGAAAATTTCCATAGGCTCCTTTATGGAAGGCACAACTCCAAGATTACCAATGAAGTTCTTCAACCATATTGCCTCCTTCAACGCTTCGCTCGCTGCAATGTACTCTGATTCACACGTTGAATCGGCTACGGTTTCCTGCTTGGAACTTTTCCAAGTTACTGCTCCTCCATTAAGGGTAAAGACCCAGCCCGGCTACGAACGGTAGTTGTCCGTGTCGGTCTGGAAGCTGGCGTCACTATACCCTCGCACCTTCAAGTCATCACTCCATCCGAGGACTAAAAACTATTCCTTGGTCCTCCGAAGGTACTTACGGATATTCTTGACCGCAATCCAATGTGCTCTGCCAGGGTTCCCTTGATATCTACTGACCATGCTCAAAGCAAAGGCTACATCAGGGCGAGTACAAGTCATAGCATACATGATTGATCCAACTGCGGAAGCGTATGATACTCGACTCATTTCTGCTATTTCGGCTTCGGTACTCGGACTTTGAGTCTTACTCAACTTGGCATTACTTTGTATCGGTAATTCTCCCTTCTTTGAATTTTCCATACTAAAACGTTTTAGCACTTTATCTAAGTAAGTGTTCTGACTAAGTCCTATTAGTCTCTTACTTCGTTCTCTCACTATCCTTATACCCAAGATATAGGAAGCCTCTTCGAGGTCCTTCATAGCGAAGCACTTCCCGAGCCAGGACTTCACCTCCTGTAGTGTTGAGACGTCGTTTCCTATGAGTAGTATGTCATCGACATACAGAATGAGGAAGTTGACTATACTCCCACTAGCTTTGACATATACACATTATTCATCTTCGCTTCGTACAAATCCAAACTCTTTGACTTTCTCATCGAAGCAAAGATTCCATCTGCGAGACGCTTGCTTAAGCCCATAAATGGACTTCTCAAGCTTACACACTCTATTCGGATGCTTCGTATCAACAAAACCCTCTGGCTGAGCCATGTAAACATCCTCAGCCAACTTTCCATTAAGGAAAGCGGTCTTAACATCCATCTGCCATATCTCATAATCATGAAATGCAGCAATGGCTAGCATCACCCTAATAGACTTTATTTTCGCAACTGGTGAGAAGGTCTCATCATAGTCAACTCCGGGAGTTTGAGTAAAGCCCTTCGCAACCAATCGCGCCTTATATGTGTGTACATTTCCATCCACATCGGTCTTCTTCTTGAAGATCCATTTAAACCCAACGGTCTTACGTCCGGGCACATTATCAACCAAATTCCAAACTTGGTTATCATACATGGATTGAATCTCGATGTCCATCGCCTCTTTCCATTTCGCAGACTCCGGGCCTACCATGGCTTCCTTATAGCTATTAGGTTCATCTAGATTTATTAGTGTAACATCACTAATATACGTGTCCCCTTCGGTAGTAATATGAAAACCATATATCTGGGGTTGAACTCTAACTCTTTCGGAACGTCTTAGAGGTAAGGACTTGTCAATTGGTTCAACCAAAGTTTCCTCCTCGGGTTGAGTGCCAGCGGTAGAGGTTCCTTCACCAATCGACTCTTGAATCTCTTCAAGCTCGATCTGCCTCCCACTGTCTCCTTGGCTTATGAGTTCTCGCTCTCGGAAAACCCCTCTCCTCGCAACGAAGACAACATTGTCACTCGGTCTATAGAAGAGATATCCAAAGGATTTCTGCGGGTAGCCGATGAAAATACATCGCTCACTACAAGGTTACAGCTTGTCGTGAGTATCTCGTCTTACAAAAGCTTCGCAACCCCAAACCTTGATGTGTGCCAACGAGGGAGCTTTGACTGTCCACATCTCGTGAGGTGTTTTGGCAACCTTCTTTATAGGGACTAGGTTAAGGATATGGGCGGCAGTCTCTAAGGCATACCCCCATAATGAGATAGGTAGTGAAGCACGACTCATCATAGAACGAACCATGTGTAACAAGGTTCGATTAAGCCATTCTGCCACACCATTCAACTGCGGTGTCCTAGGTGGCGTCAATTGCGAAACGATTCCGCATTCTTTAAGATAGTCGTGGAATTCAAGACTTAGGTACTCTCCTCCTCGATCGGATCGAAGCATCTTGATTTTCCTGCCCAATTGATTCTCCACTTCATGTTTGAATTCTTTGAACTTTTCAAACGTTTCTGACTTGTGCTTGATTAAGTAAATATACCCATATCTACTATAATCATCGGTGAAAGTCACATAGGAGCGGTTTGCATCCTTTGTGGCGGATCTAAAGGGTCCACATACATCGGTATGTATGAGATCGAACAAACCCTCACCCCTTTCACATGTACCAATGAAGGGTGACTTGGTCATCCTTCCAAGCAAACAAGACACGCACGTGTCATCCAACACTCCATCCTTTTGGAGTTGGGCTATGCGCTTCTTGTTGACATGTCCAAGACGACAATGCCACAAACATGATTTATCCATACTATTGGAAGAATCCACGCATAAAACATCATTTCCTAGGTTATCTATAATCATAACAATTTTATAAATACCATTACATGGCATTGCTTCAAAATATAAGACACCATTTAGATAAGCATAAATTGAACCATTCTTATTATTAAAAGAAAATCTAAATCCTTGTCTAAACAAACCATGAAACGAAATGATGTTTCTTACCATATCTGGCGAGTAGCAACAATTATTCAAATCTAAATTTAATCCATTACTAAGCACTAGGGAATACACTCCAATCTTGGTCACATGTGACGATCTTCTGTTCCCCATGATTAGATTTATTCTTCCTCACTCCACATCCCTATTTCTTCTTAGTCCCTTCAATTCGGAGCAAATATGGTAACCACACCCGGTATCAAGAACCCAAGAAATAGCATGAGATGAATCGTTAGATTTAATTGTATAAATACCTGCGAAAGACGGCTTGATCTTTCCTTCCTTGATGGCTTGCAGATATTCTAGGCAGCTTCTCTTCCAATGCCCTATCTTGTGGCAATGGTGGCACTCTGCCTCCTTTGGGTTAAGATTGGGTTTAGCAGGATCAACCTTGGTCCCACTACAAGAGGAACCATCTCGGGACTTTCCCTTGCGGTAGCTCTTTGATGGAGCCTTCCTCTTCTTTCCCTTCCTTGCCCTATGGCCAAAACAGGAGCAGTGGGTGGATTGGGAGTTGGTGCAACAGACTTGTCCTTAAGGTTGCTCTCAACAACCCTTAGGAGACCTTGGAGTTTACTTAGGGTGACCTCCTCCTTGTTCTTGTGGTATGTCATCCTAAATTGGTTGTAACACGGAGGCAAGGAGTGAAGGACCATGTCGATATCCAAGTCTTCCCCAAAGTCGACATTCAACTTGCGAAGACGATCGACATACCTTTGCATCTTTTTCAAGTGTACGGTTAGAGAATCTCCATGTCCCATTTTAGCAGAGATCATGTTAGTGAAGATCTCGTAACGTTCCTGCCTCGCGTTCTGATGATATCTCTCCAACAAGTCTTGATGCATCTCGTACGGATACATGTCCTCATAGACTTTTGGAATTCGGCGTTCATTGTGGCTATCATGATGCAATGAACCTTCGTTGCATCACGTTCATGAGTCTCAAGAACAGTGATTTCAGCTGGAGTAGCGATTTCTGGATTGATCTTCTCGAGCTTTTCATCGAGGACATACTCATTGTCCTCGTAGCGAGCAATCATGCGAATGTATCTTATCCATTCGCTAAAGTTTGTTCCATCGAATGTCACTTTTTGGCAAAGGGTCATTAGCGTAAATGAGCTAGCAGCAGCGTTGTTCGCGTTTGACATCTACAAATAGAAATGACAAAGATTGATTAGAATTTGAATCCCTAATTATCACCCAATATGAAAAATTAGGGCTAGGATCCAACAACATTGTCTACATAATAGAAAAGGGATGCCGTAATCCAATATGCAAACAATTTGAAGGTAAGTGAATGACGATTCACTAATTCTCCATCTTGAAAAACATAACCTTAAGTTCTAAATTTATTGAGAATTCCTAGATTTCGATGAGATTCATTGAACTTTTCAATCGCATGTTTAAATCTCGATATGCCCCTCTCGTTTGTGACTGGGATGCCGAGGATCACAAAGTGGGTGTGAATAACCATGCAAATCTACACGGTGCCTTCATTGTTACAATCACCTATTCGATGTGCCGGTAAACCACACACGCTCCAGCGAACTATGACAAACAATGAATCACCCTTTGCAACCTTTTCTTAGAACTATTTAGTGTGTCGGTAAACCACACACGCTCCACTAACTTCTTAGCAAGGGTGCAACGTGCAATTTCATGGAATTGCATCAATTCACTTTTCCTAAAGTAACTAAGATTGGGAATTTTAGAAAATAGTTTAGTTACTTTATGTTTTCATTATACTTATTAATGAGGAGAGAGAGTTGCCCTATCCTACCCGTTCGGCTAACACCTCCACCGATCAAGCAAGCGGTGGGTGTGAGTGTACACCCATTAAGCGCCATTTTATAGGCCGCAACCTTATACCCACCTTATAGACCGGCTTCGTGAATGAGGCCTACTAACGGTAAGACTAGCATTTTAATTCTACACACACACACACACACACACACACACACATATATATATATATATATATATATATATATATATATATATATATATATATATTAGTCTTGTAATATCATATAAGTATAGGGTTGAATTTTAACCTTTTAAAATTCTAGGGTTTGAAATTTAAATTGTCTAAATTAAACTTTTAATCACAAAACATAAATTTCAAAACTTGAGGACAAGTTTTAAACTTTTCAAAACATAATGGATCAAATAACAAATAATTCAAATTAACCATTTAATCTCATAATTATCCATATTTGATTTATTTAAATGTTTCTTGCAAAACAATTTACCAATTCAATTAAAATAATAAATTAATATCATATATGGAAATTATTATTCAATTAATTGATAAATATCTTTTATTAGGTCAAGGATATACTCTAATATATGTTAAAATTGGATTTATATTGACCCATAAAGATAAAGGCAAGTTTCCAACAGATAAACAGCAAGAAAACCCGAAAATAGCTCCATCTGACGCTCGAACTCGCCGAGTACCACCATGGACTCGCCGAGTTGAGGCCTACTCGCCGAGTCCACTATGGTACTCGCCGAGTTCATCAGGCAGATGGACAAAAAACGAATTTTTCAATCAACAATCAAGCAACCAATGCATCCATTTAATAGAAACTAATCAAGGCTCTGATACCACTGATGGGTTTGAGCCATAAGAACATTCCTATGTGCACATGCAAACCCTAATGCTTGGATGTAGGTTTCTCTAATTGAACATGCAATGTATCCAACACTTTGATTGATAGATCTAATGAAAAACATTCAAATCATATATGAAAAACAGATCTAGAAGATTACCTTGAGTTGCTTGCTTGAATCTTCTTGTCCTTGGAGCTTAGAGTCACAATTGTCACTCCTCTAATGGCTTACAAACACCAACTAGCAAGAGGATGATAATAGAGAAAGAGAGAGGTGGAAGAGAAAATCGGCTCTAGGGTTTCTTGATTAGCAAGAGTGTCGATTTCCTCCCCCAAGGGGTCTATATATACTAATGGCTACTAAGGTTACACCTTAAACCCTAATTGAATAACTTAGGCCCTAAGCAATCCAATAATCCTTATGGACTAAGCCTTGGAAGATTTCTAGGCTCTTCCAAACCCTAAAATCGTCCACCCCTTATCCTTAAGGATTCATAACCTAAAACATAATTATCACACATTTGACAGTTTATGCCCCTTTATTCAATTAATCTCTTTAAGTAACTAAATTAATTCCTAATTAATTTATGACTTATATTAATCAAATAACAATATTATTATTCCTTATATTATTCTCATAATATATTAATAATATTTCTTCTCTCATTATAAATCATCCTATCAAGTTACTATGGTGAAGGCAACCCAAAATGACCATGCACAACCGGGTCAAATACTTGCCAAATATAGTTGCAGCCTTAGACACTATTCCAACACTTTTGTGGTATGTGGTATGATGGGGGAACTCACTAAGCTTTGCGCTTATAGTTTTCAGTTTTGTTTCTGGTACCTCTTTAGTGAAGGGGAAGGAGCCGATACGGTAGCAGCGTATCGTACACACATGATTTCCGCACTATGATGTTCTTGGAATTGTACTCTAACATTATTATTATTCCAAGACATTTTTTATGACATTTGATTTATGGGATTATGACACTATATGATATCGATGATGTTTTCAGTAAACAATTTTATAAGCTACTTAATTACAAAAGAATTTTTTTCTTGAAAATTTGGGATGTTACAAGTTGGTATCAGAGCCTTGGTTTGAGGGATTCGGACGCGCCTTCGGGGGTGTCTGGACTCAAATTGAGGGTTTCAAAGATTTTTTCAAGAAAATGAATTTTCTATAAACTTAAAATAAAAAGGTTTTGAGAAAGAATAGGATGTGTGACGTGTGCAGCCAGCCGAGCTCGACTATGTTTTCCCCAAGATACCCATACATGTTATGTTATGATGTGATATGACTATGAGAACAACATGCTAGATTAGAGCAACGGATCCAGTAAGGATGCCTTATATGCGTATTGTATGTGTATGAGAACTGCATGCTAGATTAGGGCTAAGGATCTAGGAAGATGCCTTACATGTCTACTATATGTGCTTATTGAATTTCATGCTAGAACTGATTACACAGTGATATGATGGCCTGAGTAGGATATGCTTAGTTTAGGTACTCAATGCCCAAATGCTGCTTGCTATGTGCTTTTTAGGAGTTCTGGTTATCTTTAATTAACTAGTAAACAAATACATTAAGTTACATATTATGAGGACTAATTAATTTCAGAAGGTTAGGTCTAGCCCTATTTCGTAGCTCTTGTCTTAGTCAAACCGTTATAGGGCAGGACCTCTCCTTCGAAGAATTATTTGGTCTTAGTATTATGTAATGGTATTTGTGAGCTAGTTAGGGAGAGATAACATGGACTTCTTATGCAGCTGATGGCGGAGAGTAGGTCGAATAGTTACCCTAGGGTAAGCCTAGGATGAGAATAATGCAGCGAGCAATGGTAGTAGGAGTGACTTGGTGAAGTCAAGGCAATCCTTGAGGAAAGTACGGATAGATGTGGAAGGTAGAATGGGCCCATACTACTGAAAGCAGAGGATCCGTACTCGAGTCAAGGAGGGCCAAGATAGAACCAGGGAACTTGTAGTATGTGAGACCTTCCGAGGTTATTTATGACCTAGAAGATTATGTGTTTTGTGTTAGAATGGTGATGATTACGCGACATGGAGGAGGAGGTTCAGGGTCAGGATCAGGTTTGGGATTAGGTGTCGAGCCAGTTGATGTGGGACTACGTGAGTTCATTACTTCTAAGATCACTATAAGCATCTTTGAGTCAACCCCGATGATTTTCGGGTCGATCACGGAAGGGATTATTGAGCTGATGGAGGATCGCCTCAGTGCGTTTAGGAGTGATTGGGCGTCTAGCTAGTCAGGGTTGCGCATACTGTCCTTTAAGGACTTCATGGGATGTGGTGCGCCAGATTTCCACGGGGTGAAGGACCCCATTGTTGTCAGGAGATGGATTGCATACATGGAGTCTGCTCAGTTGACTAGCTTCTTCCATGAGGGGTTGAAGGTCTGGTATGCTACGGGATGTTTGAGAGACAGAGCTAGATATTGGTGGGAGTCAGTTGGTGACTCTCTGGGAGCCTCAGCCATTGAGGCTGTGACATGGTTAGACTTTGTGGCCCGATTTAGGGCAGAGTTCGCGGCGCCTATGAAGATCCAGAAACTGGCCAGGGAGTTCCTCGACATGAGGCTGACGATAGAGATAGGGGCGGAGATTACCGCCAAGTTCTGGGAGAGGGCCTATTTGGTGCCTCGGTATCCAGGAGATGAGGAGATGCAGAAGACCCAATATCATGACATGTTGAGAGTTGATATTCGGGAGCATGTCAGCTACTCGGCATGCCCGTCCCTAGATTCTATGATTGCCAGGGTAAGGGAGATGGAGATTGACTTGGAACACATCAAGAATATGAAGGCAGAAGAGGGGCATGTGACAGGGGTTTTAGGAAAGAAAACGAAGGGATTCGACTCGAGGTCGAAGGGCCAGCAGGGTCGGAGCCGCTGTAGGAAATGCGGCAGGTCACATGAGGGAATTTGTCGCACTGTCACGGGATTAGGCTGCTACAAGTGCAGCAAGATTGGGCACTTGGGCAGGGATTGTACTGCCCCTACCCCCACCATTAAGACATCAGACCTGATTTGCTTTAATTGCAATCAGAAGGGCCATAAAAAGGCCAATTGTCCTAGATTGACAGTGGCAGCAGCGCCAGTTGCGGCGCCAGCTGCAGGCATTCTATGGATTACTGATGGTCAGCAGGGTAAGACAGAGGCTCCAATGGTAAGGAGTCGATCCTTCTTGCTGACTACTGAGAAGGCACACGCCGCACCCGATGTGGTAACGGGTATGCTTTCTTCTCCCTAGTTCTTCTTATATCTTGCTTATGATATTTATCTGCCATGTGATATGTTTTGTTTAGGATCGTTCCATATGAACGATATTTCGGGTCAGGTGTTATTCGATTCGGGGGCTACCCGATCATTTTTCTCACTTGCCCTTAGCAAGAGGTTCCCTGAGTCTTCGTGCACGTTCGATTTCCCGCTAGAGGTCAAGATTGCTTATTACCGGTCAGTACAAGCAGCAGAGGTTTTCAGGGATTGTGGTTAGAGACTGTATGAGGAGTGCTACCTAGTAGACCTAGTTCCCATCCCGTTGCGTGAGAACAAGGTTATTATGGGCATGGATTGGTTAAGCACCAATGGGGCAGTGATTGACTGCGCGTAACAGTTAGTATGGGTCAGGAACTCAAGTGGGGGAGAGCTGGTGATTCAGGGCGAGAGGCCACAAGTTGACTAGCTTTATGTTCAAAAGCGAGAGCTAGGCGCTACCTCTAGCAGGGTTGCGCAGGGTATGTTGCCTATGTTATGGATACCCAAGAGGCGGGCATGGCAACCGTGAGTGACGTGCCAGTAGTGCGAGAGTACCCGGACGTATTACTAGAGGAGTTTCCTGGAATATCTCTGGAGAGACAGGTAGAGTTCAGGATCGACCCGGTCCCTGGTGTGGCCCCAATAGCCAAGGCACCATATCGGTAGGCTCCTCCCGAGATGCAGGAGTTGTCTATACAGCTGCAGGAGCTGTTAGACAAGGGATTCATTAGACCGAGCAGTTCACCCAGGGGAGACCCGATCCTGTTTGTGAAGAAGAAGGACAGGTCGTATCGGATGTGTATAGATTACCTGGAGCTAAATAAGGTAACTGTGAAGAACCGTTACCCACTCCCGAGGATTGATGATCTCTTCGACCATCTATAGGGGACATCTTGGTTTTCCAAGATTGATTTGCGGTCAGATTACCATCAGATGAGAATAAGGGATGAGGACGTGCAGAAGACTACTTTCCAGACTCGCTATGGCCACTACGAGTTCGTGGTGATGCCCTTCGGGCTCACAAATGCTCTTGCCACGTTCATGGACTTAATGAACCGTGTATGCAGACTGATGTTGGATCGGTATGAGATAGTTTTTATTGATTATATCTTGGTTTACTCCAAGACACGGGAGCAGCATGAGGAGCACTTACGAGAGGTTGTAGATACCCTAAGGAGGGAGAGCTTGTAGGCCAAGTTCTCCAAGTGTGAGTACTGGTTGCACGAGGTGCAGTTTCTTGGGCACCTTGTCAACCAGAACGGTATTCTGGTCAACCACGCCAAAGTAGAGGTCGTGACGAGTTGGGAGGTTTTGAAGTCTACATCTGAGATTCAAAGTTTCCTAGGATTGCTAGGCTATTACCAGAGATTCTTTCAGGACTCCTCCAAAATAGTCGTACCCTTGACCCGATTGATGAAGAAAGCCATGGTCTTTCACTGGGGGCCTGAGTAGTAGGCACCGTTCGAGACATTGAGGCATAGGCTATGCGAGGCGCCGATCCTCGCCCTGCTAGAGGGCGTAGAGGATTTTGTGGTATACTATGATGTGTCCATCTCTGGGTTGGGCGCGATATTGATGCAGAGAGGGCATGTTATCGCATACGCCTCGAGGCAACTGAAGCATCATGAGGTGAACTACCTTATACACGATTTGGAGTTGGGGGCGGTTGTCTTCACCCTTAGGATTTGGCAACACTAACTCTATGGGGTTCGATGTAACATTTACACGGACCATAAGAGTTTAAGGTACCACATGGATCAGTCGAATATGAACATGAAGCAGAATCAGTGGCTAGATGTGGTGAAGCATTACGATTGTGAAATCCTCTACCACCTGAGGAAGGCCAACGTTGTGGCCGATGCACTTAGTCGCAAGACAGCACTGATCAGAGACATTTTCTTGAGGATGACAGCAGTGACTTCATTGTTGAAGCAGATCCGAGAGGCGTAGGTCGAGGGTTTGAAGGAGGAGCACCAGAAGTGCGAGCGGATCATAGGCCAAGTGGCCTCGTTTGACTATGCCAGCTGTGGGCTACTGACCATGCATGGGAGGGTCTGGGTAGCATACTGGGACGGAGTACGGTAGATTTTGATGGATGAAGCCCACAAATTCAAGTTTTATATCCATCCTGTGGCGACGAAGATGTATAGAGATCTTCGTCCTGACTATTGGTGGCCCTGCATGAAGCGGGATGTAGCCTGGTACGTCGAGAGATACCAGACCTGCAGGAAGGTCAAGGCAGAGCACCAGCATCCTCACGACAAGACGCAACCATTGGATATCCCTATGTGGAAATGGGAAGATATTACTATGGACTTCATTTCAAAGCTTCCCAGGACCGCACGGGGAGTGGATTCCATATGGGTTATCGTGGATCAGTTCACCAAGAGTGCCCATTTCAAACCGATACAGGAGATCATCACGACCAAAAAGCTGGCCGACATATACATTCGCGAAGTAGTAGCCCGACACGGAGTTCCAGTCTCCATGATTTCTGACAGAAAAGTGCGGTTCACTTCCAGATTCTGAAAGAAGTTTCATGATGATTTAGGTACTCGTCTACACTTCATCACCGCTTTTCACCCACAGACGGATGGTCAGAACGAATGGACGATCCAGACATTGGAGGATTTGTTGCGGGCATGCGTGCTAGACTTCGGTGGTAGCTGGGATACCTACCTTCCCTTGTCAGAATTTTCCTATAATAATAGCTACCACACGAATATTGAACGTCCTCCCTTCGAGATGCTATACCGGAGGAAGTGCATGACCCCGATATGCTGGGGTGAGGTTGGACAGAGGGTCATGGGGAGTACCGAAGTGGTACTCAAGACAACGAAGAGGATCCACTAGGTTCGGAGCAGGCCTCAGATTGCTCAGAGTCGAAAGAAAAGTTATGCCGATAAGCGACATTCGAACCTGGAATTCTAGGTCGGGGATATGGTCCTTCTGAAGGTGTCACCTTGGAAAGGTGTCATCCGGTTCGTGAAATGGGGCAAGCTGGGCCCCAAGTATATCGGTTTTTTTATGGTTTTAGCCAGCGTGGGTCGAGTTGCTTACCAGTTGGACCTCCCAGCAGAGCTCAGCCAGATCCATAACACTTTCCATGTTTCTCAGTTGCGAAAGTGCTTAGTGGACGATTCAATAGTGGTGCCTTTAGAGGACATTCAGGTGGATGACAGCTTGGACAACATTGAGCAACCATTAGCTATCCTCGACAGGAAGTAGAAGGGCATGAGAAACAAGAGGGTGGAGCTGGTGAAGGTGCAATGGCAGCACTACAAGGGCTCGAATTGGACTTGGGAGCCAGAGGACGGGATGAGAGAGCACTACCCTGAGCTTTTTCTAGATGTAGCAGCGGACTTTGGGGACAATGTCTAAAATAAGTGGGGGAGAGTTGTAACACCCGATTCCCGGTATGTATTTTAAATTAAATTAATTGCATGTTTTACACTAGGACTCGACGATTTGGAGGCCCAACTCGTCGAGTAGACAGGATTCGGGACGCGGGTTGTAAGTAACCTACTCGACGAGTTGGGAGCTCGACTCGACGAGTAGTACTGCCTGGATGAAACCCTAATATTTGGGGTTTACACCCTATTTAAACGCCTTAACTTGTCCCATTTCATCCTCCATCATCTCTCACAGTCCAGGAAAGCCCTAACTCAAAACCCTAAAGCATTTGCAGTGTCCTTGAGCCATTTTTGTGTGTTTTTAGTTGTTTAAAGCTTGAAGAAAAAAGTGGAAGCATGGAGGTTCCAGAAGAAGCAATTAGATCCAAAGGTTTTGCTTCATTTCCAGCTCATTCAAGGTAAACAGCTTCAACCTTGACCATTTATCTCTTAGATCTCTAGTTAGGGCACATTCCTACCTTTTCTAAGCTTTAGTAGGGCCACTTTATGGATTTTGTGGTTCTAAGGGGGTATGACTTCAGATCTGGAACCATTAAGAGTTCTCATGGCATAAAGTTGCCAACTTTATTGCTATAAGACTCCAATGCACCATATAACCTCTTTTGAGGACCATTTGAGCCAAATACCCAATTCATGAACATCAAGTTTGAAACTTTACATGTAATATTGACCCTAGGAGGTCAGATCTATGTTTTGAATGCATTAAGCCAGAATGAAGTCGACTGAATAATTTTGGACATAGAGGGACTCAACGAGTCACTCATGTGACTCAGCGAGTCGGGTTTCAGCTTTCCCCAAACCTCTTCTGATAACAGGCAATGTATTAAGCTGGAAGAACACTCAGCCCGTTGGGTTCATTGTTGGCCTGAAGATCATGGAACTCGGAGAGTTCAAGAATAGAACTCGGCGAGTTCAAGACTAAGTCCCAACTGCATAAAGAAGAACTCGACAAGTTAATAAGGAACTCAACGAGTCCAGAACTAGATGCGCCTTCTTGCATGAAGAAGGACTTGACGAGTTCAAGGATAAACTCGGTGAGTCAGTGGTAGAAATTCTCGACCTTGTATGAAGGAGAACTTGGCGAGTTCTTGAAAGAATCGGCGAATAAGGTCGAAGCTTTTAGTGTTCTAAGGACTATGGAACTCGGCGAGTTGGTGGGTCAATTCGGCAAGTTGAGTCAACTAGATGTTGACTTTGACCCATAGTTGACTTTGACCAAGGTGTTGACCTTAACTTTGACTTTTACATGAGTTGACCATGAAATGATAATTAAGGAAGATCGTTATGTGTAGGAATCGAGAGGAGTTGATCTCGGCAGCGAGGACAGTTCGGACACTTCACAACACTGAGGTGAGTTACCTTCCCGTAGAAGTGGGTCTAAGGCACTAAGGTCGGTCCACCAGTAAGTGATTATAGTATAGATGATTTTCTTTGTGATAATTATCTGGTATGTTGATATATGTTATGATTATGTTCTAGAATGCTAAATGTGTTAGTAGTAGCAGGGGCAGAACATCCCCTAATTACCGGTTTAAAGATACCGAAGGGGTAGACAGCACCCATGTATGCCTAGATATATGTTCATGATATGCTATTTTGTGGTAGTGGTAGGGCTGAAGTAGTCCCCGGTTACCGGTTGAGAGATACCGAAGGGTTGGTTATCTCCTGGCTACCGGTTGAAAGATACCAAATGGGAGGTTAGGTCCTAGTTACCGGTTGTAAGATATCAAAGGGGAGGTTAGCTCCCGGCTACCGGTTGTAAGATACCGAAGGGGGGCCCAGCTCCCAGTCATGCCAGCTAGATACCAGTTGAACGATACCACAGGACATGCCTTATATGGTATGTGGTATGATGGGGTAACTCACTAAGCTTTGTGTTTAAAGTTTTCAGTTTTGTTTCAGGTACCTCTTTAGCGAAGGGGAAGGAGTCTGCATGGTAGCAACGTATTGCACACACATGATTTCCGGACTATGATGTTCTAGAGATTGTACTCTGACATTATTATTATTCCACGACATGTTTTATGATATTTGATTTATGGGATTATCGGATAATATGATATCGATGATGTTTTTCAGTAGACAAGATTATAAGCTACTTAATTAAAAAAGAAATTTTTTTCTTGAAAATTTGGGATGTTACATGATATGAAGGGATGGAGGCGGAAGATGATGACCTATAATGGGGGTTAATATGCTTAAATATGGGAAAACCCTAAAGATACATCAGCTTGCGCCTGAATAGTTTCCACACCATGGTGGATCCATAAAACACGCGTTCCTTTCCAATATGGCCACGTCATGGCACAGAGTTTTTCTTCAAAACTCCATCTTTAGTATTTGACACCAAAAGGCTTAACCAATTTGGAACATAGGTGTTACATTTTTTATTAAATATATTTTTAGTTATATTACAATAAATAAATTAAGAATAAATAAACAAGGGTAAAATAGTCTTTTCACATGTTCTAGGGACGAAAAATGCAACATAATGGTACTACAAGGATAATCCGAATGCAAAAAAAAAAAAAAAGAAAAAAAAAAAAAGAAAACGTAAGGGATAAAAGATGCAATTTTAGCAAACCACTTGGACGATTTCAGTAATTTGTTTTAGAAATAATCATTTTTGGCGTTCAATTTACCTATTATAACGCTTACATCTTATTTTACCAAGGATGAGGCTTTAATAGACAAATATCAATGTTGAAGTTAGAACATTCGTAGTTACCCGTTATGTTGATGTCAGACAGTTGTAGGCTATAAATAAATACATTGAAATTGATCTTTTTTAGTCTTCGTTTTTCTTGAGGGAGGAAGGAGACGGGGGATTCTGACATTTTTCCGTAAATTTTTTATTCTTCAAATGTTTTATATATCAATGATCAGTTGTCAAAATTATGGCTCGTGTAAGGATCACTTGGGCAAATACATTTTTCCATAAAGGTAATTTATTCATAAACCACATTAAAAAGATTTTTTTATTTTTTTGTGCATATTTAATAAGTCAAAATTTAAGACATTGGACATGAATGTATTTTAGTCCTTTACATACCTAATATATAAAATTCGATGAAGGAGGTAAGGAGCAAACCGTAAAAAAGTCAATAGGAGTAATATGATCATTATTGTTATAACATTTAGAAGGTATTGTTACAAAGATGCAAGTTAGTTAGACGCATATCGTTTTGGTCAAATATCAACATGGTTCTAACGGACGTTAGAACACCTCTCGTGTTGGGTGGCATTTAATAAAAATCGTCATTGTCACACCTCCAAACCAAAACGGCAGAAACGTTCGAGGGTGGAGAACGTCATGTATAGTATCACAACAATTGGATCATAGTAATCAAAGTAAACACAACCATTACATTGAATATATGTAAAGTATTTACATATGTTTGATACATAATTTGTATATAGCAAAAGTATAACAAAAGTATAAAAGACGTGACTCTATATGCTCTGTCTTCTGAAATGTTTGCGGGTGTACCTGTCTACTGGTTGCCTGAGAATACAAGCAATTTTGAAAGAGTTGATGCATTTAAGCTGGTGAGTTCATAAAAATGTTTTTGTAACGAAAACCTGTCTTTGAATTTGTGAAAATGTTTGTATGTTTTCTCAAGAAAATCCAATATTTTCTTTAGTAGTGTAAAGTACTCTTAAACCCTCAGACCTGAAATGTATGTTCGTTACTCTATCATGTAGTAGTAGTATATGAAATTATTAGTTTGTATGCCTAGTTACCACCATCTATATTGTATTGTATTTTTTGTATGAAAACTCTTGTATGAAAACCCTAGCTAGCACCAGTATATATTGTATATTATGTATGAAAAACCCTGGCTAACACCAGTATGTATAGTATGTTCTGTATGAAAACCCTTTGTGTCACCAGTATGTTGAGTAGTTTTATTACATAAAATAAAACCATGAGTTGAAATCCCTGGAATCCTCCAGTTGTAGTGTATGATAGTTCTATCAATTAAAATAAAACTATTTGAATAATGAAATCCCGTAAGCAAATGCTTAGTTTTTAATGTTGTGAGTTTGGTATAACCATGCTTGATATGACCTAGTGACCTCTACGACGTTCTTCAGGCGTCGGATGTTATGACATTTGTCACCCTAAGCATGCCTGCCTAACTGTAGCTAGCAGTTCATGTGTGGGATTGTCAGTCCCGAATAAATATGTTCACAAATCTCACCCTCTCCCTTTAGGAGACTCTAGTTATACTGTAGTAAGATTTAGTTTCATACCCCCGAAGGGTACAATTGAAGTAGTGTCTCACAACTCAGTATTAACTAGTTTACGTGTAGTGTAGTGTTCTTTTGTACTTGAAACTATATGTATGTCTTATAGAGAGTAAAAAAATTATACTTAAATAATTATTTAGTATTGTACTCTTCTATTCGATAAATAGTATTATATACCATAAACTATATCCACCATAGTCTATATGTTTGTTATGATGTAAGGCTCTTGAATTTATAAACTGTGTACTGCATCCCAAACTATACCTATTATAGCTTGCATGTATGTTATGTATTTGATTCACGTATAGTACTGAAAACTTTGCAAATATGATTGTATGTTGAAAACTTCCCTTATGCTTGGCATGTTAAAAAAGGGATGAAATACCTATATATTTTATAAAATGTAGTGATCTATTGGTTGTATCAATTGCATAAGTTCTAATTCTGTTGAAATCCTTTATATAATAACACAAAATTTCCATGTGTTTTGTGTGTATTCCGCCGCTAAAAACTTTAAAATTAGTAAAAGTGTAGGGTTATGAACTCACAGTTGATTATGTGCACGTGCTCGATAGCAAAACCAGAAAGATCACCCTCAAGTTGGAGAACGTGTCATTAACGGTATCCTAATGATAATTAAACACATAATTGTATTTTAATTAGCAAAACCATTAATTATAGTGTTAGAAAACACTTTTTTATGGGTTAGGAATGTTACCAAGACTTTTTTGAAGTGGGAAAAGAAGGTTTTCAGCCAAGGTTCACAGTGCAAGGCTGTTTGCGGTTGGGATCTCGGATTTGCGGCCGTGAACTGTTTGCGGCTGTGAACGGGTTTGTAGCCGTGAACTGTTTGCGGCTGTGAACGATTTGCAGCCCTAGAAGATATGAAGGTTGTTCTTGGTGTTCTTGGTGAAACGCTTGAAGATTTGAAGGTTTGATCTTGATGATATGAATGTTCTTGGGAGGTTCTTGGGAGCAATTTGAGAGAGTTTTCGGGTGAAAAGTTGAAAATTGAGGAATCTCTCTAGGATACACCTTTATACCGGTCGGTTTTGCGGTCAGAATTGGATTCTCAGAAGTAGACAGGTTTGCGGCCCAAGAGTTTACTGCCTAAGGGTTTACGGCCCAAGGGTTTACGATCGTAAATGCCTGGCTGAATGAATTTTGCTGATTTTTCGAGGGAAAACTTGATTGTTCAAGCGATCTTCGTTCTGATACTTATATAGATTTTATTTATATAATTTCATTGATTTTTCAACCTTTATGAACTTAACGGAATACGCGAAAGTTGGAAATTTACTTAACAGAAATTTGACTTTTGTTGAGTAAAAAGATTCAGGTTGTAACATCATCCCCCAGTTAGAGGGAATTTCGTCCCGAAATTCTACTTATAGAATACAATCATGTACTAGGGAAAGAGATGTGGATACGTCTGTTGCATCTGGTCTTCTCGCTCCCATGTGAATTCAGGTCCCCACTTAGCATTCCAGGAAACCTTCACTATCGGTATGCAAATTTGTTTTGTTCGTTTGACTTCCCTATCCATGATTTTAATTGGTTCTTCCATGAAGTTAAGGTTCTCGTTGATCTCGATTTCATCGAGTGGGATCTTAAGGGTTTCTTTGAACAAACACTTTTTAAGATTTGACGCGTGGAAGACATGATGAATGTTGCTAAGCTATTGGGGTAATTGAAGTTTGTAAGCTACAGGACCGATCCTTGCAAGGATCTCGAATGATCTAATGTATCTTGGGTTTAGCTTTCCATGCTTTTCAAAGCGTATCATGCCCCTCTAGAGTGAGACCTTCAACATAACACGGTCACCAACCTGGAATTCCAAGGGTTTTCATCCTTTGTCGGTGTAGCTCTTTTGCCTATCCCTCGAGGCTTTTAGTCATTCTCGGATTTTCACAATCTTTTTGGTGGTTTCTCGAATGATTTATGGTCCAGTGAGAGTGCTATCAGGGAATTGACCTCTAGCTAGTTGTGTGTCACCCACCTCAGCCCAGCACAGAGCGGATCTGCACTTACGGCCATAGAGGGCTTCGAATGGAGCAGCCTTAATACTAGTGTGATAGTTGTTGTAGGAAAACTCGACCAAGGGAAAATGGGTGTCCCACGAATTTCCAAAGTTGATAAGCTCTAAGCATGTCTTCTAGTGTTTGGATGGTTCTCTCACTCTGCCCGTCGGTCTGTGGATGGTAAGTTGTGCTCATATCCAGCGTAGTTCCAAGAGCCTTCTGCAGACCCTACCAAAATCTCGAGGTGAATCTGCTATCCCGATCAGAGATATTGGATACGGGCACACCGTGCAGGCGTACTATCTCTTGGATGTAGGTTCGGGTCAGTCTCTCCATCTTGAATGTTTCTTTGATTGGCAGGAAGTGGGCGGACTTGGTCATTCTTTCGACGATTACCCAAATAGTGTCATGGCAACTCGGGGTTTTAGGCAATTTGGTGATGAAGTCCATTGTAATTCTTTCCCACTTCCACTTAGGTATTTCTGGCTATTGAAGTAAACCTAAGGGCTTTTGATATTCCACCTTCACCTTGGCACAAGTTAGGCACATGCCCACAAAGGCAACAAATTCTTCTTTCATGCTTGGCCACCAATAGAGCTTTTTGAGATCCAGATACATCTTATTTGAACCTGGGTGAATGGAGTATCGAGTTCTATGAGCTTCGTTCATGACAATCTCTCTTTAACCACCGAACTTTGGGGTCCAGATTCGGTTCATGAAGTAGTAAACTTTGTCTCCCTTGATCTCTAAGTATTTCTCCATTCCCCTCAAGGCTTCATCCGTCATGTTCTCTGGTTTCAAGGCTTCCAGTTGAGCCTCTCTGATTTAGGCAGACAGATGGGAATGGATTGTCATTGTTAGTGCCTTCACTCTACGACCAGCGTACTCCTTCCGGCTGAGGGCATCCGCTACCACATTGGCCTTGTCGGGATGATAGCGTATTTCACACTCATAATCATTGAGTAGCTCTACCCATTGTCATTGCCTCATGTTAAGCTCCCTTTGATCAAAAATATGTTTGAGGCTTTTGTGGTCGGTGAAGATAGTGCACTTGGTTCCGTAGAGGTAATACCTCCAAATCTTTAATGCGAAGACCATTGCTCCCAACTCCAGATCATGAGTTGTATAATTGACTTCGTGTGCCTTCAGCTGTCTTGAGGCATAAGCGATAACTTTTCCTCGTTGCATGAGCACACAACCCAACCCTTGATTGGATGCATCGCAGTAGACAATGGGTCTTGCGTCCCTTCTAGAAGGGACGAGATAGGAGCGCTGCATAGGGTCTGCTTCAATGTTTGGAATGCAGTATCTTGCTTCTCTCCCCAACTAAAGGTTACACCTTTCTGAGTCAGGGCGTAAGAGGCGTAGCAATCCTGGAGAAGTTTTGGATGAACCTACAATATAGGCAACAAGACCCAAGAATTCATGGATTTCTATGGGCGTCTTCGGTGCTGACCAATTCTTGATTGCCTTAATTTTGGAAAGGTCCACATGTATTCCTTTTTTTCTAACCACGTGACCAAGGAAGGTTACCTTTCTGATCCAAAATACGCACTTTGAGATTTTTGCATATAGTTTCTCCACTCTTAAAGTTCCTAACACTTTCCTCAAGTGCTATATATGATCTTCCTCGCTCCACGAATAGACAAGTATATCCTCAATGAATACTATCACGAACTTGTCTAGGAAGGGGCGGGATACCCAGTTCATCAGATCCATGAATACCACAGGTGCGTTGATTAGACCAAAGGGCGTCACTAAAAACTCGTAGTGACCATATCGAGTCCTAAATGTTGTCTTAGGAACATCACCCTCATGGACTCGTAATTGATGGTACCCTCATCTTAGGTCTATCTTTGAGAAGTAGGTGGCTCCTTGGAGTTGATCGAAGAGGTCATCGATTCGGGGTAGAGGATAGTGATTTTTAATGGTGAGTTTGTTTAGTTCTTGATAATCTATGCACATCCGGAAGGACCCATCCTTCTTTTTCACAAATAAGATCGGGGCTCCCCAAGGTGAGAAGCTTCGTCTGATGAATCCCTTGTTGAGCAGCTCATTCAGCTGGCTGGATAACTCTTGCATTTCTGTCAGTGCTAAACGGTAAGGGGATTTGGCTACGGGATAGCTTTGTAGATTAAGTCGATTCAGAACTTGACTTGTCGTTTGGGAGGAACTTGATGAGTTTTGAGGACTACATCAATCCTATGGTATACATGCAAAACCTAAAGCTTTTGGATCTAGTTTGTCTAATGAACATGCAATAAACATCCAAAGCTTATAAACCCTAGATCTAGCATACATATTTTGAAATTATCATATAAGATCATATCTAGATGATTACCTTTACAAGAATGGCTTGAATCTTCTTGTCTTGGAGCTTAGAGTCACAAACGTCACTCCTCTAATGGCTTACAAACACCACAAGCAAGAGAATGACTTATGAGAGGGAGGAGGAGCACCAAAAACGACTAATATCCCTTATGGATTACTTCCACACGTTTTTGGGGCCTTAGGGGTTCTTTATATAGTGAGGCTATTAGGGTTTTAAACTAGGAAACCCTAATCTGACTGCTTAGGGTCTAAGCAGCCCATGGACTCCCTCCATAGAAGCCTTGGACAAATTCTAATGCGTTTCCCCATAGATTTAGTCCACTCCAACTTCTATGGAGTCCATTAGCCCAACATTCAACTATCGCACAATTGACATCTCTAGTCCCCTTTATTTTAGTAATGTCTTTTAGCCACAAAATTAATTCTTGACTAATATTAATTAAACAATATGATTTCTCATTTAATATATTATTCATATAATATATTAATAAATCATAATAACCTCTCTCTCTTTCTCTATAAATCATCCAATCAAGTTGCTTTGGTGAAGGCAACCCAAAAGGAGCATGCACAATTGAGTCAAGTACATACCAAATATAGTTACGGGCTTAGACACTAATCCAACAGTCTCCCACTTGGATAAGTCTAGTAACTATAATGCAAGTACAATCTGATTAGCAATCGTAGCTCTTGAAGACGCTGTCGAACTCTGATCTTATCAACAACCTGTCCTTTAGATAAGGGATCATATATTCCTCCATTCCAGATATCGTATGAACTGAGGCATGGATTTTAATCATACTCTCTGGTCATGTGTTGTTTCCCGATTTCTGATTTTTGACGACTGACAACAGACTACAATTAAACACATCAACTCGGTCCCAGCTTGGCCAAGCGCTTAGGGTGTCATCACTAAATCATCGAGGGGCCCACAAATATCGCTTTTATCCTACTTTGGGTAAAAATGAATGGATAAACTATGACTCAATGCTCGGTTGTACCTACTCATCAAAACACACACAACAATATGTTTTATAACACCAAGTTACTGGTGTGTTTACGTATTATCAATGTGCAACCAACTTGCAGAATACAACTCACACATCTCGATTTCAAGAATATAAGATATTATCGTCCCACTAATCACACGTGATAAAATCCATGAATTGATTCAAGTGAGTGTGGGTTTAATCTAATAATATAATCTTGTAGGAGCACTCATGAACCTTGCAGCAAACTTTTTCTATGCCTAAAATACTTTAGATAATCTACAGTCAGGTTCATGACAGCTTCTTTCATACCTACTTCCAAAGTATAATCGACTATGGATGGTTTGAATAATATTATTATTCCGGAAGTCAAAACATACAAAGTGAAACACAAGAATAATACTAATCCCATATGGCCCCAAACTTTTGAGTATAAATAAGACACATTTACTTAATCACCATATTGATTACTCATTATTCATTGTTTCGGGTAATCAACTTATTACTTGAATTATAACAACAGTTGTCCCATCCTCCAAGCATGCACACTCTGTTTACCTGTGGTCCATACTTTGTGAAAGAGATCAATTGAAAATATTTCCAATGATGCTCATTTCACAATCCCTAATCCTTATCGTTAGTGTAAGAACACAAAATTCTTTCCACTACTAGAATATGTTAGATTCTAACATTTTATGCAATGATTCTTTTGTAATCTTATTGCACAAAAGTCACCAAGACTTTGCCAACGAAATTACAAAGTGTTCTATTGGGGATTATTACAAGTCAATTACATAGATACCAAGTCTCACATTCAAAGTACATTCCTTTAAACATCCTTCTTGCATACAAGTTTCTAATATAGCATAGATTCTTGATATCCAACTCCCAATATGGAAACATTTTCATATTTTCCATATGACAACTCATTATTCATAGAATCATATCTAATCATAATAATGTCATTATGGTCCATTCATTACTATACTTCCAACTGGTTAGCGAGCCTTAGATTATCCTTGATAGTTGTTTAATTATTTTAGTCAAATCCAGTTCTAGTCCTTTTTCCCTCTTGATGCCCTATGCATTTGGAAAAATTTTAGAACAATCAAATATCACAGCATATGCAATCGAACCTATACCCGTAGCGTGTGGGACACGATTCATAATAAAAAAACGTGATACTTTACTAGTTTCTGTTAATAATATTGCCACATATAGGATTCCCATATGTTGAATCTTTTCAACATAACATCCATATATGTCCTTTTGTAACGCCCCGTTTATTTAAATAAATTAGTAAATATGAGTCCCGGACTAATTTGTGAAGGATTTTAGAAGTCGGGGGTTAAAAGAGTAAGTTCGAGATTAAATTGAAAAGATTTGAAGACTGAAGGGTTTATTGGTAATGCAGGGATCTATTATGAAAGAAATTTATGGGATTAGGGCTTAAATGTAAGTTTTGGATTTAGTTTGTAAAGATTTCGGAAGGCAGGGTTAAAAGTGTAAATTATGAACTTATTTTGAAAGAAAAGAAGGAAGGAGGGACCAGGATTGTAATTATGGGAGCAAAATCGAAAATAATTCTAAGGGGAGGGAATGTTTATGTCGTTATGGCATGACGTTTTGTAGCCGGGTATATAACCTTAGCATCGTCAGTTATCAAACCCTAAACCTAAGGGAACCTCCAGCCGCCACTTACACTCTTTCCCCTTCAACCGTTACCTCCTAGCCTCGCCAGAAATCGATGAACGCCGCAGCCATCCTTCTAGCACCGCCACCCTTGTTACTCCTATCACAGCCACCGCCTACCCTCCTCTTCACCATTGAGCTATCGTCAGACGCCATGAGTGGACCGCCATGCGTAGAGCGCCACCACCACCGGACTCCCTCTCATTCTCCTACCTGTTGAATCCCCGAGCGACTGCCGACGTCGATCCGTTGTTGCTCCAGTTGCAGACGAGGATGCAAGCAGCCGTCTTCTCTCTATCGTGCCGCTGCTGCTATCATCGAGGGTTATGTTACCGTCGCTGCTTCGTTGTTAGTGTTTTCCGTCAAGGACTGCTCCACCTGCCACCTTAGAAGCTCTCACATCGCTGATATCGGTCTAGAGCGACGTTGCTACCGTTCGATGAGCACCACCGGTTGGGTGATTGTCATCGGATCTCGATAGTGGTGTGTGTTCGCTATCTTGCTACTGCCATGACCTTCTACCGCTGTAGCATCGCCGATGACACCACTGCCGCCTTTCGTGGCCGCCAACCACTATGGAAGATGGCTATGTGCATGTTTTACTATGTGTAGGTGTGTGTGGTTGTATTTCCGTTAGCAGCAGGTGTGTTTGGGTGTTTTGTTTAGTAGGAGTTCACGGAAAAGCCACTGCCATCACAGTGAGGTGGTAGCTGCCGCCTTGTACCGCCGCCGGCCACCACTAGGGGTGGTTGTGTGTATGTGTGTTAGTTAGTTAGTGTGTGTTTATCCTTGACTAAAACATTGTAATTGTAATTTCCAAAGGATTAATGAAAAGAGACTCAAACCACCACCGTAAGGTGGTGGCCGCCGCCGTGAGCCGCCATTGACCACCACTACCCGAGGTGGTAGTGGATGGTGCCCCGCTAGAAAACCCTAATGGGCTTAGATATTGGTTTTGGGCCTATTGGGCCATGTTTGGGTGGAAAACTCTAATTATGAGTTTTGGGCCTTAGACTTATTGGGCCCACTTGTGGGCCATTGGGATTGGATTGTGAATTAAGCCCAAACTATTCCATGCCATTTTTCTAGTAGAGTAAAGGAATTAATGGACTAATTGAGAAAATCCTAGTATTTGAGAAGTTATCAGAACACACACGAGACTTATTTAATAAGTGAAATATTAAATAACAATCATTGGTAGAAATTAATCTAAGCAATAATGGACTTAATGGATTAAGTCCTTAATGGATTAAGTCCTTAATGGATTAAGTCCTTAATGGATTTAGTCCTTAATGGATTAAGTCCTTAGTGAGTTAAGCCCTTAATGGGTTAAGTGAGAAACACCTAACCCTAATTATCATTTTATGTGAAACCCTAATTTCACTTGGGTATATTATTGGGCCATAGCTTGGGCCTAGTTGGTTGTATGGTATTGGGCCCTTAGAATGAGACATGTTGGACCAGACTGAGCAATTGGGCCTTAGGGGAAGTCCATGTAGAGGTTTGGGCCCAATTTGGAAAATTGGGCCATATGTTGGGCTTTAAGCCATAGTTGGACTTTTGGGCCTTTTGGATTGGGCCTTAGGCTTGAATAAGCCAAGCCAGGGGTAATGTAGTAATTATCCAAGTATGTACTTATAGTTATGTGTTAGAACCCAATTATTAATTGGGTGTTATTTTGGTGTTGACAGTTCGGGAATCTGTCGTCCAGCAGTTAGAGGTTGAGTCTGTGGGACTTCAGCAGTGTGGCATTTTGTCTACGGGACTTCAGCAGTGTGAGGTGAGTTTCCTTCCAGTAGTAACGGGTCTACGGCCACAATGCCGGCCCGTTTAGTTAGCAGTAGTTCCGGACTTCAGTCTGATGCAGTAGTTCAGTATGCTTGGTGTCTTTGTGATACAGACATGGTATGAGTTATGTGTCCCGGACTATAGTCTGATGCAGTATGCAGTATATGTGTTCATGTTATATGCTATGATTATGTTATGCTATGTTCAGTTAGTTCCGGACCTCGGTCCGTGTGACAACCCGAAATTTCCATTCTGTACAAACCATTTGAAGCCAATAGAAGTAGAACAATTACAGTGAAAATTCAAACTTCGGGTAAAAGTTTGGCAGTTTTTCAGGATTTACACTTAAGGAGATATCAGGAGAATGGATGCACTAGGGTTTTGTGCAACACTGTTATTCCAATACTCTAGGATATTAAAGTTCATTCTGAAAATAAAAATATTTTCTTCCAAAAATCTCAGGACTATATATAGAAATCTGAACCAAAATAGTTCATTAGTTACATTTCCAATTAGAGAAAAGCCAAATTCTCTCTCACGGATCTTCGGGGTTTTATCCCAAATTATGAGTACTTCGATCTAGTTATATTATATAGCTTAGATTGTGTTTAGAAACATCAAAATCGGACCAAAACCCAAGATTTGGGAGTTTACCGCCCAAGAACACTTGGGGAGTAAACTCCATTTTAAGGGCCAAAAGTGTCCCAATGCCCCTCAAAGCCTTGGAACTCAAACTAGAAGCCTCCATTACATGTTTAGGACACCAAAATCAATTAGAAACAAGGATGAAAGTGAGTTCACGGCCAAGGAGGTTCTTGGGCCGTGAACTCCATGTTTAAGTGCCAAAATGCCCTAAATGCCTTCATTTAACCAAGAGACTAGCATAGCACATTACCTTGATGTGTCTAAGACCCAAAACAATCAAAATACCAACACCTAGGGGTGTTCACGGCCGCAAACACATGACCAAATGGTTCATGGGCCAAAAACTCTAGTTAGGGGTGTTTTGATGTCACAAACACTTCCTACGGCTTAGGCTTGAATTTAGACAAGTACCCTAGTGTGTTTGGGGCTAGAAAACACCATTAAAACACCAAGAAATGGGTGTTCACAGACCAAAATGTTCCAGGGCCGTGAACTCCAATATATGGTGCCAAATGGTGCCATAAATCCTCCTAAAGCCTTTGACAATTGCCTTAATGCATTCCTTGATAATATAGGGACTTGAAAGCACCATAAACCTTCCCCCAAAGGAGGTTACGGCCGTAATCTCCATGGGATATGGTCCCAGGGCCGTAAACCCCTATAAAGGGGGCAAATGTCACCCAAACACTTGATTAAGCCTTGAAACAATTCAGCAAACTAGTTGTATAAATGATAGGCTTCATTTAGAGACCTTGTTGAGAGTTTACGGCCAGGAGTTTACTCCCCTGGGCTGTAAACTCCAAAGCATATGGTCATTTGACCATAAACTCCCATAAGAGGCTTTGCACTCCTTTGTTGCAACCCATTTGCCTCCTAGCACTTGACCAAAAGTGTTTTCCTCGCATTAAAATGCTTATACTTGTATAATTAGTGTTTTAATCACTAATTATTTATATACATATGTCTTCATATGTAATTAGGATCATTGTGTGTGTCTAAAGTCTTCACTTGACACCAAGCACTTGTCCGATCCTTCCTTACGATAACAGTCCATTCAATTCCAATCACTTACTGCAGGTGAGTTCATACCCCTTAATTAATGTTTTAAACTGCTTTTAAATGTTTTATGGGGGGGATACAAGTAGAATCATGCTAGTTATTATGTCAATCACATGTGATTAATAAGTAGAATTATGCTAGTTATTATATCAATCACATGTGATTAATATGCAGCATTCAAATGATTTACTACACATTAACCGTTTTACCAAACAGGTTCTTCAAATGATTTTCTTAAATGTTTATATGTTTAAAAATCTTTATTAAACTGTTCATTACACACTGTATGATCCTTTTCAAACCATTTTACTCCGATCCGTTTTACTCCAAGCTATTACCAAATCGTTTTACTTCAAACTGTTTTCACTTCAAACTGTTTTATCGATTGACATCAAGTCGATCTTTTCTTAGATAATAATTATGTTCTAAGATTTTACAAAACTTATTTTATGCTTTTAATATTATAAATTGCATGCCTCTATATGTATAGTTATATAAGAAATGTTTAAAAGACTTAGGAAGGCTATCCACCCTATTTCCTTTTCGCGCTTGAGATGTGGTCTGGTGGGATATCGGGTACTCGTCCGAAGGTCGTTTAAATATTAGTTATATAACATATGTACATATATAGTCATAAAGGCCCTTCCAGTTCATCCCATGCCCTTGTGTAGCAAGGGTATACATCCATGTCCATACGTACCAGTTAGATTACTAGTAAACTACCATATGGGTAGTTTAGGAAGATACTAGAACTATTACTAGAATGCGATATCATACAATGAGTCAGTTCATTCATGAGTCAATACTTGCTAGATAGAGAGAACATACATTACTATGAGAACATATACATTACATTACTATGAGTACATATACAACTATACTAGGAGAAGAACATATACAAATATACTAGAGGAAGAACATATACAACTATACTAGAAAGAGAACATATACAACTATACTAGAAGGAGAACATATACAACTATACTAGGAAGAGAGCATATACAACGATACTAGAACAAGTAACATTACATTACATATACATGAATACGTTAACAATTGTGATCCACTGTATCGGAGCATGCCTTAAATGTCATGGCCCGAGTTGCAGCCAGAATTCTCTTGGAGGGAGAGCATGAGTTTGCGTATAGATCTATACTGGATTGACTATCCTACACCTTGCTGCTAGCTACAGCCGGACCTGCAGGTCTGCGGGTGCCAAACATCATTCCGTTTTACGACCATTCGTATGTCGTTGTTACCAGTCGATAGTATGGTGCAATTAATCACATAATACCTTAATATAAATCCGGTTTAAGGTAGTTAGTAAAGCAGTAGTTCCTATAATACAACACTACAGTACTACATTAATTTCCCCTTTTCATATATTTAGTGATCATTTCACATAAACATTTAATGTAAAAACTATATTTTGATAATGATAGTTACACTTGGGAAAATTACACACTTTTACAAGAAACGAACATTTAGAACAGTTAAGTCTTGGTAGAAGACACCTTTATATAAAGTAGGAATCATAGGGATTTCTAGGGTTTTTAAACGTTTACAGTTGTTTTACAAACATTTTTATACTTACAGTTCATCTACATTTTTCCATACTTACAGTTCATTTACAAACAATTTCTTACATACAAATTAAGACACTAAAATACTTATGATCTCACCAGCTTCAAAGCTGATACTCGCTTTCAAAATTACTTGTATCCTCAGGTCATCTATAGACAGGTACCGATGCAAGTTTTAGAGAAGATGGAGCTCGTTCAAGACCCATCTCTCATTTTGATTTATGCTTTAGTATTTATCAAAATTTGACAGAACACACTTGTATAATAATTATATTATTAATGCAATGGATGATGTTGTTGTTTGTTTACTACTTTACATTGTTGTGATATTGTACATGACGTCCTCCGCCCCAGAACGTTTCCGCCGTTCTTGGTTTTGGGGTGTGACAGATTGGTATCAGAGCATTGTTTATAGTGAATTAAGTATATCAACCCATAAAAAATATACTAACTATAAATACATAAGGGATTAAAAATACTCTGACCAAGAGTTTATACTTTAAATAATAAAATATTTAATAAAGTATACGTTCCTGCATTCATACTAAAATCAGTGTCACTAGGACAGTACAAAAGAATTACAATTGTTGGGCAACACAAGTGGGCTTAGAGACAAACGGTCAAAACTGGGAAGATATAGCCTGATCACCTATATTATCCGAGGGTTGACTAGCATCTGCCTAAGTGTAGTTGTGTGGTTGCAACAAATCTAAAATCTTACCAACCCTACCACAATGAGAACAGTAGAACATAACATTAAACTTAAAATACTATAGGAGTATTTGGTGTTACTATAAGTACGTTATACTTGAGAACTAAAATGGGATCTTCATTACTGAGTTGATAGTTGCTAAGTGGATACACTAAGGCTATATGTAATTAGGATGTTATAGACTTAGAATCTGTGAAAATTTTACTTCACCCCTATTATGTGTGAATATGGAGTTAAGGTCACTTATTCGAAGGCCTATCCTGTTTCGATTACATATAACTGGTATGCACTTCACAAATAGCGATGTAACTGATGAAGATTTTCTAAATAATTATCTAGATAGTAAGTCTAATAATTATTTTCTTACCCCAATTCTCGCATAGATAACATGGCTGGACTCCATCCCCACGGCAACCAGTACCTTCCGAATGAGGTCATAGCTGGTTGGTTTGGAGAAGAACTAGAGAATGATCATCCTATCCCTTTGAATGAAAACCATGATGAAAACCTTTCGGACGATGCTAATTCCGAACCAGAGGTTGAGAACCTACCCCAGGCAGCTCCCGTTCCAATTCCTAACCCTCGTCCAACTTTTCATGGCCCGACGCCTGAGTGGGTGGAATGCTTGGAAACATGGAGCCAAGGACAAGATCAGCCCATACCATTTAATGGTGACCGGAGCTTTTACGACCTGAGCAATGGGGGCTCAGCAGACAGGATCTTGCCAATTTTGGTCCGCAGAGTGGCCCGAAATGAGATTCAAGGCAAGACAGCCCTACATCAGATTACCGAAGTTGTCGCCTATGCTAGAATGCATACCCTCCGCACCATTCGTCTAGAAGATGCTCGCGAGAGATCAGAGAGAAACCATGAAACCCTGCTGCAAGCACTGGCTAAATCACAAGCCGAAGTCATAGAGCTCCGAGTATGCCAGAGGGTGTACGAAAGACACCTACTTGATATGGAACGTCAACTGGCTGAATTGAGAGTTCACCAGAGGGATGACCGTCGCCAGTAGTAGACGCTTTACTTTATTTTCCTTATTAAAAGGAATCGTTTTTCTGTCTATGCCCGATGTGGCATTTTCTATGAAATTATCTTGTACTATAAGTACTTTTGGTTAGGTCTTTATGTTGTCAAGAACTATCTTCTCTGGATATGATGTAAGACCTTTACAAGGTCATTTTCCCGAATCTTTACGCCATTAATATCAAAGATATTGACAGCCGGCTAACTTCTGTGCCATTCTTTATTCAAGTACTCTTATCATACTCTCATTGGAGTCTATTTGAAACCTGCTTTAGTAAAGTCATTGGACTATAACAAGTTAGATCCGGAGACATTTCCATGTCTCTTTCAGTGGTTGGATCTTGTTATTCACCAACCCACGATACCTCGGCTTGAACGACAAACGTTTTGAGACCATTCTACGAACTTACTTTTACTCATTACTAGGACTACATCGTAGGGATGTAAGGTCAAACCTTCGCGATCATACTTCCATTTCCGTGCTAGGACTGCATCATAGGGATGTAGGTCAAACTTTCGAGAACATACTCTTACTCTTTGATTGAACAATCGTCGTACATCTAGGGTCAACCAGAATCGCTCACAAATTTATTTTCTCTCCGTGAAACAGAATCATGTCGTCATCTAGAAACGATCAGCCGAGTACCGAAACCCCTATCCTCCATGTCGACGTCGCTACATTACAAGCTGCAGTAGCAGCTGCTGTGACAAATTTCCTTACACACATCAACTCAGGCAACACAAAAAAGACTGAAAAAGGAGTCGAGAGTTCCGATGGTAGTACCAAACCAGGAAACCAACAAATGGCAACAGTCATGGACTTGCGAAGCCTAAAGACCGAAAGGAAGAGACGATATCGTAAAGCCCTAAAGGAGCGCAAGAAAGCCCAAAGACTTGCCATGCCACAGCCACCAGTGGCAACTCCGGCAGAATGCTTTAGGAAGAAATTTTCAAAGTGGAGTAATGAGGAAGGCACTCGTGTCCACATAACACTGGCTAAGCACCGCACTCCCGCCACCAAAGCTAGTACTAGCCAGTCATGCCACCAATGTAGTGAGATAGGGCACTTCAAGAGGAATTTCCCTATAGCAAAGAACTCTGGCGTAGATGGGAGGATTCTCATAATCACAGCTACAGGAGAGCCCACTCCGGAACCCTCGTTAATGTAACTTAGGCGTGTTGTTGTAACAGACTTATAAACTATCCAGAACTAGTGCAACTAGGGTCTTACCTTTTGAGAGATCCTGTCTGTATAGGGATGCTCGTGCTGCGTATACTTGTGTTTTGTAGTATACCTTATTCGCAGCAATGGTCTTGTCGTAAGTCTAAAGTACTGTAACTCTGTTCATGGTTGCATGGTTGTGTTTTGTCTGTAAACGTCTTATTTTCAAATCTAATGTCTTTAAGTTTCAGTATGATTTCGACATTATCATACGACTCGATTCAATTTGATCCACACAAAAACAGCTTCGTACGTACGTCTTCTTATTAGGAAACGTCTTTTTAGCGAAACCGTCATATCAGAAGACCGAAGTACTCATGCCAGGAGTACCTCTTAGTTATTTTCTTTCCAAAGAAATCCCCGAAGTACCACTCGTGCAGTACGTCAAGTTTAATCCAAGGATTCATGCGATTGATCTATCACTGAGGAATGTATACATAAGAGTGATATATAATCAAGGTCCTACTGGTTAAGAATTGATGATTCCACTTTAACTTCTTTTTCCCCGATGGGATGTGAGCTTAAAGAAGAATCAGTTATTCGACTACCTTTTCAATCTTAATTATATACGACTCGTATACACGAGATTGTGATTGTGAAAACATGTATGAATTCTAATATGAACTTCAGGACGGAGAACTGCCTAAGCCTACGAGTAATCGCATCGTCATGTGAACAAACATAGAACCCAGTACGAGTCTTGTAAACAGATCGCCCTATAGTCTAAACAACTACGGAGATACCAGAATAGTACAGACAACTTAACGAACTGCGCAGAAATAGAATTAGAAGACTAGACTTCTCACCCTGGAGAACCCCGGTCATATTCTTCCAGAGATCGACGGATCGCATCGTATGTACCTCGGCTATCGAGTACTCCGTCAAGATGTTTCATTAGAAATCGTTATCTCTGCCTCGCATAGATGAAATGGTTGAGCAAACGCAAGGAAAGAATTACTTTCAGAAATGGATCTGAGATCCAAATATCACCAGTTCGAGTGTTAGGGAAGGATGTCCGGAAGACTATCTTCCGAACTCGATGCGGACACTTCGAGTCCGTAGTGATACCCTTCGGATAGGACCAATACGCCCATAGCTTTCATGAGCTAAACGAGTAGGGTACTTCTTTCTTACTTGGATCAAATCGTCATTTCTCCATGTAATGACTTACTTATCTACCCTCTTAGTAAGAAGAAACCCATGGAAACATTCCCTTCAGAGGAACTTTTTGCGAAGTTCTCTAGGCACGAGTGTTGAAATTGTAGAGTCAAATTCCTATGGCACACTGTTAGTGATGTGGGAAATTTTGAGTACTCTTACAATTTGTCAAAACCGTTGACAATTTGTCGACACCGGAGACACCGACAGAAATTCGCCAAATTCTAGGTCTTACCAACCTACTGTCATAGTTCATCCAGAACTCCTCGTAAATTACAGAAACCCTTTCGACCTTGACCCAGCAAGGGCCCTTGACTGGGAAGTTAAACAAGAAAAGGAAACCTTGGAGATTCAAAGTGAGAGACCAAATTCTTTAGGAAGTCTCACTCGGGAACGGCTTAATACGCTTCGTAAAGCGTGGAAAGCTAAATCCAAGATAGACAGGACCTTCGAGATTCTTACCAGAATCAGTCCTGTATCTCGCAAACTAGACCTACTCCGTGAACTCAGTAGCGTACATTCTACTCTTCGCGTCTCGATCGTGAAACCATACCTTTCCGTTAGGACTCTTGTAAGTCCACTCGTCGAGATCCTCGCCTTCGTATTAGAACCATAGTGACCCTCGACCGAGAGGTCAAGCGGACAAAGCAACATCGTCGCCAGTTAGTGAAGGTTCGTTGGATTGCCAACCGACAAAACCGATTTCACTTAGGTGCGCTAGAACCAATTGATTAGGACGTTTCCTCCTCGCGACTCGATCATTCTTACCTACTTCCTTGCCTAAATTCTAATTTCGGGACAAAATTCCCTTTAACAGGGGGATGATGTGACAACCCGAAATTTCCATTCTGTACAAACCATTTGAAGCCAATAGAAGTAGAACAGTTACAGTGAAAATTCAGACTTCGGGTATAAGTTTGGCAGTTTTTCAGGATTTACACTTAAGGAGATATCAGGAGAATGGATGCACTAGGGTTTTGTGCAACACCGTTATTCCAACACTCTAGGATATTAAAGTTCATTCCGAGAATAAAAATATTTTCTGCCAAAAATCTCAGGACTATATATAGAAATTTGAACCAAAATTAGCCGACGGAGTCTACACGAAAGTTGTAGAGTATGTTCCCACCTTTGCGTGGATATAAAGAACGTTGAAAACGGAGCTCGTACGCGAAAGTTACAAATTTTCAAAGTTGAGTATGCAAATTGCGAAATCTGATGCGAGATGGATGACCTAGCCTCATTGCGAAATCTGAAAACGGAGCTCGTACGCGAAAGTTACAAATTTTCAAAGTTGAGTATGCAAATTGCGAAATCTGATGCGACATGGATGACGTAGCCTCATTGCAGCCGTCCATCGCCGATCACAGAACGCCTTTCGGATCACGCCACGTCGCTTCGCTTCGCCTTACGCCCCGCGTTAGAGTTCGGTACGCCCAGCGTACCCTCGGTCCTTATCCTCTTCTGAAGTGCGAGACAGCTGGATGCAGCTGGACCCTATCCGAAGTTACGCCCCCCATAGCCAAGGATTACGCCCAGCGTAGTCCGAGGTCTCGCAGGGTATAAAAAGAGGGCGAGGGTTCTGCATTTTTCACACCTTTCTTCACTCTCTCTCTCTCTCTCTAACTTCTTTCTCTCTCTAAGTGTCCTAAACACTCCTAAACCCTAGGGAACCTCCCTAGCACTCGAAGGAAGCCCCGAGGCTCCCGAAGTCCCAAGAAAAAGGGTCTTTCGGTTTCGAAACGCTGCTCCAAATAAAGTTCCGGTTTTTGATAAAATTCGCTGTAAGTGAGCTACACTTACGCAATTTTTAATATAGCTTCCAAATAATTATAGTAATGTTATTAGGTCCTTAAGATAATTATTTGGGCTATTATTATGAGTTATATAGAGTGTTATTTAACGCTTATATAATAATAATAATAATAATATTCAAACGATTAATTTGTCGCGGTTATCGTCAGACTAAACCCTAGTGGCGTTGAAACTAGGTTTTATCGAAGGAAATTGTTTTAAGAGTATCGAAGCGTTGTCCGAGTGCTGAGTCACCACCTTTCAAGTGAGTGCATGGTCCCCTTCAACTTACACATAGATATGAAGTATTTACTACGTGCTATGTGTGCATATTGTCTGTTTACTTGCTGTCTATGCTCGGTGAAAGATTTTATACATGTTTTAAATGATTTAAACTAGATATGTATTTTATATCTACGAAAATGTTGGGGTAAAACATGGGTAGATATAATAGATGAAATATGAGTTGGACGATGAGTTGAGAGGTGATATAGACCATGAGGTATGGGTGAGAGGTGTACGATGTGAGAAGCCTTTTTCCCAAACGATGTCCCCGTCATTCAGCAGAGTATGGATGACAACCACAGACTATTCTAGACAGTCCAGTGGAACACTAGCAGGCTCGCAACCTATAGGTGTTGTGAACGATGTGTTCACCCGGTGTACTCTAAACCTTGGTGACCATGCAGACTTGGTGTCTAAACCTTGGTGATCATGCAGACTTGATGCCTAAACCCTGGCGACTATGCAGACTTAGTGCCTAAACCCTGGCGACTATGCAGACTTAGTGCCCGTTGTGTAAACCATGGCAACGATGGACTTCGTGTCAATTCCTTTGGATGATCCTTAGGAACGAATGAACGAGGAATAAGCTGATTCTTAGGGTAGATCCTTAAGAATAGAGAATATAATGGAGATGGGCAATCGGGTTTAATTGCTTGATTGTCTAAACATAATAATTATATTATTGTGGGTTGAAAATCCTGTGTACTCACCAGGTTTCCCAACCTGACCCACTCAGTTTATTTATATCACAGGTGTTGATATGAAGTCACATTACACTGAGAGATTTAAAGAGATGTAGATCACTAGTGTGAATAAATGTAAGTTCTGTTTATGCTTATGTTTATGTATTAACGATGACATCCCAAATGTTTTAAAATGAATAAAATACGTTTCTTCGAAAATGTTTTAATAACGTATTTATCATGTTTTTATGGGAACAAATTCCGCAACATTTTTATTAAAAGAAGTACTCTGATTTTTATAAAGCATAAACAAAATCGGTCTTTTCTGGCCGTGAAAGTGGGGATGTCACAGTTGGTATCAGAGCATTAGTTTAAGCGAACTAGGAATATGGATTTATTTCTAGACTTAAAGTTAGAATGCTAAGTGATGATTGTGAGGAGTGTGTCAAATAGATTTAGGTAATACATCTGAATAGACACAAGCACTAGCTTATTTTAGGAATGATGCCTAAATCGCTTTTATGTGCTAAATGATTTGTTATGCTATACTTTGATCGGATCTATGGTCTGTTGCCGACCGGATCTGGAAACCTTATGTGTTTAGGATTCTAAACATACAAATACGATATTAGAACTTGCATGTAAACGTTTCGGAGTGATAAGGATGATTTAAACGTCAATCCTAAGTAAAGGTCTAGATTCACCTTATTCATTGTATAGATCAAGATGGCAAGAACCCGTACCGGAAACGTGAATGCAAATGGGAACCGAAACCAACCCCCAGTGATTAAGCAAATACCGGTTATGGTAGCCGCTGCTGAGCCAATATCGATGGCCGGCGTGTAAGCGATGATCCAGGCGATTTTGGATCGTCAAATGGAGGAAACCAGACATTTGCTCCAGCAAAATCGAGAGGAAGTGACCATACAGATTGAACAGCCCGAGTTGAATGAAGGGCAGACTGAGGAGGGAAACTACAGTGGGACTGTTGGTCAAGCCAACCCACCGATAGTTAGGGAAGACCACCAGGATGGAGGAAATGATGGACGTGGATGCAAATACAAGGATTTCATGGCGTCCAAACCACCGAGTCTATCTAGAAGCCCGATGTCGGTGGAAGTCATGAACTGGATCTCTGAGATGGAGACGATGTTTGAGAGTTGCGAGTGTAGCAATAGGAAGAAGACCGCTCTCGCGATTCCTTTGTTGAAATCTAGAGTACTAAGCTGGTGGAAGCTTCTAGCGGATTCGATGCCCAAAGGAGAAGCGAGCAAGATGTCATGGGAGGATTTTCTGGTGCAGTTAAAAATGCAGTACTGCTCTGAGCAGGATCTTCTGGAAATCAACAACGAGTTTCAGAATCTAAAGAATGGAAAGATGAGTGTCATCGAGTATGCTGCAAGTTTTACGGAGAAAATGAAGCTTGTTCCTTATCTAGTTCCAACTGAGCTCTCCAAGGTCAACAAATTTGCCCTTGGATTACCAGCAGACTTCGGTCCAATGGTCAAGCAAACTACCACTCTGAAAGCCGCCATCTGGGCTGCTAAGAATGTGGATACCTAGATACGAGAGAAGGGTCTGGAGAGAGCTGAAGTTGGTGAGAAAAGGAAGCATGAGGGATCTTCAAAATCCAACAAGGCAAAGAAATTCTCAAAGACTGAATAAGGAGGAGGAGGTGAAACCAAGTGGTGCGAGAAGTGTAAAAAGAAGCACTTCAGGAAATGTAGCGAGGAGGTGACTTGCTACAAATATGGAAAGACAGGGCATTATGCCAGCAAGTGTCCGTCCAACAAGAAGGTGTGTTATGGATGTAACAAAGAAGGGCATATTTCTAGGGACTGCCCGGGGAAAAATAAAGCAGCAAGACCAGAAACGCCACCGAGGCCAAGGGCATTCCACATGATCCTCGACGAAGCGGAAAACCATGCGAGGAATCAAGGATGAGGACTTCATATCCGAAGATCAAGTTATGCAGTAGCCATAGTATCGTATGATGTAGCCTATTAAAGGCATAGTCTAGGGTGAACTTGAACACCTATGTAATCATTTCAAGAAATAATAAAGCCTTCGTTTTGTTATCTGATGTGTTAAACTGTTATGTGATTTTCTTGTATGGTGACTTGGAAAACTGCGAGACAATACTTGGGACGAGTATGAGTAGGTGTGAAAGGTACTAGATACATATACTACCGGAAGCACAAGACTCACGCTTGGATCAGGGAAAGTCACAAGGTTACCAAGAAGCTAGTAAATGATTTCGTTTTATTCAAGCATGCCGTTACCATCGTTTCGGTAATGACTAAGAGGATGATTGTTATTCCGACCCTAGTGGTCATATCGAATTGAGTCCGACAACGATAAGTATGTTACGTGGTTCGGAGAACCAAGTTTGATGTAGCGTCCGACTTAAACCGAACGAATGAAATCAAACGATCAATAGAAGTATCGAGCTCGTTGTTAAAAGAAGTTGGTAGCTAGAAATGCTACATGTTAAAATGTGATTATATCACATTAGACCATGAAGGAAGGCATATTCCATTCCGGAACTTGACTCTAAGAGACCTGAGTCTAAGAGATAGACTTGAAGGAATATAGAAGTTATAATTATTACCTAGGATGAAGAGATGACGTATGGAGTCATCATGTGAGCCCTATTTTGTTGATGATTCCGGGACGTAATCATCCTAAGGGGGAGATAATTGTAACGCCCGTAGATCCGGGCTAGTCAATTTAGAGGCAATAGGGGTCGAAAATGACTTTTCGACAAAAGATCATTTAGAATAAATAATTTGAACCAAGTTGTATTATATGTCACAAGGTTTCCATACATATAAAGAACGTCGAAATCCGAGTTATAACGCAGAAGTTATGACCCGTCGAAGTTTCGCGACGGAACCGGCACGGCACCGGGAAGCGTAAATAGTGAAATTTACGATAGAGTGAGTTTTAGCCTTAGCAATATAAACGAAGATCGTAGAGTATGTTAAACTAATAACATCGATAAAAAGAGCGCCCAAATCTGACTTCGTATGAAGAAGTTATTAGTTTTTGAAGTTTCGGATTAGCGGTGTACAGCCCGAAATTCAAATATTAGATCGAGTGGTTTTTAGCCAACACGACCTAAACGAGAATCGAAGATCTCGATAAGAGTAGTGTAACGAGAAAAAGATGGGCGAAAATGGACGTTGGATGAAGAAGTTATGAGGATCTAACGGGCCAATCCTGTCCCGGCATGTTAATAATATAAAATTTAAAATCGAGTCAAAATTAGCTGACGAAGTCTAAATGAAAGTTGTAGACTATGTTCCCACCTTCGCGTGGATATAAAGAACGTCAAAAACGGAGATCGTACGCGAAAGTTACAAATTTTCAAAGTTGAGTATGCAAATTGCAAAATCTGATGCGAGATGGATGACGTGGCCTCATTGCAGCCTTCCATCGCCTATCACAGAGCGCCCTTCGGATCACGCTATGTTGCCTCGCTTCGCCTTACGCCTCGCTTTGGAGTTTGGTACGCCCAGCGTACCCTCAGTCCTTATCCTCTTCCGAAGTGCGAGACAGCTGGATGCAGCTGGACCCTATCTGAAGTTATGCCCCGCGTAGCCAAGGATTACGCCCAGCGTAGTCCGAGGCCTCACAGGGTATAAAAAGGGAGCGAGGGTTCCGCATTTTTCACACCTTTCTTCACTCTCTCTCTAACTTCTTTCTCTCTCTAAGTGTCCTAAACACTCCTAAACCCTATGGAACCTCCCTAGCACCTGAAGGAAGCCCCGAGGATCCCGGAGTCCCGAGAAAAAGGGTCTTTCGGTTTCGAAACGTTGCTCCAAATAAAGTTCCGATTTTTGATAAAATTCGTTGTAAGTGAGCTACGCTTACGCAATTTTTAATATAGCTTCCAAATAATTATAGTAATGTTATTAGGTCCTTAAGATAATTATTTGGGCTATTATTATGAGTTATATAGAGTGTTATTTAACGCTTATATAATAATAATAATAATAATATTCAAACGATTAATTTGTCGCGGTTATCGTCAGACTAAACCCTAGTGGCGTTGAAACTAGGTTTTATCGAAGGAAATTGTTTTAAGAGTATCGAAGCGTTGTCCGAGTGCTGAGTCACCACCTTTCAAGTGAGTGCATGGTCCCCTTCAACTTACACATAGATATGAAGTATTTACTACGTGCTATGTGTGCATATTGTCTGTTTACTTGCTGTCTATGCTCGGTGAAAGATTTTATACATGTTTTAAATGATTTAAACTAGATATGTATTTTATATCTACGAAAATATTGGGGTAAAACATGGGTAGATATAATAGATGAAATATGAGTTGGACGATGAGTTGAGAGGTGATATAGACCATGAGGTATGGGTGAGAGGTGTACGATGTGAGAAGCCTTTTTCCCAAATGATGTCCCCGTCATTCAGCAGAGTATGGATGACAACCATGGACTATTCTAGACAGTCCAGTGGAACACTAGCAGGCTCGCAACCTATAGGTGTTGTGAACGATGTGTTCACCCGGTGTACTCTAAACCTTGGTGACCATGCAGACTTGGTGTCTAAACCTTGGTGATCATGCAGACTTGATGCCTAAACCCTGGCGACTATGCAGACTTAGTGCCTAAACCCTGGCGACTATGCAGACTTAGTGCCCGTTGTGTAAACCATGGCAACGATGGACTTCGTGCCGATTCCTTTGGATGATCCTTAGGAACGAATGAACGAGGAATAAGCTGATTCTTAGGGTAGATCCTTAAGAATAGAGAATATAATGGAGATGGGCAATCGGGTTTAATTGCTTGATTGTCTAAACATAATAATTATATTATTGTGGGTTGAAAATCCTGTGTACTCACCAGGTTTCCCAACCTGACCCACTCAGTTTATTTATATCACAGGTGTTGATATGAAGTCACATTACACTGAGAGATTTAAAGAGATGTAGATCACTAGTGTGAATAAATGTAAGTTCTGTTTATGCTTATGTTTCTGTATTAACGATGACATCCCAAACGTTTTAAAATTAATAAAATACGTTTCTTCGAAAATGTTTTAATAACGTATTTATCATGTTTTTATGGGAACAAATTCCGCAACATTTTTATTAAAAGAAGTACTCTAATTTTTATAAAGCATAAATAAAATCGGTCTTTTCTGGCCGTTAAAATGGGAATGTCACATAAAATTTCTTAAGATGATGTCACTCAAATCACAATTTTGGAGTATGACTCTAAGACTTGATTTTGGAACGAAGTATGATTCACCTATTGATTTAACCATTTCAACAATTTTCGATCCTTCTTCTTAGCCATACTAGTGTACTAAGGTGTCCTCAGAGGATCAATTGTGATACGGTTTCAAAATCAATAAGTTAATCCTAAAATAGATACATAAGTACTCTCCCATCTTTTCAGATTGGAGAAACTTTTATCTTTTTGCCTAATTGATTCTTCTTATTCGTTCTGTTATTCAATGAAACCTCTTCCAATGATTCACAATCATACTTAATCTTTTAAGTATAATCGCATTTACTAATCTTTTAACAAATCATGACAAACATTTTATTGCTCTTTGCGGTGGACTTAACCAGTGCACAACATTGTGTACCAGATCTCCTAGTCCTTCACCTGACTCAAATACTTATGTGAACAAGGAATTAGTCTTAATTTCCAAAATACGAATTTTCTCATTCATCATACAATATCAGTTGCATGATTTCAAATTTCTGTCCAATTGAAACTTGGGCGATGAGAATCTTTCCTTATTTGGTAAATTTCTGACATTACCAAAAATAACATAACTAAGAATCAAATCCTTTCACAATATTGCTAACAATAGAAACATTCAAACACCAATTTTCATAAAATCCATCGCAAGGAAACATAAATAAGATAAAATGAAAGTTTATTTTATTGCGGAAAAAATCTTGTCCTTACAATGCAATTACAAATGAAAACTATGTAAATATTATTTAGCAATCTATCCTAACTCTAAAGTAGCAGCTTAAAAATCCAATTTTTGAATCATGCGATCGAAATCCATTTCTTCATGACCAGATTCAGCTCACTTCTTTCTTTTTAAGCTTCTTTTTTTCTTTGATCCTGCAAAACACCAAATATAATCTTATCACATTATGTATTACAAATCCAAAACAGAACTTAATAGAGTTAGATAGTGGATTTTACCTGAAGTAGAGTCATACATCTTGAATCTCCCGTGTCTTAGATCTCTCAGGTAGTTAGGGAAGCTTTGTGACCAATGCCTCTTCTCTTGGCAGTAGAAACACATAGGTTCTTTGGGAATGGCACAAGGGACTATCTCAGACTTTAGCCTTTCTCTTGCATAGAGAAAACTTTTCTGGACTTCTAATGTTGCCATTGTCCATAGAAGGTTGAGACATTGATTTACAAGACAAATTTGCTTGACCAGTCTGCCAGATCATTTCTGATTCAGCAGCAACAAGCAAATAAGTTAAATCAATGAGGTTCACGTCTCGGTCCATCATATAGTACTCTCTAATGAACTCACTATATGATTCGGGAAGTGACTGAAGAACCAAGTCAACAGCCAGCTTCCTAGAGACATCGACACCCAACATTCCCAATCTATCAATATGAAACTTCATATCGAAGACATGAGCGCATACCAACTTTCCATCTTCGTGTCTTTTTGCCAATAGGGCTTGAGTGACCTTGAAATTTTCAAGTCTTCGAACATGTGGATCAGGGAGAATTATAGGAGGTGGTGGAGGAAGTGAAACATGATTTCCATTTCCACAATCCAATCGTGGAACATCATTTTCATGTGGAAAACTCTTTCCAACGGATTCAGGAAGACAATAGTTGTCAGACTTTGACATCTACAAACCGAGAGAAATTCAAGTTAGTTGATTGGGTCCTTAATAAAACACCCAAATGAGATATTAAGGCTAGGACCCAACACAATATTCTACAACTTGGAAAAGGGATTCCATAATCCAAATTGTAGTACATTTGAAGGTAGATAAATGACGATTTACCAATTTCCACCATGAAAAAAGAAAATTGAAAGTTTAAGTTTTAAATGAATTGAAATTCCTAGATCTTTTGAGATTCATTGAACTTTTCAATGGCATGTTTAATCTCGATTATGCCCTTCATTTGTGTCTGGGATGCCGAGGATCACAAATAAGGTGTGATTATCCATGCGAATGTACGAGGTGCCCTCAATGTTACAGTCAACTAATCGACGTGTCGGTTAACCACCAATGCCAATCCCAACTTAGTGTACCGGTTAACCACACACGCTCCACTAATTGTCTCGGAAAGGGTACAAAGTGTAATTCCATGGAATTGCATCAAATTCACTATTTCCTAAAGTAACTAAGATTTGGGAATTTATAAAAGTGTTTAGTTACTTCGTAGTTCATTATACTTATAATGGAAGGTTGTGTCCTATCCTACTCGTTCGGCTAACGACCCTCCACTAGTCAAGAGTGCGGTGGGTAAGAGTAGATACCCATTCAATCGCCATTTTATAGGCAAATTCCTTAAACACCCCTTAGAGACCAACTTCGTGAATGAGGCCTACTAACGGTAACACTGACTCTTTACTCATACATATATAATATGTTAAACCTTTTAAATGTTATATAGTATAAGGTGTATTTTCCACTTTTAAAATACTATGTGGTCTAATTTAATAGATTATACTTTTAATTTAATTAAATGTAAACCAAATTATTATAGATTTATTAACTCTCTTTTAATTATGAACTTAATTAACTTAATAAAACCATAAGGGTGTAATTTGAACTTTTTCTAAGAACTAGCGTTTTAGAATTTAATATTTCAAAATTAAACTTTTAATCAAAATTTTAAATTTCAAAACTTGAGGGCATGTTTTGAACTTTTCAAAACATTAGGGTTTAGAATTTAAATATTTCTAAATTAAACTTTTTAATAAAAAATTTAAATTCCAAAACTTGAGGTCAAGTTCTGAAACTTTTCAAAACATTATCAAGAATATTCTAGATCAAATTACAAATAATAATAATTAAACAGTAAATTGGTGATTATCTAAATTTGACCTAATTCAATTTCTTACAAGATAATTCAAAACAAAATTACAAATAATTAATATTTATCTTATAAAACAAGTAATTATCTTAATTTTGACAATTATCTTCTATTTTGGTAAGGATAATCACCAAATATTGATAAAATTCGGATTTTATTAATGAAAAACATTTTTGGTAATTATCCCACAGCAAAATAGGTCAAAATCCCACAAAATCAGCCATCTGCGACTCTGACTCGTCGAGTCAGCACTGGACTCGTCGAGTTCCCAGTGGACTCAGTGAGTTCAGTCATAGACTCGGCGAGTCCAGCCCCCAGAAAGCAAAATTTTGCGATTTTAAGCTTGAATGATTTTGAAATACATCAAATACATTATACAAACAGCCTAGGCTCTGATACAACTGATGAGTTTTGAGCACTACATCAATCCTATGGTGTACATGCAAACCCTAAAGCTTTTGGATCTAGCTTTTCTAATGAACATGCAATAACCCTCCAAAGCTTATAAACCCTAGATCTAGCATACATATTTCGAAATTATCATATAAGATCAGATCTAGATGATTACATTTACAAGAATGGCTTGAATCTTCTTGTCTTGGAGCTTAGAGTCACAAAAGTCACTCCTCTAATGGATTACAAACACCACAAGCAAGAGAATGACTTATGAGACGGAGGAGGAGCATAAAAAACAACTAAGATCCCTTAGGGATTACTTCCACGCATTTTTGGGGCCTTAGAGATTCCTTATATAGTGAGGCTATTAGGTTTTTGAACTAGGAAACCATAATCTGATTGCTTAGGGTCTAAGCAGCCCATGGACTCCCACCTTAGAAGCCTTGGACGAATTCTAATGGGTTTCCCCATAGATTTAGTCCACTCTAACTTCTATGGAGTCCATTAGCCCAACGTTCAACTAACGCACAATTGACATTTCTAGTCCCCTTTATTTAAGTAATGTCTTTTAGCCACAAAATTAATTCTTGACTAATATTAAATAAACAATATGATTTCTCATCTAATATATTATTCATATAATATATTAATAAATCATAATAACCTCTCTCTTTCTCCATAAATCATCCTATCAAGTTGCTTTGGTGAAGGAAACCCAAAAGGATCGTGCACAACCGGGTCAAGTACATACCAAATATAGTTACGGGCTTAGACACTAATCCAACAGAACTCCGGGAAGATCTTCGGGGAAGATATCAGGAAAGTTACAGACTTCGGGGATGCTCTCGAGATCTTTAACTTCCTGCTTTTCGTTAACGACATGGGCTAGGAATGCATGACACTCCTTTCGCATATATTTTTGGGCTTTGATGCATGATATGATACATAGGTTTGTGCTGAGTTTATCGCCATAGAGAATGAGGGCTTCGCCATTTGGCAGATTGAGGCAAATGGCTTTTTCAAAACAAAGAATATTTGCATGATGAAGACTTAACCAGTCCATGCCTATAAAGACATCGAAGCTCTTAATGGAGATGGGCATAAGATCGATGGGAAAGGAATAATCGTTTAGGGTAAGGGTACAACCTATGAATACGTCGGTAGTGCTCTCTTTCTTTCTGTTAGCCATCTCGATGGTGAACGTTTCGGTTAGAGGTTGGGATTTGTGTTTGAGAAGGTGTTTGAATGCATGACTGACAAAAATCCTCTACGCACCATTATAAAAAAGAATGCATGCATAAGAGTTGTTGAGGAGGAACGTACCCATAACTACGGTGGGAACAGTGACTGCCTTCTCCTGGCCTATAGTTAACACTCTCCCTGTGTTGTCAGCTATCATTGCTTTAGGGAAATTACTCTTGAAGTGCCCGTTTTCACCACAACCATAGCAAGCTTGGCTTACTCCAGCTCCAGGAGCCTGATTGGTTGGTTAGACTTGTGTTTTGCAAAACGGGTTGTATGCCCCTTTTTGCCATAGTTGTTGCATTGTATGTCACAACAGGGTCCGTGATGATGTAAGTTACACTTATCGTACCTTGGTAGGGTTCCAGCATATCTATTGGCAGATGATTGAGTTGTGGAAACAACAGCAGGAGTGGTAGCAGTGTGAACTGCCACTATCTATTGTTTCTTGGAGGTCTCTTGCAAATGTTGGCCCTTTCATTTGTTCTAGAACTTTTTCTTTCCACCACTCTCTTTAGGTGGTTTGGGAGCGGATGCTACAGGTCCATGGCTATCTCCATGATCTATCAAGGTTTGCGCCAAACGCTTGGCGCTGTCGAACGTGAGGGGTTTAGCAGCCAAGACATTCCCCTGAGTTGGGGGTGTCAATCCCCATATGTATCTCTCAACTTTCTTGCTCTCCAGGGTGACCATCCCGAGACATAGAAGAGCCAAGTCGTTGAACATAGCGGTGTATTCAGCTATGTCGGAACCTTTCATCTTTAGATTCCACAAATCTTGCTCCAACTTTTGCATCTCACCTCGCGGGCAGTATTTAGCCAGCATCAGCTCCTTCAAATTGTCCCAACTCATGGCATTAGCCATTACAAGAGTTAGGGATTTGACTTAACTATTCCACCAAGTTAGTGCTCTGTCAGTGAAGGTGCAGGTTGCAAACTTCACTTTGCTTGTCTCGGGTCAAGCACAGATCTCGAAAATTGATTTGGTCTTCTCGAACCAACGAGTTAGAGAAATGACACCTCCAGCGCCATCGAAAGACCAAGATTTAGCATTGGTGAAATCCTTCTATGAACACTCCTTCGTGTGTCCATGACTATCATCGAGGTTAGAGGGGTTGGAACCACTACCCAACTCGCTAGTGCCACTCGTATTGATCTGCGACATGGCGGCAACCACAGCGGCTGTCATTGTTGCCTGGAACATAGCAGGATCATACTAAGGAGATGGCGGTGGCAGATTTGTTAGAGGTTGTTGTTCTTTCTGTTGGACTTCTTGTTTGGAGGCATCTTTCTCTGATATATAAAGTGTTATATTAAGCAATTTTACAGAGGAAGTCGACTAATACAAGTAAACAATCGGTAGAAAATAAATAACAACACTTGGAATGAAATGTCTACAATGTGTTTGGCTCTAGATAAAATACTCCTATAGTATTTTTAGGTTGTGTCTTCTGTTCTGTTGTTCCCTTTTTGTATAGAGCTTGGTAAGTTTTAGACTTGCTGCAACACCACCATCACTCCCAAACACCTGTTGGTCGTATCTCACATAAATATAGTTGACAAGGCAATATTTATTCCAGATATGATTACATAACTATCCAGGTTTAACAACAATGTCCAACATCTAAATACTTTTGTTTTTTTCCTCTGTGATATTGTTTCTGGTATGTAGGTATACTTGTATACTTCTTATAAAATATTTAGATTTGAAAAGGTATACTTTTAGTTTAGAGCACTTCGGCCCCTTAGTGTTTATAGTTATATACCATGTAAGGTTCGATATACTTAGTTCACTATAAACAATAGCTCTGATACCAATCTGTCACACCCCCAAACTGTCACACCCCCAAACCGGAACGGCGGAAACGTTCGGGGGCGGATGACTTCATGTAGTACCGTAACAAATCAACATAACCATCATATATATAATTGAAAGTTTACATTGTTGAAAGATACATGTTCAAAACCAATTACAATATGATGTCAAAATATGAATTTAAGATGGCGCCGCAGCGTCCCTTCTGCAAAAGCTGTTTGTTACCTGTAATTACTGAATCCCTGGGACATACAAGTAGTTTTGAAAGAGTAGATAAGCATTTAAGCTGGTGAGTTTCATAAGTATTTAAATGACAATGTTTGTATGAACTAAAATGAAATGTTTTGTTTTTGTTTGTTTCTTCCTAGAAAATCCCATATTTTCTACTAGTATAAATATATGTGTAAAGTCACCAGGACGTCTGAAAAACCCCGTAAATCAATGTGTTTTTAATACTCCATGTGAGTTTTATAGCCATGCTATTGACTGGATTTGCCTATACACAACGTTCTTCAGGCGTTGGAATGTTCTGACGTTTGTCACCCCAAATGGTGTACTGTAGCTAACAGTCAGGGCACGGGGTTGTCAATCCCGTATAGATCTATACAAAAGCACCATGCTCCCCCTCCAAGGGATTTTGGTATATAATACAGGACTTGAAATGTGTACTCGAACGTACGTGAAGTTTAATGTCTCACAAAAATTAGTATAAAACATATTTACGTGTGAAAATGTTCGTTTGTTCTTGTATGTGAAAGTAACATCTTGAAATAGTGTTTCTAGTATGTAAAAGTTCGTGATGTTCTCGTAAAAGTATACCTATTATAGTTTTCTAAAAGTGTGTCTCGTTTGTATAGTAATCCCTAGTGAAATGCTCACTTGTTATGAAAAGTATAATTTTTGTAGTGCCTAAGATGGACACATATACATATAGTATAAGCAGAGTGTTTAATTTATACATATATAACAACATTTTTCATTTCAAAAGATATGATATTATCGTGATATATTTTGCATACGAAAGTTTCCCTATAATAGTTATAAATCACATATGATTCTGTTGATAAAAAGTGTATAATGAAACTTTATATAACACACGATAATAATCATGTGTTTTACTTGTATTTCCCCCCTTAAAAGCATATAAAAGCATTTATAAAACATTTAAAAGTGTGGATTATAAGGGTATGAACTCACTTGAAAGATCGAAAAAGGCGAGATGAAAACTGAGCAGAATTTCGACTCGAGAAAGCGGATTTTCTTGGGATTCTCGGGAATCTCGGGAGCACAAACGACCTTCGGGACTTGAGCAAGGAAATCGGGGCTTCGGGTTAGCACGGGCACGGAAAACGAGGCAAGAACACAAGAAAGTTGAGAGAAATTGAGCCATTTCTTCGGAACCCTCGCATCCCTTTTATAGGAGCTGGGAACCGCCTCGGTACGCTGGGCATACGCGTGCGTCATGTGTGACCGCCTCCTCGACCGCCTCGGAGCTTCGGATGGGACGGGTATAGCCTCGCATAAGGGCGACGTGGACGATTCGAGGCCTAGTCCTCGAGTACGCTGGGCGTAACTCGGATCAACCTGGTGACTCCTCCTTCGGATAATGCCGAGATTAAATAATAAAACTTATATTTTATTTATTTAATAAACTTCAAAAATTCATATCTTCTTCATACGAATTCCGTTTTCGACGTTCTTTATATCCCCGCGTAGGTGAGACTACGCTCTACAACTTTCGTTTAGATTCCGTCGGCAAATTTTGAAATTATTTTTATTATTTACTTTTAAAAGGTCGCGGTAAGAAAATTTCGATAGAAATTCATAACTTCATTATCTGACGTCTGTTTTTGCCAGACTTTTTACCGCTGCATAACCATTGTCGAGACCTTCGATTCTCATTTAGGTCATTCTGGCCAAAAGTCGCTCGATATCCGTTTCGAGTTTTTAGCTATCTGTCACTAAGTCGATCTTGGAAATATCATAAATTCATTATACAAAGTCGGATTTGGGCGCTCTTTTTACTTTTTACGTACGATCACGGTTTAATGTCATCTAACATAGTAGGTAATAAATTTGAGATTTTTGAACATTTTATTTTCGAAGTTAATTTCATTATATAAAAAGTGGTTACAATACTTGACTTTTTAGGTCATTACATAGAGTTGAAATATCGGGTTGTCACACAAACCGAAACGGTGGAAACGTTCGAGGGTGGAGAACATCATGTATAGTATCAAAACAATTGCATCATAGTAATCAAAGTAAACACAACCATTACATTAAACATATATATATATATATATATATATATATATATACCTTATATATATATATATATATATATATATATATATATATATATATATATATATAAGGTATTTACATCTGTTTGATACATAATTTGTATACAACAAAAGTATAACAAAAATATAAAAGACGTGACTCTATATGCTCCGTCTTCTCAAAAGCTTGTGGGTGTACCTATCTACTTGTTCCCTAAGAATACAAGCGGTTTTAAAAGAGTATCAGCATTTAAGCTAGTGAGTTCATAAGAATGTTTTTGTAATGAAAACTTGTCTTTGAATCTGTGAAAATGTTTGTATGTTTTCTCAAGAAAATCCAATATTTTCTTTAGTAGTGTAAAGTAGTCTTAAACCCTAAGACCCGAAATGTATGTTTGTTACTGTATCCAGTAGTTGTATATGAAATTATTAGTTTGTATGTCTGGTTACCACCAACTATATTGTATTGTATTGTCTTGTGTGAAAACTCTTGTATGAAAACTTTGGCTACCACTAGTATATATTTTATATTATGTATGAAAAATCATGGCTAACACCAGTATGTATAGTATGTTCTGTATGAAAACCCTGGCTATCACCAGGATGTAAAGTAGTTTATTACGTAAAATAAAACCATGAGTTGAAATCCCTGGAATCCTCTTGTTCTAGTGTATGATAATTCTATTAATTAAAATAAAACTATTTGAAGAATGAAATCCCATAAACAAATGGTTAGTTTATACTGTTGTGAGTTTGGTATAACCATGCTTGATATGACCTAGTGACCTCTACGACGTTCTTCAGGCGTCGGATGTTATGACATTTGTTACCCCATGCATGCCTGCCTAACTGTAGCTAGCAGTTCAGGTGTGGGATTGTCAGTCCCAAATAGATCTATTCACAAATCTCACGCTCTCCCTCCAGGAGACTCTGGTTATACTGTCGTAGGATTTAGTCTCGTACCCCCGGTGGATACAATTGAAGTAGTGCCTCACAACCCTCTATTAACTAGTTTACGTGGAGTGTAGTGTTCTTTTGTACATGAAACTGTATATATATGTCTTGTAGAGAGTAAAAATAGTTATACTTAAATAATTATTTAGTATTGTACTCTTGTATTCGATAAATAGTATTCTATACCATAAACTATATGCACCATACTTTATATGTTTGGTATGATGTAAGGCTCTTGAATTTGTAAAACTGTGTATTGAATCCCAAACTATACCTATTATAGTTTGCATGCATGGTATGTATTTGATTTATGTATAGTACTAAAAACTTTGCAATTATGATTGTATGTTGAAAACTTCCCTTATGCTCAACATGTTACAAAAGGGATAAAATATCTAAATATTTTATAAAATGTAGTGATCTCTTGGTTGTATCAGTTACATAAGTTTTAATTCTGTTGAAATCCTTTATATAAGAACACAAAATTTCCATGTGTTTTGCTTGTATTCCTCCTGAAAATGTTAAAGTCAGTAAAAGTGTAGGAGTATGAACTCACAGTTGATTATGTGCTCGTGCTTGACAGAAAAACTAGAAAGATGGCCCTCAAGTTGGAGTACACGACATTAACAGTATCCTAATGATAATTAAACACATAATTGTATTTTAATTAGCGAAAGCAATAATTATAGTGTTAGAAAACACTTTTTGGGTTAGGAATGTTACCGAGACTTGTCTAAAGTGGGAAAAGAGGGTTTTCAGCCAACGTTCACGGTTCAAGGTTGTTTGCGGTTGGGATCTTGGGTTTGCGGCAGTGAACTGTTTGTGGCTGTGAACGGGTTTGCAGTCGTGAACTGTTTACGGCTGTGAAAGGTTTGCAGCCCTTGAAGATATGAAGGTTGTTCTTAGTGAAAAATTTGAAGACTTGAAGGTTTGATCTTGATGATATGAATGTTCTTGGGAGTAATTTGAGAGAGTTTTTGGGTGAAAAAGATGAAAAATGAGGAATCTCTCCGGGAAAAACCTTTACGGTCGGGTTTGCGGTCAGAATTGGGTTCTCGAAGGTAAACGGGTTTGCGGCCCAAGAGTTTACGGCCCAAGGGTTTACGACCGTAAACGCCTGGCTGAATGAATTTTGCTGATTTTCGCGGGAAAACTTGATTTTTCGAGCGATCTTGGTTCCGACACTTATATAAATTTTATTTATATAATTTAAATGATTTTTCAGCCTTTATGAACTTAACGGAATGCGCGAAATTTGGAAATTTATTTAACGAAATTTTGATTTTTGTTGACTAAAAAAATTCAGGTTGTCACAACCATGTTTATATCTATCAAATTTGTGGATTGAATTGTTAATTGGTATCAAACTAGTACCACCAGTTCTTTTTATTGACTTACCAAACAACGATCAAATTACCCATGTTAATTATTAGACTTATTTCTCCTTACCTATTTCTAAAGTATGTTTAAATCATGGGTTTATCAATCCTTTCAAAAAAACAATAAGGCTAAAAGAGAAAACCAATAACAAAAATGTTTGTTGCTTCTTTATTAATATGTTCCATATTCTTCTCCTCCAATTCATGTTAGGTATCATGTAAATGTTGGTTTTACTTTTAGAAAATAAGGTGAAATGTTGGTTTAATGTTGGTTTAATGTTGCAATCTTCTGAATTGATACTTTTAGTGTTGATTGTAGAATATTCAAATGCTCAAAGATTTCATAATGTTGAAAGATTTGGGTTAATGTTGCAAAGTTCATTGATAATGTTAATGTTGAGAGAACTTAGTTGATGCTTCAAATATGAAAGCTCGTTGGCATGTTGTTGTACATAAATGAGAATTACATTTAATTTTCATGTTCTCGCCCTCAAATTCATAATCATTTTTGTTGAAGTGTCTATATAGACGATCTGACTCTTTGTTAAGTGAGAGTAAGAATTCTCCTATTGTGATAGCGGTTAGTGGAACGTGAAAGATAGGGCCAGCTAGACGAGCAGGGTCAAGAAAGAAATCAAGTCGTAGGCAGAGATGACTAAGTGAAAAAGACCCTACCCCTTATTCATTCAAAAAGGGAGTAGCGGAGAGAGACGTTCCTGAAAGGCACCTATCCATGCGAGAAAGAAGATGAATGGGGATCCGACTAGAAGACAGATAAAGGAGCAAGTTGGAGTGAGGCTTTAGGAAGAAGGGGGGTGGAGATGGACTTGGATGGAAAAAAACGGTTTTGTTTAGATGTGTTATGGAGTTGACACCTACATTCGCTTTGTTCCATGTTTATGTTTTTTCCTTGTTCCAACATGTTACCTTATTAGTACACATGAAGACATTTATGCAGACATTTTTTAAATTTTAAATTTAAATAAGGTCTGTTTTTGTAATTTTTAATTCATGCTATCACATAAAGACCTTTTATGTAACTTTAGCTTTACAAAGAGACCATTAATGTAAGTCACATTTTCCATATTCAAAACTTTATTATCGACACACAATTTTATGTTTTTTTGGAACAGACAAGAGTTTTATTAACCAAACTAGGCAAGATGCCAAGCTGGAACGACACATAATTTTATGTAACTTTAGTTTTAAGCATGGACCATTGTTTACCGTTAACCACAAATAATCATTTAACCATTGTCATACTCTAATTACAAGGACGCATGCCTTCAATGTGAGTAATTATTATCTTGTTGTTATACGTAATCAATTAAATTATCGATATAGGTACTTTGAATACTTCACAAAGTGTCTATGCTTTAACTTTTTAGCATTAATAATGTGAGATTGATTATATTTAGGCAGAAGGAAACGTTATTTTTATCTCTTATTTAATAATATTATCTCTGTAATATTATTTGTTAGATGTCTGATTTATTTTCTGATAGCTTTTAACTTTTTTAACCAATCCATTTAGGAGAAAGTTGTAGGTCTTGAAACCTACAACTTTAAGTTGAGAGTTTATATCCCTTTTAACACATTAAACTTTTCTAAGTAATCTTCTTCTTCTACCCTAATAAATAAGAATGATTTTGTCACTTATCATTCTCCCATTAAATTGGTCACATGTCATTTTGTCATAATTTTGAGATATATTTATTTTCCACTTGTCATTTACTTCATTTTTCATTTCCAATATATCATTAATTTAGTTTCCATAAATTAAACCTACCATAATGTCTATTAATTTCAAATTTCAAATTCTAAATTTTAATTTCAATTTCAAATAAATTTACAGTTTAAACCTTTGTGTTTAACATTTTGTTATAATTTACTCATTTAGTACACAAATCTGATAACTAAACATATAATTTTAATTTTTTTTTGCATGTTTTTTTCTCATAATTTTCAGTTATTTTAAATTTCAAATTCAAATAAAATTTTCATTTAATCGTTTATATTAACATTTTGTTTTAATTAACCCGTATAATATACGGGTCTCGCAACTAGTATACTAATAAAAGAGTAGTTATTTTGTCATGTGTCATCATATTAGACATTTTAATTCATGTGTTGTCACTTGTCAATCTATTAGTTTTCCATTTTAAATTTATTAGATCTCCTCATTAATGTGATTCTATTTTAAATTTTAAATTTTAAATTATTGTTTTCATTAATTCACAAATAAAAAATATCTAATATATATTAAAAATTAATTTTATATACTTATTTGAATCAATGATTATAATTTCACATAACTAATAAAAATATCTCTTAAATTAATAATTTATTTAAAATAACTTATTAATAATTTTGAGTTTTTAATATAAAAGTTTGATTAATTTTATAATCGTGGTTCCCACGGGTTATAAACTAGTATTTAATATTTATATCTTTAACCCTTTAAGTTGAGAGTTTATATCCTTTTTAGTTTCAAAAAAATACTTTCTGCCCCTTCTCCCGCTCTCTCAAAATATTAGTTTATCATCGTTGTGTTGTATTTTAATTTTTTTAATTAAATAAAAATATTTATATATCTTTTATAAAAATAGTATCAATAAATTATCCATAAATAAACCTATTATATCTACATTAATCCAAGAGCAATATTATCATTAATCACATTACTGTTAACATTAATATAATAAACATATTTTATATAAACTAATCAATGAAAATAAAATGATTATCATTAATTAAAAAATTAACAAATTTTTATGTCCATCAACCGCCACCTTCAACACTATTCGTATCTCACTGCCACTTCTAACAACCACATCGCACTTATATTTTTTTTTTAAATTTCATATTATATGTAAATACCTCTGTAACAATCTTATTAAATATTAATAACTTGCTTTTTCTTTGATGAATTTCTTTTTCTTTCATATCTAGTTAAGTATTTTATTCATAATCATATAATTATATGCATGTTTTTTTCTTTACCTTTTTCTAAAATATAAACATTACTTTTAAAATTGTTTTTAATAGATTATTTAAATTTTAAAATATAAAAATAAAGTGTAAAAAACATTAATTTTAAACTTTTTATTATTATTTTTTACGTCAAAGTATTAGTTTATTGTTGTTGTGTGGTATTTTTTAATCAAATAAAAATATTTATATGTATTTCAGTTTATAAAAGTAGTGTTAATAAATTATCTATAATAAACTAAATAATATTATAATAAATAGATTTATTTGTGAATGAAACAAACTATTAATCATAACTTAATTATTAAAACTACTAATGATTAATAAAAATATGTAATCATTAAATTAATTAGTGAAAATAATGATTAGAGAGTAGGGATAAGTGAAGATGGGGTAGGAATAAATGAATACTTAGACATAATACACATTAAGCCATGACCATAAAATAATTATATTCATAATTATTAATTTCTTTTAACATTAATATTATTTAACTTTATACACACATAAGAAAATTAAACTATGACCATCAACCAATAATATTGATATGTTTTTAATTTTATTATGACAATTTTGTACTTTTACAACACAAATACAAATTTAAACCGTTACAATAAAATACATATAGTCTAAATTTTTTTCCCTTAAACTATGACCATTCAATACTTATCTTAATAGGTTTTTTTGTTTAAATTGTTCCTATACAACAATTAATAATGAAATATTTTTTTCCTTTATCATTAATATTGTTTACTTTTAAATACACATAAGAGATTACCGGATCACCATAAATTGTTTATAATCATAAATAAACTTCTTAACATGACAATTGCTTATTCTTGACATATAATAATCTAAAAAATAATCATAAAATATATTCATCTGTTTTAATTTATTTTACCATAAGTATTTTTCATTTTTAGACATACATAAAAATGTTTTAATTATTTTACCATAAATATTCTTCATTTTAGACATACATAAAAAAAAAACTACGTGGTAATCATGTTTTTTTTTGTTTTAACAAGGTAATTTTTACAAAAATATAACAATAAGTCACTTTTATACAACTATTTTGTGGATTAAATTTTTTTTTCTAAATGTAGTTAATTATGAAAACAACGTACTTTAAACCCTTATCTTTGTGGATATTACAATTTTTAAGTTAAATAAGGCCACAAATATTTCTTTAAAATTTATATTGATGTTAACTAAACATTTTTTCTTTTAATAGACTATAGACTTGTGATACATTCCATGTATATAAAACATAATTATCTTTTTACTTTAAGTTTATTAATATGTTTATACAACTTGTTTTGATCCTTTTTTATTATTAATATTTAATTAATAATTATAACAGTAATAAATTTTATTATTTAAAATCTATATAATATTCTAGTATCGATAATTTATTTTACAATAATTAAATTTAAAGAATTCTTGATTATTTTTTATTGTAACTATTATTATTATTTATAATTGTTATTGTCATAATTATTTATAAGATCAGAGGGTATTGGTGGAGAGTTTCCCTCACTTTTTGTGAGCCAAACCACCATTTCTCTCACTTTCCTTTTCCTCACTTAAAACCCAAGGAATGAGTGAGAAATTTCCCTTACTATTTTTTTAAATATATTTCATACATATATTATACTCATTTTGTAGGGAATTAAAAACCATGAATTTTGATATATATATTTTTATATATTTTTAGTAGGTATATAATTTTATAAATATTAAAAAAGACAAAAAAAAAATGACCAATATAATAAGGAGAGAGAGTGCGGCACCCCCTCCCCCCATCTCTTTCCCGTGTGTTGCTCTCCTTACCCACGGTACGGTGTTCCATTGAGAGGGAAGTCTTCACGCTCTCATTTCTCGCTCCATACCATCCGGCCTAAGTAGTTATATATAGAACTGTAAACGAACTGAACGTTCGGTGAACCGTTCAAAAGCTATTCAATAGAAAGTTTGTTTGTGTTCGTTTATTTAATAAATGAACGAACATAAACAAGATATTTCGTTCGTTTAGTTAAACGAACGAACATGAACAACATATCTTGTTCATTTAGTGAAACGACCGAACATAAATAATGCTCTTGTTCGTTCATTTATGTTTGTGATCGTTCGTTAGTTTATGTTAGATTATGTTTGTTGGTATATGTTCATTTACGTTTGTTCTTTTGTTTTATAATAAATAGATTCTACATATATAAACATGTTTGTTTGTGTTTGTACGTTTAAGTTTGTATATATTTGTTTGTTTATGTTTATTTATATAAGTTCATTTGTATTCATTTGTTTATGTTCTTTGATGTTAAATTGTGTTCGTTTAAGTTCATTTGTGTTTGTGTTCGTTAATGTTTGTTTATCAGTTAAACAAACAAACACGAACATATTAAATTTCTTAACAAACAAACATGAACATGGAAATGTTCGTATTCGTTTTTTATCATTTAAAGTTAAGCGAATGAACACAAACAAGTCTTTGATCGTGTTAGTTTACAATCCTAGTTATAGACTTATTTCTTTTATGTACACTAATTGAAACAAGTTTAAAGTAATAACAATTATTGACAAACAACTAATTATAATCGTATATTCAAATTATTGAAGATAGCAATTCCTTATGATATATATATATATATATATATATATATATATATATATATATATATATATATATATATATATATATATATATATATATATATATATATATATATATATATATATAGGTTGTGTTCAGTGAAAGTAACTAAAAGTTAGAAGTCGGTAGCTGGTAGCTGACACCCAGAAGTTTGTAAGTTTATTTGTATAAGAGTGTTCGATATAAATAGTTAGAAGCTTTTGCAATATATAAAATCACATAAAAAGACATATGTATATAAACTAAAATTGAAATATAATGATGATAAACTAATTTTTTCTAAACTATATTTACCAAAATTAAAAACTCTCCAAATTTTAATATCAAATTCACTTCTCAATTGGTAAAAACAATTTTTTATGCATATTAATAAATGATGAACTTTATACAAATAAAATAAACTAAAAACAATTTTTTATGCATATTAGTAAATGATGAACTTTATACAAACAAAATAAACAATATTTTTTAGTGTTATATTGTAAGTACTAGCCTAATTAATTTATAAGTGTTTCATGTTTTAAAAGAATATTGTATGATATTAATTTTAGTTTATAAATTAAAATGACAAATATTTATTATTTTGTTAGATGAAAATTAATAAATTATAAAAAATTTTGGTATGGTTGTGAAATTACAATTGTTCAAATATATTTATATTTAATCAAATAAGATAATTATCAAAAATCTGAATATGATTTTTTTAATAGTATTTAAATTAATATGTTAAACTCTAAAAGAGTTTTTTTATTAACTTTTAGATTCAAAACTTTTTGTATAATCCAAAGCTAAAAACTATTGCTACCGAACTTTGGGCATGTTTGGCAAAATTAGCTGTTACCTGGAAGCGGCTAGCGAGTAGTTGGTAGCGGGAAACTATAGTTTTTATTTGTTATATGAGTATTTGACAAAAGTAACCAGAAGCTTTTAAAATATATAAAGTTACATAAAAAGACAATTGATTAAAAATAAATAAATATATAAATATATTTTTAAGGGTAATTATGAAAATTGATTTCAAAAGCTCAATAGCGTTTTGTTAAACGCTACATGAAGTAACTTTTAGATTTGAAACGTTTTATTTCATATAAAAGTTAAACGCTCGGTTTTAAACAACAACTCCTATAATTTATGTACCGAACACGTCCTTAATAAAATAACTAATTATTGCTTAATATCTATATTTTAAGTTTGAAAACTTTTTACTATCAGTTTTAAACAAATGTTAATAAATTATGTTGGTTATATTTGTTCATTTTAGATTAATATTATTTTATTATACATCCGTTCTCAATATAGAGTTTACATCTCCCCCTTAATTTAGTTACATATTTAATTATGCATCTTATCTCTTAGACAATAATGTATGAGCAACGTCCTAACGTGTTTTTATGAGGTGACATAAATTAACGACATTATTACACGGGAAACACCTCCTCAAGTGCGCGTTTTCCAACATCACGTTGTTGCGCATTGCCATGGTATTGAATGGTAACAGGGAAAATTCGACTGTTTGGCTTGCAATGGACCCTAAACTTGTTCTTGCTCACTGTCGAACCACCATGGACATCGTCATAACCTTGAGCCTCGTCGGAGGGTCGGACTTTAAAGTGGTCGGACTTTCTCTCATTTCTTGCGGCGGTAGGGTTTTGAATATAAGAAGGTTTTTATACCATAAAACTTTATAGTTAGAGCCTACAAGTTTTGAAGATGTTGCATTTTACACCTTTTAATTTTTTACCATTTACCTTTTAATTTGTTGCATTTCAAGGTTTTTATTTTGTCATTTGTTGTAATTTTTTTTAAATGTTATTTTTAATTTATAATTTATTAAAATATCATGTTTTATTAATTTATTTGTTTTTTATAATTATTAAAAAACAAATAAATAAATAAAAATAAATGATGATATGGAAATTAGACGGTGTTATAACATATTATTTGGTTTTATAACATCATATATAACTAAGATAATGATGTGATAATAACATGTTGATTTGGTATAATATGATTTGTCATTTAAAAAAACATTCAACAAATTGACATTATATATATAATCATAACATGACATTGTTTGCTTTATATATTTATTATATATGCTTAACAAAATGACATTATCCATAATCAAAATGTATAAAAGTAAAAATTAATAATAACTATAATAATAGTGATCTAAACTAGTTTTATAAACAATTTATAAAAAATACATATTATAATTTATTGATATTAAATTAATTAAATGACTAAAAATAAACATCAACAATAAATAATAATATAGATATTATAGACAAAACAAAAAATAAAAAAAATAGAAAACTAGTTTAATTGACGTTACTTTTCATATGTTTAGGTTAATACAAAAAATTAATATTAGTTTAAACCTGAAAAAGATGTTTTTTTTAGCCGGCAAATCTAATCTACTCCTAACCTAACAACATCTATGTCCACGACCGGACTTGAACCCTCAACCTCAAAAAAAAGATACCGCTGGGCTACAAGCTTTGGTGAAAAAGATGTTTTTAGTACCATAATTTTTTTATGAAATGCCCGTAACCCCTAAATCGTAAATTTGTTTTGCCCAATTTTCGCTGTCCACATCTTTGCAAAATAGGTAGATAAATAATAATACTATAAACTTATATATCAAAGGCATATATAGAAACACACACAAAATAATAATAAAAAAATAAAAACAATGAAATTTGATAAAAACTTATCAGCAACAACCGTAAAACCGGATGTACCAAAGGGCAAAGGATCATCTTTTATTTAAATTTGTGATATAGATTCATAACGCTGTTATAACAGACACAATGCACCTTTCAAAATCATAAAAAACCCTAAATTATATACTCAAACAGGTCCAACAAAGGACATAAGCTCTCTAAATTTCTGCCATGGCTTATCCCAAACGAGTGCCACATAATTATTCTCAACACCGCCTTCTACCGCCGTAATCGTTATGTTGTATTGCGTTCCAGCCACCACTTGGCTTTCTCCGGCCACCACTTTTTCAAACTGCAGCGACATATGGTCATCCTTGTCGTGCTCATCCACGGCAAACTTCCCGATCTCAATGACCATGGGGTCACTTGCATTGATTGGCGTCCAACTGCCGGCGAGACTCCAACCGTCGGCGAGAGTCCGAGCGCCGAGCGCGAAGGAGAAATTATAAAGGAAAGGAAGGAAGAAGATGAGGATTGTGACAAAGAGATGTCGCATTTTGAAAAGATAATTGATGTGAAAAAAAGATATAGAAGTAGATGGGTAGCTGTGGAAATATATAGGGAATAGAAGCGACAGCCTTTCATATAATATTTAATATATTACGTAACTGATATAGAAGTTACGTTAATAATAAAATATTTAAATTTTCTTTTTTTTTTTAGAAAAGAAAATCTTCTTTTCATAAACGGCCTTTAAATGAATAAATGACATGTTATTTCAAGGTTGTTTATGATGATTACTTGAAAATTAAACATTTAAAAATAAGTTATGGCTAACTTGATTGAACTTTTTATATTTTTTTGGAACAACAAAACTGCATGACACTATTAAGGAACTAATGAAAAAACCGAAACTGTTACATGAAAATATTTAAAATTGGTTTTGTGAAGTTATATATTTCAATTAATAATGAAGGTGCTCATTGTTTTTTCAAAGGCAAAAGGTCTGTCATCTACAGATTATTTCTGACTTTATATGTAGACTTCTACGGTATAAACGGTGAGCTAAACATTTGCAATCTATAAAAAACTGTTTATTTTTTTTAAAAATCTTCAAGACTAAAATAAACTATAAATAAGATGACTTTTTTTTTTAATTTAAATCACATTATCAATAATTCTAATATAACAACAATTGAAATTTAATCATACAACCACTTTTTTCTTCAATATTTACCACAAATTAATTTTCCATTTTATAAAGAAAAAAAAGAAAGCTATTAAAATATTTTGATAAGTTTTATAATAAATTTGATTTTTTAGTTATTGTTATAAAAAGTTTGTTGGATAAATATGCATAAAAAGTTTTAAAATATAAAGGTGTAAATACCAAAAAATTGTGTGAACAAATAACAAGTTTATTAAGATAAAATAATTAAAATAACATAATTACATATAGATTTAAAAAATAAAAACGAATATATTTTATTTGTATAATTATTTCTAAAATAAACTTATTGCATGTTTACATGGCAAATGAAGTAAAATAGAAATTGCCGAGTATGATTCATCGAAATGAAGTTTGATAGTTTTTCATTTATTTATTTATTTATTTTTTTGCCCACAAACGAGAATAGTCCAAACGTGTTATTTGTTTTTTTTGCCTTTAGAAGGGATAAGACGATTGTAAACTTATTTCTAAAATAAACTTATTGCATGTTTATATGGCAAATGAAGTAAAATAGAAATTGCCGAGTATGATTCATCGAAATGAAGTTTGATAGTTTTTCATTTATTTTTTTTTTTAACTTTTTTTTGCCCACAAACGAGAATAGTCTAAACGTGTTATTTGTTTTTTTGCCTTTAGAAGGGATAAGACGATTGTAAACTTATTTCTAAAATAAACTTATTGCATGTTTACATGGCAAATGAAGTAAAATAGAAATTGCGAGTATGATTCATCGAAATGAAGTTTGATAGTTTTTCATTTATTATTTTTATTTTTATTTTATTTTTTTTGCCCACAGGGCCACCAATACTCTTTCCTCAGGTCCAAATACATCTTAGTGGCCACAGGATGGATCGAAAACTTCGACCGATGAGCCTCTTCCATCAAAATGGTACGCGTTCCTCCCACAAACGGCACCCAGATTCGCCCCTGAAATGTCATAAGCCCCCGACCATCGGTAACGAACTCTGAAATCAATCCAACCACTCGCTCCTTCTTCTGCATCTCAGGTTGCACAGCCTCGGCCTGAGCCCCACGAATGGCGTCCAACACTGGAGTTATCACGGTCAATCTCAAACATACATCCCACAGTAGGGTGCTCTCCGCCCTGCAGCTCAGTACATCGGCTACAACATTAGCCTTGCTTGTGTGGTACAGGATCTCACAATCATAATCCTTGACCACATCTAACCACCTTCTCTGTCGCATATTTAGGTTGGGCTGATCCATCAAATACTTCAAACTCTTATGGTCCATGTATATCGTACACCGAACCCCATACAGGTAGTGACGCCAAATCTTGAGGGCGAACACCACTGCCCCCAACTCTAGATCATGGGTGGGATATCTCGTCTCATGAGGCTTCAGCTGCCTCGATGCATATGCTATCACATGCCCTCTCTGCATCAGCACCGCTCCCAACCCCAAAATCGATACATCACAGTATACCACAAAATCCTCCATCCCCTCCGGGAGGGCTAACACCGGGGCTTCTCATAACCTTTGACGAAGCGTCTCAAAGGAGGTCTGCTGCTCGGGGCCCCATGAAAAAGCGACACCCTTCCGGGTCAACCTGGTGAGTGGAACTGCGATCTTAGAGAAATCCTTGATAAATCTCTGATAATAACCTGCCAACCCTAAGAAACTCCTGATCTCGGAGGGTGACCTCGGCACCTCCCAACTCATCACTGCCTCAACTTTGGCGGGGTCGACCAATATCCCTTTCTGGTTAACGAGATGCCCTAGGAACTGGACCTCTCGCAACCAGAAATCACACTTGGAGAATTTGGCATAAAGCCTCTCCGATCTCAGAACTCCGAGAACCTCCCTCAAATGCTCCTCATGTTGCTCTCTAGATCTCGAATATACCAAGATGTCGTCCATAAATACAATCACCGACCGATCCAGCATCGGCCTGCACACTCGGTTCATGAGATCCATGAACACTGCCGGGGCATTGGTGAGCCCGAAAGGCATCACCACAAACTTGTAATGCCCATAACGCATCCTAAACGCTGTCTTCTGGACGTCCTCATCTCGCACCCTCACCTGATGATATCCAGACCTCAAATCGATCTTGGAGAACCAAGATGCTCCCTATAACTGATCGAACAAATCGTCGATCCTCGGCAACGGGTAACGGTTCTTGACCGTCAGCTTGTTCAACTCCCGGTAATCAATGCACATCCGGTGTGAACCATCCTTCTTCTTGACAAACAGGATAGATGCTCCCCATGGCGAGCTGCTCGGCCAAATAAACCCCTTCCCTAGCAGCTCCTGAAGCTGCAAGGATAACTCTTGCATCTCTGGAGGTGCAAGGCGATAAGGCACCTTAGCGATAGGCGCAGCCCCTGACACCAAATCGATACTGAACTCCACTTGCCTCACAGGAGGCACACCCGGCAACTCCTCAGGAAATACATCCGAGAACTCACGCACTACCGGAACCTCCTCAACTGACCTCGGTCTCTCAGAATCCACCCGCGTATCCATCACATACGCCACAAAACCCTTACAACCCTGCTGTAGACATTGCCTCTCCCTAGCGGCCGAACAAAACGCTGATCCAGAATGTGTACCCTCGCCGTACACCGCAAGAACTCCCCCACTAGGGTCTCGTATGGTCACCAGTTGTCGCTCGTAGTCAATAACCGCACCGAATCTGCTCAACCAATCCATGCCCACAATGACACATCATCACCCATCGCAATAGGAACCAGATCAATCGGGAACTCAACACCGAAAATCTCGACTACGCACCCTCGGAGAACCTCCGTGGCATATATCACCCTCTCGTCAGCTATGGAAACTCTCAGAGGCCGACTCAACGCCTCATGGCTAACACTGATATGCTGACTAAAAGCCAAAGATACAAAAGTCCGACTCGCACCCGAGTCAAATAACACCAAGGCAGGTACAGAATTCACAAGAAAAGTACCTACGCATAACATAATATAAGCATAATATCTCAACATCAAATAAATACACGAAAGAATACATACCAGCCACGACATCGGGCGCTGCGCGAACCTCCTTCGCGGTCAACTGAAAAGCTCTCCCTCGTGCCCTCGGCACCTCGACCTTCACTGGCCGACTCTCGGTAGCTCTGATGGAGGCAGGGGCAGATCCCTGAGGTGCTCCCTGAGATGATCCTTGCAATTGCGGACACTCTGCCTTCCGGTGTCCGGTCTGGTTGCAGTGGAAACACACCGCAAACCCCTTGGGGCAGTCCTTGGCCATATGCCCCTCCTTGCCACACTTGTATCAAGATCCCGCTCTACAGACTCCATCATGACCCTTGCCGCACTTCCCACAAGTGTGGCCCTTCTGGCTCCCTGGTTTGGGATCAGCGGGCTTGGCCCGCTTGGCTGCCGGCTGAGACTGCGTCGGTCGCCGATCCCTCCCCTGAGACTCCGCCTCCTTGATGGCCTGAGTCTCTAGCTTAATCTCCCTCTTCTGGGCATTTGCCTGAAGCTCGGCAAATGTCCGGTACGAGGAGTTCGCCGCGAACTCCCGAATGTCTCGCCTCAAGATACTCAAATATCGGCTCATACGTGCCTGCTCAGTGGACACGTGCTCAGGGCAGAATATCGCCCTCTCATGGAACATCCTGGTAATCACCGTAACAGAATCAGTACCCTGCTTGAGGGTCAGAAACTCCTCGACCAAACGCTCCCTCTCCACCTGGGGAACGTACTCATCTCGGAACATGGCAGTGAACCTCTCCCAGGTCACTGCCGCAAGCTCAGCAGGCGTAAAGTGTGCCGTCACAAACTTCCACCAGTCCTTCGCTCCCAAGCGAAGCGAACCTTCAAATGCTCAGAAGATGAGCAAGTGAAGAAACACCCCTCTATGTCAGAAATCCATCTCATAGCCTCCACCGGATCCTGGTTCCCATCAAACTCTGGCGGTTTTGTGTTGCTGAACTCTCGGAACAGCAACGCATCACCACCCTGTGGCCTCGCGTCAGCAATAGCTGCGGTGGCCGCTGCAAAAGTAGCCTCAGAAAGAGCGGCATAATGCTCGTCGAAGGTCTCAATCAACGTGGTCTTAATAGACCCAAACATCTCTGGTATCTCTGCCCTGATGGCCGCAGCCACCTCTTCATGGATGATCCGGCGGATCTCCTCATCACTGGCCCCACTGCTCTCAGGCATCAGACGTGTCCTCACCATGATCTACCTCTGAAATACAACATACGATAAATTAGAATCCATTCGAGCATACTCACACTCGACAACTCATTCCTCCTTGATCCTTGGCATTCCAAAGATTCCTACTTGGGCTGTACACTGCTCCGGTGCTTTCAATAGTACGGGCCCAATACTACTGTCCGCACTGTATCAGAATACACCCCAAGTCCTCCTCTTCGGATCCCAAATTCCAAGTACTCTATCATGCATAATCCACTCTCTAACAGATCTCTTATAAGCCCCTCACTGCTACCAACTCACTCTCAAGCATCTCATAGTAGATCACCTCTCCCTAGGCTAAGGCATCACAAATCAGGCCACTCTAGTCCTAATAGGAGTACCTAGCCTACTCTAGCATGAGAATACATCATATCAATATCAATATCACATAACATGAGGGTATTTTGGGAAATCACCATTCGAGCGCGGACTGATCGTACACACAACTCTGCTCTGCGTTCTTCCAAAAATCTTTTACTCTTTTTGAAAATACTTCTCAAATCCTCAGTTTGAGTTCAAATACGCCCGAAGGTGTACTCGAATCCCTCAAACCAAGGCTCTGATACCAACTTGTAACAACGTGAATTTCAAAATAATTTTTCGCATAATCCACTCTCTAACAGATCTCTTATAATCCCCTCACTGCTACCAACTCACTCACAAGCATCTCATAGCAGATCACCTCTCCCTAGGCTAAGGCATCACAAATCAGGCCACTCTAGTCCTAATAGGAGTACCTAGCCTACTCTAGCATGAGAATACATCATATCAATATCAATATCACATAACATGAGGGTATTTTGGGAAATCACCGTTCGGGCGCGGACTGATCGTACACACAACTCTGCTCTGCGTTCTTCCAAAAATCTTTTACTCTTTTTGAAAATACTTCTCAAATCCTCAGTTTGAGTTCAAATACGCCCGAAGGTGTACTCGAATCCCTCAAACCAAGGCTCTGATACCAACTTGTAACAACGTGAATTTCAAAATAATTTTTCGCATAATATAAAAACACAATTTCATTTAACATTCATAAAAACATCAATGTTTGAAACTCAATCCATGCTATATAATATTCCCAAGATCTGATAACATAAAATCTCGTGTGTGTGTTTATACTTATCAAGCCGGCGCCTTCCCACGGTCATCACTAGTACCTGAAACAAATAACACCAACACTGTAAGCACAAAGCTTAGTGAGTTCCCCAAAATACCACGCATAACACATATTAGCCACTCGAGGCTATAACTCTGTGGGTCCGTAGACCCTACTCTGTGAACCCTCTGGTTCTAACTCGGGGAACCTTCCGGTTCCAACTCTATAAACATGCACAACATAAATCACATAGAAATAATGTAGTACAACACATAACATACATTTAGCATACAAATACTCTGTCACATAACTCTGATTACCTACTCAAGGTAAAGTATAGTGAGAAGACTCACCTTGCGTATCTCGATAACTCGCAAATCCCAGAATCATTCGCGCTCGATCCTCCGAGCTATTATCCTCCTATAACACAATGTATCTCTAATTAACACTTTCAAAACTAAGGTTGACTATCCCTATCAAGTCAACACTGGTCAACTCTGGTCAACGGTCAACGGTCAACTCTGACCAGGCTCGGCGAGTGCACTAGAGTGACTCGGCGAGTCTATACGTGTTCATTGACTCCCTAGAATCCTCCCTTGACACGTCGAGTGCTTCCCTGACTCGACGAGTTCCACCTGGCATGAATCGCGGGCCACCACGACTCAACTCGCCGAGTCTCAAGAACAACTCGGCGAGTTCAGGCTTGACTCAGCCCCCTAATGACTCTCCCTAACTCACTGGGTCAACCCCCAACCCGGCGAGTCCACTCGATGAACACTTTACGTGAAACCCCAACCCTACTCGCCGAGTCTCAAGAACAACTCGGCGAGTTCATGCCATGCACAAACTCTATTGACCTTCTGAGGTCAGATTTGCTTTCCCAAACCATAGATCTAGCCTCCCCAAGCATGAATGTCACGTAAAGTTTGGAACTTGATGCTTGTATAACCCCCACAAGGCATCAAAAGATGATTTGGTCCAAAAATTGACCACCTAGGTCTAATAACTCCATAATAACCCAAAAAGCCCCAAGGGTTAAGGTCTCTGGACCTCTTTGAGTCCAGATCCAAGGCACAAACTCGAAGAGGGACCATTTGCTTCACATAATCACTCTTCAAAGGGGTTGTAAAACCCTAACTCTAAAGATCAACCCTAAAACTGAAGGCGATTCGAATCATTACCTCAAAATGAAGCCTCTGGACTTTGGATCTGCTAGAATCTCACCTCCTCCTTGCTCTTGCCACCTTCTTCTTGCTAAACAAGGATTACAAAGGCCCAAAAGTGACTTCTTCTCTCCCAAAACGAATTAGCTCTCTTAGGGTTCTCTCAAGGGAATGGTAGCCGCAATGGGAGGCTATATGTGCCCTTAAATAGGCTCCAAACCCGGGGATTTAGGGTTTCATTAAACAGCATGGACTCGCCGAGTCCAGGCGCGAATCCGCGTCCAAAACCGCGATCCTACTCGGCGAGTCTGAGCTCCAACTCGCCGAGTATCCTCACAAAATACCAAAATATAAGAATGAATAGTACCTGGGAATCCGGGCTGTTACAAGAAAAGGCAACCCATCCAAGGTCAGCATATCACCTCTTGTAGCATAACCTAATAAATCATATATGAAATGTTAAAAGGAGAAGGCAAGAAATGTAATAGTTTTTTCACCCTTTAAAATTTAATAGGAACGTAAACCAGTAAAAAAATTAATTATATCGTAAAAAAGCTAAATGCACAAAATACCAATGTACTCACATAATTTTTATTTTATTTTATTTTTGTATTATATTTGCCATTATGCACAGGAATTACGAAGTACAATGCTATTTCCCACCATAAAACTGAAAAAATGTAACACCCATAAAAATCAAGCCAATTTTAAACTTTTGAAATGCATTCCAAATTCAATAGTTATTACAAAACAGGTTTCCAAAATATTTTATATCAGAGTATCCCAGAAGAAAATCATCAAAACGAGGAGCGGTACGATCACGCCTTTGCCTTGCCACGATCCCCTGATGTACCTAAAACAATAAATTGAAACTGTAAGCCCGAAAGCTTAGTGAGTTCCCCTAAAATAACAATACGTATACAATCCACGTAACCCTGTCAGCAATAACATAACAAACTGAACAGCATTAATGGGTCCACATCTTTACAGACTGGATTACCCCTGCCCCTGGGCCCACAGTGTGAGTCTGGATTGCTTCCGGCCCACAGCTCACATCTGGCTTGCCATCGAGCCCACAGTATGAGTCTCCCTTATCCCGTAATTGGCATGCTCCTGGGTATGTTGGTTCACCGCACGAAGCAGTCTCACCTCAACCCATCCCACATAACATAACCATTGAGCGTGCAGATAATCATATAACAACATAGGTAGTCCTATAGATCTACCTAACTGGCATAACCACTAGCATGCAACAATAACTGTATATTCAACATACTAACACTGCTAGGATAACATATCCATTGCGCCGACCTTGGTGCCTTAGACCCCTTAGTATAATGAGGATAACTTACCTTGCAAATGTCGACTCGGTAGATAAACTCCAACTCTCGGATCATTGCCACAACTCTACCATCTATTATCATAATATAACCATACTCGTAAGTTCTCAACATTTCAAGGTACCCCATAAGTCGACTAGTCAACCCCTGGTCAAAGTCAAAGTCAACAGTCACGGTCAACAGTCGATATTGACCCTAACTCGTCGAGTATCCTCAGTTACTCGCCGAGTTCCTTGAGATACTCGCCCACTCGCCGAGTCACCAGAGTGACTCGTTGAGTTCCTAAGGTTCGCGATCTACATTCTAAGGCCACTCGTTGAGTTTTCCTTCTTGCAACTCAACAAGTTCACACGCATCTATCAATCGGTGAAACCTTAACCGACTCGCCGAGTTGTTCATCCAACTTGTCGAGTCTACGACAATCTCCGTCGGACTCGCCGAGTTGTTCATCCAACTCGTCAGGTTCATGCCCATCTTCATATGACTCGCTGAGTCTCTTCAGTCCTTCAACCATGCAAACACTTTTTAAGCCATGCCAAGGCCCCAAATTGCAGATCCAACATCCTTAGGCATGCTTATCACGTAAGGTTTCAAGCCTTACGTGCATGCAAGGCTTTAAGATCCTAAAATGACAAAACTAAGCTTGCAATGAGGTCACATCCTTGAGGGAAAGCTCCTACTAGGCAAAGCTGATGACTTTATGAATCTAGAAGCCAAAGGGAGTTCAAATCTAAAGTTACCACTTCAGATCTTGGCTTAATCACGGGAAATCTTTCCTGAAAACTCATTCACAAGAGGCTTTAGGATAAAATGATCCAAGGAAAACAATCTAGTACCTTCAAGAGAGTGCTTGTTGATGCAGAACTTGAATCTCACGAACTCTTGCTTCAACTAGCTTGTTTTCCCAAGTGATTACTTCACCAAAATCCTTCCTCCAAGCTTAACTCCCCAAAGAACACACACACATTCAAATTATGGTTAAAGAGAGACAAGAGGATGTAAAGGGGAGGATGGGGGAGGCGAATGATCCTTTAAATAGGGTGAAATGACCCGAAATTTAGGGTTTCATCTGCCAGCTCCTACTCGTCGAGTCCTTTCCTAGACTCGGCGAGTAGGTCACTAAAACGCGTGGACCAACCCGCTGCTACTCGACGAGTAGGGCGACCAACTCGTCGAGTAGACCCAAAAACCAAAAAGATTCCCATAAATCAATACATGAGAATCGGGGCGTTACAACTCTCCCCCACTTGAATTAGACTTTGTACTCGAAGTCTGGTGCGATGAACAATGTCGGGTAATGCTCCCGCATCTCTGCCTCCGGCTCCCACGTCCACTCAGATCCCTTCTAATGCTCCCACTGTACCTTCACCAAAGATATCTCCTTATTCTGCAAAACTTTTGTCTTCCTTTCAAGTATGGCCACCGGCCTCTCCACGTAATTCAGACGCTTATCAACCTGAATATCATCAAATGGCACCACTGCCTCCTGATCCGCATTGCACTTCCACAGCTGCGAAACGTGGAAAGTGTTGTGGATCCGACTAAGCTCCTCTGGGAGCTCTAGCCATTACACCACCTTGCCAACCCTGGCAATAACTCTGAACAGTCAAATATACTGGGGACCCAATTACCCCCGCTTCCTGAAGCGAATCACACCTTTCCAGGGCGAGACCTTTAGGAGCACCATATCACCCACCTAAAACTCTAACTCAGGACGATGTCTAACGGCGTAACTCTTCTGCCGACTCTGGGCGGTCTGCAGTCGCTGCCTAATCTGTTGAATCTTCTCGGTGGTCTGTAGGACTACCTCCATTCGTCCCATCACTCGGTGTCCTACCTCACCCAAACAAACCGGGGTGCGACATCTGCGCCCATACAATAACTCAAAAGGCGGGGCGCCAATGCTGGACTGATAGCTATTGTTGTAAGCAAACTCTGCAAGAGGTAGGTGGGAATCCCAACTCCCACCGAAATCAATGACACGCGCCCTCAACATATCTTCGTGGGTCTGAATGGTCCGCTCGCTCTGACCACCTGTCTATGAATCAAACGTTGTGCTAAAGTGCAAGCGTGTGCCTAGTTCCTCGTGGAACTTCTTCCAGAAACGGAAGGTGAATCTAACATCTCAGTCTGAGACAATGGAGACCAGAATCCCGTGGCAAGCAACGATCTCTCGGACGTATAAGTCAGCCAACCTCTCGGCCGAAGAGCTCTCCCGTATCGCCAAGAAATGAGAACTCTTGGTCAATCGATCCATGATGACCCATATGGCGTCGAACCCTTTCCCCGTCCTTGGCAGCTTCGTAATGAAGTCCATCGTGATCTGCTCCCATTTCTACATGGGAATCTCCATATGCTGTAGCTTACCATGCGACCTCTGATGCTCAGCCTTGACCATCCTACAAGTCAAGCACCTCTCGACATACGAAGCGATTTCTCGCTTCATACATGGCCACCAGTAACTCAAACTCAGATCTCGATACATCTTGGTGGCCCCGGGTGTATGGAGAAATGAGACTTATGAGCCTCCTCCATCACTGTCTGTCTGACTCCACCAGTCATCGGAACCCAAACTCGACCACATCGGGTCAATAACCCCCGGCTATCCTGAACAAACCGAGCGCTTTCGCCCATCATCCTTTCCATCTTCCAGTTCTCTGGTTGTATGCCCTCGGTCTAGGCATCTCTGATCAAACTTGCCAGCAGGGAATCCACTGCTATCCTCATACACTTTTTTGCGGTGGAACTTGGAAGACCCAGCTGACTTGCGGCTCAATGCGTCTGCAACCACATTCGCTTTACCAGGGTGGTAAAGGATCTCGCAAACGTAGCCCTTGACTACATCCAACCACATACGATGTCTCATATTCAGGTTTGACTGATCCTTGATGTGTCTCAAACTCTTGTGATCCGTGTATATGGTACAACAGACCCCATATAGGTGATGCCTCCAAATCTTGAGAGCGAATACCACCGCTCCCAGCTCCAGATCATGTGTAGGGTATCTTGTCTCATGCGGCTTCAGCTGCCGCGATGCATAGGCTATCACTCGTCCTCTCTGCATGAGGACCGCCCCTAAATCTGTGATGGATGCATCACAGAATACCACAAAATCCTCTACTCCCTCGGGGAGTGTCAAAACTGGAGCCTCACACAAACATTGCCTGAGGGTCTCAAACGCCCTTTGCTGCTCGGGGCCCCACCGGAAATCCACCCCCTTCCTCGTTAGACGGGTGAGGGGTACTGCAATCTTGGACAAGTCTCGAATAAATCTCCGGTAATACCCTGCTAACCCCAGAAAACTCCTGATATCCAAAGGAGACCTCAGCACCTCCCACTACATAACTGCCTCGATTTTGGCCGGGTCGACCAAAATCCCCTCCTGGTTAACGAGGAGTCCGAGGAACTAGACCTCTCGTAACCAAAACTCACACTTCGAGAACTTGGCACACAGCTGTTCTCGTCTCAGAACTTCCAACAGCTCCCTGAGGTGCTCCTCGTGCTGCTCTCGGGTCTTGGAATACACCAAGATATCATTTATGAACATAATGACCGAGCGATCAAGCATCGGTCTGCAGACCCGATTCATCAGGTCCATGAATACTGTCGGCGTGTTGGTGAGCCCAAACGGCATCACCACGAACTCCTAGTGACCATAACGAGTCCGAAACGCGGTCTTCTCCACGTCCTCCTCTCTAACCCGGACCTGATGATATCCCGATCTCAAGTCAATCTTGGAGAACCAAGATGCACCCTGTAACTGATCGAAGAGATCGTCTATCCTCGGAAGTGGATAACGGTTCTTCACCATCAACTTGTTCAACTCCTTATAGTCAATGCACATCCGTTGCGATCCATCCTTCTTCCTAACGAAGAGGATCGGTGCTCCCCATGGAGAACTGCTAGGTCGAATGAACTGCTTGCCCAACAGTTCCTGCAGCTGTGAAGACAGCTCCTGCATCTCGGGTGGCGCCAAATGGTACGGCGCCTTGGCAATAGGAGTCGCACCCGGCACCAGGTCGATCCGTAACTCGACCTGCCTCTCCGGAGGGATCCCTGGCAACTCCTCCGGAAACACGTCAGCAAGCTCCCTAACCATTGGAACCTCAGAGACTGAAGTCTGGTCTCCAACCCGCGTATCTACCATGTATGCTAGGTATCCCGCACACCCGTGCTGAATATACTGTCGAGCTCTGGCGGCTGAACAGAACCCCGACCCCGCTCTGGTGCCCTCGCCATAAACAATCAGTTCTCCCCCACTTGGGGGTCGAACTACCACTCGCTGGCCCTCGCAATCTATCATGGAACCGAAGCGACCAAGCCAATCCATACCCACAATCACGCATACTTCCCCCATGGGAATCGGAATCAAGTTTATCGGAAAGACCACTCCGAAGATCTCCAACTGACATCCTCGGTAGACTGAAGAAGTTGATACTCCATGTTCTTTGGCGATAGAAACTCACAACGGACACTCTAGCTCATCAACTGGCACGCTTAACCCCTTGCTAAACATCTGAGAAACGAAAGACCGACTCGCCCCCGGGTCAAATAAAACCAAAGCAAGCAATGATTTTACTAAAAACGTACCTAAGCACAGGTACCACATATAAGCATAACAAAGATATAATAAACGAGGTAAAGGAGAGAAACATACCAGCAACCACATCCGGTGCTGCTCTGGCCTCCTCTTCCGTAAGTTGGAAAGCAAGCCCCTGAGCCTTCGGAGGCTCGGCCTTAACAGGCCTCCCATCAGCGATCCTCAAAGTAGCTGGCACTGGAGCCTGCGCCGGCTTGGCGGCTAGCAATGGGCAGTTGGCCTTCACATGGCAACCCTGATCATAGTGGTAGCACAACCTCATACCCGAAACAGGGGCGCCCTGGCGACAATCCTTCGCATCATTCCCCTCCTTGCCACACCTGTGGCATCTGCTACCCGCTCGACATACTCCAGAATGACTCATACCGCACTTCCCACATGTGCGGCTCTGCTGACCCCCAGTCCTAGAATCAGCAGTCTTAGACCGCTTCGGCACTGACTGAGACTGTGCCGGAGCCAGACGTTGCTCCCTCAACTACAACTCGATCTCCAACTCACGCCGCCTAGCGGCCTCCTGCAACTCCAACAGAGTGTCACATTGTTGGGTAGACACAAACTGACGGATGTCAGTCTTGAGCATGCTCAGATAACGAGTCATCTGAGCCTGCTCGGAAGCAAACTCTAGGCAGAACATTGCCCTCTTTGTAAACATACAGGTGATCTCCATCACCGACTCTCCATCCTGCCTCAAACTCAAAAACTCATGAGCTAACCACTCCCGCTCCACCCGTGGAACATATCGGTCGTGGAACATCTCTCTGAACTGTTCCCAAGTAACAGTAGCTCTCTGATCATCAGTGTACATGTCACACCCCCGAACCAGACGGCGGAAACGTCCGGGGGCTGTCGTGACTCAATTGAATACCATAACATTGAATATATATGAAACATAACAACATTCGTCACCATTCATCAACATAGTACAACCAGTAGTGTTTACATATCATACATTGTTTAAACATTACATTCCCCAAAAATTAATTTGTTCAATTCATACAAAAATAAACTGCAACCGTCACTGAATATGATTTCCCTTGATTCACTGGTTCCCTGAGAATACAAGTATTTTGAAAAACGTCAACATATGAAATGTTGGTGAGTTCATAAGTAGTGTTTGAAATCGAATGTTTGTATTGTTTGAAAAACCACCAGAAAATCCGATATTTTCTGAAAAGATAAGCTTTTGAAAACATTTGTGAAGATCCATAGGTATGCTTGTTTGTTTCTATACTTGTAAAAAAATGTTCATTGAAAATGTATGCATTTCAAATCTGTACGTATTGAAAACCCTAGGAAAACCCGATGTTCTCCTAGATCCTTGAATTACGTGATGTTACATTGAAATCATTGCATAGCGTATAGTGTCAGTCCCAGGCGACGTTGGAAGGTTCTCGAGCAGGATTATTTACTACAAACCCGCGTTACACAAACGCCCAGTTTATAGTTATACTAATGACTCCGAAGGCGTCGTCAGTACTAATCGCGTTATCCAATCGCCCTGACTAGGTGTAGTCCCACATCCGAAGAGAAAGAGATCACGAAGACCCTGGTAACTCCATTAGCCGGTTGGGGATAAAATGTACGAGGGGTCCCCGACCCGCCTCGCATGAAATGTAGACTTTACTAGCAATACCAAAGGACCCTTGGGGACCGGTGGTATACAAGCCATTGAAAGTCCATTTACGTTGTGTCGGATCGGTAAAACCCAACACACCGTAAAAAAAAAATGTCTTCGGGCCTTAAGATCAGGTCATTGGGCTAGCTAGGCTCAACGAACAAGATTTTACACTTGTGGGGCCCAAAGATGGTGCGTAGACGTCTGTGCACACTCACATGTATAATGTATTACCAAACGTTACTTGTATGAATCGTAGTGTCGTAGTGTTAGTAGTTGTAGATTTCTATTGGCTCGAGACCGAGCCAATTCGTTTAACAACGACTTTTGGTATTGTAATGTATTGTATTTCGTCGATAGTCGCGGTGCCATTATTTGATCAAATTGTGTACATTGAACTAGCCTTGAAATATTCCTGTTTTCATCCCCTCATTATTTGTAAAATTTACATTTTCAACCCTTTTTCTTAAATACTTCCCGGTTTGGTCCTTAAACTATTTTTCTTGACATTTTAACACCAAAAATTATTGAAATTAATATTTTTCAGCATATTTTTCATAGAAAACAGTTTAAGTCCCTGAAAATGCAATTTTCTCGGTTTTAGCCCCTTCTTTTCGCAACTTTGACAATTTTTGGCCCAAATTGTGAAACTTTTGCAACTTTGGTCCTTTTTAAATTTGGAAAGCATTTTAAACCTTTGAAAAGGATTTGGAACACTTATAGTCCGCTGTTTTACAGAAAGTTACAGTTTTGGCCCTCCAAAACAGAAAAATTCGCATAATGGGCCTTATTGGGCCGAAATTTTCATTTTTAGCCCATTAAGCTTGGAATTTATGTTTTTAATCCCCTAAATGAGTATATTTCCAGAAATTTATTTATGGAAACTGTTTTGGCACACTTCATCCATCAGAATCTGTGAAATGTCAATTTGGGCCCTTATTTTTGCATTTTTCACATTTTAGGCCCAAAATTTGTGTTTTTAACCCAAAGAAAATTATTACTAAACCACTTAGCCATTTTTTTCATGAAACACTTTGTGTTTAGAAATATATTTGAAGCTAAAATCATTTAATACAAGATATATCTCGGTTTTGATGGGTTTTAAGGCTAGATCCAACATAAAAACACATAAAAGCATACATATAAGCATGGAAATCATACAAGGCATACAAAACACATATAGATCTACACTTTCACTTGTATTCCCCCCCCCCCCCCCACAAAACTCATAAAAACAGAAAATAGGGGGTATGAAGCTCACCTTGGGGTGTTGATTCGGTTTTTGAAGAAAGATTGGAAGAAATGAAGTGATTTTTGGCCTTTGCACTCCTTGATGAACTTTTCGAGATTATGGGGGTTTCTAGAGTGCAAGATCATGATTTTTGCATGGATTAGGAAGAGAAGTTTGATAAATAAGGAATACAAATCATAGATCCAAGCAAAACTTTACCTTAGATGTTGATTTTTGTGGAAGAACCTTCTTGAATGCTTCCTAATTTTCGAGATTTTGGATGGAGGGGGAGAGATGTTCTTGAGTGATCTAGAGAGTGTTTGAGAGATTTTTGGTGGGTGTATGTGTGTATGGCCGAGAGTGAGAGAGGAGAGAAGGGAGAAGTGATTTTGAAGTGATGTTGCATGGATACATGGACTATATTGCATGGATACCCTATGGACAATAATGAGGTGGCACACTTGAGTCAACTCTCCCTTATCTTCTTGGGTTTGGGCCTTTGGGCCGAGAATGTGAAGGAAAAAAAAAGATTTTTGGGCCTTTTGGCCCTTAAGCCCAATATTTGAGTTAGTTAGAGTGTGTTTTATGCTTAAAAGAATGTAGTATGATTTTTATATTTTTATTGGACTAGTTTAGGTTATTCATGGCTCAAAGTTTTTAATTCATTTCATTATAGGCCCAACATGACCTAAAATGTTAAAGTAAATAAGTGTGGGTCCAATTAGAGCCCAATTAGGGTTCTAAGCCCATGATAGTCCAATTGGAAGCTTATTGGTCCATTGGGATCCAATAAGGAAGTTCTAGTCTAAAATAGACTTAACAAGAACTTCTAGGGTCTCCAATTGTTTGATGACTATTTGTGGTACTTGCATGATGTATTTGATTGAAGTTTTTGATTCACATTAACTTGAATATATAGATTACATGGCTCAAAATTTACAGTTGTGACATCATCCCCCCGTTAGAGGGAATTTCGTCCCGAAATTCTGTTTGAAAGCTAGATTTGAGAATGCTAGAATAGGTGAGGGTACTTTTGCTTCATTTGATCTTCGCGTTCTCACGTGAATTCTGGCCCACGCTTTGCGTTCCACCGTACCTTCACGATCGGGATGCGACTCTGCTTAGTACGCTTCACCTCCCTGTCCATGATTTCGATTGGCTCTTCGACGAACAGGAGATTCGTATTGATTTCGATTTCGTCAAGAGGAATGACAAGGGTTTCATCTGATAGGCACTTTTTCAGATTAGAAACATGAAACACGGGGTGTACACCGTTTAGTTCCGCGGGTAGTTGTAGTCTGTATGCTACTGGACCTATTCGGGCGACGATTTCGAAAGGTCCAATGTATCGCGGGTTCAGCTTTCCCCGTTTTCCGAAACGTATAACCCCTTTCCAGGGTGAGACCTTTAACAATACTCGATCACCGACCTGGAATTCCAAGGGCTTTCGTCGTTTATCAGCGTAGCTCTTTTGCCGGTCACGCGATGCCTGTAATCGAGCTTTGATCTGGACAATCTTTTCTGTGGTCTCGCGAATGATTTCCGGTCCCGTTAATGCCCTGTTTGACGTATGTGTTCTTGCTAGCTGGGTGTCACCTACTTCAGCCCAACATAACGGTGATCTACATTTACGCCCGTACAGTGCTTCGAAAGGGGCCACCTTAATGCTCGAATGATAACTATTGTTATATGAAAACTCGATCAACGGTAGGTGGGTATCCCAAGACTTTCCGAAGTCTATCACACATGCACGAAGCATGTCTTCAAGCGTCTGAATGGTTCGTTCGCATTGACCGTCCGTTTGTGGGTGATACGCGGTGCTCATATCAAGATGAGTTCCCATGGCCTTGTGGAGCGACTGCCAAAAGCGTGACGTGAACCTACTGTCCCTATCCGAGATGATAGATTTTGGCACTCCATGAAGTCTTACAATCTCTCGTAGGTACAAACGCGTCAGCCTCTCCATCTTGTAGGACTCTTTGATGGGCAGGAAATGAGCAGATTTCGTCAGTCGGTCGATTATTACCCATATGGTGTCCAATCCGTCCGACGTCTTGGGCAGCTTGGTCACGAAGTCCATAGAAATCCCCTCCCATTTCCACTCAGGGATTGCCGGTTGCTATAACAATCCGGAAGGTTTCTGGTATTCCACTTTTACTTTGGCACACGTAAGGCACTTACTAACATAAGTTGCGATTTCCGCCTTCATGTTAGGCCACCAATAGTGCTGCTTAATGTCCAAATACATCTTGTCCGAACCAGGATGAATGGAGTATCGTGTCTTGTGGGCTTCCTTCATAACGATCTCCCTGAATCCTCTGATTTTTGGAACCCAAATACGGTTCATGAAGTAGTATACCCCATTCTCTTTGACTTCCAGGTTCTTCTCCATTCCGCGTAATGCCTCGCTAGTTCTATTTTCCGCTTTCATAGCCTCTGCCTGGACTGATGCAATTTGAGCGGTCAGATGAGACTGAATGGTTATCGAGTGCGTTTTCGTACGGCGATTTGTGTACTCCTTCCGACTTAATGCGTCAGCTACCACGTTGGCCTTGCCTGGATGGTACTTGATCTCGCATTCGTAGTCGTTTAACAACTCCACCCATCTTCGTTGTCTCATGTTCAGCTCCTTCTGATTCAAGATGTGCTGGAGGCTTTTGTGGTCTGTGAAGATGGTGCACTTTGTACCGTACAGGTAGTGCCTCCAAATTTTTAGGGCGAAGACCACGGCTCCCAGTTCTAGGTCATGGGTTGTGTAATTTACTTCGTGCGTCTTTAGTTGACGGGACGCATATGCTATCACTCTTCCACGTTGCATGAGAACGCAACCTAAGCCTTGATTTGACGCGTCACAGTAAACTACAAAATCTTCCGTTCCTTCGGGTAGAGATAGTACAGGAGCGCTACAAAGAGCTTGCTTCAAGGCTCGAAACGCAATCTCTTGTCGGTCTGTCCACTTGAATGGCACACTCTTTTGCGTAAGCAAGGTAAGTGGCTTGGCGACTTTAGAGAAGTTTTGGATGAATCTCCTATAGTAGCCTGCTAGGCCTAAGAACTGACGAATTTCGGTGGGCGTAGTCGGAGTTGCCCATCCTTCCACAGCTTTGACCTTAGAGGGATCCACATGAATTCCATCTTGGCTAACTACGTGACCTAGAAAATTCACGCTCCGTAGCCAAAACTCACACTTAGAGAGTTTGGCGTAAAGCCTTTCCGATCGCAGCGTTTCTAGGACTTGTCGGAGATGTTGGCCATGCTCCTCTTTGCTTCGAGAATAGACGAGGATGTCATCGATAAACACAATGACGAAGTTGTCCAAGAACGGTCGACAGATTCGGTTCATTAGGTCCATAAATGCGGCGGGTGCATTTGTTAGACCGAAGGGCATTACGACGAATTCATAATGTCCAAAGCGGGTTCGGAAAGCGGTTTTAGGAATATCTTCTTCTCGGACCTTGAGTTGATGGTATCCGGACCGTAGATCTATTTTAGAAAAATAGCTAGCTCCTTGGAGCTGGTCGAATAGATCATCGATTCGTGGGAGTGGGTAGCGGTTTTTAACAGTGAGTTTATTCAACTCTCTGTAATCGATGCACATTCTGAAAGATCCGTCCTTCTTCTTAACAAAGAGCACCGGAGCTCCCCATGGCGAGTAGCTAGGTCGGATAAATCCCTTGTCCAGAAGCTCACTGAGTTGGCTGGACAATTCCTGCATTTCAGCAGGTGCCAATCGATATGGTGATTTAGCGAGAGGAGTTGCTCCTGGGACGAGGTCGATTCGGAACTCAACCTGTCTCTCTGGGGGTACTCCTGGAAGATCTTCAGGAAACACGTCCGGGAATTCACACGCTACCGGAATGTCTTGGATGTTAATTTCTTCTTTGGCCTTGTCCACTATGTGGGCCAAGAACGCTAAGTTGTTCTTTCGCAGATGTTTTTGTGCTTTTATGCACGAGATAAGACGAAGATTCGTGCTAGGTTTGTCTCCATAAATTACTAGGGTTTCGTGATTCGGGAGACGAAGGCGAACGGCCTTCTCGTGGCACATAATCTCAGCATGGTGGGGGCTTAACCAATCCATGCCGATAATCACATCGAAACTCCTAATTGACACTGGCATCAGATCTATTCGTAAGACGTGTTGGTTAAGGGTTAGGGTACATCCAGCGTAGATTTCCCTAGTGGATTCAGTCTTCCCATTGGCCATTTCCACCGTATAGGTTTCATTTAGCTTTTGGGGTTGTTGTTTTAATAAATGTTTAAACTTCTCGCTTACGAAACTTCGCTCCGCTCCGGTATCAAATAAGATGCATGCGTAAGTGTGGTTTAGGAGGAACGTACCGGTCACAACTGCGGGGTCCTGAACTGCATCACTCTGACCCATAGTCAGCATTCTTCCTGCTCCTCTGTTTCCTGAGTTGTTGTTGTTGTTAGGGCAGTCTCGACGGAAATGTCCCGTCCTTCCACACCCGAAACAGGTGTGGCTAGGCCCTGCGTTGTTGCCGCCGGCATTGGTGTTGTTGGTATTGCGGTGGTTGTTGTTGTTGTTCTGGTTGTTTCCCTGAATCTGGTTCTGAGAAGGATAAGTCCTGCAGAATCTTGCAGTGTGTCCCCTTCGGTTGCAACTGGTGCAATGGAACTCCCTACATTCTCCTTGGTGATGGAAACCGCACTTGTTGCATTTGGGATGATTACCGGAATAGGGTCTTGAAGTATTTGAAGCAGCTGAGGCTGGAGCATGTGATGTGGCTGGTACCGGCGCAGTGACAGCGTGAACTGCCACCGTTTGCTGCTTTTTAGAGGTCTCGGGACCCTGACGCCCCTTCCTCTTGTTGTTCCATCCTTTCTTACCATCACTCTCCTTCTTCTTCTCAGTCTCTACCGGTTTCTCGCCCTTTTTGTGGTTATGATCATATAGCCTCTTTGCCAATCTCTTCGCACTGTCAAAAGTTTCAGGGTTCGCAGCTATCACATTCCCTTGAATGGGGGATGTCAGTCCCCAAATGAATCGTTCAATCTTCTTCCCCTCTGATGTGATCATACCCGGGCACAACAGAGATAGTTCGCTGAATCTCGATATGTAAGCATCGATGTTCCCATTCTGCACCGTGAGATTCCATAGTTCCTGCTCCATCTTCTGTATTTCGCCTCGGGGGCAGTACTCAGCCGTCAACATCTCTTTCATCTCTGCCCAGGGAATAGAGTTGGCGACAGGGAGTGTCATAGCTTCTACATGACCATTCCACCAAGTGAGTGCTTGGTCCACAAAAGTGCAGGCCGCGAACTTCACTTTCATCTGCTTGGGGCACTCGCATATCTCGAATACCGACTCTACCTTCTCGATCCATCGCTTTAGGGCGATCACTCCTCCGGTACCGTTGAAAGTTCGGGGTTTAGCGTTCGCAAAATCCTTGTAGGTGCACGTTTTAGTGAGTCCTTGGTTCGTCCCGTTGTTCGAACTTCCGGATCCTTGCCCGTTACCTCCTCCGTTGTTCCCTCGGTGAAGTTGTGCCATAGCCGCTGTGACTGCAGCAGACACGGCTGCCTGGAAAGCAGTGGAGTCAACTTCCGGCGGGGTTGGTTCGGGATTTCCGCGAGTAGCTGGGCGAGGCATCTTTCTGTCATGAAACGGAAAGATGTTGAGTGTACGTGGTTTCTGTGAGGTGGCGATTCTACTAACTAGGTGTATGGTGCGAACCTAAACATTACTATCATCAAGCATGCAATCATAATGTCTCAACACATAGCAACTGAGAATAATTTAGCAAAACACACAAAAGTTTATTAATATCCGCATTTAGTACAAGAAAATTTGCTCGTAGGAGCATACATAAGTAACGCTAATCCGACAGCATAACGGCTCCATGAGTAGTGTAGTCACTCAAACATAGAGCCGGAGTACATAACATAGTTCCTAATAACCTACTATGATAAGTCTATTCCTAACCGCGTTGAGCTGCGTCAGGAGGTGGTGCCGAAGTCATATGCCGAAATGTTGTGCCAGTAGCTGCGCCATCTCTGCCATGTCTCCTATAACCTCATCCCTCTCATGCTCTGCTTGCACTGCCCGAGCCTCCATGGCATACAGCTGTTGTCACAGTGCAGCGATCTCAGCTTCGAGGGAACGGTTCTCTCTTGGGGGGTTCGCTGGTGGGGCAAGGTGATCTGGTTGTGCCTCGTCCTCGCATGGCGGGATGGGGTCCTGGTCCCCGACCCGGCCGTCTTCGTCGTCATCGTCGAGCTCTCCAAATTCGTAGTCAGTGTCTACGTATTCGTCGGGTCCGACATCGTGTGCTTCGCCTGGATTCCCTCCTGGCTCATCCACAAGCATCCCGTGAGCTACTAAGGCCTGATGAAACTGGATACCCTGCTGCTCCTCCTCGGGCTCCTCCTCCTCCTCTAGCCACCCGTTGTTTCCCTGATTAGGGAAGTAGGGGTCTCCCGGGTGATGAAAGCCAGCCATGTTGTCTGCGCGAGTACGTAAATATGCTACATTATCCTAGGACGCTATGTCTATCATACATACTAAGCAAACATTCTCTTTTTGGGTGATAAAAGGTATAGTGTTAGGTTCCCTGGCTATCTCGATCTCATCAAGACGTGTGTTAATTTTACCTTGGAGAGAATGTAGTTGATCAGGCTACATTCACTCCTTGGTATCACTAAGAACAGTCCCGAATTAACCGAGATACCAGTGTTATTGTGTTTGATTCAGCGTTGGATCTTTATTCCTAATGCAAGCAAGTGTGTTTTATTTACTTGTTCTGTTCAGAGTTATGTTAGTCCCTCTTTTTGGTTTATAGTTGCATATCAATGTATGGCTCGACATGCTAGTTCACTATAAACAAAGCTCTGATACCAACCTGTCACACCCCCGAACCAGACGGCGGAAACGTCCGGGGGCTGTCGTGACTCAATTGAATACCATAACATTGAATATATATGAAACATAACAACATTCGTCACCATTCATCAACATAGTACAACCAGTAGTGTTTACATATCATACATTGTTAAAACATTACATTCCCCAAAAATTAATTTGTTCAATTCATACAAAAATAAACTGCAACCGTCACTGAATATGATTTCCCTTGATTCACTGGTTCCCTGAGAATACAAGTATTTTGAAAAACGTCAACATATGAAATGTTGGTGAGTTCATAAGTAGTGTTTGAAATCGAATGTTTGTATTGTTTGAAAAACCACCAGAAAATCCGATATTTTCTGAAAAGATAAGCTTTTGAAAACATTTGTGAAGATCCATAGGTATGCTTGTTTGTTTCTATACTTGTAAAAAAATGTTCACTGAAAATGTATGCATTTCAAATCTGTACGTATTGAAAACCCTAGGAAAACCCGATGTTCTCCTAGATCCTTGAATTACGTGATGTTACATTGAAATCATTGCATAGCGTATAGTGTCAGTCCCAGGCGACGTTGGAAGGTTCTCGAGCAGGATTATTTACTACAAACCCGCGTTACACAAACGCCCAGTTTATAGTTATACTAATGACTCCGAAGGCGTCGTCAGTACTAATCGCGTTATCCAATCGCCCTGACTAGGTGTAGTCCCACATCCGAAGAGAAAGAGATCACGAAGACCCCGGTAACTCCATTAGCCGGTTGGGGATAAAATGTACGAGGGGTCCCCGACCCGCCTCGCATGAAATGTAGACTTTACTAGCAATACCAAAGGACCCTTGGGGACCGGTGGTATACAAGCCATTGAAAGTCCATTTACGTTGTGTCGGATCGGTAAAACCCAACACACCGTAAAAAAAAAATGTCTTCGGGCCTTAAGATCAGGTCATTGGGCTAGCTAGGCTCAACGAACAAGATTTTACACTTGTGGGGCCCAAAGATGGTGCGTAGACGTCTGTGCACACTCACATGTATAATGTATTACCAAACGTTACTTGTATGAATCGTAGTGTCGTAGTGTTAGTAGTTGTAGATTTCTATTGGCTCGAGACCGAGCCAATTCGTTTAACGACTTTTGGTATTGTAATGTATTGTATTTCGTCGATAGTCGCGGTGCCATTATTTGATCAAATTGTGTACATTGAACTAGCCTTGAAATATTCCTGTTTTCAGCCCCTCATTATTTGTAAAATTTACATTTTCAACCCTTTTTATTAAATACTTCCCGGTTTGGTCCTTAAACTATTTTTCTTGACATTTTAACACCAAAAATTATTGAAATTAATATTTTTCAGCATATTTTTCATAGAAAACAGTTTAAGTCCCTGAAAATGCAATTTTCTCGGTTTTAGCCCCTTCTTTTCGCAACTTTGACAATTTTTGGCCCAAATTGTGAAACTTTTGCAACTTTGGTCCTTTTTAAATTTGGAAAGCATTTTAAACCTTTGAAAAGGATTTGGAACACTTATAGTCCACTATTTTACAGAAAGTTACAGTTTTGGCCCTCCAAAACAGTAAAATTCGCATAATGGGCCTTATTGGGCCGAAATTTTCATTTTTAGCCCATTAAGCTTGGAATTTATGTTTTTAATCCCCTAAATGAGTATATTTCCAGAAATTTATTTATGGAAACTGTTTTGGCACACTTCATCCATCAGAATCTGTGAAATGTCAATTTGGGCCCTTATTTTTGCATTTTTCACATTTTAGGCCCAAAATTTGTGTTTTTAACCCAAAGAAAATTATTACTAAACCACTTAGCCATTTTTTTCTTGAAACACTTTGTGTTTAGAAATATATTTGAAGCTAAAATCATTTAATACAAGATATATCTCGGTTTTGATGGGTTTTAAGGCTAGATCCAACATAAAAACACATAAAAGCATACATATAAGCATGGAAATCATACAAGGCATACAAAACACATATAGATCTACACTTTCACTTGTATTCCCCCCCCCCCCCACAAAACTCATAAAAACAGAAAATAGGGGGTATGAAGCTCACCTTGGGGTGTTGATTCGGTTTTTGAAGAAAGATTGGAAGAAATGAAGTGATTTTTGGCCTTTGCACTCCTTGATGAACTTTTCGAGATTATGGGGGTTTCTAGAGTGCAAGATCATGATTTTTGCATGGATTAGGAAGAGAAGTTTGATAAATAAGGAATACAAATCATAGATCCAAGCAAAACTTTACCTTAGATGTTGATTTTTGTGGAAGAACCTTCTTGAATGCTTCCTAATTTTCGAGATTTTGGATGGAGGGGGAGAGATGTTCTTGAGTGATCTAGAGAGTGTTTGAGAGATTTTTGGTGGGTGTATGTGTGTATGGCCGAGAGTGAGAGAGGAGAGAAGGGAGAAGTGATTTTGAAGTGATGTTGCATGGATACATGGACTATATTGCATGGATACCCTATGGACAATAATGAGGTGGCACACTTGAGTCAACTCTCCCTTATCTTCTTGGGTTTGGGCCTTTGGGCCGAGAATGTGAAGGAAAAAAAAGATTTTTGGGCCTTTTGGCCCTTAAGCCCAATATTTGAGTTAGTTAGAGTGTGTTTTATGCTTAAAAGAATGTAGTATGATTTTTATATTTTTATTGGACTAGTTTAGGTTATTCATGGCTCAAAGTTTTTAATTCATTTCATTATAGGCCCAACATGACCTAAAATGTTAAAGTAAATAAGTGTGGGTCCAATTAGAGCCCAATTAGGGTTCTAAGCCCATGATAGTCCAATTGGAAGCTTATTGGTCCATTGGGATCCAATAAGGAAGTTCTAGTCTAAAATAGACTTAACAAGAACTTCTAGGGTCTCCAATTGTTTGATGACTATTTGTGGTACTTGCATGATGTATTTGATTGAAGTTTTTGATTCACATTAACTTGAATATATAGATTACATGGCTCAAAATTTACAGTTGTGACAGTACAATTCGGTCGTCACGTCAAATAACCACCTTATAGCTCTAATCGCATCCTGAGAACCATCAAATGCCGGGGGCTTCATGTTGTGAAGTCCCGGTACTGGAAACCCCGTCCATCTCCACCTCCTCTTGCCATTGTTACAACTAATGCAGCTGCAGCGACAGCCATCTCTGCAAGGGCTGTGTAACGCTCATCAAAGTACTCAACCATAGCGGTCTTAATAGACCCAACCATCTCCAGTAGCTGAGCTCGGAAAAAAGTGGCAACCTCATCATGCAGGACCTCTCGAATCTTGGCGTCTAGCTCACCCGTCCCCATCTGTACCACAGGCTCAGGTGCTACCGGCACCTCCTGGCCTCCGTCCTCTGATCCTGATCCTGACCCGGATGCAGTCACAAAATGTCTCGTCATCACCATACTAAAAACACACCAACAGATATCAGATGATCGCATAAAAATAGGGGACCAACTCCCGACTAAACCCTAGGGGTTGTGACTTCCTTTCTATGTGTATGCGTCCTATGCTTTCAGTAGTACGTGCCCATACTACCTTCCACACCTACCTATATTTGTCTTAAGTATCACCACAACACCCTAACAACATACGTATCATAGCTAGCGCCCAACCCTCATTCCTAGAGGAATGCTAAACTATCTCACGACTGGCCTCACGGCTTCTCACTACCCACCCATCCATGAAACTTCCACCAACCTTGCAGCACTAGTGTATGCTAGCCATACATAATGCTTGGACCCCATAGACTTTTAAATATTTGATCCTACGCTAAGCCTTAATCAATAAGAACAGAACATAAGGCCAAATCAAACATTCTTAGGCTATAAGATCTTAATTATATATAGCCTTGATGCATACACAAGTAACTACAGTAATGATGTCAATCTCATATAAGGAAAACCCTAGGCTAGCAGGCATCATGTAATCAGCCAATTCTATTATGTAATTCCTGAAGATCCCTAGCCTAGTACTAGCATGTTGTTCTAACATATCACACAATCAAATAATTGTATGGTATTTTGGGATCTACTTACTGGCTCCGGCTGATCGTACACCCTGCATCCTCCTTTACTTATTTTGAAAACCATTTTAGAAACCATTTTGAAAACCTTTCCTTGATTTGAGAAGGAATTCAAACAAATGTCCCTCCAATTCACTCAAACCAAGGCTCTGATACCAACTTGTTGTTGGGTTTTGAGCATTCTAACACTCCTATGGTGTACATGCAACCCTATAAACCTTGGATCTATGTTTTCTCTATTATACATGCAAATAATAACTTTCCAAGGCTTTAATCCTAACTAGCATATTATGAAGTTCTTATACAACAAAGTACTAGTTAGATGACATACCTTTTGATGTAGCTTGATGTCTTCAAGCTTTAAGAGCTTAGCCCCAATAGTGTGGAAGCCTCAAGTGGAATCACAAATCACCAAAACACTTTGGAAGACTTTAGAGAATATGGATACTTGGTTCTCTCTAGTGAAATCGGCTAGCCCTTCTTAGTGTACCACACTAGTGCCAATTTCACCAACCAATGACATCTTTATATAGTATGGAGACTAGGGTTAAACCCATGACCTTTCATTTCATATGATCCATGGGTTAAACACTCCATGGACTATCCATGAAAGCTTAGCCCAACCTAAATGAACTTGGCCCATTCCATATATATAAGAGTCCACATTTAATTAGTTCATTTTGATCACTTAATTAATTCTTGATCAATACTAATTAAATAATATAATTCCATATTAATATATTAGAACTTATAATATATTAATATTAATCATAAATATACTATTCTCAAAAGATTATCCATATAAATTGTGCCGGTGAAGTGCAACCCAAATGGACCATGCCGGGTCGGGTCAAGTACATACTAAATATAGTTATGGACTTAGACATTAATCCAACACTTGTAACACCCATAAAAATCAAGCCAATTTTAAACTTTTGAACTGCATTGCAAATTCAATAGTTATTACAAAACAGGTTTCCAAAATATTTTATATCAGAGTATCCCAGAACAAAATCATCAAAACGAGGGGCAGTATGATCACGCCTTTGCCTTGCCACGATCCCCTGATGTACCTGAAATAATAAACTGAAACGGTAAGCCTGAAAGCTTAGTGAGTTCCCCCAAAATACCAATACACATACAATCCACGTAACCATGTCAACAGTAACATAACAAACAGAACAACATGTAATGGGTCCACAATTTTACAGACTGGATTACCCCTGCCCCTGGGCCTACAGTGTGAGTCTGGATTGCTTCCGGCCCACAGCTCACATCTGTCTTGCCATCGATCCCACAATACGAGTCTCCTTTAGCCCGTAACTGGAATGCTCCTGGGTATGATGGTTTACCGCACGAAGCAGTCTCACCTCAACCCATCCCAGATAACATAACAACATATAACATAACCACTGAGCGTGCAGATAATCATATAACAACATAGGTAGTCCTACAAATCTACCTAACTGGCATAACCACTAGCATGTAACACTAACTTCATACTCAACATACTAACACTGCTAGGATAACATATCCAATGGGCCAGCCTTGGTGCCTTAGACCCCTTAGTATAGTGAGGATAACTCACCTTGCAAATGTAGACTCAGTAGATAAACTCCAACTCTCGGATCACTGCCACAAACTCCACTACCTATTATCATAATATAACCATACTCGTAAGTTCTCAGCCTTTCAAAGTACCCCGTACCCCATAAGTCGACTAGTCAACCCCTGGTCAAAGTCAAAGTCAACAGTCCATGTTGACCTTAACTCGTCGAGTATCCTCAACTACTCGCCAAGTTCCTTGAGATACTCGCCCACTCGCCGAGTCACCAGAGTGACTCGTCGAGTTTCTAAGGTTCGCGATCGAAACTCTATGGCCACTCGTCAAGTTTTCCTTCTTGCAACTCGACAAATTCACACGGATCTATCAATCGGGGAAACCTTAACCAACTCACCGAGTTGTTCATCCAACTCGTCGAGTCTACGACAATCTCCATTGGACTCTCCGAGTTGTTCATCCAACTCGTCAGGTTCATGCCCATCTTCATATGACTTGTCGAGTAGACTATGCGACTCATCGAGTCTCTTCAGTCCTTCAACCATGCAGACACTTTTTAAGCCATGCTAAGGCCCCAAATTACAGATCCAACTTCCTTAGGCATGCTTATCACGTAAAGTTGCAAACTTTATGTGCATGCAAGGCTTTAAGATCCTAAAATGACAAAACTAAGCTTGCAATGAGGTCGTATCCTTGAGGGAAAGCTCATACTAGGCAAAGTTGATGACTTAATGAATCTAGAAGCCAAGGGGAGTTCATATTTGAAGTTACCACTTCAGATCTTGGCTTAATCATGAGAAATCTTTCCTAAAAACTCATGCACAATAGGGTTTAGGAGAAAATGAGCCAAGGAAAATGATCTAGTACCTTCAAGAGAGTGCTTGCTGATGCAGAACTTGAATCTCACAAACTCTTGCTTCAAGTAGCTTGTTTTCCCAAGTGATTACTTCACCAAAATCCATCCTCCAAGCTGAACTCCCCAAAGAACACACACACATTCGAATTAGGGTTAAAGAGAGACAAGCGGTTGTAAAGGGGAGGATAGGGGAGGCCAATGATCCTTTAAATAGGGTGAAATGCACCGAAATTTAGGGTTTCATCTGCCAGCTCCTACTCGTCGAGTCCCTTCCTGGACTCGGCGAGTAGGTCACTAAAACATGTAGACCAACCTGCTGCTACTCGACGAGTAGGGCGACCGACTCATTGAGTAGACCCAAAGACCAAAAAGATTCCCATAAATAAATACCTGGGAATCGGGGCGTTACAAACAATATGATGAAAAATAGTAGAATTGAAAGAAAAAAGATGGAATATATAAAACCAACAAAATATACGTGATATTCTTCGGGGGTATATACTGTTTCATCACTGTGGACTCATATTGACAATCTGGTTCTTCCTCATAATGATAATATATGGATGTGGAACCCACTGGTACCGGGTAAGCTAAACATCCTAGCTTGGTGTGTCTGTCACGACAAACTTCCATGTATGGAGAATCTTTCCAATCTTGGCATCGGCTCTTCAAATTTGTGTAAGATGTATCACAAAGCCCGAGAAATGGAAGACCACGTCTTTGTGGGTTGTCCGGTCTCAAGAGAAGTTTGGTTGCAGGTGTGTAGTTGGTGGTGGTTACTGGAAGTCTCACCTAGCTCCTGTCGAGAGTTGTTAGACTGTAAAAATCGGCTCGGTGGGCATCAGAGGTTGAGGGTGTTCCATGATGCTATAATGCTAGTCTTCATGTGGGTAATTTGGAGATTCAGAAACAGTAAGGCTCATGTTCTAAACTCAATCTCAATATCAAAATCGGTGCTGGCATATGAGATACAAGCTTATTCACACTTATGGATCAATGCTCGGAAACGAAGAGGACATAATCTAAAGTGGATTGGGTGGTGTTGTGACCCAATTCTAGAATGTTATTATAGGTTGTAATTCTATCGATCCTATGTTGTCCTGTTTTTGTTTTCTTTGTACTAAAACATTTTGTACCTCCTAGACTTTGGCTAGTTTGTTTCTTAATCTATGCATGTCGTTAAAAACGTGACGCATTAAAGGAAGTATATCGGTAGCGGATTCAGAAAGAAAAATTAGGGGTTGCACAAATTCTTTAGGGGTTGAATACTAGAAAAAAAATTGTTTCCAAATGAAGTTTCCATTACAAAATCGTCACTAAACCAGTGAATTTACACTAATTTTAAAATTATCATACTTTGTGATGGATTGCCGACATATTAGTGACAAATTTGTGACGGATTTTCAACGGATTTGTGACGGATTTTCGAAAAAAAACACGAAATTTACATTTGACGGGAGAATTGGAGGGGTAGCCCGAGATACCTCGGGCTACATAGTAGCTCCACCCCTGAAGTATGTTGCTATTAAATCAATCAAAAGTTAAAAGCTAGAAGCTCACAAACGCTTCTAAAAGCTCTATGCCAAACACACCCAAAGTCATCAAAAGAAACGGAGCGTGAAATTAATTAAATGAAGGTGACGTAAGCAAATTAATCTAAGGGTTTAAAACCTATAAACAAAACACAATCAAAAGCTTTGTTAAATGTGATATCATTAGATTTTTCTTTTTAATATATATAGAGATGTGTATTCCGTAGTTTATATGCAATTGCCAAAATGGTTCGATGGTCTCTACAAATTTCAACGAAGCAAGTTAGCCATTTGTGTGTTCCTTTGTTTTTTTTCTAATTATTATTATTTACCAAGAGAGCTTTAGTAACATCATGTCAATAAATTATATACATTTTTGTCGATGTTAATCGTGTAAAAGAAAAACTTATAACATGACTTTTCACACACGACTAAGGTTTTTTTTTTTTTTTGGGTGTTTTAATAAAGCCAAACAAGTATTTTTCAATCAATGTCCCTTTTGTCTTTTAAGATGAATTAAATAAAAATATTTAATTTTGTTAACCTTTCTAAGTATTATGTATACATAATATTATAAATATACCATTATACATCAAATACTATATGATTTTTTAACCAATTAATTGTATATTTAAATATTTTTTTAATCTTATTATATAAAATAGATTGTTGTGTGACCATAGTTTTTACAGATTTTACATGTTATAATCTAATCTAATTAAAATAATGAATAAATTATGCGAATGGTCCTTTAGGTTTTGGATTTTCCCTAATGTAGTCCTTACGGTACTTTTTTCCCTCAAATAGTACCTATGGACCATAAGTTGCACGCGTTTGGTCCCCGAGTTGGATGTCCGTCCATTCCAACGTTAAGATGCCCCCATGTGACTTGTACATGAGGGTATTTATGTCATTTTAGCCTAAATGACCTTTTCTGAACATATAAATTAACGCTTATATTACTTCTTCTTGTTCTTCCTCCTAATTCAATCGATCACTACTACTGTTAGAGAAAGAAAGTTGTGGAAAATGTCGATATGTGCTTGTGGAAATTGTGATCTAGCCATCATCACTTCCTCGTTAGATCACAACCCTGGAAGGCGATTTTGGTCTTGTCTTCGTAATGAGAGAAGGTGTGGTTGGATTGGGTGGTTTGATGAGCCCATGTGCCCTAGATTGGTGGAAGTGATACATGGGTTAATCAGGTCTATGAACAAGTTCCAAGAATCTCTTCAACAAGCTACACTGTAAGCTAGGATGTATAAGTTAATCATTCTCTTCAGTTGGGGTCTTTTTGCAATTCATTACTTGAAGCATGGTTGAAGTTACCTCTGAATGAGGTGTCTGAATGCAAGAAGTAGTGTCGTAGTCATAGGGTTAATGTACTGGTGGTCTTATTTTGAGTCTGAAGACAGAAAATTGTAGCATGGTTTATGTAATGTTTGTGTCTTTTTTGAGTTTGACTGCAGTAAATTATGTTCTGGTTAATGTTGTCTTAATGTTATAGTCTTTTTGTAATCAAATGGTTTAATTTCAGAACAAGGTTATTGTGTCATGGCTTTGTGCAATCAAATATTATTGACAAGAACACCAATTCAACATGTATGACCATACACTTTGAATATCACAAAGTCAAATACTAGTTGACAAGAACAAGAATATAACAAAAATGCTATTGTATATCACAACAGCAGTTAACATTGTTTCATAGTTTACCTATGTGTACAATGATTCAAGGTCAACATGCATGACCATACAAAATAAGGAGCCCAAAGTAAGTATTGTTTGGTACATAAACATAGGTGTTAACATAACCATAAAAGTAAAGTGAAAATTACATCAAAAGACCTAATGGTTCTCAACAACACCCCCATCCTCACTTCTATCCTCCTGTTTCTTCAGTTCTTTTGTCATTAGGGCCACCTTGACCTTTACAAGTTCTTGAATTATGCCCTTTGTTATTGCAATTTCTACATGTGACAGTGGTCCACCTCTTGGACAGTTTATGCCCCTGTGTAGTAGGTTCATCATATGCCCTCTTCCTTTTCTTCTTCGGCCTACCCACCTACAAATGTACATAAGATTAAATTATTGTTCTTAAAAAACTGCAGTTATATTGATATATGAAGACATACCTGAACAACATGTTTGGGTGGAAGCAACTTGGTTGGGCATTGTGATTTGGGTCACATCAATCTACCATTTATAGGTTTAATTTTGTGTTTGTACACTTCTGCCCATGTAACTAGCCAGTAGCATGGGTGGACCCAATGCTCCAACTCAGGAACATTCTTTGCTCCATGTTTAATCTTGTCCCATATTGCACTTATTACATGTGAGCATAACATGCCTGTAATTTCCCACTGTCTACATATTCATGTTTTTTCATCCAAATTCACAATAAACTGATCACCCCAATGAGTAGTGACTTGAGTTTTAACCCCATTGAAAATACACCTGTGCTTTTGTGCTTGTCTTTCCATTTGATTGAGAAGACTGGTGGCAGTTGGTGTGAGAGGACCATGGCATCTATCAATCTCTCTTTGGACATTGAAAATTCTCTTCATCAAATACTCTCTAATATACTCCAAACAATAAATGATAGGTTTGTCCCTACTACCTTGTATTTTTCCATTCAGAACCTCACACAAGTTATTCAACAAGATGTTAGTATGTGCCCTCCCTGTTTAGTCATATAATACAAAATGGTGATGACCAAGTTGTTCCAAAAACCATGTCCATGAATTTTTGGTTTCATTCTCAACAAGAGCATATGCAAGAGGATATATCCCATTATTGGAATCTACCCCTACGGCAGTCAAAATTTGACCAGGATAGGGACCTTTCATGAAAGTACCATCCAACCCTATGAAATCCCTTAGATTAGCCTTAAATCCTTCCTTTAATGCTCCTAAACAAATGTAAATTCTCCTAAATGTCCTTGTATCAGAATTTAAATTTGGCTCAGTGTAACAATCGATCTTCACATTAGTACCTGGGTTTCTTTCCATCAACTTTAGTCCATAGTCCCTCAAAATAGCATGTTGTTTCTGAAAATCCCCAAAAACATGCTTCTGATCCAATTCCTTTTCCCGATGTACCTTCATTCTTGACATGTTCATCTCGAATTTTTGGATGGGATCTTCTTGAAGTGCATTGACTGGAATGGTTGGGTTACTCTCAATTTGTTTCACAATGTTTGTTGCAATGAATTTGTAGTTTCAAGCTTTAATGGTTCTTGATTGCACACACCGATGTTCACTAACTAGGGTGTTCACCACCCAGTCATCTGTCTCTTTAGGTCTAGACACTAATACAACCCAAGGACATTTACCCTCTTTCATATTTACGGTTTTGTCCTTGAATCCAGTCCTTGACTTTGTCCATGGCCCACCACTCATATCTGGGACCACTCCTCTACACTTAGCCCTAATCCTTGTTTTGTCATTTTTTTCAAAATGTAAATCCCTTTTGGTTTCTACTGCATGTTTGTTTATATATTCTTTCACATCTTTCTTTGTTTTGAACTTCTATCCTAATGTGAAAGCCTTTTGATGAACTACACCCTCAGATCAACTTTTTTCCTTTCTTATGTCTCTCAACATCCTCTCTCTGTTGTTATCTTCATCTACAATAGGTGACTCAAACGATTCTGGGTCTATGATCTCCAAATCTTCACCTTCAGTAAAGTCAACACCACTACCACTTGCTTCTTTGGTGGTTTTTTGAACCCACTCAACATCTTCATCAACATGCATATGAAATTCTTTCATATCAACATCCACATCATCTACAATATTTTCTAAATCCACAAAGAAGTCTTCGTCCTCACTCTCATCATCTGTCATATTACCCTCACTCCTACTACCCTCACTCCAAGGACCCTCACTAACACTTTCCTTACTTCCACTGTATTCATCCTCAAAAAACTCAACATCATGTAGATTTTTCCCCCACCATATTCGGCGTCCGCATCCCCCATTACCTCATAATCATCCACTGGATCAACATCCCCTTTTGGTTGGTGCTCATCCCCTGTGTCAACATCTTTTTTACCATGGTTATCCTCAAACTATACCCCCTAAAGGGATCACTCTCTCGATCAACGGAGTGTTTTTTTGTTGATTATAGGTTCATAGGGTACAATTAACTTTGAAAAATCAGTGAACTCATTCAAATTCAACTTTTTACTACATGACCCAATTGATTTCCTTTTCATTCTAACCCTATTCATTTCAGGAGAATCATTCCCTTCAACTTCCTCAATACGAACCTTCAATGGGGACTTAAAGTAAGGGACTACTCTAGTATTTCCATGCTCGATGTAAAAATTAATTTCCTTATGATTAAGCACATACCTTGCCAGCTGAATGACTTCTTGATCGGTGCCAAGGGGTAACAATCCACTATCCAAGTCTGTCTCTAGGATCATGAAATGGTAAAACATTATACCTCCATCATTGTACCCTAAAACTGCCATTATATCATCTAACTCGTGGACTGAAAACACATCCATGTCCACAAAATCAAAGTGATCCACAAGCCCATCTATGTATGACCTTCCAGATACCGTATTTGTGAACGAACCTCCATGATTTATCTAGAATGTGCAAAAGCTTGAAATAGAACCTGATGTGAACATTCAAGAACAATAAAATGTTAATGATGGAGGAAAGAAAAATTACATTTCGTCAAAACCTAGCATTACAAGGTCCGTGCTTATCATATTATTTACGTAGGTCGGGTGGTTAGGTGTAGCGTGGACATAAAGACCACAATGTGAGCACCATTTTCCTCGATACACCCTTCAATCAGTATAACTGTTTTGTCGGGCGACGATAAGACCTCACGATTGAAGAAGATGGGATGATCAAAAGGTTTTCTTGGGGAAAGAGATAGAGTGTAAAGTCAATGTTTGAAACTAAACCCCGCCACCTTAATGGATATAGCTATAAAGTTATATGTTCAGAAAATGTCCTTTAGGCTAAAATGACATAAATACCCTTATGTGCAAGTCAAATGAAGCAGCTTAACATTGGAATGGACGGACATCCAACTTGGGGACCAAACGCGTGCAACTTATGGTCCATGGGTACTATTTGAGGGAAAAAAAAGTACCGTAGGGACTACATTAGAGAAAAATCCAAAACCTAAAGGACCATTCTCGTAATTTGTTCTAAAATAATAGAGTTGAATGTTATCTACCCTATTAAAGGGGGTCAAACACATTTTAATGACATTTCCATATCATCCAGAAAATCGAATGTGTACTTAAGTATAGCGTATAACAACATTTAGAAAAACAGTATTTAAGTAAAATCTTGAGAAACTAATTTTTAATTCAAAATTTTTGCTATTATAATTCAATCAGAAACAACTAGACATCATGTCGTCAGCTGAGGTATGATTGGTCTAAACAAACTGATTAGATACTTGTGGTCGTATTTCAAATTACCCCATATTAATATAACCTTTTTACTTATAGTTACTTTATAAATATATCATTAGTGTTATTTTAATTGGCATACACAATCCCAGAATCCCTCGCCTCTTTACTTACGTTTCACTACATTTTTTTGATTTTTACTTTATTTTATATACAGTAAGAAAAGAATTAATGAACATCAAGACTGAAACACTTTTGCATTTTTATTTAGTTTTATGAAACGAGCAAAACAAACATACTTTTCCCACTATTTTTTTTTATGAAACGAAGAAAACGTCACAAAATTAAAAATATTCTAAGTCATAAAAATTAAAGCGAACAAAACAAAATTTATGAACTACTATTTTTTATGAAACAAACAAAACATCAAAAAGGTAAAATATTCCTAAGTCATAAAAAAGATAAAGCGAACAAAACATAGTTTTTTCTTTATCTTTCTAGGAAAAGTTAAATTCGGATAATCTTGATTTTTAAATTGTAATGGTGTAGTGCCAACATCTACGTCCTCGGAGCTAACATCTACCGTTTTTTTTTCTAGGCAAGCATCTACATCTATATTAACAACTGTTTGTTGTAAATATTAATAATAACCACAAAAATAATATAAATATTCTAATAAAATAACATGTTTAACACATTTTATTGTCTTATCTTTTCAAATAAAATAAAATCAGACTAGGTGTTTACGTTTAAATTGTCATATTAATAAAAAAAAAACTAACAAGTTTTATACATTTTAATTATATTGTATTTAAATAAAAAAAACAAAATATAAAAACTCAAATATTTGTAGGACATTTAAGTATAAATAAATATTTAAGCTATTTATATTATTTTTTTAACAAATAAAACAGAAAGTTAAATAAAATGAAATATGAGTAGTTAAATAATAATAATAATACTAATAATAATAAAAGTCAAATAAAATATTCAAAAAGAAAAGTCAAAAAAGTAAACATATTTTCAAAAGCACAAAGATAAATAATAATGATAATAATAACATAATGTTTTAAATTTTAAATAATTAAACTAAATATAAAAAAAAAACTAATAATTATATTATTTAAACAGAAAAAAATATATATATGATTGTAAGTTTGATGGGACTACAGTTTTTTTAAGATTAAAAAAGGTTTTTTTTTAAAAGGGATAATGAATTAAAAAGGTAATATATTTTCTCACGTAAGATGTCGTGAGTAAAACCTAAAGAAATTATTCATAAGTACTAAACTAATACAAAAACAAAAATGACTTATTTTAAAACAAAAAATATATTAATAACTAAATGTGTATAAAAATATTAAGGTTTAAATGTGTACAAAATGAAAAAATATATTATCCTATTAAGTCATTTTCCCGGCTAACCTGGTGTTAGGGGTGTTCGTGGTGCGGTTTAGACTCAAAACCGCAAACCACACCACATATGCGGTTTAAGATTTTCGGAAATCACAAACCGCACCGTAAAGGTTTAAAATCGCATTATGAGGTGCGGTTTTATGCAGACAGTTTTGCGGTTTTAAGAACATAAATACTTAATTTAATTTAAGACTTGTATAATATTCTCTATAATTATCATTTGTTTTGTCTTTTACTTTAAGAATTTTGCAAGATTATTTTTTACAGCTTTAAAAATCATAACTTTACTTAACAACATAGTATATCATTGATAAAATTTTGAATTATATTAAATAAAAGTTTTTAAGTTAGCTTAACAATATAGTATATCATTGATAACATTTAAATTAAGTTTTTTAAGAACTCACGATTGATACTAGGTAATATAAACACAATCAAGCATATGTACCGTTAAGTATTTGACTCCTTTGTTTATTATTAGTAAATTTCAGCTAATTCCTATAGTTTAAAACATTGATAAACTAACATTGCTAAGCATATGTACTGTTGTGTGCTTTGACTCGTTTATATATATATATATATATATATATATATATATATATATATATATATATATATATATATATATATATATATATATATATATATATATATATATAGGGAAGGTTATATGGAAAATAAACAATTAGGACAACACGTGTTGGAACCAATGAAAGCATGACAACACATCATTTTGGAATAACTACATAAATAACTTCCATAGTAGATTGCTTATGAATAAAGAAATGGACACGTGTCACTTGATCATTGGTTTCAGCATATGTTGCCCTAATTGTTCATTTTCCATAGAATTGATTCCTATATATATATATATATATATATATATATATATATATAGAGAGAGAGAGAGAGAGAGAGAGAGAGAGAAAGAGAGAGAGAGTTCAATTGAGAAAAAAAAATTGAGAATGAGGGAATCATTCTCAGTCACTTATTTATTTTTGCCGCAAAAGCCTCCGTCGTACAAGCGGAAATGGGAAAAGAATAAACATGTGTTTTCCAATAAAACATATTTCCTTAAACTATGCTAAACATTACCTTAAAATATACAAAAACATAGTCTTTTTCGGTTTTTTTTTTTTTTTTTTTTTTTTAAATTTTTAAGAGTTATTCTTATCGAAAAACTATTTTAAATATACCAAAATTCATGATTTTTTATTCTCTACAAATAGACATCCATATTGATATAGTTTTAAAATAAAATAAAAAAATTTATTTTTTTTATATTTTCAACTATCGTTATTCATAAGTGAATAAAAATGAATCAAGTTTTTTCTACAGTACATTTGCTATTCACTTGTGAATAAAAACTATGATTAATTTTTTTTACATTTTAAGTATCATTCATATATGAATATAGTATATACTAAATATAATATATTCATATTTAAATATTAGACGATTCATTAACTTGTGAATATTACATAGTATATTCACTTGTGAATATTAGATAGTATATTCACTTATGAATATTAGATAAATTTTCATATCTGAATATTACATAGTATTACATGGTATATCACATTTGAATAATACATAGTATATTCACTTGTGAATATTAGATAATATATTCATTTATGAATATTACACAGTATATTCACATATGAATATTACAATGTGTTTTCACAAATATATATAATTTTTATATGTTATTCACATATGAATAACATACAGACTTGCATATTTGTTTTTTTGTTTTAATAATCATATACTGATTTAATTGAGAAAACATATTCATATATGAATATAAAGTGGTAATTTAGTTTATGCATTTCATCAAAGAGTTAGAGTGCATACAAGTTAACTATTTTAAAAATGTTAACAACATCAAGTTATCAATTTCAAATCATCATATACTTCCGATTTCGACTTCAAACGCGACACCTATGTCTGATCGATTTCTCATTTTGATTTGATTTCCGAAAATCTGATTGGGAACCTGTGAGTACCAATTCTGAGTCCTTCAATGTCGACCGTGACTGCGAGTCAAGAACTCTGATTCCAATTTCATGAACAACGAAGAAATTCCGATTCCAACTGATTTCGTTTGCGAATCTGGGAAATTCCAGTTCCAAACTTTAACAAATCGATGAAATTGATGAATTTGGGTTGCGAATTTGTCTTGAACGGCGAACCTCCCACTACGAATATTGATGATTGATTAACACTGGATGACATTGATGATGATTTAGTTGAAGAAATCTGGATGATTGTTGAAGGTTGGAGGAGAAATTTTGAGGATGAACGAAGTCACGAACTGTTATCGAATTATAGTTACGTATTTGACATTGAAGATTATTAACATATTTACAAGTTTGCCACCGTGTCTTTTTATGCTTAGATTAAATGAGTGGCTGAGAATGATTCCTCCATTCTCAATCTTTTTTATTTTCTCAATTGAACCCACCTCTATATATATATATATATATATATATATATATATATATATATATATATATATATATATATATATATATATATATATATATATATAATGCGGTGTGGTACGGTTTGAACTACGATTTTGTAACTATAAACTGCAAACCGCACCACATAGTGCGGTTTACAAAAATTACAAACTGCAAACCAAACCGCGGACATTCAAAACCGCATTATGCGGTGCGGTGTGGGCGGTTTATTACACACCCCTACCTGGTGTAAATATAAACAAAAAAAAAAAAAACAATTATTGATTACAAATCAAAAACTGTACTTATTACATTTTTAAGTAAACCTAAACTAACTCATTTACGAAACACGTTTCCAAAACTACATCGAATCATGCCGTGGTGAATGCGTATGAAATATATTTTGATTGAGAAGAAGGAGAGCCCTATGAAATCCTCTTCTATTCCCCATTCCACAGGTAATTAATTGGTCCTTACAAAATGCACAATCTCTTGGTCTTCTTCCTTCTACCTTTTCTCTTCTGTAATTCCTCCGCCGCGTTAGGAGGAGCACCTCTCACCGGCGGTTGGAGGCCAATTCCCAATGTAACCGCGCCTACAGTCGTCGACATCGGGAAATTTGCGGTAGATGAGCACAACAAGAATGACCATACGTCTCTCAAGTTCGAAAAAGTGACGAAGGGAGAGAGCCAAGTGGTCGCCGGAATGAATTACAAATTGACAATCACGGCGGAGGACGGCAGCGTAAACAACAATTACGAGGCGGTTGTTTGGGTTAAGCCTTGGCAGAAATTCAGGCAACTTGTGTCCTTTAAGGGACCCGTTTGAGGAAAGAATTTAGTTTTTTTTTTTTCTTAATGGTTTCGCAATGTGCATTTTAGGTACTTTTTAAATGGCGATTTCGATCTTCTTAAACAAACTAAATAAACAGAAATCGAATGATGCATCAGGTCTGTATTTAATTTCATGATCTTTCTTTTGATCATGGTGATATTGGAAATTTAGAACCTACACCATGGTTGCAAATTGGAAGAGAAACGTGAAGACAACTGAAGCCATGAACAGGAAATTGATCTGTCTGACCTAATAATTCCAATAATATGACTTGAGACAACTACACAAAAAAAAATTTACATATGTGTATCTATGTTTGTTGTATATTTTACTGATAATAACACATCACATTATGTTTGTTCATGCACAATAGTAATGTACTTGTATATTTTACTGATAATAACACAGCACGTTAATACACTTATATTTTCTTCACATTACAATTCTTTACTCATAATAGTAATTGCAACCTACTTTTAAATTTTTCTTTCCTTATAATACATTGGACAAATTAAGTACAATGCTTATATTTGTAGCGAAATGCAAGTCCATTACTATTATATGTAAAAAAATAAGTACATGGATATTAACAAATATTGTACAAGAGACAAATGAAAATACTTACAATTCCTTGCTAACAACATACTTATATTTATTTACCTTATTACCTATAATATCAATACATGTTGCCATATCGCCAAATCAGCATCAAGATGGAAGTATGTTGCCATAAAACATATAATCATCCGTAAAGAAATGTAAATACATTGCTATTATGTGTAAAAAAAAAACAAAAGTAAATTGCACATATTTGTAGGAAGAGTCAAATACATTGCTATTCCCCACATTTTTAGGCTTGTATTAACATGATAATTAATAAGCATTCAATTCCATTTCCAACAAACCAACAATTAACAATCGTCTACATAAATAAATACTACAATGAAAAAAACGAAAAAAACATAAAACATAAAACACATAAATATAAATATAAATATGTAGCTATTAATTGTCATTCCACTAACGAAATTATTTTACAACATATGTCGGTATATAAATGATATATCACTATAATTGATGAACCACATTGAACCAGAAACACATAGAAGTGCGTGCATAAATGACACGGACTTGCTGCAACGCGAGTGTGCCGCTAGTCAAAACAGCTTTCGCACCGCCCATGATTCGAGTTTGGGAAACGGACACACTATCGCCGCCAGTTATCTTGGCGGCAGAAGGCGGTGGTGGTGGTGGTCCACAGCCGCCGCCGGCGGTGGTGATAATGGCATAGGAGAGATAGTCTAAAGGGTTGGACTCGCATTGGAGATTACAGTCTTCGATTATCAGTCTACCGCTTCTGTGAAGCAAACAGCAGCCGAGTTCTGCTTTTACGGTTAGGTTTGCCAATTTGCATGTTGATAGAAACTCCAAAGCGCTGTAAATAAATACAAGAAATAGCAATGTACTTTCATTTATCATATTCCTTTTTTTTTTGTTACATCTACTTAATTATAACATTATACTTTTCCATGTTTTTTTTTTTTTTTTTTTTTTTCATCTTTTTGCTTTACTGTTTAGGAATCATATTTTCAATTTAGTCTTGGAGATTAAAAAATTACCTTAAAATGAAATTTCGGCTAGAAAAGAAAAAAAAAATTAAATATACAAACCTGTCAGATCCTCGAGAGCATAGGAGTGTGGTATCATCAGGGAGGTCACCTCCTCCAATCTGAAGGATTGAATTATGGAAAAATGGTAATGTTTTATGGTGGAAAGATGGAAGGGGCAGATATAATACAAATACAAATCTATATCTATACATAAACAAAGGGTTAAAGAAAAGAAATATCAATGATCAATCCACTTCAAATTATTTGCTTACAGAATCCTACTTTCATTTCTTCCTATTACAACATTGTACTTTAAAATATCTACCCACTGATAGCAATGTTGTCTAAATACAAAGCAAATAGACAATTTTCTCTGCTAAATGTGAGTAGATTTTTCGGAGTACGATAAATAAAGTTCAACCATATATATGGTTGAACTTTCAAAGTACAATGACTTGCTAAGATTTATTTATTTATTTATTTATTTGTATAACGATGTGAAATAAATGAATGAAAGAAAGATGCTATACTAAAAATATAAATGAAAGAACGTTGTTATTTCTTGCATCTACCCCTATAAGATTTATAATGAGGTACATACGTCATAAGTACAAATAAATTAAAATAATTGAAAAGTGAAAGCCTATGTCTCTTTTAATTTGGAATACATGGATTTTATATGTATGAGATTCTCTGAAGTCATCAATCTTATATATGTATGTCTATATGTATATCAATTACCAACAGATCATATTTTTATAGAGATATGCTTCTATAAGAAAAAGGAAGCACGATGTCTAGAAGGTGGAAGCACAATGATAACAGATGTAGATATAAGATATTTGTGGAAAGAGGAAAGATTCCTAATGAAAGTTTGACAAATTACATAACATACCAAGCACAGTGGTTTTTTTATTTGAATATTTGAAGCAGAATGAAACCCTCCTGCTCCAATCAATATTGTGTCCCCTGGCCTGAGTGGTTATGACAAGTCTGGATTAATATTTATGAAATTAAAGCCCCTATTTGTTACAAGGGGCTGGGATCGATCTCTCATATGCACAAAAGACATGAATGCCCTCCATATCTTCATTATCAGAAATAGCCCTAGAAAGCTTGTTAAGTCCCATTAAGTTCCATTAAGTCCCATTAAGGTTGCTTTTGTTACGTGAGTCAAGACTAAGATTGGATTGGACAAGTTTTGTAGGGTTATTTTGGATGAGAGCATCCTCGTCTTTTGCACATAAGAGAAATCGAGAGCGAGTCTTTGTTTCACCATTTTGCTTGTGACAAAAAAATATCATTTTTGTCCAATTGACATCGGTCTGAGGTCCAGTTCAATGCATGTCAAACACAGTAATCAACAAATTACAAACCTTGCAGCAGAAACAGCTTCTTCGATGCTTGGAAATACGCCAGGTTCTTTTAACCCTTTGACCGCCCGGTCAACTCGCAACCAGAGGCCAGGATGACACGCCAAGAAAAGCCATCTGTGGCAAACGAGGGCTGTGTTATACCGATCTGCAAACTCAACAGCAATATGTGACACCATATGAAATCATATTTCTGCATATATTAAGCAAAAAATCTAACATTATATTTTAAGCCTACTTTTATTTACTTTCATTATATTTTTTTATTAAGGCATTGTACTTTGAAAAGTCTATTTGTAGCGTCACATTTTTCTTAATAGGATATTATATTATGTAATTATAGCAAGTGAGAATTGCTTTGTATTTAGATGACATTGCTATAATTGGGTGTGTTTTTGAAAGTACAAAGTTGTAACAGGAAGAAATGAAAGTAAGATGACATATAAACAAGTCAACGAAAGTATGTTGCTATGTTTGTCATTTAACACTATTAATTATTATACTTAGAGAGTGAACATCACACAGGTACTATTTTCAGTGTATATATATATATATATATATATATATATATATATATATATATATATATATATATATATTCTTGATTAATAAAGTTAAGGTCTAAAGCCTATATATGACTTGGTTGTACAATGGAAAAGCATAAACAACTGTTAAGAACAATTAGGAAATGGTTGTCATAGAAAAAATGCTAGAAGTTTTAATTATCAAGAAAATTAAAACCAAGCACACAAGTAACTTACAAATGTTTACATCATGTTGATTAAGGTGCTTACAATAGGTGTAACATTCTTATAGATGTACCATGTCTAAAGTCTATAGGACAAAGAATGTAATGCACATAATTCACCTTTAAATAACAGCCATGTTAATCATTTTTCTTCATCCCAAAACTAAAATCATTCTCAAATAATTAGTAGTAAGTTGAAGGTTTTAGAAGCATAAAAGTTCAAGCCAAAGCAAAGTGAACACTTATGTGATTTAATGGGATGCATACATGTTATATACTACTTTGTGATGTTTTATTGCTTAATGTTTTAAAAATATGTTTTAGTATGTTATCAAGATAGCATGAAAGTTTTATATATGTTAAGTTTGGCCATTTAAATTACCTATTGTATGGGGTATTGTATGAAGGGTCATCTTACAAACAGACCTTATAGGACAACCTTATATGGACCTCGAGTACCTGAGGTTAGCTAATCTCTCAACAGTTTTACCTACTTACATGTAGCTATGAGATCTCAAAGGAATATTTTTAAGCATGTTTCAAGAAAGGATGCATTGATTGTTATTTTTGCATTGAATGTATATGCTAAATAATCAAACCATAACTACTCACTAGGCTTAAAGCTTACGTATTCTTGTATGTATCTCAGGACACGAGTAAGAGACCATATGAAATAGTTTCTATTTTAAATGAATAAAACTGGGTGTAGTATAACATGTTAAAATAGTACTTTATGTTTTTCCGCTTGTCAAGTTTTCTTGTAATAAACATTTGATAAAATAATGATGTATTACTTAAAAGATATTCATTAAGGGCATAACAAAGTTAGATAACGATACCCGAAGGATAGGGGCGTCACACAAATCAACCGATGTCAATGGGACAAAATTGTGGGATGAGACTCCCTCTCGACATCGTCTGTACGAAAGACGTTAATGCCCTCCTTATTCACATCATCGAAAATAACCCTAAAAAGTTTGTCAAGTCATGTCTCGTGTAACAAACACAACGTAATTGCCACTTTGAAGAGGCATGTTAGTAATCTCTAGAGTTAATTGTTTTAAACACCTTAACACCGCATAATGCCATTTACTAAAAGCTAAGTTTTAGTTTGGAACTAAATATAACCAAATTGATACCAACTTGTGACGCCCCGCTCCTACGGGTACCATCACCTAACTTGTTATTGCCCCTTTATGAAAATCTTTAAAGTAATATATCTTTATTTCAAAGGTTTATTACAAGAAAACTTGATAAGCGGAAAAACATAAAATACTATTTTAACAACTTATGTTACACCCAAATTTTATTCTTTTAAAATAAAAACTACTCCTTTTGTCCTGAGATATATACAAGAATACATAAGCTTAAGCTTAGTGAGTAATTATAGTTTTGGTTATTTGGCATAAAATATTTAATGCAAGAACAATTAATGTATTCTTTCTTGTAACATGCTTGAAAACATTCCTTTGAGATCTGATAGCTATATGTAAGTAGGCCAAACTATTAAAAGGTTAGCTAACCTCGGGGTCCTTAGAAGGTTGTCCCATAAGGTCTGTTTGCAAGACGACCCTTCATTCTATACCCCGTACGATGGGTATTTAAATGGCCAACTTAACATGTATAAAACTTTTAATGCTATCTTGATAATATACTAAAACATATCTTTAAAACATTTAGAAACTAAGCATGACAAAATAGTATATAACAAATATAGCATGTACGAATCTCATTAAATCACATAAATACTCACTTTGCTTTAAGTTTGAACTTTTGTGCTTCCAAAATATTCAACTTACTACTAATTAATTGAGAGTAATTTTAATTTTGGAATGAAGAAAAATGCTTATTATGGCTGGTTATTTATAGGTGAATTATGTGCATTTCATCCCTTGTCCTCTAAGCTTTAGACATGGTACATTCATAAGAAGGTGACACATATTGTACTTGCTTTATCTTATCTCTTAAGAAGGTTACACATCATTTCCCTTAGCCTTAACTAGTCATCTTATAGCTTAACTAAAATCTGGACTGCTTGTACATCTACTTATAGAATCTAGTTATAGGTTTACTTAGACACCAAGCTATGGATTCTATGCTTAAATGACTTGTTCTTATGTTGTGAAATCTTGCAAGCACCTTAATAAACATGTTGTAAGATCTTGATAGCTTGTATGTCTATGTATAGGGTAACTTGGGAACTAATTTTTGGAATGCTATGCTTGGGTGACTTGTTCCAATGCTATAGAACTTATAAAAACCTTAATAAACATGATGCAAGCATTTGTAAGCTACTTGTGTGTTTGCTTACTTAGTTTTAAATTTTCTTATCTAAAAGACATGCATATTTTAATCAATATATTAACAAAAAAATATGTAGAGAATCGATTGGCTGGTGACACAAATTCTCTGGTCTCCACCTATATAGAGATTTATACTGATTTGAAAAGATTAACACGGACTTTAGTGTCTTTATGGAGTTAAGATACATTTCTTGGTCAGTACCATCAAACTTACTTATGTGCACAACATTTTTGATGTGGGTGTTAGGAATCATACACCAAATTCATGCTCAAATGATGTTGATAGTAGGAAAACGAACCCTTACCAATAATGAGTTTAGGTTTAAAGATCATTGGTTTATTATCGTTATCAAATATGTGTGTTAGTATTAACTATTAAGTGCCAAATCATTACAATGGAGAAGTAAGCATCAAAATTGCATGTTACACATACAAAAAACTCAAATTCTTCTTCCAAAAAAACTGAAAACTCTTGTTAAAAACTCCCACTTTACCAAGATGCACAACCATTAACAGAGATCTATAATATAAACTTACCATGACTAGCATAACAAAATCTTCTGCCAATTCCATACAACTAATTCAGGTTAAAACTCATTAATTATCGATATGACAAGTAAAAGTTGAAGAATGCGCGCTAAATTTGTCAATTAAGAAGTTGCAAAAGGGGAAATTGTTGCAACAGAAGCAGCAGATGGGTGAATTAACTAGTCGCGTAGGGAACAATTTGTTACTACAACAATAATGATGATAGATAATGAAAAATTAGGGTTTGTAACTTAATACAAAAGAAAGTGTACCTGGGATTGGAGATAAGAAGCTGAAGATATGCATCAAACAACCATCATCCAGATTGTTTACATGAGAAAAACGAGAAGATGAGTGCGTTGAGGAGCGGCTGCACTTTTGCTTGTTCTCGTCCATGTAAAATGGGGTATCCTCTCGGAGCGGTGGCGAAGAAGAAGCAACCACCGCCTTAAACAGTTTTCTTACGCCTGTAATATTTTAGTGTATAACTAAAAAATTTACAAATGATATCACTGTTTTTAATATTAGATTGATAACAATATAAGAAAATATTTACTTCAAATCGATAAAAAAAAATAGTTTAAAAATAAGGAAAACATAACTTCTATAATCTATTATATTGCTTTTAATATGTATTCTTCTTTTAATTACTTTAAAACAATATATTTATTAGTTTTTTTTGTAAATTTTACTATACTTTTTCTTATAATAATTTTATAAAATTACTATTACTAGATAAATGTAACCAAAATAAATTACTTGTATATACTAATTATTGTATTCAACAACCGTTTTATTAAATAAAATAAAATTATAATAAACCTTTGTAATGCCTATTTTGCGGGCTAGTTTATTTATTAATTTTAAGGAAATAAAAAAGAGCGCTTGGATAAGGAATTGACTTCAGGATGGGTGCCAACACGATAAGCCAGGACGCTTCCTCAAAAGGTTCGTGGCTCGTCGCCGCCACAATCCAAATGTAACGTTCGCGTTTCTAGGCTAAGCATTACTATGATGATGTAATAGTTAGGGTCAACAAATATAACTTATTTTGAAGTAATAAAAATGAATTATTTAAGTATTATGTGAATTTATAGGCTTTATACTTGTTTATAATGATATAATAAATTAAGAATGAAAATAAGTGTCCAAAAATAAAATGTTAGATAAACTCGATATCTATGAAGAAAGTTGTAGTGGTCGTGACAAGGATTCCGGAGATATAAAGAACGTCGAAATATGAGTTAAAACGAAGAAGTTATGACATCTAGAAGTTTTACGACTAAACCGACACGGCACCGCGTAACCTAAAAAGTGAGTTTTTTACAAATTACTTTTTAGCCTTAACAATCTAAACGAAAGTCGTAGTATACGTTAAACAGAGAGCATGCATAAAAAGAACGTTCAAATCTGACTTCGTATGAGGAAGTTATGAATTTTCTAAGATTTAGCACAACAGTGCACAATCCGGAATTCGAATTTTAGATTGATCGATTTTTAGCCGACACAACCTAAATAAGAATTGAAGATCTCATTAATATGAACTCAACGATAAAAAGACAGTCTAAAACAGAGTCCGTATGTAGAAGATGTGAATTTTACACGGTCGTTTAACAATGCAATATTCTCATACTATTAAATTGAAAATCAGTTAAGAATTAGCCAATGGAGTCAAAAGAAAAGTTGTAGATCTTGTCAATACCTACGTGTGAATATAAAGAACGTAAAAAACGAAGCTCGTATGCGAAAGTTATGATCTTTTTAAAATTGGTTGTTTTATCTGCGTCCAGCGCCACGTGTCAGCACCAGGCGAAGCCTTGGTGCCCACGCAAGTCCACGATGTGAATTTAAGTGTCACGATGTGAATCGGCTCCAGACAGCCTATAAATAGAGGCGTAGATAACCCCCAAAACTCACACCAAAACCATTCTTTTTCTCAAATTACCCCTAAAACCTCTCTTCCATTCCCCAGTACTTCCTAAGTGCTAAAGGCGAGTCCCGGAGCGCCCGAAGGCTCCAAGAAAAAGAGTTTTTCGGCTTGAAACTCTGCCCCCGTAGAGCCCGATTTTCAAGCAAACCTCCCTGTTTCGTCGAAGCGAAGCGCTGTCCAAGTTGGAATCACCACCTTATCAAGTGAGTGCATAATTACTTTCATCTTACACATAGATATGAAGTATTTTTTTTTATAAATTACGTGTTATGTGCGCATACTATTTGTTTACTTGAGATCCATGCTGGATGAAAGATCTAAACTTCTTTCTTTCAGATTTGAACTTTTTCTTTCAGATCTAAACTTTTTCTTTCAGATCTAAACTTCTTCCTTCATTTCTAAACTTTTTCTTTTCAGATCTAAACTTTTCTCTTCAGATCTAAAGTGTATATGTATATATTTTATACTTTGAGATCTATGTTGGGTGAAAGATTTAAACTTCATTTTTTTTCAGATCTGAACTGTATATGTATTTTATATCTACAAATATGTTGGGTAAAACATGGGTAGATGAAATATTTGGTGTGTGATAAAATGATGAGAAGTCTCGATGTTGACGATGATCCAATCATCTAGTGGAGTATGGATGGCGACCACAGACTTTTCTAAGAAGTCCAACGGAACGCTAGCAGGCTCGCAACATGTAGGTTTTTGTGAACGATGTGTTCACCGGTGTACTCCACCCCCTGGTTGCCTTACGAACATTTAACGTTAAGGAAGCCCCTTAGCAGTAGTGTTCATTCCAATGAAATTCCATAGGATAGGTCCCTTATAATAGATGTTCTAGGGACGTAAAGTGAGGATAACGGGAACGGGTAATCGAGTTGAATGATTTGATGATAATAATAAACTTATTTATTGTGGGTTTAAAACCATATGTGCTCACCAGGCTCCCAAGCCTGACCCACTCAATTTCTTTGTTTCATAGGTAGTGACACAAGAGCATAGTTGGATGATTTGATGAGAGATTATGGATTATAGGCCAATAGATATAAATAAATGTTATAAAGCCTATGTTGTACTGTTTATGCTTTTGATTTGTATTAACAATGACATCCTGAGGTTTTAATATAATGAAATAAATTTCTTCGGAAATGCTTCGATAAATCTTTATCATATTTTATTTTGGGAACAAATTCCGCAACATTTTTCTTTAAAAGTATACTCCGATTTTCAAATAAAGCATAAACAAATCGGTCTTTTCTAGCCGTGAAAAAAGGGGATGTCACAGTTGGTATCAGGGCATTAGTTTAAGCGAACTAGAAAGTTGTAGGATTTATAGACTTAAACATAGAATGCTAAGAGATGATCGTGAGATGAGTGTCTACCATATTTTAGACACAAGCACTAGTTTATTTTAGGAAAGATATCTAAAATGCTTTTATGTGTTAAATGCTTTATGTTTTCCTTATATGTTATTATTTGTTCAGATCTATGGTCTGTTGCCGACCGGATCTGGAAACCTTACGTGTTCAAGATTATAAGCGTTTGATTAGGATATTAGAATTAGCATGTAATGTTTCAGAGTGATAAGGAAGATTTAAACGTCTAGCATAAATAAAGGTCTAAATTTGCCTAATTTGGTATATAGATCGAAATGGCAAGAACCCGAAGCGGAGCTGAAAACGCGAATGAAAATAGGAATCAGCAGGCTCGTCCCCAAGTGATTGAGCAGGTGCCGATAGTAGAAGTTGCACCTGAACCAGTCACGATGGCTGGAGTACAAGCCATGATTCAGGCTATGATGGTCGAACAGAGGGAAGAGATGAGACAACTATTGTTGAATAATAGGGATGAACCTTCGATGCCTGTTGAACACCTGTTAGGACCAGGATCCTTACTTTATCCATGATCCTCAAATATCCAGGATCCTCAGCAATATCAGGATCCCGGTTAATTACCGTTATTATTTTTATCAATATTTATAACGGCCATATTTTGTCTATAACTAGCACGTATGCAGAAGTAGTCAAGGGAAGACCAATTCTCAACAAAGAATCATCTCAACTATGCTAAAGACTCAAAATACTTGGTGAAATAACGTTCGTGAATGTGACAACCCGATATTTCAACTCTATGTAATGACCTAAAAAGTCAAGTATTGTAACCACTTTTGTAATAATGAAATTAACTTCGAAAATAAAATGTCCAAAAAGTTTCTATTTAATTACCTACTATGTTTGATGTCATTAAACCGTGATCGTACGTAAAAAGAACGCCCAAATCCGACTTCGTAAATTGAAGTTATGATTTTTCCAAGTTCGGCTTAGCGACAGACAGCTAAAAACTCGAATCGGAGATCGAGCGACTTTTGACCGGAATGACCTAAACGAGAATTGAAGGTTTTGACAATGGTATTTCAGCGGTAAAAAGTCTGGCAAAAACGGACGTCAGATAAAGAAGTTATGAATTTCTAACGGAATTTCCTTAACGCGACATTTTAAAAATAAATAATAAAAATAATTTCAAAATTTGCCGATGGAATCTAAACGAAAGTTGTAGAGCATAGTCTCACCTACGCGTGGATATAAAGAACGTCGAAAACGGAGTTCGTATGAAGAAGATATGAATTTTAGAAGTTTATTAAATAAATAAAATATAAATTTTATTATTAAACCTTGGTATTATCCGAAGGAAGAGTCAGCAAGTCTATCCGGGTTACGCCCAGCGTACTCAAGGGCTAGGCTTCGGATCGTCCACGTCTCGCCCTATGCGAAGCTAGCGGCCCGTCCCATCCGAACTCCGAGGCAGTCGAGGATCCGGTCATGCGTGACGCACGTGTACGCCCAGCGTACCGAGGTGGTTCCCACCCCCTATAAAAGGGATGCGAGGGTTCCGAAGAAAAGTGCCATTCTCTCTCATTTCTCTTGCGTTGTTGCCTCGTTTTCCGTGCCCGTGCTAACCCGAAGCCCCGGTCACTTTGCTCAAGTCCCCAAGGTCGTTTGTGCTCCCGAGATTCCCGAGAATCCCTAGAAAATCCGTTTTCCCGAGAAGAAATTCTGCCCGGTTTTCATCTTACCTTTCTTCGATCTTTCAAGTGAGTTCATACCCCTTAATTAACCCTTTTTAAATATTCTAAATGCTTTTATATGCTTTCAAGGGGGGGGGGGGGGATACAAGTAAAACACACGATTATTATCGTGTGTTATATAAAGATTTATTATACACTTTTATTCAACCGAATCATATGTGATTTATAAACTTTATAGGGAACTTTCGTATATAAAATATATTACGATAACATTATATCTTTTGAAATGTAAAATGTTGTCATATATGTATAAATTAAACATTTTGCTTAAATTACATGTATATGTGTCTATCTTAGACACTATAAAAATCTATACTTTCATAACAAGTGATTCATTTTCTAGGTATTTCTAAACAAACGAGACACACTTTTAGAAAGCTATAATAGGTATAGTTTTACGAGAATATTACTAACTTTTACATAGTAGAAACACAATTTTCAAGAAGTCACTTTCATATACAAGAACAAACGAACATTTTAACACGTAAATCTGTTTTTATACTAAGATTTGTGAGACATTAACTTCACGTACATTCGAGTACACATTTCAAGTCCTGTATTATATACCAGAATCCCTTGGAGGGGGAGCATGGTGTTTGTGTATAGATCTATACGGGCTTGACAACCCGCGCCCTGACTGTTAGCTACAATCCACCGTTTGGGGTGACAAACGTCATAACATTCCAACGCCTGAAGAACGTTGTGTATAGGTAATCCGAGTCAATACTATGGTTATAAAACTCACATGGGGTATTAAAAATACATTGATTTACGAGGTTTTTCAAACATATTGGATATTTTACACGTACATACATTTTCTAGAAACAAACATTTGTCTTGATAGAAGGCTACATTTATGCTAGTAGAAAATATGAGATTTTCTAGAAACAAACAAACAAAAACAAAACATTTCATTTCATACAAACATTGTCATTTAATACTTATGAAACTCACTAGCTTAAATGCTGATCTACTCTTTCAAAACTACTTGTATGTCCCAGGGATTCAGTAATTACAGGTATCAAAACAGCTTTTGAAGAAGGGACGCTGTGTCGGCAGTTTAAATTCATATTTTGGCATCATATTGTAATTGGTTTTGAACATGTACTTTTTAACAATGTAAAATTTCAATTATATATATGATGGTTGTATTGCTTTCTTTACTATGTATTCATTTGTTATGCTACCACATGAAGTCATCCGCCCCCGAACGTTTCCGTCGTTCTGGTTTGGGGGTGTGACAGATTGGTATCAGAGCAATGTTTATAGTGAACTAAGTATATCGAACCACATAAGATATACAAACTATAAATGCTTAAGGGACTAATACTCTCTGATAAAACATTTTTTGTTTTACGCCTAAGCCGCATTTCATTTAACTTTTGATGTTAGTTCATTCAAGTACAAATACATGCATACAACAAACATGTTTTCATGATAATAACTATACAAGAAGTATTTAGACAAGTTGGACACTACGATTAAGACTCGATATATGTAATCGGATTTGGGACAAATATAGCATGATCAACTATATTTGTCCAAGATCGGACCAATATATATTGAGGATTTCTCGTAGTAGGCAACAAGTCAAAACTTACCAAAACATCACGGGAATCAAACACACGAATTTAAATACTATAAGAGTATTTATTACTTAGGATAGCTTAACATACCTGTTTAGTCTTACATGTTCCAAACATTATTCGATTCTTATAACCCTATTCTCGTACAGTCAAATGGCTGGATTTCACCACCCCGGCGACCCCTACTATCCCAACCAAGGCAACGGGGGATGGATCGAAGAGGATCCCGAAGAGGAAGAAGAACCCATAGAATTGGATGATGACTCCGGTACCGACTCAGAGCCGGAAGTGATCAATCCACCACCCTCACAACCTCCCGCCTTCGTAAGGAACTTTCAAGGACCGACTCCCGTCTGGGGAAGTCACCTCCACCATTGGAGCCAACAACAAAACCTACGCCTTCCCTACGGCATGTGCTGAGACTTCTACGATGTCCGCGACGGAGGTTCAGCTGATCGGGCACTACCAGTAATGGTGGGCAAGCTGGCAAATCAGTCCTACCAATCCGAAGTTCAAGCTAGCCGGATTAGGGATATCAACGTAGAAGTACAGGTTCATACTTCTGACATCTGTAGGCTGGACAGAATTCAGGACAATGCCCAACTCCAAACCGAGGCATTCCAAGCACAGATGATTGCAGCCCTAGCCGAATTGAGGGAACAACAAGCCGCTTTTGATAGGCGTCTAATGGAATCGAAGCAATCGGATGCGCAGTCAAACTCCAAGCGCAACCTACGTCGCAAGTAGTGCTTGCCAAAATCTCAAATTTTGTTATAAGTTAGGACCTCAGCTAAAAGTTTTTAAATTTCTTAAAATTTGTAATCGGAGACCCTTATAGGGGTCAAATTTTCGTGATCATTGTATCAACTATTATATTAATATAAGTGGCACTATTATTACTACGTGGAGTATTTCATTCAATCCTTAAAAAGTTATGAAAAAACCAAATGCTTGTTTCATATTTTCAGTCTTACAAATAACTTTCATTCTTCTATTTTGGGACTTGTACTATCATCTGTCGTTGGGCTATAGAAATCTAGTTCATAAGACACAGACAGTTTCTATACTATGGAATTCTTATCTTTATCTTTTCAACCTATAGTTGAAGGATGCCTCCGCGTAGGAACCCAAGGCGAAACAATGGTGGGGAAGCACCTATACCACCACCACCTCCACCTCCTCAATTTGATGCTATCCTGTTCCAAGCAGCAGTCACCGCCGCTGTAGCAACTACCATGTCACAAATCAATAACTCGAGTACTACTGGCTCGGGAACTGGCACACACCCATCCAACCATGGCGAGAGTCATGGGCAATCCCGAGAATGCACCTATAAGGACTTTACTAATGCCAAACCCCGGATGTTTTATGGAACTGGTGGTGTGATGGCTCTGAGGCAGTGGATCGAAAGGACATAATCAATCTTTGAAATCTGCTCCTGTCCCGAGCACAGCAAAGTCAAGTTTGCAACTTTCACCCTTATTGATAGAGCTTTAACTTGGTGGAATGGCCACGTTAAGGTACTTACCCTGATAGTGGCAAACTCAATAAGCTGGGAGAGCTTAAAAATCATGCTGATGAGAGAACACTGTCCACGAGGGGAGATTCAAAAACTCGAGCATGAACTCTGGACTCTTGGAATGATTGGTACCGACATAGCAACTTATACCAACAGATTCTGCGATCTGGCAATCCTTTGCCCATATATGATTGCTCCTGAGAGCAAGAAAATAGAGAGATATATTTGGGGACTATCGCCCCAAATTCGTTCAAGCGTGTTAGCTTCAAAACCTGACACTTTTGAAAGTGCCAAGGAACTGGCACAATCTCTTGTTGATTTCGGAGGTCATCAGAACTCAACGGTTGCTACACCAGAACCACAAAAAGGAAACAACAACAACAATAATAGGAAGAGAGTATGGAATAAAGGGAAGGGTGTGTCTTCCCAAGAATCCACGAAGAAACAACAACTGGTTTCAGTGAATGCTGCTACTGTACCTACTATCATTCCTACAAATCCCTACCCAACAAAGCCTTATGGGGGTAACCTTCCAAAGTGCACCAAATGCACTTATCACCATCATGGACCTTGTCGGGAAATGCAGTGTTCCAACTGCAACAGAAAGGGACACACTGTCCGTTTCTGCAAGGATCCCGCAAAGCCGATCACTCAGGTTCCCAACACGGGTGTAGGCCAAACTTGCTACGGTTGTGGCGAGGTGGGCCACTACAAGAGAAACTGCCCAAAGGCAGCAAATACTGGCGAGGTGGGACGAGTTTTGGCTATAGGCCACCATGAAGCCGTAGCTGATCCGACTGTAGTTGCTGGTACATTCCTTCTCGATAATTCATATGCATGCATATTATTCGATAGTGGAGCGGAGAGAAGCTTCGTGAGTCAAAACTTTATTCACTTACTTAAACATAAACCTAGCAAGTTAGAAAAATCATTCACTGTAGAGATGGCAAATGGAAAAACAGAAAACACTAACTACATATACATGGATTGTACGTTAACTTTAGATGATCATTCTTTCCCAATCAACCTCATGCCGGTCTAAATTAAACGTTTCGACGTCATAGTCGGCATGGATTGGTTATGTATTTTTCGTGCCAACATCCCGTGCTTTGAAAAAGCAGTTCGTCTTAGTCTTCCTAACGACGAAACATTAGTGATTTACGGCGACAAATCAAGTACAAACCTTCGCATCATTTCGTGCATCCAAGCTCGAAAGTGTTTGCGAAAGAATTATCATGCATTTGTTGTGCAATCGTTGATACGAGTCAGGAATTAAGAGACATCAAGAGCATTCCTGAAGTACGCGACTTTCCCGATATCTTTCCGCAAGAACTACCGGGATTACCACCACAATGCCAAGTCGAGTTTAGAATCGACTTAGTTCCAGGGGCTACCCCAGTAGCGAAATCGCCTTATCGCCTAGCACTAGCGGAGATGCAAGAACTTTCCAGTCAGCTTAACGAACTCCTTCAAAAAGGATTTATTAGACCAAGTTTCTCACCTTGGGGAGCACCGGTCCTGTTTGTAAAGAAGAAAGACGGATCGTTCCGCATGTGCATCGACTACAGAGAACTGAACAAACTTACTGTCAAAAATCGTTATCCTCTACCCCGTATTGACGACCTATTTGATCAACTTCAAGGAGTAAACTACTTCTCGAAGATAGATATACGATCCGGATATCACCAATTACGAGTACTGGAGGGGGATATTCCCAAGACAGCCTTCCGAACTCGTTACAGACACTACGGATTTGTAGTGATGCCATTCGGATTAACCAACGCACCAGCAATATTTATGGACCTAATGAATAGGGTGTGCCATCCTTACTTAGATCAGTTCATCATCGTCTTCATCGATGATATACTTATCTACTCCCGAAGTAAGGAAGAGCATAGTCAGCACCTACGAAAAGTCTTAGAAACATTGCGATCGGAGAAGCTCTACGCGAAGTTCTCTAAATGAGAATTTTGGATTCGAAGAGTCGAATTTTTGGACCACGTTGTTAGCGAGAAGGGGATACACGTGGACCCCTCCAAAATTAAGGCCATTGAGAACTGGTCGGCACCAAAGACACCTACATAGATTCGTCAATTTCTAGGTCTCGCTGGCTACTATCGCAGATTCATAAAGAACTTCTCTGGCATTGCGAAATCTCTTACTACCTTAACTCAGAAAGGCGTGGCCTTTGACTGGGAAGCGAAACAAGAGAAGGCATTCCAAACACTGAAGCAAGCCTTGTGCACCGCACCGATACTATCCCTTCCCGAAGGGATAAAAGATTTTGTAGTGTATTGTGATGCATCAAACCAAGGACTTAGTTGTGTTCTTATGCAGAGAGGGAAGGTTATTGCTTATGCCTCCCGACAGCTTAAGACACACGAAGTGAACTATACAACACACGATCTTGAGTTAGGAGGAGTGGTATTTGCTCTGAAGATCTGGAGACACTACTTGTACGGAACAAAGAGTACTATTTTCACCGATCACAAGAGCCTTCAACACATTTTTGACCAGAAGGAGCTCAACATGCGACAACGACGATGGGTCGAGTTACTCAATGACTACGAATGTGAAATTCGTTATCATCCTGGAAAGGCCAACGTGGTAGCTAACGCCCTCAGCCGAAAAGAAAACACTGGGTGGAGGGTCAAATCTCTGTCTATGACTATCCATTCCCACTTATCCACACAAATTAAGGAGGCTCAATTGGAAGCGTTACAACCTGAAAATGTGACAGGTGAATCCCTGAGAGGAATGGAAAAGAATCTAGAAATCAAGGGTGGAGGAGCGTATTATCTCATGGATCAAATCTGGACACCGAAACATGGTGGTTTCAGAGACGTAGTCATGACTGAAGCATACAACACGAGATACTCCGTTCACCCAGGTTCATATAAAATGTATCTAGATCTTAAGAAACTGTACTGGTGGCCTAACATGAAAGCAGAAATTGCTACCTTCGTGAGTAAATGCCTTACTTGCGCTAAGGTTAAGGTCGAGTATCAGAAACCGTCAGGATTACTGCAACAGCCGGAGATACCGGAATGGAAATGGGAACGGATTACTATGGACTTCGTAACCAAGTTGCCCAAGACGACGGGTGGACTCGATACCATATGGGTCATCGTCGACAGATTGACCAAATCCGCGCATTTCCTACCAATCAAGGAGACTGACAAGATGGAAAAGCTTACAAGAACTTATTTAAGGGAAATAGTGCAATTGCATGGTGTTCCGATATCCATTATCTCCGATAGAGATAGTAGATTCACTTCAAGATTCTGGCAGTCACTACAAAGTTCCCTGGGGACTAGGCTAGACATGAGTACAGCCTACCGCCCACAAACAGACGGGCAAAGTGAGAGAACAATACAAACTTTGGAAGATATGCTGAGAGCCTGTGTGATTGACTTTGGAAAGGCATGGGACATCCATTTACCCCTTGTCGAGTTTTCATACAACAATAGTTATCATACAAGCATAAAGGCTGCTCCGTTTGAAGCCCACTATGGTCGAAAGTGCAGATCCCCTCTATGCTGGACTGAAGTTGGCGACACCCAGTTAGCTAGAGGACGAGTTCCTGAAAGCACTCTCACCGGTCCGGAAATCATACGGGAAACGACAGAGAAAATCGTTCAAATTCGTGAACGGTTGAAAGCCTCTAGAGACCGACAGAAAAGCTACGCTGACCAAAGGAGGAAACCTTTGGAATTCCAGGTAGGAGACCACGTTTTATTGAAGGTCTCACCGTGGAAGGGCTTAATACGCTTTGGAAAGCGTGGGAAACTAAATCCAAGATACGTAGGGCCTTTTGAGATTCTTGCTAGACTCGGCCCTCTGGCTTACAAGCTTAATCTACCGCGTGAACTTAGTAACATACATCCAACCTTCCATGTCTCGAACTTGAAAAAGTGTCTGTCCAATGAGACTCTTGTTATTCCACTCGATGAGATCGAGATCAACAAGAGCCTCAACTTTGTGGAAGAACCGGTAGAAATCATGGACCGAGAGGTCAAACAAATGAAACAAAGTCGCATACCCATCGTGAAGGTTCGCTGGAACGCCAAGCGAGGACCTGAATTCACATGGAAACGCGAAGACCAGATGAGACAAAAGTATCCTCATCTTTTTCATATTCACTAGCATCTTTACTATTTTAAATTTCGGGACGAAATTCCCTCCAACGGGGGGATGATGTGACAACCCGATATTTCAACTCTATGTAATGACCTAAAAAGTCAAGTATTGTAACCACTTTTGTAATAATGAAATTAACTTCGAAAATAAAATGTACAAAAAGTTTCTATTTAATTACCTACTATGTTTGATGTCATTAAACCATGATCGTACGTAAAAAGAACGCCCAAATCCGACTTCGTAAATTGAAGTTATGATTTTTCCAAGTTCGGCTTAGCAACAGACAGCTAAAAACTCGAATCGGAGATCGAGCGACTTTTGACCGGAATGACCAAAACGAGAATCGAAGGTCTCGACAATGGTATTTCAGCGGTAAAAAGTTTGGCAAAAACGGACGTCAGATAAAGAAGTTATGAATTTCTAACGGAATTTCCTTAACGTGTCCTTTTAAAAATAAATAATAAAAATAATTTCAAAATTTGCCGACGAAATCTAAACGAAAGTTGTAGAGCATAGTCTCACCTATGCGTGGATATAAAGAACGTCGAAAACGGAGTTCGTATGAAGAAGATATGAATTTTAGAAGTTTATTAAATAAATAAAATATAAATTTTATTATTAAACCTTGGTATTATCCGAAGGAAGAGTCAGCAAGTCTATCCGGGTTACGCCCAACGTACAGGCGTACGCCCAGCGTACTCAAGGGCTAGGCTTCGGATCGTCCATGTCTCGCCCTATGCGAAGCTAGCGGCCCGTCCCATCCGAACTCCGAGGCAGTCGAGGATCCGGTCATGCGTGACGCACGTGTACGCCCATCGTACCGAGGTGGTTCCCACCCCCTATAAAAGGGATGCGAGGGTTCCGAAGAAAAGTGCCATTCTCTCTCATTTCTCTTGCGTTGTTGCCTCGTTTTCCGTGCCCGTGCTAACCCGAAGCCCCGGTCACTTTGCTCAAGTCCCCAAGGTCGTTTGTGCTCCCGAGATTCCCGAGAATCCCTAGAAAATCCGTTTTCCCAAGAAGAATATCTGCCCGGTTTTCATCTTACCTTTCTTCGATCTTTCAAGTGAGTTCATACCCCTTAATTAACCCTTTTTAAATATTCTAAATGCTTTTATATGCTTTCAAGGGGGGGGGGGATACAAGTAAAACACACGATTATTATCGTGTGTTATATAAAGATTTATTATACACTTTTATTCAACCGAATCATATGTGATTTATAAACTTTATAGGGAACTTTCGTATATAAAATATATTATGATAACATTATATCTTTTGAAATGTAAAATGTTGTCATATATGTATAAATTAAACATTTTGCTTAAATTACATGTATATGTGTCTATCTTAGACACTATAAAAATCTATACTTTCATAACAAGTGATTCATTTTCTAGGTATTTCTAAACAAACGAGACACACTTTTAGAAAGCTATAATAGGTATAGTTTTACGAGAATATTACTAACTTTTACATAGTAGAAACACAATTTTCAAGAAGTCACTTTCATATACAAGAACAAACGAACATTTTAACACGTAAATCTGTTTTTATACTAAGATTTGTGAGACATTAACTTCACGTACATTCGAGTACACATTTCAAGTCCTGTATTATATACCAGAATCCCTTGGAGGGGGAGCATGGTGTTTGTTTATAGATCTATACGGGCTTGACAACCCGCGCCCTGACTGTTAGCTACAATCCACCGTTTGGGGTGGCAAACGTCATAACATTCCAACGCCTGAAGAACGTTGTGTATAGGTAATCCGAGTCAATACTATGGTTATAAAACTCACATGGGGTATTAAAAATACATTGATTTACGAGGTTTTTCAAACATATTGGATATTTTACACGTACATACATTTTCTAGAAGCAAACATTTGTCTTGATAGAAGGCTACATTTATGCTAGTAGAAAATATGGGATTTTCTAGAAACAAACAAACAAAAACAAAACATTTCATTTCATACAAACATTGTCATTTAATACTTATGAAACTCACCAACTTAAATGTTGATCTACTCTTTCAAAACTACTTGTATGTCCCAGGGATTCAGTAATTACAGGTATCAAAACAGCTTTTGAAGAAGGGACGTTGCGTCGGCAGTTTAAATTCATATTTTGGCATCATATTGTAATTGGTTTTGAACATGTACTTTTTAACAATGTAAACTTTCAATTATATATATGATGGTTGTATTGCTTTCTTTACTATGTATTCATTTGTTATGCTACCACATGAAGTCATCCGCCCCCGAACGTTTCCGCCGTTCTGGTTTGGGGGTGTGACAGTGAAGCTGGTCATAGAGGATCCCGGGAATATGGAACATCTTGTTGGCTAAATTAGACTATAAATTGACACTTGTAATATGCACACAACACACTGTTCTTTAGCTTAATCTTACTGTACGAAATTCTCTACTTATTCTTACCAAGAACTCACTATAATCTTCATTTTCATATCAATAAAATCATCAAGGCGGGTGATCATTATCACCTGCCAAGGTTTTATGCATGAGATCCTCGTAAAGGTCAAGGGCTTTCCTTGTAACCAATTGTGTCTTTTTCTTTTACCACTTTCTTTTACACAATCTGAGCATCACAGCCTCTCATTCAGTTTGGTTGATTAGTACTTGTGTAATTTTTGACCAAAACAATTTGGCGCCCACCGTGGGGTTGTGGTGTTCAAAATCCTTGAAAAAAATCCTGTCTACACAATCGATCATCTCTTCGTCCTCTGATCCTTCCATTCCAACCAAAAACCTACCACCTCCTCCGAGTAGACCCTCCATTCAGAGGAAAATGCCCGACACTTCCAAGAAAAGTACCCCCACAATCGCTAATCCTGGAAGTTCGGGATCCTCTGGGCTCCAGGATCTGACTGCCTCAGTCACTACTACAGAAATTTTCGCTATGATGAGAAAAATGATGCAACATGTGACCCAACATCAGGAGGAGAATAGAACACTACTCAAAGAAGTGGAGAGGATGAGGGCGGAATTTCAAAAATCCCAAGAAACTACACCTATAGTTGTGCAACCAAGGATCATGGACTTTAGTAATGCAGGATCCTCAGAAAATCGCCAGAAGGATACAATTCCTACCACTGTGGTGTCACCCTGGGGGGCAACTATGGACAACCGAGTGTCCATGATCAATGATGTCAATGAGCCTTTCAACACTCCTAGAAACCTTGACTCTAGTAACTTCTTAAACAACAATACTATTAATACTAACTACACTAATGTTGATGCAGGAATAAACCCGGACATGGATAGGGAACTTCAACAATGAAGACAAATGATCTCCAGTGTACCCAGAGTGGTCCAACCAATACCAGAAGCATCCCCTACAAGCCACGGATCTTGATATTTGCTCCTGCGATAGCCTATACCGAAGTTCCTAAGCGCTTCCAAACTCCCAGCATGAAGCTATACGATGGGACTACAGATCCCAAAGAGCATATAGCCCAATACAGAGAAATGATGGAGATCATTCCCATCCTAGGAAACTTGAAGGAAGCTTTCCTATGCAAAGGCTTTGGTTCCAATCTTACAGGATCGACCCTCAAATGGCTACTAAACGTTCCCCCATACTCTATTACTTCATTTTCACACTTAGTCAATATCTTTAATAACCAATTTTCTTGCAGCAGAACCTTCGAGAAGATCACTAGTGATCTTTATCGAATGGTTTAGGATCCTAAGGAAAAACTTATGGACTTTTTTAACAAGTTTGGCAGGGAAGCTATGAGCATCCCCAACATTGACATGGTAACTGTTGTGGAAGCTTTTAAAATGGGATTAAGAAAGGATTCACCCTTATACGAAGACCTTGTGATGACCCCATGAAAAAGATTGGATGAAGTCAGGTGCCGGGCATTGAGGTTCATAAGGCTCGAAGAGGATAGAGAGACCCAGAAGAAAAGCAACCCTTCAGATCAGTATGAGAACCCCAACAGGAAGGCCAAATCTTCGACTCAAAGATCCTACAAATCGAAACCCTATTCCAAATCGGATCATCACAGGGTTAATGCCCTTGAATATGGAGGAGAAGAAGAAGAGCTTCCTAAAATCACCGACTATTGTTTTTCTGTGGATGTTTCAGGTGTAATTCATGCTATGCAGGATCTTGGAGACAAAGTAAGATAGCCAAAGAGAGATAAGAAGTCCACTGCTTCGAAAGGCAAGTCTAAATGGTGTGCTTACCATGAAGACTTTGGCCACATTACGGAGGACTGCATAGCTCTACGAAAAGAAATCAGCTACCTCCTTAGCAAAGGACTCCTCAAAGAGATCCTCGGGAGAAAATAGTAAAATCCAAGGAAAACAGCCAGGATGATCATAGGATCCCGGAGAAACCAGGATCTCCATCCTATGACGCTAAGATAATTAACGTTATCTTAGGCAGATCTTGTTGGATTAATGTCTAAGTCCATAACTATAATTGGTAAGACTTGACACGACCCAGCATGGTCTATTTGGGTTGCATGGCATCAAGCACTTGGATAGACTATAATGAGAGAAATAAGACACTTATGGTTATTAATATATTATAAGTTCTAGTATATTAATAATAAGAATAATAAGATTATTTAATTAGTATTGATCAAGAATTAATCTAGGATTAATTAAGTGATCAAAAGAAATTAAGATTGAGTTCAGTCCATATGAGATTGGATTTGTCATTACCCTTGTCTTGTGATTATGGTTTTGACAAATTCATATGGGTAGGAACTCATACACCATAAAAATCTAAGTGTCATAAGGTTTCTCTCTGATTCATGAAAATGATGGTGAGGAAACACATTCACTAAGTAGATTTTAGCTAGATAGTAATTGTGATATTTGCATTCTCAAAGTCGTTAGTGGAGCATGTGTGGTTTACCGGCACACTAACCTGGACTTGTGAGAAGTCGCAAAAAGGTCTAACAATTATGATTATGGCACCCCTCTTCATAATTGTTTAGACACACAAGTGTGCTATCTAAGGGAAGGTGTATGATTTTGATAAAGTTTTATAAAAACAATCTAGTATCAGAAATCTGAACTTTGGTAAGAAAGTCAGCTGATTTCTGAGTACATGTCGAAGCTAGTGGGAGCATAAGTGTTATGCTAATAATCATCATGTTAGTGGGAGCATGATAATTATGATAAAGGTTGCAAGTTAGCAATGTTAATTATAGAAAACAAAAGTTTCAATTGGGAAAGGTTGTTTTGCTATAATTAAGGGAGAGGAAATTATACTTCATCTCAAATCTATAAGCTTAGATCATGAGGCTTTAATCATTTAGTCAAGGATATATATATGAATTTCATGTTGGAGTGGCTCAACATAAGGAAATTCTGTATATGGGTCCATTATTTGCGTTCTAAAATTCGATTATGATTACGACATCCCTTTTCATAATCTAAATTATGAGAACTTGGCAAATAGAAATGGAAATGTTATAGCAAAAGTCTGGTTTAGTCTTTATGTGAGACATCATGAATTATGTCCCATATGCTTCAGATATAGGATTGATTATATGTGCTATATTCATTCTTTCTAAAATTTTCCAAATGCCTGGGGCATTAAGAAGGGAAACGGTTTAGAACTGGATATGACTAAAAGGATTAAACAATTGTCGAGGACAATCTAAGGTTTACCAAAGATTGGTTGCTCAAGGACAGTTGGAAGTATAGTGATAATTCTGGAAGAACCATATTGACATAATTTGTAAGGAGGCAACTCTTGTTCAGAAGTATAGTCAAAATGGAATCTGGAAATGTTTCAAAGTTAGAAATTATTTAATCTGTGTAAGATTAGGAAACTTAATGCAAGAAGGATCTTTCCAAGGAGCCGATCTCCTTTGGAATGCTCTATAATGGTTGTTGTCAAGTCTTTATGACTTTGTGCATAATCATTACAAGAGGATCAATGCATATAAGTTTAGAATCTAACAGATTTCAGTAAATGGCATGAGTTTGGAATTCTTGCATTTGTAGTAAGGATTTGGGAGTGTGAAAAGAGAATCATTGAAGTTATGTTCAATTGATCTATTTCACAAAGTAAAGATCATAGACAAACATAGTATGCATACTTGGTGTGTGGCATGACTAGTGTTTAGAAAACATAGTGTACATGCTTGGAGCATGGGACAACTATTGTTTTAAATTCAAGAATAAAGTTGATAGCTGAAACAGTATATAATGAATAATGTGTAATCATATGGTGATAAATAAAAGATGTTTTATTTATGTTCATAGGTTTTGATACCATATTGGATTCAATTATTCTTGTGTTTCATTTTGCATATTTTGACTTTCAGAATAAACTAGGTTATTATTTCGGAATGACTAAGTTATTCAAACCATCCACAGTCGGTCATATGTTGGAAGTAGGTATGAATTAAGACTGTCATGGGTTGGCTTGTAGAGGTCTGAGGTGTAGGACAAAGGGCTACAATGCTCATGAGTGCTCATAAGTTCTGAGTATTGGATTCAACCCGCGCTCATTGGAATCATTTCATGGATTTTATCACGAGTGATCATGAGACGATAATATCTTATATTCTTCAAACCTAGAGATATGAGTTGTTACTATGAGTTGGTTGTGCATTGATTGCACGAAAACGCATTAGGTAACTCGGTGTAATAAAACATGCCTTTGTGTATGATTCAACAAGTAGTAGAACAAGCCAATGAGTTGAAGTTTATCCATTCCTTTTACCTTCGGGATAATAGCGATATATGTGGGCCCCTCGATGATTTGATGATGACAAATGGAAGTGCTCGGCCGGGCCAGGACTGATTTGATTTGTTCAATTAGTCAGTCGTCATAAATCGGAAATCGAGAAACAACAAATGGACAGAGAGAATGATTATAATCCATGTCTCAGTCCATATGATATCTAGAATGGAGGAATATATGATCCCTTATCTAATGGACAGGTCATTGACAAAGGTCAGAGTTTATCTACAAGGTCAGAGTTCGACAGAAGCTTTTGAGAGCTACGATTGTCGGTCGGTTCTTGAAGTCATACGCAATAATAGTTTTAGACTTATCCAAGTGGGAAACTGTTGGATTAATGTCTAAGTCCATAACTATAATTGGTAAGACTTGACCCGACCCAGCATGGTCCATTTGGGTTGCATGGCATCATGCACTTGGATAGACTATAATGAGAGAAATAAGACACTTATGGTTATTAATATATTATAAGTTCTAGTATATTAATAATAAGAATAATAAGATTATTTAATTAGTATTGATCAAGAATTAATCTAGGATTAATTAAGTGATCAAAAGAAGACTAATTAAATATATGGGTTGATTGTGCAAATCATCCATACTTATATAGTGGGCTAATGCTCCATGGATTATCTAGTTGGGCTAAAACCCATATGATGCTCCATGGTGTTTTGTACCCATGGATCATGGAAATGAAAGGCCATGTCAATTAGGGTTTACATGGTATAACCCCAACTATATATGCATCTTATTCTTGACCAAAATCGGCCACTTGAGAGTGTAATAGAAGGGCTAGCCGATTTTCATGAAGTGTAGAATTCTCTCAAGTTATTCCAGGTGTATTTGGTGTTGTGTGAACCATTTGAGGTGTCACACTTGGGGCACTAGGCACTCAAGCTTCATGAAGACATTCTACATCAAAGAGGTATGTATTCTATCTTGTTATATTCATTGTTTTATAGCTTAGATTTGGATAATACCTTGGATGTTCAAATTTGCATGTATAATAAAGAAAACATAGATCCAAGGTATTTAGGGTAGCATGTACACTTAGGAGTGTTAGAATGCTCAAAACCCAACAGATCTAACATAAGTGGTACATCTTATACTCAGGCTAAAAGACACGCCAAGTTCTCCAAAACAGAAAAGGAGGATAGACCACGAAAGAATACCATGGTTAGTAGTGAAAAAAAATTACAGACGAGACTAACAGGGAAGCAATTCAGGATCTTCATCATGACAGACTTGTGATAACATTGTACATGGCCAACCATTTTGTCAGAAGGATCCTCGTTGACGGAGGATCCTCGGTCAATATCGTACTCCTAGATTCGCTGAAAAGAATGAACATCTTAGAATCAGAGATAGTCAGACGATCCTCAATCCTCATAGGATTTAGCGGGGAAAGAAAGCACACAGTTGGAGAAATAAAACTACCAATATACATAGAAGGGGTAAACTCCATACAAAATTTTTGTGTTATTGACACTCTGTCTTCTTATAATGTGATACTAGGTAGACAATTGATCCACGAGATGTAAGCGGTTCCATCAACATGCCATCAGTGTGTGAAGATGCCCACTCCATGGAGGACAATGAACATCATGGGAGACCAACAAGAATCGAAAGAATGCTACAAAACCTCTATGAAATCTACAACCAAACCCCAACAAGCATAACAATTAAGGCAGGGGCACGACAAGTTCGAGAGACAAAGAAACAAGACGTAAAGGAAGTGCCCGTGGGCATCGAGGATCCTGAAGCAGAAGTGCTCATAGGATCCTCAATGCCTGAGCAGATGGAGCAGGATCTACTGAATTTCTTAAGAACCAGAAGCAAGACATTCGCATGGAAACATGAAGATATGACAGGTATAGACAACAATATTATTACTCATAAACTTAATATTGACCCTTCTTTCAGACCAATACACCAAAAAAGAAGGAAATTTGCACCCGAAAGGATTCAAATCATCCAAGAGGAAGTAGAGAAGCTCCTGAAAACAGGAATGATCAAGGAAGTGAAGTTCCCAAGATGGTTTGCTAACGTGATTGTCGTACAAAAGAAAAAGGCAAATGGAGAGTGTGTGTAGATTACACGGATCTCAACAAGGCTTGCCCTAAGGATCCTTTCCCTCTACCACATATTGACTCTATGATAAATGCGACGACTGGCCATGAACTGCTGACCTTCATGGATGCTTCAACAGGATTCCAACAAATCAAAATGGAACCATCAGACCAAGAAGATACTGCGTTTATAACACCAACACGTATATATTGTTACACCGCAATGCCTTTTGGTCTTAAAAATACAGGTGCGACATATCAAAGATTTGTGAATAAGATGTTCAAAGACAAACCGGGGGACACCATGGAAGTTTTTATTGACGACATGGTATTGAAGTCGATGAAAGCCGAAGATCACCTTAGAGACCTCAAGGAAGTGTTTGACATCCTGGACGAATACAATATGAAGCTGAACCCACTCAAATGTCACTTTGGAATGAAGCCAGGCAAGTTCGTTGGATACATGGTAACCTAAAGTGGGATAGAAGCAAGCCCAAAACAAATAAAAGGAATCCTGGAACTAAGATCCCCATCTTCAACAAAGGACATGTAGAGGCTAACCGGAAGAGTGGTAGCACTTAACAGATTCTTTTCAAGATCCTCAGAAAGGTGCAAGACCTTTTACGATATCTTGAAAAAGAACAAGAAATTTGAGTGGAAAGAGGAACACGAGAAAGCCTTCTAGGAAATCAAAAATATCTAAGTTCTGCTACACTACTAGTGAAACCTATAAATGGAGAACAACTTATCCTCTACCTCTCTGTATCCTCAAACACGGTAAGTGTCGTTATGGTCAAGGATCTTAACGAGGAACAACATCATATCTACTATGTAAGTAAAACTCTCTTGGATCCTGAAACCATGTACTCTCATCTCGAAAAATTAATTCTTGCCTTAGTAACTGCTTCTACCAAATTAAGACACTACTTTGAAAAACACATTTTACCTGTCAATATCGTACTCCTAGACGCGCTGAAAAGAAGATCCTTAATCCTCATAGCATTTAGCGGGGAAACCAAACACATAGTTGGAGAAATAAATCTACCAATATACATAGAAGGGTATTATTACTCATAAGAACCAGAAGCAAGACATTCGCATGGAAACACGAAGATATGACAGGTATAGACAAGAGTATTATTACTCATAAGTTTAATATTGACCCTTCTTTCAGACCAATACACCAAAAAAGAAAGAAATTTGCACCCGAAAGGAATCAAATCATCCAAGAGGAAGTAGAGAAGCTCCTGGAAATAGGAATGATCAAGGAAGTGAAGTTCCCAAGATGATTTGCTAACATGATTGTCGTACAAAAGAAAAACGGCAAATGGAGAGTGTGTGTACATGGATCTCAACAAGGCTTGCCCTAAGGATCCTTTCCCTCTACCACATATTGACTCTATAATAAACGTGACGATTGGCAATGAACTGCTGACCTTCATGGATGCTTCAACAGGATTCCAACAAATCCAAATGGAATCATCAGACCAAGAAGATACTGCGTTTATAACACCAACATGTATATATTGTTACACTGCAATGCCTTTTGGTCTTAAAAATGTAGGTGCGACATATCAAAGATTGGTGAATCGGATGTTCAAAGACAAAATGGGGGAAACCATGGAAGTTTTTATTGACGACATGTTATTGAATTCGATGAAAGTCGCAGATCACCTTAGAGAGCTCAAGGAAGCGTTTGACATCCTGGATGAATACAATATGAAGCTGAATCCACTCAAATGTCACTTTGGAATGAAGTCAGGCAAATTCGTTGGATACATGGTAACCAAAAGAGGGATAGAAGCAAGCCCAGAACAAATAAAAGGAATCATGGAACTAATATCCCCATCTTCAACAAAGGACATGTAGAGGCTAACCAGAAGAGTAGTAGCACTTAATAGATTCTTTTCAAGATCCTCAGAAAGGTGCAAGCCCTTTTACGATATCTTGAAAAAGAACAAGAAATTTGAGTGGAAGGAGGAACACGAGAAAGCCTTCCAGGGAATCAAAAAATATCTAAGCTCTGCTACACAACTAGTGAAACCTATAGATGGAGAACCACTTATCCTCTACCACTCAGTATCCTAAAACGCGGTAAGTGTCGTTATGGTCAAGGATCTTAACGAGGAACAACATCATATCTACTATGTAAGTAAAAGTCTCCTGGATCCTGAAACCAGGTACTCTCATCTCGAAAAATTAATTCTTGTCGTATTAACTTCTTCTACGAAATTAAGATACTACTTTGAAACACAAACTATACATGTAAAAACTAACTATCCTATAAAGAATGTCATGAGAAAACCAGAAATGTCAGGAAGGATGGCAAAATGGTCGGTGAAATTAAGCACTATTGACATCAGATACGAACCAAGATCCGCCATAAAATCACAAGCATTAGCAGAATTTGTGGCTGACTTTAGTGATGATCTACAAAATGAAGTAGACATGGAAGCCCACCAACTCCTAGAAGATGAAGACCTGGGAAGATAGACGTTGTTCATAGATGGAGATTCAAATTAGAAAGGAACGGGCCTTGGGATCATACTAAAGTCACCACAAGGGGGACATCATACCCCAGTCAGTTAGCTGTGAATTCAACACTACCAACAACAAAGCAGAATATGAAGCACTCATCATGGGACTACAACTGGCTAAGGATCTTCAAATCAAGGATCTTTAGGTATTTGTTGACTCTTTATTACTAACCAATCACTACAATGGATCTTATGAAGTGAAAGGTAAAAAATTAGCATTATACCTAGAGATCCTCAAAAAATTAGCTTCTGATTTTGAAAACTTTAGCCTAACCCAAGTTCCTAGAGAGGAAAACACAAAAGTAGATGCACTAGTTAATTTAGGATCCTCCCTTAGGATCCCACCAGAGACGAAGATTCCTATAACTCACATAATAACCCCAACCATAGAAACCCTCTCCGACAAGTCAGAAGATCCCAAGAGTCTGACGAACATAGCAGCAATTGAAGATTCTGACCCTAGGATCCTTCCTCAAAGAGATCCCGACGAACAGGATCCTCAAATAAGTCTGTGATCATGGACCCAACCGATTATGGAATATCTCCAAAATGGCACAATCCCGACATGAGAAAAAAGTGAAAGAGCATTTAGGAAGAAAGTCTCAAGATTCATGTTAATCCTAGGTAAAGTTTACAAAAAATCTATGGTAGGTCCATACCTAAGATGCTTGGAAGATCGTGAAGCTACAAAAGTCTTAAAGGATATACATGAAAGAGATTGTGGCAATCACACCGGGGGCATATCCTTATACTCCAAAATACTAAGAACAAGATACTACTAGCCAACCATGAAAAAAACTCCTTTCTACATGCTCAAAAATGTGGTGCTTGCCAAAGACACAACAACATCCTGCACCAACCGGCAGAACCTCTACATCGTATTATCTCCCCATGGCCATTCATGAAATGGGAGATGGATATTGTAGGAAAATTGCCAGTAGCCCCAGGAGGAAAAATCTTCATGTTGGTGATGACTGATTACTTCTCCAAATGGATCGAAGCTGAAGTTTTCGTCCAGGTAAGAGACAAAGAAGTAGTTAATTTAAACGTAATATCTTGAACAGGTTTGCGATCCCAGCTGAGATCATATACGACAATGGATCCCAATTTATTAGAAAAAGAACAAGAGACTTTTGCAAAAGCTGGGGGATCAAAATGATAATGTTCACTCCTGTTCTTCCCCAAGCTAATGGTCAAGTGGAGTCCAACCATAAAATCATAGTTAACAATTTGAAGACAATGCTAGACAAAAAGAAGGGAAGATGGGCATAAGAACTCCCTTTCGTTTTATGGGCAGATAGAACCACTTCTAAAGTGGCCACATGTCAAAACCCCTATTCCTTGGTGTTTGGGACAGAAGCAGTAATCCCTATTAAAGTAGTGATCCCAACGGCAAGATACTTGTTGCAAGACCAAGAGAATAATGACAGGATCCTAGCATAGGATCTTGACACTTTTGACGAGGTTAGGGATCTTGCGAAAATACGCATTGCTATTCACCAACAAAAAATCACCAAGGCTTACAATAGGAATATAAGGGTCATAAGGTTTCAAATGTGAGACTTGATATTAAGGAAAACATTCCAAAACACCAAGGATCCTAGTGTAGGAAAATTAGCTCCCAAATGGGAAGGACCATATCTTGTAAATGCTGAAGCAGGAAAAGGAGCATATTGGCTAGCAACACTCGAATGAGACGTTCTGCCAAGATCATGGAATGCCATACACCTTAAAGCACACTACATGTAAGTAGGATCAAATAATCCACAACAAAACCGAGGTACACATGTCCTTTACCTTAAAACTTTTATTATTATTGATTTCTCGAACACATTACTAACTTAAGCATTGGAAGGGCGTTAGCTAGACTAATGCCCACCCTTAGCTAATGCTTGCTATGTAGAATGACATACAATTAAGGATCCTCAAGAGTGGAGATCCTGAAACACCAGGATTGTCACAATCAGAAATCCTGAAAAGACTGGATCCTCAAGTTTGAACACCCCGAAGCACAAGGATCTTGACACACAAAGATCTCAATACTTGGTAAACCCCATTATATTTAACAATATATCCCCTAAACTGTCATGTGCACAAACTAGAGACTGATCATTTCTCCTACGCCAAAGGGTACTTAATCCCCTCAAAGGTTTAATGAGTTAATTACCTCTTTCACACGAACTAAGGTTTATACACCTCGCTTGGACACATGTTATCCAACTGTGGGATATGGATAAGGGGATCATTTCACGATTCAGTGGCTTGGCAACCCTCTTATCATTGAATACAAGTTGAGATCCTTATGGTTTATAACATTTTCATGTTATCCAGAAAATCGGGATCCTACCCAATGATTACTTAAGGCTTATAACATTTTCACGTGATCGGGATTTTAACCCAGTAACTACTTAAGGCTTATAACATTTTCATGTTATCAAAGATTGGGATTTTGCCCCAGAAATTACACAAGACCTATACCAGATTCATGTTGTCACATATTGGGAATGTTCCCCAAAAAATCTGGTTAGATTGTAACATTTTCATGTTACCTACCCAATGAATTATATCTCAAGTAGGGATCCTCCCTAAAATATAACATTGGCGTGTTATCTATTTTTTCTAAGTCTATAATCCAAACTGGATTATCCTAAAGAGAAATTTCCCATACAAGATCCAAGATCTTTATTTTGTAAGATCTCTGACAATAAGGATCCTCGCCTTTAAGGATCCTCATCGACCCTCGTTAGTAAGAGACCTCATTCCCAACATTGAACCAAAGTTCTCTCTTAATTTGGAATTTATTCTCAGCAAATTCCAAAATTCAAAGACTCATTAAGCTTAAAAAGAAACTGAAATAAAACCAGGTTCCATCTTTCCTTAACTTTGAAGTTTTAAAATCGAGGATCCTAAACATTGTAGGATCCTAAACCAATCACTGACATATAAATTCTCATCACTTCGGAGTAATTCGCTATTCTGATATCTCCACGGAAATCTTGAAAGCGTATGAGTTGTGAGATCTTAACCGTGCAAAGACCTTGGTATTGTATTATGCAGGAAACGAAGAAAGACGAAAAGAAAATCAACCATTATATTAAAAAAAAACAAAAAGGCCTACAACCTTACAAAATTCATGCGTCAAAATATTATACTACCCTAATCACCTAAATGGCCTAGACCTTATCCTGGTCATCATCAGCTTTCTTCTCTCCCCCCCCCCCCCCGGGTCAGCCGCAGCACATGTGTAACATCCCAAAATTCAAGACCAAAAATTTCATTTTTAGTTTAATAATTCATAAAACCAACAGTAAAAAAACATACACAAAACATCCCATGTCAAAACCAAAGTGTCAATAATCAAACCATGTTATCATAAAACAATATCATAATGCAGTCCCAAAGATCTCATGTGCGGAAAACATAGTGTGATGCACTGCGATCGATCCGTCTCCTTTCCTTTGAAAACGAAGTACCTGAAACAAAAACTAAAAACCGTAAACACGAAGCTTGGTGAGTTCCCCCATCATATAACATACCATAAAAATAACATATTGTTGGGCATATCTGGGTGCCCAACCTACCCCTTCGGTCTCTTTCAACCGGTAACCTCCTAGCATATTTGGGTGTTGGCCTACCCCTTTGGTCTCTTTCAGCCGATAACCGGGGACTATTTCACCCCTACCACTACCACATAATAACATAACATATACACATAATCACATACTGCCTAGCATATCTGGGTGCTAGCCCAAAAATAAGTCGTTAGATCAATAGGGTTTCATTAGGCCCACTAGGGTTTCATAAGTCGGGTACCACCTACTACCACCTCGGGTAGTGGTGATCAACGATAGCTCACAGCGGCGGCCAACACCTCACTATGGTGGTTATGGTCCGAGCCCATTTTGTCCAAGCATCCTAAACGAATCAAACACAAACAAGTCACACCGCCATCCAACATGGCTGCTGGTGGCGGCAGCCACCACCTCACGGTGGTGGTTATGAGTTTTCTTTATTATACTAATCTCTAATTACATTTTACAATGCTTTCACCCAAAAATAACACATCCAAATAAAATACACACACACCCACCTTGTGGTGGCCGGCGGTGGCGCATGGCGACAACCATCATAACTGGCGACCATGGTGGGTATCTTTTCTTTTTTCAGGCCATCAAACACCATCTACAATCACACACACACGATTTTGATTTTTTTAAAGGGCCAAGCCACCCACCTGGTGGCTCACGGCGGCGTTGACGGCGGCATGGGAGCATTCACGGTGACAACAAGGTAACAACCACACATACGCATCGCTTGAGATCCGGAAGCAGCCACCCACCTGGTGGTGTTCAACGAACGATGGAAACAACACATAGTATTCTGCGGCAGCTTGTCGTCAACGGAAACGGGTAGTGGCGACAATGACGCATCGGCAGTGGTGGCGGTGCTACGATTGCGAAGTAGCGGTGGTGGATGAGACCTCTCATGGCAGCGACTGAAGAAGAAGAAGGAGGAGAAGAGCGGAAGTCCAGAGGTATTATCGTCAAGTGCTGATCGGAAACAACATAGCGGCAACACCGATGGGGAGGCATAAGGGTGGGGGGTTGGCGGCTGATATCCGACTCTAGGGTTAGGGTTTGGATTAAGTGTGTAACGGTTATATATCTCGTCCCATATCACATCTTTGCCATAATGATGCTTCTAGTCCCTCCTCCATAAAATCTCTCCAAAAGAAGTCTATAATTTACCATTTAAACCCTGCCTCCTGAAATCATTTACAAATTAAGTCCGAATTTTACCAAACAACCCCTCCCTCTACAAATCGTTTTCAATTAGGTCCAGAATTTACTCTTTAGCCCCTGCTTACATAAATCCTTTCATGTTAGGTCCAAATGATACCAAGCACCCCCTGTCTTCTAAAAATCTTTAGGAAATCAAACTGAAACTTACACTTTTACCTCCTGACTTCTAAAATTTTGACAATTAGCTCCTCGAGACCAACACCGTGCTATATAATTATTGATTTTAGGGCTACTATACATTCATTAATTAATTAATTTATTTACTTAATAAACGGGGTGTTACAAGTCTCACCCACTTAAATTAGATTTCATCCTCGAAAATCATTTCTTACCGTTCCTTACATGCCCAACCACTCTAGTAACATGGTCACCATCCTTGGCACACCTTAGCCTTCCCAAGGTAGCCGTGACCAATCTTCGCAACGCCCTAAAATCTGCAGGTGAACGAATTCCTCTCCATAAGATCACATCTACTCTGTCTGAAATCTATAGTCTCGAGATGGTCTGATTCCCTGGCAGACCACGCATGCTGAGCTTTACCAAGCTTAATCTTCCTTGAGTGACCGAACATATGCACACTTTCTGCCTTGATTATTCTGATGCTACCATTAGAAATCATTGACCCTAGTCCACTATAGAGCACTTATTCTTGACAGAAAGCTCAAATAATCCTTCGAGTAGAAGATCCATCCCTACAATGGTTAGACACCGACGAGAGCTATGCAATAGGATCAAATCGACCACTCTGAGACTATTTAATCGCACTGTGAGTGACTTAGCATAACGCATGCAATTTGTTATTCTGCCCGTATTTGCAACCTAAAACACATGTACTAATACTGCTCAAACGGTGAAACTGCTTGAAACGCTGACTTCCTGAAATAACATGCTACCACATGGCTGCTTTACAAAATCTACCGAGACTTCCCTGGTCTCAATTCTTTTGTCAGTCATCTGAAACACCGAGTTTCAGCCCAGTTGCAGAGCCAAAGGACTCCCACGTAGTCGCCTTGCATGACTTCTAAACGAAATCCTTCTCTTTGTATCGTTGCTTCTAGTTATCTTGCCACTACGGCTCTAGCGACCCTCTAATCTAATTGTTCGGGTCCATTCATTGATTCTTGACATCACCAAATCCAAGGATAAAAGTGATTACTACATGACCAATGGTAGCCTTATATCACAAATGAACTTAAGCAATCCATTGCTTCCTTGATCTTATAACTGCAATGGCGTTCCTACGATCTTATCACTGGCTCAACCCTATCTAATTAATCTGGGGAAATCCATAAGTCATAAATCAATTTGTGGATTTTCCATGCCCTCACTGCTACACCCGAACTGGTGGGTACTCTTGTTCCTTCCGTGTCCTAACAACGCGCTCAAGCTATCTACCAAAGTCGTGAATGCTACGGCTACACCCACAAGCTTACAACACTCTATCACTATCTGCCAACCTCATGAATGCTACAGCTACACCCACAGACTTACAACATTCTAGCACTATCTAACCACTAGTTAATGCTACGGCTACCCCCGCACTCTTACAACACTTTCCATGCTAACTGACTGCTAGTGAATGCTACGGCAACCCCCGTCGTCTTACAACGCTTCCCATACTAACTGACTGTTAGTGAAAGCTACAGATATCCCCATAGTCTTACAACACTTCCATACTATTTGACTGTTAGTGAATGCTATGGCTACCCCCATAGTCTTACAACACTTTCCATACTGGGTCGAACATGCACTCGACCTAACACTTAACTGAACTTGAGCCCTAACTGAAGCTCTAACCTGGTTCCCAAAACATGCTATCTGATGCCAAGGAAAAGCGTGAACCAAATGTTGGAACGTTTTCTGAATTCCCAACTCACCCAATCCTCAACCAAGACGGCCACTCGACCGCCTTCCTCCCTGACGGAGATGTGAGCTCATCCTAGTCTCACACCTATTTCTGCACCTGAATACTTGACCTATTCTCCCCCACTTAGATTTGACTAAGTCTTCACGGCACGTGAGAATTGAAGGATTCCCAATCTTTCTTTCTTTCTAATAATTCATTGATGACAACTTGTACTTACCAATGCTAGCGATCACTTACCAGTTAAACCCTAAGATCTCCCATCCTCTGAAATCTTGAAGAGTACTCTTGAAATCTAGTCTAGTCCGACACCTCAATCCACCTCCCATGCTGACAACTGGAGGCCTTAATCTTCACCTGTGACAACCCGAAATTTCCATTTTGTACGAACATTAACTATTCAATAGAAGCTAGTCCAGTTTCAATGAATTTCAGAGTTTTCCGAATAAGTTTGTGTACATTAGGGTTTACGTTTAAGGAGATATCAGGAGAGTGGATGTTCATGGGTTTGTGAAACTTGAGCATTTCAAAACTTCATAATGTTAGAGTCCAATTCCGGAATAAAAATATTTTCTGCCAAAATATTTCAGGACTATAAATAGATTTCTGAACTAAATTCATTCATTATTCACATTTCCAACTAGAGAAAAGCCATTATCTCTCTCACGGATCTTCGGGTTTTCATCCCAAATCGTGAGTACACTTCCCTAATTGTGTTATAATTCTTGTTTTATGCTTAATAACATAGATTACTTGTCAAATATATGTGATTCGGGAGTTTACCGCCCAAGAACGTTCTTGGGGAGTAAACTCCAAAATGAAGCTTAAAGGCCATCTAGTCCCACTTCCTTGTTAGGTAACTAGCTTAGGATAATATGTATGATCATTTGAGACTAGAAAACAATCAAGAACACCTAGCTTTAGGTGTTTACGGCCCAAGAGTTTCTTGGACCGTAAACACCAAATTCAAGGGCTTAAATGTGCCCAAATCACTCCTAAAGGCTTTAGACATTAACCCTCAATTACTTCTAGCTAATATGGGGACATTAACATATCAAAAACACCCCTAAAAGGGAGTTTACAGCCAAGGAATACTCTTGGGCCGTAAACACCAAATAAGGGCACCAAAGTGTGCCTAGGGGTCCCCCTTAGCCTTAAACAAATGCCTAGAAAGTATTCTACTTGTGTTTGGGACTTGAAGGAATTAAAACACCCATCCCATGAGAGTTTACGGCCGTAAACTCTAAGGGATATGGTATTTTGGCCGTAAACTCCTCAAAGGAGTGTTATCTATGCCCTAAACTACCCAAAGGATTAAACCACCAAGCTAGGCTTATTCTAGAAATCATTTAGCACCTTAAAACACCAATTACCACCAAGATTGGAGTTCACGGCCGTAAACTCAAGGGTTTACGACTGTAAACTCCTTGTGTGGGGTTTATTGGGTAGTAAACTCTTATACAAGGCCCTTTGATACATTAAACCCCTTTAGCCTTGTCCCATAACAACCTCGAAGCAACCCTTAGGACCTATAACACTTATACAAAGTGTTTACATGTTCCTGAGTGTCCCAACTTATTTCATTAAGTTATTATTTGGCTAATTAGTTATATATATGCTCATTATATGATAACTAGGCTCGTGCATGTGAACAAGTCTCCGTTTGCCACCTAGCATGGTATCTGACACTTCAATCCAATCCACTCACCACAAGTGAGTTCATACCCCTTTAATTAACCTTTGAAATACTTTTAAATGTTTTAAATACATTTATGGGGGGGGGGGGATACAAGTTAAATACTTATAGTTATTGCTTCAATCACATGTGATTAATAACTAGAAAACCAATGATTTTATCACTGTTCAAACTGTTTATCAAACTGATTTACTTCAAAATGTTTTACAAACTCTTTTACTTATCAAATGCTTTTATTAAACATTGTTTTACTTCGTATAAATTGCATGCCCATATATGTATAGATATTTAAGCAATGTTTAAAGGGCTTAGGAAGGCCATCCGCCCTATTTCCTTTTTCTCGATTTGGATGTGGTCTGGTGGGATTTCGGGTAACCGTCCGAAGGTCGTTTCAATATTAATTATATATCAAATATACATATATAGACATAAAAGTACTTCCATATTCATGCGTCTTAGACACATCATTAGTAAGTTACCATCGGGGTAACACAGAATCATACTACTACAATTTCTAGATCAATGAGTCAGTTCATTCATGAGTATATACATTACATTACTATGAGAACATATACAACTATACTAGAAAGAGAACATATACAAATATACTAGGAGGAGAACATATACAACTATACTAGAACGAGTAACATTACGTTACATATACAAGAATACGTTAACAATTGTGATCCACTGTATCGGAGCATGCCTTAAATGTCATGGCCCGAGTTGTAGCCAGAATTCTCTTGGAGGGAGAGCGTGATTTTGCGTATAGATCTATACTGGATTGACTATCCTACACCTTGCTGCTAGCTACAGCCGGACCTGCAGGTTTGCGGGTGCCAAACGTCATTCCGTTATTACGACCATTCGTATGTCGTTGTTACCAGTCGATAGTATGGTGCGATTTATCACATAATACCTTAATATAAATCCGGTTTAAGGTAGTTAGTACAGTAGTAGTTCCTATAATACAACACTACAGTACTACAATGATTTACCCATTACATATTTTTAGTGATTATTTCACTTAAACATTAATGTACAAACTATATTTTGTTAAATGATAGTTACACTTGGGAAATTACACACTTTTACAACAAATGAGCATACAAAACAGTTAAGCCTTGGTAGAAGGCTACTTTAATAGAAAATATAGGTTTTTCTGAGAGATTCAAACTTGTACAAACACTTACAAACATTTTACAAACTTACACTTGAGACATGTTCAAACGTTTTTGGATGACAATCACCGACACTAAAATACTTATGAACTCACCAGCTTAATGCTGATAAACTCTTTCAAAATAACTTGTATTCTCAGGTCATCAGTAGACAGGTACCGAGGCCAACTTTTGAGAAGATGGAGCACATCCAAGACTCAGCTTATTATTTTGATTTACATTATTTTTGGTGTCTATAACTGTACAGAACATGCTTGTATTAAAATTATATATTTAATGCAATGGATGATGTTGGTTGTTGATTTACATTTACTGTGTTGTGATACTTTACATGACGTCCTCCGCCCCAGAACGTTTCCGCCGTTCTTGGTTTTGGGGTGTGACAGATTGGTATCAGAGCATTGTTTATAGTGAATCAAGTATATCAACCCATAAAAGATATACTAAACTATAAACCCATTAGGTATTAAAGCACTCTGACCAAGAGTCTATACTTTAAATATTAAAATATTTAATTAAGTATACTAGTCTGCATTCATACTAAAATCAGTGTCACAATGACAAGAACAAAAGTATTACGATTGTTAAGTATCACAAGTGAGCTCGGGGATGTATGGTCAGTCCTGGGAATGGCATAGCCTGATCAACTATGCTGGTCCTAGGAGTGATTAGCATATGCCCTAGAATGGTTGTGATGTGTTAACAAGTCTAAAAATTTACCAACAATACCACAAGAAGATCAGTAGAACTTAAACTTAAAATACTATAGGTGTATTTTGTACTACAAGTTACATGTATACTATATTCTTATACCTCTCTTCTCGCGTAGATTTTAATGGCTGGATTTCATCACGGCGACCCGTACGTTCCAAATGAAGGCAATGCCGGGTGGATCGAAGAAGAGCCCGAAGATGAGCATCCAATCCCTTTGGATGATCACTTCGCAGAAGGCTTTTCTGATGGATCCGACTCCGAGCCTGAAGTCAACAACCTACCGCTAGTAGTTGAAGCCCCGAACAACAACCCCCGACCAACTTTTCCAGGTCCTACTCCCTTGTGGGCAACCAACTTGAATCGCTGGAGTGATGAACAGGGTCAACCCTTACCATACTTTAGGGACCGAAGCTTTTACGACGTCAGTGAAGGTGGTTCTGCTGACCGAGCTCTGCTCGTCATTATCCGCAGAATAACTCGTACTGTTGAGCAAGGTCGAGCAACCATCGACCGGGTCATGGAGATTGATGCCAACTCTGGTGTCAACACAGTCCGCATCCGCCGTCTTGAAGAAGACATGGAACAGACCCGGAGAACCAATGAAACCCTGCAGCAACAGCTGGCTGCCTCCCGAGCTGAAGTCTTGGAACTTCGAGCCCGTCAGAGGGCTCAGGATCGACACCTTCAAGAGGTGTTTCGTCAAGTGTCAGACCTCAAGGCTCGCCCGAGGAATTCCCATCTCCGTTAGATGATGTCTAGTACATCTCTGTCTTTTGGTTAAGGAATAGCCTTTAACATCTGTGCTCTAAGTAGCACTTGTCTGTAAAATATTCCTAACTTTCAGTACTCTAATTAGGAATCTAAGAACTATCAAACTTTTCTGTATGGTATGATGTAAGACCTACTGTTAGGTCGATTTTCCCTGAACTTATTACATTAGTAATACCAGTATTATTGACATCTATCTAATCTGTGGGAAAAATCTGTACATTTGTGTTTCCTACTAATATTCTTTGTTGTGATCTCAAACACTCATTCAACTGTTGGGCTATGGTTAGTTAGTCCATGTGTCACTCTCACATTTCTTACAAATTGATTCTTACCATTTTTCTTATCTTTATAAACTTATAGCTGAAGGATGCCTCCTCGCAAATCTCCCAGGAATAACCTTGCACCTCCACCGCCTCCTCCGCCTCCGGTCATCGATACTGAAGCCCTGAATGCTGCCGTAGCTACAGCAGTGGCAACTGCCATGGCTCAGTATCACTCATCTGATGCCAGCAGAGGTGGAACCCCTGTTGAATCAATTCCGGTTGAAACCCTTGTGCGCTCGAGAGAGTGCTCCTACAAGTATTTCACCAATTGCAAGCCGAAGTCCTTCCATGGCACCGGCGGAGTCATTGCCCTCTCGTAATGGTTCGAGAAGACTGAATCAGTCTTCGAAATCTGTTCATGCCCTGCTGCGAGCAAAGTCAAATATGCCGCATGCACCTTTGAGGGAAAGGCCCTGACGTGGTGGAACAACCACGTTAAAGCTCTAACCCTCGTCGTAGCCAACGACATGGGCTGGGAAACGATGAAAGACCTCATGATGGAGGAATACTGCCCGAGGGGCGAAGTCCAGAAATTAGAGCAGGAAGTTTGGAACCTGACTATGAAGGGCACCAACGTGGTCGCTTATACTGCCCGATTCAGCGAACTGGTGGCCCTCTGCCCCAATATGGTTCCCACTGAAGGGAAAAAGATCGAGAGGTACATATGGGGGCTAGTGCCTCTGTATCAGGGGAATGTCCTAGCATCAAACCCCGCTACCTTCGACAGTGCTAAGTGACTGGCACAGCGACTCATTGACCATGGAGTCAAAACCCCTGCAACCACAACCACCCTAGCCATCCCGGAACCCTCCAAACCCGCTGACACCAAGCGGAAATTCTGGGAAGACAAGAAGAAGCAGTGAGCTGCCAAAAAGCAGCAAATTGTGGCAGTGCATGCCGCGGTAACCCCTGCTGCTGCTACTGCTCCGGGGAAGCAGTATGCTGGAAGTTTGCCTAAGTGAAACAAATGCAACTTCCACCACAACGGCCCCTGCCGTGAAATGCGGTGCTCTAACTGCAACAGGAAAGGACACACCGTCCGTTTCTGTAAGTTCCCGGCACAACCGATCACCCAAGTCCCCGGCTCTGGCGCGAGCCCGACCTGCTATGGATGTGGCGAAGCAGGCTACTTTAAGAGGTATTTCCCCAAAGCGAAGAATGTTGGAGGAGCAGGGAGGGTACTAGCTATAGGCCACGGGGAAGCAGTTGCTGACCCGACAGTGGTGACTGGTACGTTCCTCCTTGATAACTCCTATGCATGCATTCTGTTCGATAGTAGTGCGGAGCGAAGCTTCGTAAACCATAAATTTGCTTGCATGCTTAAGCAACAACCACACACACTTAAGGAACAATTCACAGTAGAAATGGCTAATGGGAAAACTGAAGGTACAAATAGCATATACTAAGGTTGTACCCTAACTCTAGATAACCATTCATTCCCAATCGACCTCATGCCGGTCTAAATAAAAAGCTTCGACGTTATCATTGGCATGGATTGGTTAAGTCTTCATCGCGCTGACGTCATGTGCTACGAGAAAGCAGTCCGTCTAAACCTCCCATCTAACGAAACTCTTATCGTCTACGGTGACAAACCCGATGCGAGTCTTCGTATAATAACCACTATTCAAGCACAGAAGTATCTGCATAAAGAATACCATGCATTCCTTGCTCACGTCGTCGACACGAGCCTCGAAACGAAAGAACTAAAGAACATCCCAGTAGTGAGCGACTTCCCCGACATTTTTCCCAGAAGAGCTACCTGGATTACCTCCACAACGACAGGTCGAGTTCAGAATCGACTTAGTCCCAGGAGCTACCCCAGTAGCCAAGTCGCCCTAACGCTTAGCACCAGCTGAGATGCAAAAACTCTCTGGTCAACTTAACGAACTGCTCAGCAAGGGCTTTATAAGACCAAGTTTCTCACCTTGGGGAGCACCAGTCTTGTTCGTTAAGAAGAAAGACGGATCATTCCGTATGTGTATCGACTACAGAGAACTCAACAAACTGACGGTCAAGAATCGTTACCCTCTTCCTCGCATAGACGATCTATTTGACCAACTGCAAGGGGCGAACTATTTTTCCAAAATTGATCTGAGATCCGGATATCACCAGTTATGAGTACTAGAGGAGGATGTGCCGAATACAGCCTTCCGAACTCGTTACGGACACTACGAGTTCGTGGTGATGCCATTCGGATTGACCAATGTGCCCGCAGTTTTCATGAATCTGATGAATAGAGTATGCCGACCTTACTTGGATCAGTTCGTCATCGTTTTCGTTGACGACATCCTGATCTACTCCCGAAGTAAGGAAGAGCATGGCGATCACCTGCGACAAGTTCTAGGGACATTACGAAAGGATAAACTTTATAAGTTCTCGAAATGTGAATTTTGGATCCGAAGAGTCGAATTCTTAGGACACGTGGTGAGCGAAGAGGGAATCCATGTGGACCCATCCAAAATTAAAGCCATTGAGAACTGGTCAGCACCGAAGACGCCTACAGAAATTCGTCAATTTCTAGGGCTCACTGGCTACTACCGAAGATTCATACAGAACTTCTCCCGAATAGCGAAACCTCTTACAACCCTGACCCAGAAAGGCATGGCCTTTGACTGGGAAGAGAAACAAGAGAGAGCGTTCCAAACGCTCAAACGAGCCTTGTACACCGTTCCAATACTATCCCTCCCCGAAGGGATAGAAGACTTCGTAGTCTATTACGATGCATCGAATCAAGGGCTCGGGTGTGTTCTGATGCAGCGAGGTAAGGTCATCGCCTACGCCTCGAGACAGTTGAAGACACACGAGGTTAACTACACGACCCACGATCTTGAACTGGGAGCAGTGGTGTTTGCTCTGAAGATCTGGAGGCATTACTTGTACGGAACGAAAAGCACTATCTTTACCGACCACAAGAGTTTGCAACACATTTTCGATTAGAAGGAGCTCAACATGAGACAACGACGGTGGGTCGAGCTACTCAGTGACTACGAATGCGATATTCATTATCATCTGGGTAAAGCCAACGTAGTAGCAGACGCCCTAAGTCGGAAGGAATATTCTGGTCTCAAAGTCAAGTCATTGTCAATAACCATCCATTCGCACTTGTCTAGGCAAATTCGGGCGGCCCAACTTGAAGCCATGAAACCTGAAAATGCGACGAATGAATCCCTTAGGGGAATGGACAAGAATTTAGAAGCCAAGGGTGACGGAGCCTTATATTTCATGAACCGGATCTGGACACCGAAACACGGTGGTTTCCGAGACTTGGTCATGACCGAGGCGCACAACACTTGGTATTCCGTCCACCCAGGTTCAGATAAGATGTATCTAGATCTTAAAAAGCTATACTGGTGGCCTAATATGAAAGCAGAGATTGCTACCTTCGTAAGTAAATGCCTTACTTGCGCAAAGGTTAAGGTCGAGTACCAGAAGCCCTCTGGTTTACTGCAACAACCAGAGATTCCAGAATGGAAGTGGGAGAGGATCACTATGGATTTCATAACCAAGTTGCCCAAGACAACGGGTGGACTTGATACCATATGGGTCATCGTCGATAGATTGACCAAGTCTGCACACTTCCTGCCTATCGAAGAAACCGACAAGATGGAGAAACTTACGAGAACATACATTAGGGAAATCGTAAGGCTACATGGTGTACCTATGTCCATTATCTCCGATAGAGATAGTAGGTTCACCTCAAGATTCTGGCAATCACTACAACTTTCCTTAGGAACCAGGCTGGACATGAGCACAGCCTATCATCCACAGACCGACGGACAAAGTGAGAGGACCATCCAAACACTGGAAGATATGTTGCAAGCATGTGTGATTGACTTTGGGAAGGCATGGGATACTCATTTACCCCTTGTCGAGTTTTCCTATAATAACAGTTATCACATGAGCATCAAGGCTGCTCCATTGGAAGCCCTCTACGGCCGAAAGTGCAGATCCCCTCTATGCTGGGCTGAGGTGGGTGATACCCAATTAGCCAGGGGGCAAGCTTCCGACAGTACTCTCACCGGTCTGGAGATCATTCGGGAAACGACAGAGAAAATCGTTCAGATCTGTGAACGATTGAAAGCCTCTAGAGACCGACAGAAGAGCTACGCTGATAAACGAAGAAAACCTTTGGAATTTCAGGTGGGAGACCGAGTCCTTCTCAAAGTCTCACCCTGGAAGGGCTTGATACGCTTCGGAAAGCGTGGGAAGCTTAATCCGAGGTACATAGGGCCTTTTGAGATTCTTGCAAGAGTCGGCCCCATAGCTTACAAACTCAACCTACCCGACGCACTTCGTAACGTACATTCTACATTCCACGTATCTAACTTGAAAAAGTGTCTGTCCGACGAGACTCTTGTAATCCCACTCGACGAGATCGAGATCAACGAGAGCCTCAACTTCGTGGAAGAACCAGTAGAGATCATGGACCGTGAGGTCAAGCAGACGAAGCAAAGCCGTATCCCTATCGTGAAGGTTCGCTGGAATGCCAAGCGAGGACCGGAATTCACTTGGGAACACGAGGATCAGATGAAACTGAAATACCCTCATCTTTTCGCTTAATTTTTTGTAACTTCTTATTTGCTTAAATTCTAATTTCGGGACGAAATTCCTTTTAACGGGGGGATGATGTGACAACCCGAAATTTCCATTTTGTACGAACATTAACTATTCAATAGAAGCTAGTCCAGTTTCAATGAATTTCAGACTTTTCCGAATAAGTTTGTGTACATTAGGGTTTACGTTTAAGGAGATATCAGGAGAGTGGATGCTCATGGGTTTGTGAAACTTGAGCATTTCAAAACTTCATAATGTTAGAGTCCAATTCTGGAATAAAAATATTTTCTGCCAAAATATTTCAGGACTATAAATAGATTTCTGAACTAAATTCATTCATTATTCACATTTCCAACTAGAGAAAAGCCATTATCTCTCTCACGGATCTTCGGGTTTTCATCCCAAATCATGAGTACACTTCCCTAATTGTGTTATAATTCTTGTTTTATGCTTAATAACATAGATTACTTGTCAAATATATGTGATTCGGGAGTTTACCGCCCAAGAACGTTCTTGGGGAGTAAACTCCAAAATGAAGCTTAAAGGCCATCTAGTCCCACTTCCTTGTTAGGTAACTAGCTTAGGATAATATGTATGATCATTTGAGACTAGAAAACAATCAAGAACACCTAGCTTTAGGTGTTTACGGCCCAAGAGTTTCTTGGACCGTAAACACCAAATTCAAGGGCTTAAATGTGCCCAAATCACTCCTAAAGGCTTTAGACATTAACCCTCAATTACTTCTAGCTAATATGGGGACATTAACATATCAAAAACACCCCTAAAAGGGAGTTTACAGCCAAGGAATACTCTTGGGCCGTAAACACCAAATAAGGGCACCAAAGTGTGCCTAGGGGTCCCCCTTAGCCTTAAACAAATGCCTAGAAAGTATTCTACTTGTGTTTGGGACTTGAAGGAATTAAAACACCCATCCCATGAGAGTTTACGGCCGTAAACTCTAAGGGATATGGTATTTTGGCCGTAAACTCCTCAAAGGAGTGTTATCTATGCCCTAAACTACCCAAAGGATTAAACCACCAAGCTAGGCTTATTCTAGAAATCATTTAGCACCTTAAAACACCAATTACCACCAAGATTGGAGTTCACGGCCGTAAACTCAAGGGTTTACGACCGTAAACTCCTTGTGTGGGGTTTATTGGGTAGTAAACTCTTATACAAGGCCCTTTGATACATTAAACCCCTTTAGCCTTGTCCCATAACAACCTAGAAGCAACCCTTAGGACCTATAACACTTATACAAAGTGTTTACATGTTCCTGAGTGTCCCAACTTATTTCATTAAGTTATTATTTGGCTAATTAGTTATATATATGCTCATTATATGATAACTAGGCTCGTGCGTGTGAACAAGTCTCCGTTTGCCACCTAGCACGGTATCTGACACTTCAATCCAATCCACTCACCACAAGTGAGTTCATACCCATTTAATTAACCTTTGAAATACTTTTAAATGTTTTAAATACTTTTATGGGGGGATACAAGTTAAATACTTACAGTTATTGCTTCAATCACATGTGATTACATCAATCACATGTGATTAACAACTAGAAAACCAATGATTTTATCACTGTTCAAACTGTTTATCAAACTGATTTACTTCAAAATGTTTTACAAATTCTTTTACTTATAAAATGGTTTTATTAAACTTTGTTTTACTTCTTATAAATTTCATGCCCATATATGTATAGATATATAAGCAATGTTTAAAGGGCTTAGGAAGGCCATCCGCCCTATTTCCTTTTTCTCGATTTGGATGTGGTTTGGTGGGATTTCGGGTAACCGTCCGAAGGTCGTTTCAATATTAATTATATATCAAATATACATATATAGACATAAAAGTACTTCCATATTCATGCGTATTAGACACATCATTAGTAAGTTACCATCGGGGTAACACAAAATCATACTACTACAATTTCTAGATCAATGAGTCAGTTCATTCATGAGTATATACATTACATTACTATGAGAACATATACATTACATTACTATGAGAACATATACAACTATACTAGAAAGAGAACATATACAACTATACTAGGAGGAGAACATATACAACTATACTAGAACGAGTAACATTACATTGCATATACAAGAATACGTTAACAATTGTGATCCACTGTATCGGAGCATGCCTTAAATGTCATGGCCCAAGTTGTAGCCAGAATTCTCTTGGAGGGAGAGCGTGATTTTGCGTATAGATCTATACTGGATTGACTATCCTACACCTTGCTGCTAGCTACAGCCGGACCTGCAGGTCTGCGGGTGCCAAACGTCATTCCGTTATTACGACCATTCGTATGTCGTTGTTACCAGTCGATAGTATGGTGCAATTTATCACATAATACCTTAATATAAATCCGGTTTAAGGTAGTTAGTACAACAGTAGTTCCTATAATACAACACTACAGTACTACAATGATTTACCCATTACATATTTTTAGTGATTATTTCACTTAAACATTAATGTACAAACTATATTTTGTTAAATGATAGTTACACTTGGGAAATTACACACTTTTACAACAAACGAGCATACAAAACAGTTAAGCCTTGGTAGAAGGCTACTTTAATAGAAAATATAGGTTTTTCTGAGAGATTCAAACTTGTACAAACACTTACAAACATTTACTTACATTTTACAAACTTACACTTGAGACATGTTCAAACGTTTTTGCATGACAATCACCGACACTAAAATACTTATGAACTCACCAGCTTAATGTTGATAAACTCTTTCAAAATAACTTGTATTCTCAGGTCATCAGTAGACAGGTACCGAGGCCAGCTTTTGAGAAGATGGAGCGCATCCAAGACTCATCTTATTATTTTGATTTACATTATTTTTGGTGTCTATAACTGTACAGAACACGCTTGTATTAAAATTATATATTTAATTCAATGGATGATGTTGTTTGCTTATTTACATTTACTGTGTTGTGATACTTTACATGACGTCCTCCGCCCCAGAACGTTTCCACCGTTCTTGGTTTTGGGGTGTGACATCACCCTAGCCGACGAATCCTCGTTCCTACTTCCAATCTTGCAGCATCACTGAACTCTAATCGAACACAACCTATGCAAAAATACAATTCTCTTGAACATCCAATGACCAACCACTTATGCATCTAACACACGCAACTAACACTACCATCTTCATGCTACCAGTCTTGTCCTAGCAATGGTAGTGCCTTGAACTCCAAGGTTCTTCCATAGACAACTGTCGACACACCCGAACAAATGATAGAACCATTGAACTCTGACCTCACTGGAGAACTATCCCACTAATTCCTAACCAAAGGTTCTTCCAAATAATACTTCTGAACGGATCCCAACAAAGATCCGAAATAGTAACGGTACACATGGAACCCACTCCACAAGATACGTCCATTTGTAGGTTCATCAAAGGACTTTTCGACATGAAAAATGGCATATAACAATCCTTGAGAACTTGGGCGATGGCAGAGAACCGACCCGAGATCTAACTTGTCCAAACTCAATCAAAATTCCAAAGTGGTACAATTCCCGGTATCCACCTAGAAGTAGCAGAAAATAACAAATCTGCAATCATCTAAAGGATTCTTGATCACCTCCTTCTGAGATACATCGGCCATCAGAGATTTGCAAACTAGCCAGAGCAGGCACCTTCACTGCTCCTCCACTTCCTCCTCGGACAGTCGGCCTTCTTGTGGCCCACCTATCCGCAGTGAAAACATAATGGGCTTACCATCTGAGAGAAAACTCTGCTGACATGATCAACCATGCCACAACTGTAACATCCTAAACCCTTGGAGCAACAAAATCCCTTGTGCACTTTCTCGTACGTGCCGCACTGACTCCGACCCTTCTCGGCTTTCACCCAACGATCAGAAGTCTTGGGTCTCTTCCATGGACCCTCTACTATATGCACCTAGCACAACCCTCTCTTCCCAGGGGCACCAAATTGATCTCGCATCCGCAAACTCTTGGAAGTCATATAGTTCAGGGTCTGACACCCTATCACGCTCACTAGCTCACTTGCCAATGGCTGAGCTGCAACAGCTGGAACATCCTCTGTCCCCAACTGGGTCGCAAACTTCTCTCCAAAGCTTCTCAGATTCTGCAAGACTCTCACTGATTCAAGTATGGATCCTATGCTTTCAGTAGTATGGGCCCAATACTACCTTCCACACCTACCCATACTTTCCTCAGCAATCCTCTCGAATCCTCCAAGTCACTTCCTCAAACTGATTCACCTAAGTCTCACTATACCTCACTACTAACCCACTGCAACATATCCTAGGCTTTCCTAGGTTCCCGAACCCACCCAGTCCTCAGCTACTGAAAGATTCCTAGTAACGTAAACTAGCTACCTCATGAATATAGCCACATGCAATAGAGATCAGATAATCCTTCGAGTAAAAGACTCAAACCTGGAATGGTTGGACTCAGACAAGAATTACGCAATAGGGTCACATCCATCACTCTGAGATTATCCAGCCTATACCACATGTGACTTAGCATATTCACTTGATAGCTAGCTCACATTACTAAGAGTCCCACAAAGCACAAAGCAAGCGTCATTCAGACAATGGAAAATCTAACCAACATATTCCAATCAAATCATTCTATCCTCTATACTAGCATGAGATTCTGAGGCTCATACAATCAGGCATAACCTAAACAGGCTATCCTATCACTGACTGATTAGTACTAGCATGCAAGTCTACAAGCACATACAATAGGCATATAAGGCATCATCCCTAGATCTTTAGCCCTAATCTAGCATGCAGTTCTTATAATCATATCATATCATAACATAACATGTATGGGTATCTTGGGGAAAACTTACTTGAGCTCGGCTGATTGCACGCATCACACACCTTGTTCTTTTCAAAGTTCTTTTCTCTTTTCAACTTCTTTTTAAAATTCTTTTTATAAAATGATTTTTCTTTTGGAAATTTTCATACCAAGTCCTTAGTTTGAGTCCAAGCACACCCAAGAGTGTGCCCGAATCCCTCAAACCAAGGCTCTTATACCAACTTGTAACATCCCAAAATTCAAGACCAAAAATTTCATTTTTAGTTTAATAATTCATAAAATCAACAGTATAAAAACATCCCATGTCAAAACCAAAGTGTCAATAATCAAAACATGTTATCATAAAACAATATCATAATGCAATCCCAAAGATCTCATGTGCGGAAAACATAGTGTGATGCGTTGCGATCGAGCCGACTCCTTTCCTTTGAAAACGAAGTACCTGAAACAAAAGCTGAAAACCGAAGCACGAAGCTTAGTGAGTTCCCCAATCATACCACATACCATACAAATAGCATACTGTCAGGCATATCTGGGGGCCCAACCTACCCCTTTCGGTCTCTTTCAACCGGTAACTGCCTAGCATATCTGGGTGTTGGCCTACCTCTTCGGTCTCTTTCAACCGGTAACCACCTAGCATATCTGGGTGTTGGCCTACCTCTTTGGTCTCTTTCAACCGATAACTAGGGACTATTTCACCCCTACCACTACCATATAATAACATAACATATACACATAACCACATACTGCTTAGCATATCTGGGTGCTGGCCAACCCCTTCGGTCTCTTTCAACCGGTAACCTGGGACTATTTCACCCCTACCACTACCACATAATAACATAACATGTACACATAATCACATACTGCCTAGCATATCTGGGTGTTGGCCTACCCCTTCGGTCTCTTTCAACCGTTAACCGGGGACTATTTCACCCTACCCCTACCACATAATAGCATAGCATACTAGAAAATAAAGCATAAAAGATAGTGGCAAACCAGACAATTATCACAAAGACAATCATCTCAAACATAATCACCTACTGGTGGGTCGGCATTGGTGCCTTAGACCCACCTCTACTGGAAGGTAACTCACCTCACATTGCTGAAGTCCTGCAGACAAAACCCTGGCTATTGGATGACAACTTCTTGAACTGCCAATATGAAAACAATACCCAATTAATATTTGGGTTCCAACACATAAGCATAAGTCCATGCTTGGGGTAAAAGACTGCTTTACCCCTATCTTAGCATGATTTAAGCTCAAGGCCCAATCCAAAGGCCCAAAAGTCAACTATGAGTCAAAGTCCAATATATGGCCCAATTTTCCAAATTACGCCCAAACCTTTACATGGTCTTACCCTAAGGCCTAACCATTTATTCTAGTCCAAACATTTTGCATTTCCAATGGTCCAATATCTCAAAACCATAAAGGCCTATTTATGGCCTACCTGTGGCCCAATTTTCCAAATTGGGCCCAAACCCTCACATAGGCCTTACCCTAAAGCCCATCCAATTATTCTAGTCCATATGATTGTTCTTGGATGGCCCATTATTGGCCCAATCATCAAAGCCTAATAGAAAGGCCTAACTTAAGGCCCAAGTAAGATTAGGGTTTTCACATAAAATGATGATTAGGGTTATGTGTTTCTCACTTAACCCATTGAGGACTTAATCCATTAAGTCCATCAATCTACTATGTCAATCATATAATGTGGTCGGGCTTAATACATAATCCCAATCCGGTCATCCAAAATGCGGGTCCTGACAACCCATAATCAATGTATCAAAAATTAGGGTTTTCTAAACCCTAATTAGGGTTTCCAACCCAATCACAACCCAATAGGCCCAAAAATAAGTCTGTAGATCAATAGGGTTTCATTAGGCCCACTAGGGTTTCATAAGTCGGGCATCACCTACTACCACCTCGGGTAGTGGTGGTCAACGGCGGCTCACGGCGGCGGCCACCACCTCACGGTGGTGGTTATGGTCCTAGCACATTTTGTCCAATCATCCCAAATGAATCAAACACAAACAAGGCACACCGCCACCTAACACAGCTGCTGGTGGCGGCAGCCACCACCTCATGGTGGTGGTTATGAGTTTTCTTTATTATACTAATCTCTAGTTACATTTTACAATGCTTTCACCCAAAAATAATACATCCAAATAAAATACACACACACCCACCTTGTGGTGGCCGGCGGTGGCGCATGGCGACAACCATCATAACTGGCGACCATGGTGGGTATCTTTTCTTTTTTTAGGCCATCAAACACCATCTAAAATCACACACACACGATTTTGATTTGTTCAAAGGGCCAAGCCACCCACCTGGTGGCTCACGACGGCTTTGACGGCGGCATGGGAGCATTCACAGTGACAGTAAGGTAACAACCACACGTATGCCTCACTTGAGATCCGGAAGCAGCCACCCACCTGGTGGCGTTCAACGAATGGCGACAACAACACATAGTATCCGGCGGCAGCTTGTTGTCAACAGAAATGGGTAGTGGTGACAATGGCGCATCGACAGTGGTGACGGTGCTCCGATTGCGAAGTAGCGGTGGTGGATGAGACCTCTCATGGCATCGACTGAAGAAGGAGAAGGAGGAGAAGAGCGGAAGACCGAAGGTATTGTCATCGGATGCTGATCGGAAACAACATAGCGGCGACGCCGGCGGTGAGACATAAGGGTGGGGGGGGGGGGGGTGGCGGCTGATATCAAACTCTAGGGTTAGGGTTTGGATGATGAGGGTAACGGTTATATACCCCGTCCCATATCACATCTTTTTCCATAATGACGCTTCCAGTCCCTCCTCCATAAAATCTTTCCAAAAGAAGTCTATAATTTACCATTTAAACCATGCCTCCTGTAGTCCTTTACAAATTAATTCTAAATTTTACCAAACAACCCCTCCTTCAACAAATCCTTTTCAAATTAGGTCCAGAATTTACTATTTAGCCCCTACTTCCATAAATCCTTTCATGTTAGGTCCAAATGATACCAAGTACCAACTGTCTTCTAAAAATCTTTATGAAACCAAACCGAAACTTACACTTTTAACCCCCGACTTCTAAAATTATGACAATTAGCTCCTCGAGACCAAAACCTCACTATATAATTATTGATTTTAGGGCTACTATACATTCATTAATTAATTTATTTATTTACTTAATAAATGGGGTGTTACAACAAGATCCTGACTGGCAGTAGCAGGATTGCCAGTTAATTTGGCTAATGCCTCACACCAACCAACCACGTCCCAGGATCCTACATTTTTAAGATCCTCAGCCAGATGGATCTTGGCCTCCCAAATGGCCACTGCAACATTAACCTTTGCATCGGAGATCATCTCCTCCATATCGCGTACAAGCTCCTACTCTCTCTCAGCCTTCTCCCTTGTAAGAAACTCTACCCTCTTTAGAATATCGTCGTTGGTTTTCTTCTACATGTTCTCCTGTCCCTGAAGGGCTTGTTCAGCGCTCTCCGCCCGGATCCTTAGATCAACAGAAAAATGATTAGAGACATGTGATGAAAATATGGTAAGTCAGCGAAAAACAAGATGAAAAATGGAGCGAAAATGAAATCAACACTTACAGCCTGAGAGAAAGAGAACTGCTTTTGGAGCGCTTCCTCAGCTCCAAGGCTCTCTAGAGATAAACCTGTGGATTCAACAATTTTCCTCTTCCAGGATCCTGGAGTTTTCACTGTCAAATCCATGGTTGACCTCTTAGGAAGAAGAGAGGACGAACTCTTCTCCTTCTTCACTGCCAATTGATCTCCTGACATAGACGTAACAAGATCAACAAGAGTAAAGCAAGCACTGGAGCGAGTGATCTTGGATCCTGTATCCAGCAAAGGATTATTAAAGATCCTCATTACAAACAATAAAAAATTAAGGATCCTTACCCATCGACATGAGGTCTGTAGCCGATGAGCTTTCCTATGGGACGCCTTGATTGAATCGGAAGGATCTCTCGACTTTAGATAAGGCCAAGAACTTCTCAATCTTCTCTTCTGAATCCTCAGCAACGGGAACAAGTTCCTCGAACTTGAAGGCTGCAAAGAAACAAACAAAACAAGAATAAGATTTCAGTATCACAAGACAAAGCAATGAAATCCTACCCTTCTTAACCCAATCTGTAGGCAAGAGATCCCCATTGGTAACGGAGTCGCGCCTAACAAATAGGTATCTCGCTTTCCAAGCACCATCATTGTGCTTGGTTTTCAAGATTAGAGAAGATATGAGGGTTTGACCATAAGAAGGAAATGTGAATTCCCAAAGGTGGTGAGATCGTATATACAGTCCAACTCAGAAAGGCCTATGTCAAGACCCTTTGATTAATTTATCTGGTCGACCCAATATAGGATCCTCCAGACAATTGGCATGGCCTGGATATGCGAAATCCCATTCACCCTAAAAAATTCGGAGACGATCCTGGGGAAAGGATATCTCAAGACCAAGGAGAAAGGATACTCAGGAAAGCACACCCAAGTGGGAGAGATGAAATCAGGCTGAATCAGTAGATCAAAGGTCCTGAAAATAACACTGGGAGGAAAAGCCCCATTGAGTTTTAGAGAATCAAATTCGTCATCGTTGAAAGAGCAAGTCTCCTCATAAGAGAGGATCCCCGGGTCAATAAAATCATCATTGGGAAGGGCCAAAATACTCTTACAAGAGACATCAATTTTTTGACCCATGGTAGAGAGATTAAAGGCCTGGAAGAAAAATTACCTTCTAAATCACAATATGGCACATGAAAAGCAAAGAGGAATGCATAGGAGAATATGAAACCGATCCCTCATATTTATACAGGGCTGGTGAATATGTTTTGACTATCTGTTGGAATTTAAATCACCTAGCTGTTATGGGTTAAAATTGAAAATTACTATTCACCATTCTCTTATCTACTTACTTTAAGTTATTCCTTTAATATTTATGGAATTAACCCATATATTTCCGGGAACAACTTGGGGGCATTTTTTGGGACCATGATCCTTACTATATCCAAGATCCTCAAATATCCAGGAGCCTCAGTAATATCAAGATCCCGGTTAATTAATGTTATTATTTTTGTCAATATTTATAATGGTCAAATTTTGTCTATAACTAACACGTGTGCAGAAGTAGTCAAGGGAAGACCAATTCTCAACGAAGAATCATCTCAACTACGATAAAAACCCAGAATACTTGGTCAAATAACATTTGTGAAGCTGGTCATAGAGGATCCCGGGAATATCAGACATCTTGTTGGCTAAATTAGACTAAAAGTTGACACTTGTAATCTGCACACAACACACTATTCTTTAGCTTAAGCTTACTCTACAAAATTCTCTACTTATTCTTACCAAGAACTCATTGTAATCTTTATTTTTATATCAATAAAATCATCAAGGCAGGTGATCATTATCACCTCCCAAGGTTTTATGCTGGAGATCCTAGTAAGGGTCAAGGGCTTTCCTTGTAAACAATTGTGTCACTTTCTTTTACCACTTGCTTTTACACAATCTGAACATCACAACCTCTCATTCAATTTGGTTGATTAGTACTTGTGTAATTTTTTACCAAAACAACAACCAGAACTGAATGACACTCAGTCAGAGGAAGGGAATTACTGTCACACTGTCAGTCAAGTTGAACCCCCAGTGGCAGAAAAGAATGATCTGGAGAGGGGAAGTGACAAATATGGACGTATGTATAAGAATTTATTGGGTGCCAAACCACCAAGCCTTTCCGGAAGACAAAGCCAGTAGAGATTATGGACTAGATCTCCAAAATGGAGATGGTATTTGAAAGCTGCAACTGTAGCGACAAGCAGAAAACCTTCTTTGCAGTCAGACAACTGAAGACCAGAGTTTTAATTTGGTGGAAGTTATTAGTAGATACGATGCCACGAGGAGAAGCTTCAAATATGTCTTGGGAAATGTTCATGGAGCAGTTGAAATTGCAATACTGCTCTGAAATAGATTTGATAGATCTAAACAGTGAGTTCCAGAACTTGAAGAAGGGGAGGATGAGCATTGATGACTATGCTACTGTGTTCACCAAGAAGATGAAGTTATTTCCATAGTTGGTGCCGACTGAACTCGCCAAGATACGGAAATTTGCTAACGGACTACCAACTGACTTTGGCCCAACGGTCAAGATGGCAACTACTCTAAAGACAGCTGTTCGAGCAGCTAAAAATATGGAGACCCAGTTAAAGGAAAGGGGTCTGGAGAGAACTGAGGTTGGTGAGAAAAGGAAATTCAATGGATCTTCGAGATCCAACAAGAAAAGTAAATCCTGAAAGTCTGGTTCGAGAGGAGGAGGAGGCGAAGAGAAATGGTATGAAAAGTGAAAAAAGAAGCACCATGGGAAATGTGATGGAGAGGTCACTTGTTTTAAGTGTTGAAAGCCTGGGCACTATGCCAATGAGTGCTCCTTCAACAAGAAAGTATGTTATAGGTGTAATGAGGAAGGGCACATCTCGAGGGACTGCCCGAAGAAGAAAGAGGTAGCAAGGCCCAATTTCCTACCGAAGCCAAAAGCCAGAGCTTTCCAGATGACCTTGGAAGATGCAAAGGATGCAGCGAACGTTGCTTTAGGTACCTTTATTGTAAATGGATTGCCTGCCAATATATTGTTTGATTACGAGCAAATTACTCCTTTATATCACATAAATTTGGTGGAAGACTAGCATTGACTATAGAAAAACTTGATAATGCCCTAGTTGTAGAAGTTGCCAGTGGCAAATTCATACCTGTTAGCGATTGCATTAATAATATCGTCATCAACTTGAACGGAAACGAATTCCACGAGGAGTTGTTACCCATTGAGTTGAATGGTTTCGACATCGTACTGGGAATGGATTGGCTTAGTGCCAAAGATGCCAAGATATTATGCAAGAAGAAGATAGTGAGAGTAAACCCACATGGAAAAGAGTCATTTATGGCGTACAGGGACAAACACAGAGTTAATTCTAGAATCATTTCCCTGATGAAGGCCAGAAAATGTTTGTCTACAGGATGCACATCATACTTGGTGTATGAATATCTGGAGAAGAAGGAAATGCAAATTATACCAGTGGTGTATGAATATCTGGAAGTCTTTCCCGAAGATCTTCCTGGATTGCCCCCTGATAGACAAGTAGAATTTCGACTAGACCTGTTGCCAGGATCGACACCAATAGCAAAACACCATACCGATTAGCACCGACGGAGATGAAGGAGCTTATGATGCAACTTCAGGAGTTGTTGGACAACAGTTTCATTAGACCAAGTTCATCACACTGGGGAGCTTCGATGTTATTTGTAAAAAAGAAAGATGGAAGCATGAGGATGTACATAGACTACAGAGAGCTGAATAAGGCAACGGTAAAGAACAAGTATACATTGCCAAGGATTGATGACCTATTCGATCAGCTGCAAGGTTCGAGCTATTTTTCAAAGATCAATCTTAGGTCAAGATATCATCAATTGAAGGTGAGAGAGCAGGATATTGAGAAAATCGGATTCAGAACAAGATACGGACACCATGAGTTCTTGGTTATGTCATTTGGACTAACCAATGCTCCAGTAGCATTCATGAATTCGATGAATAGGGTTTGTAAACCATTCCTCGATAAATCTGTGATAGTGTTCATAGACAACATTGTGGTTTAATTAAAGATCCAACAGTAGCATGGCATGCATCTACGAGAGTTGTTAGAAGTATTGAAGAAGGAGAAGTTGAATGCAAAGTTCTCCGAATGTGATTTTCGGATTTGAGAAGTCCAATTCTTGGGTCATGTGGTTAACCAAGAAGGGATCATGGTTGACCCAATAAAGATTGAAGTTGTGATGAAGTGGGAACGACCGAAGAGTCCCATGGAGATTCAAAGCTTTCTGGGATTAGCTGGGTATTAACAAAGGTTTATCCAAGGCTTTTCTTTGATAGCTGCTCCATTGACAACTTTGACCCATAAAGGAGCTACTTATACTTGGAGTGAGAAGCAAAAGGAGGCATTCGAGAAGCTAAAGAAGACATTGTGTGAAGCACCTATTCTTTCTCTACCCGACGGAGTTGAAGACTTCGCAGTTTATAGCGATGCATCTAGAGTTGGGTTAGGTTGTGTTCTAACCAAAAAAAGGAAAGGTGATAACATATGCATCCCGATAATTGAAGGAGCAAGAAAAGAACTACCCCACTCATGATTTGGAGTTGGCAACGGTAGTATTTTCCCTAAAGATATGGAGGAATTATCTCTATGGCACGAAGTGCAAACTCTTCATTGATCATAAAAGTCTCCAGTATCTCTTTGATAGAAAAGAATTGAATATGAGACAACGACGTTGGCTAGAGTTACTCAAAGATTACGAATGTGAGATACTTTACCACCCTGGTAAAGCAAATGCTGTAGCTGATGCTCTAAGCCAAAAAGTGAGCCTTGAAAAGAGAAGGCCAAGAGCATTAAGAGTTGAAGTCGTCTCAACGATTGTGGAAAGAATCAAGAAAGCTCAGGAAGAAGCTTCAGAGAAAAATGACCAAAAGGAAACTGTTTGGGCAAAACATTGGTGTTCGGTACAAACAATCAAGGATTGAAGGTATTCCAAGATAGGATTTGGGTACCTAAGGTGGGAGGAGTAAGAGATCTTCTGATGGAAGAACAAAGAACGGGTAAACGGGAAGGCATCACCATTGATTTTGTCACTAAACTGCCCAGAACAAAGAATGGTCACAACATGATTTTGATGGGTTTTGATATCATACTAACACTCCTATGGTGTACATGCAACCCTATAAACCTTGTATCTATGTTTTCTCTAATATGCATGCAAATTTATTTTCCAAGGTTTTCATCCTAACTAGCATGGCATGGGGTACTTGTAATATAAAAAACTAGTATAATGACATACCTTTCTTGTAGCTTGGATTTCTTAAGACCTTGCGAGCCTAGCACCCCAAATGTGATGCCTCAAATGTTTCACACAACACCATGTGACATCTCCATATTCACGACCAGAAAAGACCAATTTTGTTTATGCTTTATAAAAATCAGAGTACCTCTTTTAATCAAAATGTTGTGGAATTTGTTCCCAGTAAAACATGATAAGTACGTTATCAAAGCATTCCCGAAGAAAAGTATTTTTATTCATTTTAAAACATTTGGTATGTCATTGTCAATACAGAAACATAAGCATAAACAGAACTTACATTCATTATCATTAGTGATTTATATCTCCTTAATCTCTCAGTGTAATGTAACTTCATATCAACACCTGTGATATAAATAAACTGAGTGGGTCAGGTTGGGAAACTTGGTGATTACATAGGGTTTTCAACCCACAATAAATAAGTTTATTAACTTTATCAAACCAAACAAACCCGATTACCCGTTCCCGTTATCCTCGCTTTACGTCCCTAAAACATCTAACACAAGGGACCTAGTCTAAGGGACTTTCATCGGGGTAACAACACATGCTTCGGGGGTTCCTCAACAATTCATGTCAAATAAGGCAACCATGTGGGGGATGGAGTACTGCTGGTGAGAACACAATTCAAATAAACACCTACAGGTTGCGAGCCTGCTAGCGTTCCACTGGACTGTCTAAAATAGTCCGTGGTTGTCGTCTATACTCCGCTAGATGACCGGATCATCAATAACATCTATGTCGAGGCCTCTCATTATTTTATTTGGTCACACAAAATCTATTACATCTACCCATGTTTTACCCAACACGTTTTGTAGATATAAAATACATATACAATTTAAATCATTTAAAACGTGTATAAAAATATTTAACCCAGCATAGACAACAAGTATTCAGAAAATATGCACACATAGCACGTAATTTATATTAAGTACTTCATATCTATGTGCAAGATGAAAGGGACCATGCACACACTTGAAAAGGTGGTGATTCCGAACTCAGACAGCGCTTCGCTTCTTAAAAATAATTTCCTTCGACGAAACCTAGTATTATTACCACTAGAGTTTAGTCTATTATTCGCCGAGACTAATTAATAGTCTAGTTCTTATTACTATTATATAAGCATTAAACAATACTTATATAACCCGTAATAATAGCCCAAGTACTTATTATAAGTTCCTAATAATGTTACTATAATTAAATAAAAGCTATATTAAAAATAGCGTAGGTGTAGCACACTTACAGCGGGTTTTATAGAAAACGGGCTTTGCTTGGAGCAGCGTTCCCGAGCCGAAAATATCTTTTTCTTGGAGCTGTCGAGCACTCTGAGGCTTCCGCCTTGTACTAGGGAGGTTCCCTAGGCTTTTCAGGGGGTTTCGGGGCTAGAGAGAGGTTCTAGAGAGAGAGAGTAAAGAGAAGAAAGAATGGGAAAGGTGTGAAGAAAAGGAGGGTGGGAGAGGTTCTATTTATAGGATGAAAATGGCTGAAATTGGTGCCATATGTCACCATGTAGTGGCAAGACTTAGGGAGAAAACAATGGTCAAGATTGTGCCACATCACCCATTTTCATACAGCACACTTCCGACTTCTAAAATCCGTAACTTTCACATACGACCTCCGTTTTTGACCTTCTTTATATCCACGCATAAATAAAAATAAGATCTACAACTTTCATTTTGACTCCATCGGCTAATTCTCGACCGATCTTAAATTTAACAATACGAGGAGATTATACTGTTAAATGGCCGTGTAAAATTCATAACTTCTACATACGGAATCTGTTTTCATCTGTCTTTTTACTGTTGAGTTCCTATTAATGAGATCTTCAATTCTCATTTAGGTCGTGTAGGCCAAAAACCGCTCGATCTAAAATTCGAGTTTTGGGATGTGCACTACTAAGCCAAATCTTAGAAAATTCATAACTTCCTCATACGAAGTCAGATTTGGGCGTTCTTTTTTTGTATGTTCTCAGTTTAACGTATACTACAACTTTTGTTTAGATTTCTAAGGCTAAAAAGTCCTCCATCGTAAATTCACTATATACGTCTCCCAGTGTCGTGCAGGTTTTGCTGTAAAACTTCGACGAGCCATAACTTCTTCGTTATTACTCGGATGTCGGCGTTCTTTATATATACGAAACCCTTGAGACGTATTCTATAATTTGGTTAAGATTATTTATTCTAAATAACCTTTCATAAAAGAACTCGTTTTTGACGCTCATTGACTCTAAATTGACTAGCCGGATCTGCGGGCGTTACACACCACAACTCTTGGATTAACTTGAGAGAAGAACACTTGATCACAAAATCAGCTAGCCCTCACCCTTTTAGTCACATATAGGGTTACACCATGTAAACCCTAATGTGCATGAATTTTTATTTCCTCCATGATCCATGGGTGTTAACCTCCATGGAGCATCCATGGAGCATCCATGGAGCACCCAATGGGTCCTAGCCCAATCTAGTGAATCATGAACCATAATCCCACTACATAAGAATGAATGATTTACAAATCAATCCCCATATATTTAATTAGTCTCTTTTTATCACAAAATTAATTCCAAATTAATTCTTGATCAATACTAATTAAATAATATGATTTCATATTAATATATTATAACTTATAATATATTAACAAATCATAAGTGTCCTTTTTCTCATTTTGTCTATCCAATTGTTAAGATGCCATGCATCCCAAATGGAACATGCCAAACCGGGTCAACTACATACTAAATATAGTTATGGACTTAGACACCTTATCCAACAGTCTCCCACTTAGATAAGTCTAATAACTATAGTTACAGGTATGACTTCAGGAACCGACCAACAATCGTAGCTCTTTCAAAGTCTCGTGGAACTAAGATAATGATGCGCTATTTAAGATAAGTGATCATATAATCCTCTGTTCTAGGTATCAGCTGGACAAACACATGGAACAGTGTCATAATTATTGTCCAACAGTTTGTTTCCCGATTTCCGATTTGTTTAACATAGAACTAAACTGAACACATTAATTTGGATGTGACCGGGCCCGGTACATAGGTCAAAACACAATCATCGAGGGGCCCAGATATCGCTTCTAATCCTCCAAGGACCAGAAGGAACAGATAAACTTCGACTCATATGCTTGTAATAACTATTTGTTGAATCATACACAAAAGCACATTTTATAACATTAAGTTACCCATGCATTTTCGTACAATCAATGCACAACCAACTCATAATCAACAACTCATATCTCTAGGTTTGAAGACTTATATGATATTACCATCTCACGATCACTCGAGATAAATTCCATGAAGTGATACAAGTGAACGTGGGTTGAGTCCAATACTCAGAATTTATGAGCACTAATTAATGTTGTAGCAACTTTTGCTATGTCTAACACCTTAGACATCTACAAGCCCAATTCATGACAGCCTTGATTCATGTCTACTTCCAATATAAGAATAACTGTGGAGAGTTTGAATAAAGTAATTATTCTGGAAGTCAAAACATGCAAAATTGAAACAATATTAAATAATTGACACAAGATAGCAACACCTTACTTATAAATAAACAAAAACTTTTATTTAATCATCAAATGTCAATTTAAATTTTACAAGTTTCAGAAATAACTATCTAATCTGTAAAACTAATATCATCCTTCAGCCCGATGCGCTTCGCATGCTGCAAATGCTTCACCCTACATAGTCCCTTCGTGAGGGCATCTGCTAGATCTGCCATGATCTCTTGGTTCCTTAGCTAAGGCAATTGCACCCTCATTGTCATAGAAAATCTCCATAGGTTCCTTAATAGCTGGTACAACTCCAAGGTCTCCAATGAAGTTCTTTAGCCATATAGCCTCCTTTACCACCTCGTTTGTTGTTATGTACTCTGATTCGCAAGTTGAATCAGCTACTATTTCTTGCTTGGAACTCTTCCAAGTAATTGCTCCTCCATTTATGGTAAAGACCCAGCCTGACTGAGAGCGGAAGCTATCCTTATCAATCTGGAAACCAACATCACTATACCCCACAACTCTCAAGTTATCACTCCCACCAAGGGTAAGGACCCAGTCCTTAGTCCTCCACAGGTACTTGAGAATATTCTTTACCGCAGTCCAGTGAGCCTTGCCCAGATTCCCTTGATATCTGCTGACCATGCTGAAAGAAAAGGCCACATCAAGGCGAGTACAAGTCATAGCATACATGATCGAGCCTACAGCGGAAGCATATGGTACTCGACTCATCTCAGCTATCTCAGCCTCTATACTCGGGCTCTGAGTCTTACTCAGTTTGACGTTACACTGGATTGGTAAGTCACCTTTGTTGGAATCCTGCATGCTGAACCCCTTCAGCACCTTATCCAAGTAGGTACTTTGACTAAGTCCAATTAGTCTATTACTCCTTTCTATCAAAATCCTTATCCCTAAGATATAGGCAGCTTCTCTAAGGTCCTTCGTAGTGAAATACTTCCCAAGCAAGGATTTAACCTCCTGCAAGGTTGGGATGTCATTTCCTATAAGTAGTATGTCATCCACATACAATACCAAAAAGCTAACTATACTCCCACTAGCCTTAGCATATACACAAGAATCATCTTCGCTCCTCGAAAAACCAAACTCTTTGACTTTCTCATCGAAACAAAGATTCCATCTGCGAGATGCTTGTATCAATCCATAGATGGATTTCTCAAGCTTACACACTCTATTAGGGTGCTTTGCATCGATAAAACCCTCTGCCTGACTCATGTAAACATCCTTATCCAACTTTCCATTAAGGAAAGCGGATTTGACATCCATTTGCCATATTTCATAATCATGAAATACAACTATGGCTAGCAAAACCCTAATAGACTTAATCTTTGCTACTGGTGAGAAGGTCTCATCATAGTCAACTCCCGGAGTTTGAGTAAAGCCCTTCACAACCAGTCGTACTTTATAAGTGTGTACATTCCCATCCATGTTGGTCTCCTTCTTGAAGATCCATTTGCACCCAACCGTCTTACGACCCAGTACATTGTCAACCAAGTTCTAAACTTGATTGTTATACATGGACTGAATCTCGCTGTCCATGGCCTCTTTCCATTTGGCAGACTCAGGGCCTGCCATGGCTTCCTGTAAAAGTCACATAGAAGCAGTTAGTATTAGGGATGGCAAAAAGCCCCATACCCAATGAGGAACCTGAAACCCACACCCGTTTTGACTGGGGAATCCCTAGGTTGACCGGAGATGGGGAATACCCGAATAAAAAAAGTGGGGATGGGGATGGGGAAGGGGATACCCTTAATCCCTGACCCTGGACCCGCCCCCGACATATATTAATATATAAAAATAATTCATAACATATATTTATAGTATAGTTTATAATACATAAAATTTGATCTAAGTAACCTAAATCATTAGTAATTACTTGGTTGAAATTATACTTTTTGCTTTTTCTTTTATCTAATTTAAAGTCGTGTATATCTATTTTTTTCTCTTTGGTTGATCTATTTTACCTTGAATATCAATCTGATAATTTTTTTTTTCTACTTGATTTTTCAAGTATGTATTTAAATTTGCTAGAAAATTTATTTATATTTTTTCTGCAATTTATGGGTACTTATATATGTTATAAGTGTTGGATTAATGTCTAAGTCCATAACTATAATTGGTAAGACTTGACCCGACCCGGCATGGTCCATTTGGGTTGCATACCATCATGCACTTGGATGAGAGAAATAAGACACTTATGGTTATTAATATATTATAAGTTCTAGTATATTAATAATAAGAATAATAAGATTATTTAATTAGTATTGATCAAGAATTAATCTAGGATTAATTAAGTGATCAAAAGAAGACTAATTAAATATATGGGTTGATTGTGTAAATCATCCATACTTGTATAGTGGGCTAATGCTCCATGGATAATCAAGTTGGGCTAAAACCCATAGGATGGTCCATGGATGCTCCATGGTGTATTTGTACCCATGGATCCAAGGAAATGGAAAGTCATGACAATTAGGGTTTACCCTAATTGTAACACTATATAAAGATCTTATTCTTGACAAAATTGGCAACTAGTATTATTCTAGAGAGGGCTAGCCGATTTCAAGAAGTGTAGAATTCTCTCAAGTCATTCCAAGTGTTTTGATGATTGTGATTCCATTTGAGGTGTCACACTTGGGGCACTAGGCACTCAAGCTTCATGAAGACTTTCTACATCAAAGAGGTATGTATTCTATCTTGCTATAGTTATTGTTTTGTATGCTAGATTAGGATAATACCTTGGAAGTTCTTATTTGCATGTATAATAGAGAAAACATAGATCCAAGGTATTTAGGGTTGCATGTACACTTAGGAGTGTTAGAATGCTCAAAACCCAACAGTGGTATCAGAGCCAGGTTTGCTTTCTCTTATACTTGATGCAAATTGCTGAAAAAAGCTGAAAAACTCGATTTTCTGGCTTTCTGGGCACTGTACTCGCCGAGTCCACTGATGAACTCGCCGAGTACATGAGTAAAATCATCCTACTCGCCGAGTAGGTTGATGCCACTCGCCGAGTAGGAGCCCCAGACAGCATATATTCGAGGTTTTTGGCTAGAAATGGACTAGGAACATTACCCTAAGTTGTTTTTGAACTTATAAACTTGTTTTTGATGTGGTAATGTTCATGCTAATCCATTTTCAAAGATAATTGTCAATAGATTCATGTTTTGTATTAGTTTAAGGTTTAGACTAATTACATGAAAAAGTTTGATTTGAATTATCTTGTTCTTATGAGTTGCTTAGATTAATAGAAATGTTGAGTGAAATAGTTGTTTTCAATCCATTTTAATCTAAAAGTTGAGTATAAAATGTGTTTGTGTAACTTGTCCTCAAGTTACATGAAGAGTCACATTAAAGACTCATAAAATTCATAAGAGTTGGCAATGGTTACAAAATGAAGAGTCTTGTGTCATTGAATAACTTTTTATGACTCCATAACTTGTCCTCAAGTTATGGAAGTTCAAGAGTCACTTCATTAAAGGAAAAAAAATATGTAACCATAATTAAATCCATAAGTTATAAAATAAAGAAAAAGTTAGTTCTTTTATTAGTTTAAAGTCTTCCATAACTTGTCCTCAAGTTATGGAACTTGAAGAGTTTTTGGAATAAAACTACTTTAAACACATAAGTTATGGAATTAATTAGTTTTGAATAGTTTCAAAACTTGCCCTCAAGTTTTGGAATTTGAAAAGTTTTCAAGTATGAATACTTTAATTCCAAGTTAGCCCTTAGAATTTTAAAAGTTAAAATTCAACCCTTATACTTTATAATATTATAAGTTATAATATATATATGTATAAGAGTAAAGTCAGTCTTACCGCTAGTACGCCTCATTCACGAAGCCGGTCTATAAGGTGGGTATAAGGTTGTTGCCTATAAAATGGCAACTTAATGGGTGTCCACTCTCACCCACCGCTTGCTTGACTGGTGGAGGGTCGTTAGCCGAACGGGTTTGACAGGACTAGAATTCTCCCTTCATTAAAAGTATTAATGAGAAATACTAAGTAACTAAACTCTTAATAATACCCAATCTTAGTTACTTAGGAAAAATGTGAATAAGGTGCTAATCCATGAAATTACACTTTGCACTATGTTTAAGTCGTTAGTGGAGCGTGTGTGGTTAACCGGCACACTAACTTGGACTTAACAAGGTAGGTAAAGGGTGACTTAATATTTATCATAGCATTGATGGAGCGTGTGTGGTTAACCGGCACATCGATTGAGGGGTAATTTATTAAGGGTACCTAGTGATTTGCATGGTTACTTCACACCTTGTTTTGTGATCCTCGGCATCCCAGTCACAAAACCTGAAGGGCACACTCGAGATTGAAACATGCCATTGAACAGTTCAATGAATCTCAAAGATCTAGGAGTTTCAAAACCAATTAAAACCTAATAATACATTTCGTTTATCTTGGTGGAAATTGGTGAATCGTCATTCACCTACCTTCAAATATTTTATACCTTGGATTACGGCATACCTCTTCTAAGTTATAAAATAGTTTGTTGGGTCCTAGCCTTAATATTTCAGATTGGGTGTCATATTAAGGACTTTAAGATCAACTATCTTAAATATCTCCCAAAAGATGTCTGGTTTAGACATTTATGATCTTCCCAAATCTCTTGAAACAAGCTTTCCTAATGAAGATGATGTCCCATGGATATCATACTTCTTCACCTCCTCCAATTATTCTCCCTAACCCACAAGTTCTTGAAAAGTTTAAGGTCACTCAAGCCCTATTGGCAAGGCAAGGTCTAGGTGTGATCACATCTTGGAGATGTAGTCACATATTGACAAGCCGGGAGAGTTGGGTGTCAAAGTCTTGAGAAAGTTGGTGGTTCAATCACTTTCTAAGTCACATAGTGAGTTCCTTTGGGACACCTATGAAACAGCCTATGACAAGACCCTTAACGATCTTATCTATTTGCTAAGATCAACTTCCTAAAACTTTATGGACATTGACAATGATGACATTGGATATCCAGTAAAGCATTCTCTTCCCAATGGAAAGGGATCGGCCATAGTCAACTCGGTTGACCAAATGGTAAAGAGAAAAACTAAGTCTGTGATAGTCCTGTGTACCATTGTCAAAGGGTCCATATGTTTATATTGCCAAAGGAAGGGGCATTGGTTGCGAAGCTGCCAGATTTACCTAAGGATGTTAAAGTCAATAAGTTTGACTCTACTTCAGGTAAATTCCACTATCTAACTCTGCTAAGTTTCTATTCTGAGATTCTTGATACATGATGTGACTGGGTCACATGGTGATGTTTTAAGAATCAAAGAAAAGTGAAGAAACTTAAAGAAAGAATATGCTGAATCTGATGGCATAGATGGATTTCTATCGCATAGTTTGAAGATCGGATTCTTGAGCTACTTCTTAGGAGTTATGATATATTGCTTAGGAATAGATAACAACAAGTTTTCATGTGCTTATGGATTGTAAGGATAAGTTTTTTCCGCAAAGTTTTAAAATAAAAGAAAAATTTTTGATTTTATTTATTTTAAAAAATATCCTTACAATGGCATTTGAGAAAAAATTGTTGCTTATGTGATTCCATTAAGAGCAAAAGTGGAAATATGAAATTGATTCTTTCATTTGTGGTAATGTCTAGGTTACCAAATAAGGAAAGATTCTCATCACCCAAGTTTCAATTGGACCGAAACTTGGAATCATGCAAGTTATATAGCATGATGAATGAGAACTTTCAAGTTTTGGAGAAATTAAGACTAATTACTCGTTCACATGGATGTGTGAGTCAAGTAAAGGACTAAGGGATCGAGTACACATTCTTGTGTGCTGGTCAAGTCCACCACAAAAAGATTGATTAAACTATTCGTCATAGTTTACTAAAGCTGAGTAAATATGATTATACTTACAAGCTTAAGTGTAACTCTGAGACATTGGAAATGGTTCCAATGTAAGGCAGAGCGAATAAGAAGAATCAAATTAGGCAGAAGGATAAAAGTTTCTCAAATCTGAAAAGATGGGAGAGTACTTTAGTATCATCTTTTGTGATCATCTTAATGATTAAGAAACCATATCAAAATTAGTTCTCTAAGGAAAAATCTTAGTGCATTCTTATGACTAAGAAGAGGAACTTGAATTGTTGAAATGGTTAAATCAAGAAGATGAGTCATACTTCGTTCCAATACAAGTCTTAGAGTCATACTCCAAGATTGTAACTTGAGTGACATGTCTTAAAGAAGGTTAAAAACACTTGTCAAATGTAAGAGTAAAAGTTTTCTACTCTTGTACATTTGAAATTGGTAAGTTGTGATGTTTTGGATAAAACAAAGACCAACTTAGGCCAATTGTGTGAAGTGTTTGTCTTGATTAGAATCCGCACTATCTCTTGGATGTTTGACAAGGGAGTCTTATAGGTCAAGAGGACAGTGGGAGTCTTAAAAGTCTTGAAAGTCTCAAGAACTAATCAAGAATAAAACCTAAAGTTCTTCTCTAGCACACAATTTGAGGTTTATAATCTATTGTGTTGACATATACTGTGCCCATTCCAGTTGAAGTTGGCTTTGCATATGAGTTCTTAGAGTTCTCAATGTGTTGCATAACAACTTGGAAGCAATGGCAGGCCCTTGAGCTGCCAAGTGGCAAGAAGTTAAGATTGAGTTCAATCCATATGGTTTTGGAGTTGTCATTATCTTTGTCTTATGATTATGGTTTTGACAAATTCATATGGGTAGGAACTCATACACCATTAAATCTAAGTGTCATAAGGTTTCTCTCCGATTCATGAAAATGATGGTGAGGAAACACTTTCACTAAGTAGATTTTAGCTAGATAGCAATTGTGATATTTGCATTCTCAAAGTCGTTAGTGGAGCGCGTGTGGTTAACCGGCACACTAACATGGACTTCTGAGAAGTGGCAAAAAGGTCTAAACATTATGATTACGGCATCCCTCTTCATAATTGTTTAGATACACAAGTGTGCTATCTAAGGGAAGGTGTATGATTTTGATAAAGTTTTATCAAAACAATCTAGCATCAGAAATCTGAACTTTGGTAAGAAAGTCAATAAAGTATTGATTTCTAGAAGTCGAGCTTTCTGAGAACATGTCAAAGCTAGTGGGAGCATAAGTGTTATGCTAATGATCATCATGTTAGTGGGAGCATGATAATTATGAAAAGTATTGCAAGTTAGCAATGTTAATTATAGAAAACAAAAGGTTTCAATTGGGAAAAGTTGTTTTGCTATAATTAAGGGAGAGGAAATTATACTTCATCTCAAATCTATAAGCTTAGATCGTGAGGTTTTAATCATTTAGTCAAGGATATATATATATATGAATTTCATGTTGGAATGGCTCAACATAAGGAAATTCTGTATATGGGTCCATTATTTGCGTTCTAAAATTCGATTATGATTACGGCATCCCTTTTCATAATCTGAATTATGAGAACTTGGCAAATTGAAATGGACATATTATAGCAAAAGACTGGTTTAGTCTTTATGTAAGACATCATGAATCGTGTCTCATATGCTTCGGATATAGGATCGATTACATGTGCTATAATCATCCGTTCTAAAATTTTCCAAATGCCTAGGGCATTAAGAAGGGAAAAGGTTTAGAACTGGATATGACTAAAAGGATTAAACAATTGTCGAGGACAATCTAAGGTTTACCAAAGATTGGTCACTCAAGGACAATTGGAAGTATAGTGATAATTCTGGAAGGACCATATTGACATAGTCTGTAAGGAGGCAACTCTTGTTCAGAAGTGATGGTCAAAATGGAATCTGGAAATGTTTCAAAGTTAGAATTTTCAATCTGTGTAAGATTAAGGAAACTTAACGCAAGAAGGATGTTTCCAAGGAGCTGATCTCCTTTGGAATACTCTGTAATGGTTGTTGTCAAGTCTTTATGACTTTGTGCATAATCATTACAAGAGGATCAATGCATATAAGTTTAGAATCTAACAGATTTCAGTAAATGGCATGAATTTGGAATTCTTGCATTTGCGGTAAGGATTTGGGAGTGTGAAAAGAGAATCATTGAAGTTATGTTCAATTGATCTAGTTCACAAAGTAAAGATCATAGACAAACATAGTATGCATACTTGGTGTGTGGCATGACTAGTGTTTAGAAAACATAGTGTACATGCTTGGAGCATGGGACAACTATTGTTTTAAATTCAAGAATAAAGTTGATAGCTGAAACAGTATACAATGAATAATGTGTAATCATATGGTGATAAATAAAAGGTGTTTTATTTATATTCATAAGTTCTGAGACCATATTGGATTCAATTATTATTGTGTTTCACTTTGCATGTTTTGACTTCCCGAATAAACTGGGTTATTCTTCCGGAATGACTAAGTTATTCAAACCATCCACAGTCGGTCATATGTTGGAAGTAGATATGAATTAAGACTGTCATGATGGGTTGTAGAGGTCTAAGGTGTTGGACAAGGCTACAACAATCATGAGTGCTCATAAGTTCTGAGTATTGGATTCAACCCGCGCTCATTGGAATCACTTCATGGATTTTATCACGAGTGGTCATGAGACGATAATATCTTATATTCTTCAAACCTAGATATATGAGTTGTTACTATGAGTTGATAGTACATTGATTGCGCGAAACCGCATTTGGTAACTCGGTGCTATAAAATGTGCTTTTGTGTATGATTCAACAAGTAGTAGAACAAGCCATATGAGTCGAAGTTTATCCATTCCTTTCACCTTCGGGATAAAGGCGATATCTGTGGGCCCCTCGATGATTTGATGATGACAAATGGAAGTGCTCGGCCGGGCCAGGACTGATTTGATTTGTTCAATTAGTCAGTCGTCATAAATCGGAAATCGGGAAACAACAAATGGACAGAGAGAATGATTATAATCCATGTCTCAGTCCATATGATATCTAGAATGGAGGAATATATGATCCCTTATCTAATGGACAAGTCATTGACAAGGTCAGAGTTCATCTACAAGGTCAGAGTTTGACAGAAGCTTTGAGAGCTACGATTGCCAGTTGGTTCCTGAAGTCATACGCAATAATAGTTTTAGACTTATCCAAGTGGGAGCAGCGTTCCCGAGCCGAAAATATCTTTTTCTTGGAGCTGTCGAGCACTCTGAGGCTTCCGCCTTGTACTAGGGAGGTTCCCTAGGCTTTTCAGGGGGTTTCGGGGCTAGAGAGAGGTTCTAGAGAGAGAGAGTAAAGAGAAGAAAGAATGGGAAAGGTGTGAAGAAAAGGAGGGTGGGAGAGGTTCTATTTATAGGATGAAAATGGCTGAAATTGGTGCCATATGTCACCATGTAGTGGCAAGACTTAGGGAGAAAACAATGGTCAAGATTGTGCCACATCACCCATTTTCATACAGCACACTTCCGACTTCTAAAATCCGTAACTTTCACATACGACCTCCGTTTTTGACCTTCTTTATATCCACGCATAAATAAAAATAAGATCTACAACTTTCATTTTGACTCCATCGGCTAATTCTCGACCGATCTTAAATTTAACAATACGAGGAGATTATACTGTTAAATGGCCGTGTAAAATTCATAACTTCTACATACGGAATCTGTTTTCATCTGTCTTTTTACTGTTGAGTTCCTATTAATGAGATCTTCAATTCTCATTTAGGTCGTGTAGGCCAAAAACCGCTCGATCTAAAATTCGAGTTTTGGGATGTGCACTACTAAGCCAAATCTTAGAAAATTCATAACTTCCTCATACGAAGTCAGATTTGGGCGTTCTTTTTTTGTATGTTCTCAGTTTAACGTATACTACAACTTTTGTTTAGATTTCTAAGGCTAAAAAGTCCTCCATCGTAAATTCACTATATACGTCTCCCAGTGTCGTGCAGGTTTTGCTGTAAAACTTCGACGAGCCATAACTTCTTCGTTATTACTCGGATGTCGGCGTTCTTTATATATACGAAACCCTTGAGACGTATTCTATAATTTGGTTAAGATTATTTATTCTAAATAACCTTTCATAAAAGAACTCGTTTTTGACGCTCATTGACTCTAAATTGACTAGCCGGATCTGCGGGCGTTACACACCACAACTCTTGGATTAACTTGAGAGAAGAACACTTGATCACAAAATCAGCTAGCCCTCACCCTTTTAGTCACATATAGGGTTACACCATGTAAACCCTAATGTGCATGAATTTTTATTTCCTCCATGATCCATGGGTGTTAACCTCCATGGAGCATCCATGGAGCATCCATGGAGCACCCAATGGGTCCTAGCCCAATCTAGTGAATCATGAACCATAATCCCACTACATAAGAATGAATGATTTACAAATCAATCCCCATATATTTAATTAGTCTCTTTTTATCACAAAATTAATTCCAAATTAATTCTTGATCAATACTAATTAAATAATATGATTTCATATTAATATATTATAACTTATAATATATTAACAAATCATAAGTGTCCTTTTTCTCATTTTGTCTATCCAATTGTTAAGATGCCATGCATCCCAAATGGAACATGCCAAACCGGGTCAACTACATACTAAATATAGTTATGGACTTAGACACCTTATCCAACAGTCTCCCACTTAGATAAGTCTAATAACTATAGTTACAGGTATGACTTCAGGAACCGACCAACAATCGTAGCTCTTTCAAAGTCTCGTGGAACTAAGATAATGATGCGCTATTTAAGATAAGTGATCATATAATCCTCTGTTCTAGGTATCAGCTGGACAAACACATGGAACAGTGTCATAATTATTGTCCAACAGTTTGTTTCCCGATTTCCGATTTGTTTAACATAGAACTAAACTGAACACATTAATTTGGATGTGACCGGGCCCGGTACATAGGTCAAAACACAATCATCGAGGGGCCCATATATCGCTTCTAATCCTCCAAGGACCAGAAGGAACAGATAAACTTCGACTCATATGCTTGTAATAACTATTTGTTGAATCATACACAAAAGCACATTTTATAACATTAAGTTACCCATGCATTTTCATACAATCAATGCACAACCAACTCATAATCAACAACTCATATCTCTAGGTTTGAAGACTTATATGATATTACCATCTCACGATCACTCGAGATAAATTCCATGAAGTGATACAAGTGAACGTGGGTTGAGTCCAATACTCAGAATTTATGAGCACTAATTAATGTTGTAGCAACTTTTGCTATGTCTAACACCTTAGACATCTACAAGCCCAATTCATGACAGCCTTGATTCATGTCTACTTCCAATATAAGAATAACTGTGGAGAGTTTGAATAAAGTAATTATTCTGGAAGTCAAAACATGCAAAATTGAAACAATATTAAATAATTGACACAAGATAGCAACACCTTACTTATAAATAAACAAAAACTTTTATTTAATCATCAAATGTCAATTTAAATTTTACAAGTTTCAGAAATAACTATCTAATCTGTAAAACTAATATCATCCTTCAGCCCGATGCGCTTCGCATGCTGCAAATGCTTCACCCTACATAGTCCCTTCGTGAGGGCATCTGCTAGATCTGCCATGATCTCTTGGTTCCTTAGCTAAGGCAATTGCACCCTCATTGTCATAGAAAATCTCCATAGGTTCCTTAATAGCTGGTACAACTCCAAGGTCTCCAATGAAGTTCTTTAGCCATATAGCCTCCTTTACCACCTCGTTTGTTGTTATGTACTCTGATTCGCAAGTTGAATCAGCTACTATTTCTTGCTTGGAACTCTTCCAAGTAATTGCTCCTCCATTTATGGTAAAGACCCAGCCTGACTGAGAGCGGAAGCTATCCTTATCAATCTGGAAACCAACATCACTATACCCCACAACTCTCAAGTTATCACTCCCACCAAGGGTAAGGACCCAGTCCTTAGTCCTCCACAGGTACTTGAGAATATTCTTTACCGCAGTCCAGTGAGCCTTGCCCAGATTCCCTTGATATCTGCTGACCATGCTGAAAGAAAAGGCCACATCAAGGCGAGTACAAGTCATAGCATACATGATCGAGCCTACAGCGGAAGCATATGGTACTCGACTCATCTCAGCTATCTCAGCCTCTATACTCGGGCTCTGAGTCTTACTCAGTTTGACGTTACACTGGATTGGTAAGTCACCTTTGTTGGAATCCTGCATGCTGAACCCCTTCAGCACCTTATCCAAGTAGGTACTTTGACTAAGTCCAATTAGTCTATTACTCCTTTCTATCAAAATCCTTATCCCTAAGATATAGGCAGCTTCTCTAAGGTCCTTCGTAGTGAAATACTTCCCAAGCAAGGATTTAACCTCCTGCAAGGTTGGGATGTCATTTCCTATAAGTAGTATGTCATCCACATACAATACCAAAAAGCTAACTATACTCCCACTAGCCTTAGCATATACACAAGAATCATCTTCGCTCCTCGAAAAACCAAACTCTTTGACTTTCTCATCGAAACAAAGATTCCATCTGCGAGATGCTTGTATCAATCCATAGATGGATTTCTCAAGCTTACACACTCTATTAGGGTGCTTTGCATCGATAAAACCCTCTGCCTGACTCATGTAAACATCCTTATCCAACTTTCCATTAAGGAAAGCGGATTTGACATCCATTTGCCATATTTCATAATCATGAAATACAACTATGGCTAGCAAAACCCTAATAGACTTAATCTTTGCTACTGGTGAGAAGGTCTCATCATAGTCAACTCCCGGAGTTTGAGTAAAGCCCTTCACAACCAGTCGTACTTTATAAGTGTGTACATTCCCATCCATGTTGGTCTCCTTCTTGAAGATCCATTTGCACCCAACCGTCTTACGACCCAGTACATTGTCAACCAAGTTCTAAACTTGATTGTTATACATGGACTGAATCTCGCTGTCCATGGCCTCTTTCCATTTGGCAGACTCAGGGCCTGCCATGGCTTCCTGTAAAAGTCACATAGAAGCAGTTAGTATTAGGGATGGCAAAAAGCCCCATACCCAATGAGGAACCTGAAACCCACACCCGTTTTGACTGGGGAATCCCTAGGTTGACCGGAGATGGGGAATACCCGAATAAAAAAAGTGGGGATGGGGATGGGGAAGGGGATACCCTTAATCCCTGACCCTGGACCCGCCCCCGACATATATTAATATATAAAAATAATTCATAACATATATTTATAGTATAGTTTATAATACATAAAATTTGATCTAAGTAACCTAAATCATTAGTAATTACTTGGTTGAAATTATACTTTTTGCTTTTTCTTTTATCTAATTTAAAGTCGTGTATATCTATTTTTTTCTCTTTGGTTGATCTATTTTACCTTGAATATCAATCTGATAATTTTTTTTTTCTACTTGATTTTTCAAGTATGTATTTAAATTTGCTAGAAAATTTATTTATATTTTTTCTGCAATTTATGGGTACTTATATATGTTATAAGTGTTGGATTAATGTCTAAGTCCATAACTATAATTGGTAAGACTTGACCCGACCCGGCATGGTCCATTTGGGTTGCATACCATCATGCACTTGGATGAGAGAAATAAGACACTTATGGTTATTAATATATTATAAGTTCTAGTATATTAATAATAAGAATAATAAGATTATTTAATTAGTATTGATCAAGAATTAATCTAGGATTAATTAAGTGATCAAAAGAAGACTAATTAAATATATGGGTTGATTGTGTAAATCATCCATACTTGTATAGTGGGCTAATGCTCCATGGATAATCAAGTTGGGCTAAAACCCATAGGATGGTCCATGGATGCTCCATGGTGTATTTGTACCCATGGATCCAAGGAAATGGAAAGTCATGACAATTAGGGTTTACCCTAATTGTAACACTATATAAAGATCTTATTCTTGACAAAATTGGCAACTAGTATTATTCTAGAGAGGGCTAGCCGATTTCAAGAAGTGTAGAATTCTCTCAAGTCATTCCAAGTGTTTTGATGATTGTGATTCCATTTGAGGTGTCACACTTGGGGCACTAGGCACTCAAGCTTCATGAAGACTTTCTACATCAAAGAGGTATGTATTCTATCTTGCTATAGTTATTGTTTTGTATGCTAGATTAGGATAATACCTTGGAAGTTCTTATTTGCATGTATAATAGAGAAAACATAGATCCAAGGTATTTAGGGTTGCATGTACACTTAGGAGTGTTAGAATGCTCAAAACCCAACAATAAGATCTTTAAACTTATGCTGGTAAAATTGAAATATAGAGTTTTTTCTTACGTAAAAGTTTGCATGTTAAAAGAGAAAAAGAAATCCCCGTTTCCCCATTGGGGATCCCCAGTCCCCGTTGGGGGTGGGGATGGGGGTTTATTTATATTCCCCGATGGGGATGGGGATTGGAATGAGGATGGGGATTAGGGTCCCCTGTGTTCCCCGCCCCCGTTGCCATCTCTAGTTAGTATCCCTTGAGGCGGTTTTGAAGGGTCCACACACATCTATGTGTAGAAGGTCCAACAAACCTTCACCCCTAGCACAAGTACCAGCGAAGGGTGACTTTTTCATTTTTCCAAGCAAACAAGACTCGCAACTATCATCTGACCTTAAGTCAAATGACTCCAAGACTCCAGCCTTCTGGAGTTGGCCTATGCGCTTTTTGTTAACATGTCCAAGACGACAATGCCACAAGGATGCTTTATCCAAACTAGTGAAAGAATCGATATGTAATACATTATTTCCTAAGTTGTCTACAACCGCCACAGTTTCATATACACCATCACAAGGTAACGCTTTAAAATAAAGAACATTATTATAAAAAGCATTAATACCACCAACTTCATTATCAAATGAAAAAGTAAATCCTTGTTTGTACAAACCATGAAAGGAAATAATATTTCTTGCCATTTCAGACGAGTAACAACACTTATTCAACTCTAACACTAACCCACTACTTAGCAACAAAGAATAAACTCCAATCTTGGTGACAGGTGAAGCTTTCCTATTCCTCATGATAAAGTTTATCTTTCCATGCTCCACATCCTCACTTCTTCTTAGGCCATGCAAATCAGAACATATATGAATACCGCAACTTGTATCAAGAACCCAAGAAGTAGAATGTAATGAGTTATTAGACAATATAGTGTAAATACCTACATGGGTAGGTTTGACCTTCCCATCCTTAACATCTTGCAAGTACTTGGGGCAATTTTATTTCCAGTGCCCCTTTTCCTGACAATAGAAGCATTGAGCTTCCTTTGGGTTGGAAGAAGGAGTGACAAAACCACCTTTGGTTCCACTTGAAGAGGATCCATCAAGAGACTTTCCATTGGTACCCTTCGAAGGGGTCTTCCTCTTCTTCCTTTTACTTTGCCCGATTGCCAAAACAGGGGCGGTGTTAGGAGTAGGAGTAGTAACAACTGATCTACTCTTGATACCGGTTTCGGCGGTCTTCAAAAGTCCTTGAAGTTTGTTGAGTGTAACCCCCTCCTTGTTCATGTGATAGGTCATTTGGAACTGATCATAACAAGTAGGTAAGGAGTGTAGTATGATATCAATAGCCAACTCCTTAAGGAAGTTCACATTCAACTTCAGCAGATGGTCCAAAAACCTTTGCATTTTCTAGCATGTGGCCCGTGATGGATTCACCATCCATCATTCGGGTTGTTATCATGGAAAAAATGATTTCATACCTCTATTGACGAGCACTCTAATGGTTGCGGTCCATCAAGTCCATGTGTATCTCAAAAGGGTAAAAGTCCTCATAGGACTTCTGGAGTTCAGCTGTCATTGTGGCCAACATGATACATGCCACTTTGGTAGCATCTCTCTTATGTGCCCTAAAGTCAGCGATCTCCTTTGGAGTAGCAGTTGACTCATCAATTTCTTTCAGCACCTTTTCAAGGACATATTCCTTGTCCTCGTAATGCGTGACCATCCCGATGTTCCAGATCCAATCATTAAAGTTTGAACCCAGAAAGATGACTCTCCCACAAAGGTTCATGAGAGAGAAGGAGTCGATAGGGTTTGAGCCAGAAGCAGCATTGTTGGAAGACATCTGAAAAGAAGAAAGACAAGTTTAGATTAGATATAGGATCCTTAATAAGACACCCAAATGTAATATTAAGGCTAGGACCCAACAAAATACTATATAACTTGGAAGAGAGATGCCGTAATCCAAGCTATAAAATATTTGAAGGTAGGCGAATGAAGATTCACCAATTTCCACCATGAAAAACGAAATAAATTATTAGGTTTTAATTGGATTGAAACTCCTAGATTCTTTTGAGATTCATTGAACTTTTCAATGGCATGTTTAAATCTCGATTGTGCCCTCTCAAGTTTGTGACTGGGATGCCGAGGATCACAAACAAGGTGTGAATAACCATGCAAATTAACTTGGTGCCCTTAATCTTTATCACCCAATCAATGTGTCGGTTACCCACACGCGCTCCACCAATATATGATAAAGATTAAGTCACCCTTTGCCACTCTTACTAGTCCATGTTAGTGTATCAGTTACCCACACACGCTCCACTCACGACTTGGTAAGGTACAAAGTGTAATTTCATGGGATAGCACCAATTTCACATTTTCCTAAAGTAACTAAGATTGAGAATTTATAAAAGGTTTAGTTACTTTATATTTTTCATTATACTTTTAATGAGAATTATAGTCCTTGTCCTACCCGTTCGGCTAACAACCCTCCACCAGTCAAGGAAGCGGTGGGTGAGAGTGGACACCCATTAAGCTGCCATTTTATAGGCAACAACCTTATACCCCCTTATAGACAGGCTTCGTGAATGAGGCCTACTAACAGTAAACTGACTTGCTCTTATATATATATATATATATATATATATATATATATATATATATATATATATATATATATATATAAACTTATAATATTATAAAGTATAAGGGTTAAATTTTAACTTTTAAAACTCTAGGGTATGGAATTAAAGTTTTCCAAAGTGACTTTACAAATTCCAAAACTTGAGGGCAAGTTTTGAAACTATTCAAAACCTTTCATATTCATAACTTATGAGCTTAATGGTTTATTAAAACGAAGACTCTTCATTTTATGTAACCTATGGTTCTTTAATGATCTTTTAAAGAAAAGACTTTTGGTAATCCATAACTTGAGGACAAATTATAGACCCCATAAATTACACTTAGATCAAGAATTACATCATTAAACAATTTGCAAATAATTCCTATGATCTTACTAAAACTCATAAGCATGAATATTCATATAAACAATTTCGAGAATCATATAAACACATATAAAACTTGAAATTTTGATAATAGTCATTGAAAATGGATTAGCATAATCATTACACCATCAAAAACAGGTTTTATAAGTCCAAAATAGTTTAGGGTAATGATTCTAGTCCATTTCCAGCAGCAAAACTCGAAAATCTGCACACAGGAGCTCCTACTCGCCAAGTGCAAGAACCTACTCGACGAGTAGGATGCACTTTCGCTTGGACTCATCGAGTCCCCCCATGGACTCTACGAGTCCACTCAATAGTGGGCAAGAAATTCGATTTTATCAAGCATTTTGCATTAAATATCAAGAAAGCAAGTCTAGGCTCTGATACCACTGATGGGTTTTGAGCATTCTACTAACACTCCTATGGTGTACATGCAACCCTAGAAACCTTGGATCTATGTTTTCTCTAATATTCATGCAAATTTGTTTTCCAAGGTTTTCATCCTAACTAGCATGGCATGGGGTACTTGTAATATAAAAAACTAGTAGAATGACATACCTTTCTTATAGCTTGGATTCCTTAAGACCTTGTCAGCCTAGCACCCCAAATGTGATGCCTCAAATGTTTCACACACAAACACAACTCTTGGAATAAATTGAGAGAAGAGCACTTGATCACAAAATCGGCTAGCCCTCACCCTTTTAGTCTTAGTGTCGACTTTGCTTGCCATGGGGCTCTTTATATAGTGTGTCACATGTAGGGTTACACCATGTCAACCCTAATGTGCATGAATTTTCATTTCCTCCATGATCCATGGATTTTAACCTCCATGGAGCACCCAATGGGTCCTAGCCCAATCTAGTGAATCATGAACCATAAGCCCACTACATAAGTATGAATGATTTACAAATCAATACCCATATATTTAATTAGTCTCTTTTTGATCGAAAAATTAATTCCAAATTAATTCTTGGTCAAAACTAATTAAATAATATGATTTCATATTAATATATTATAACTTATAATATATTAACAAATTGTTAGTGTCCTTTTTCTCATTTTTTCTATCCAATTGTTGAGATCCCATGCAACCCAAATGGACCATGCCAAACCGGGTCAAGTACATACTAAATATAGTTATGGACTTAGACACCTTATCCAACAGATTTGGGTGGTCGGTGACCGGTTCACTAAGAGTGCACACTTCATAGCAGCCAATGAGAGATGGTCTATAGATAAGCTTGCAAATGCTTACGTGAAGGAGGTAGTAGGACTTCACGGTGTTCCTTTAACGATTGTATCAGATCGTGATAGTCATTTCATGTCAAGGTTTTGGAGGAGTCTACAAAAGGAATTGGGTATGAAATTGTGTCTACGTACATCTTACCATCCACAGACCAATGGTCAGAGAAAAAGAACGATTCAAACACTTGAATATATGCTAAGAGCATGTACCCTAGAGTTCCAAGGTAACTGGGATGAACACTTACCTCTGGTAGAGTTTTCCTACAACAATAGTTTCCACTCGAGCATCAAGATGGCACCTTATCGAGCTTTGTACGGATAGAAGTTTCGTACATCGTCTTGTTGGCTTGAGGATGGAGAAGAGCAGTTTATAGGCCCCGATATAGTCCATCAGACTGCTGAAAACTTGAAGGTGATTAGAGAAAGGATGTTAGCAGCTCAAGATCGTCAAAAGAGCTATGCTGACAAGAAAAGACGACTGATGACATTCGAATTTGGAGATTTTTTTTTTCATAAAGTCTCACCTTGGAAGGGACTTATAAGATTTGGGAAAAGAAGAAAGTTGAGTACAAGATTCATTGGACCGTTCAAAGTTCTTTAGAGGATTGGAACCAAGCTTAAAAGCTAGAACTACTAGAAGAACTAGATGGTATTCATAACAGTTTCGATGTGTGTTATTTGAGGAAGTTCATGGGGGAAGTTCCCGACATAATTCGAATTTCAGAGTTAAGGATGGATGAAAATAAGAGGAAAATTGAAGAGTCGGAGGTGATTGTTGACCGTAAGACTAAGAAGTTGCGACGAAAGATGGTCGACTTAGTGCTTGTGCGATGGAAACATACGAATGGGCAAAATCTCACCTGGGAAATGGAGAGTGAAATGATGAGTCGCTATCCGCATTTGCTTGCTGATGCATGATTCTGGGACAAAATCATCCTAAAGGGGAGAGAATTGTAACGCCCGTGTTTCTAGGCTAAGCATTAGTATGATGATGTAATATTTAGGGTCAACAGATGTAACTTATTTTGAAGTAATAAAAAAGAATTATTTGAGTATTATGTGAATTTATGTGCTTTATACTTGTTTATAATGATATAATAAATTAAGAATGAATATAAGCGTCAAAAATAAAATGTTAGATAAACTCGACATCTATGAAGAAAATTGTAGTGGTCATGACAAGGATTCCGGAGATATAAAGAACGCCGAAATCTAAGTTAAAACGAAGAAATTATGACCTGTCGATATTTTACGACTAAACCGGCATGACACCGTGTAACGTAAAAAGTGAATTTTTGACAAATTACTTTTTATCCTTAGAGATCTAAAAGAAAGTCGTAGTATATGTCAAACCGAGAGCCTGCATAAAAAGAACGTCGAAATCTGACTTTGTATGAGGAAGTTATGAATTTTCTAAGATTTAGCATAGCAGTGCACAGCCCGGAATTCGAATTTTAGATCGATCGATTTTTAGCCGACACAACGTACATGAGAATTGAAGATCTCATTAACAGAAACTCAACGATAAAAAGACAGTCGAAAACAGAGTATGTATGTAGAAGATTTTAATTTTACATGGTCGTTAAACAGTGTAATCTTATACTATTAAATTTAAAATCAATCAAAATTAGCTAATGGAGTCAAAAGGAAAGTCGTGGATCTTGTCAATACCTATGCGTGGATATAAAGAACGTCAAAAACGGAGCTCGTATGCGAAAATTATGATTTTTTTTAAATTTGTTGTTTTATCTGCGTCCAGCGCCACGTGTCAGATCTAAACTTTTTCTTTTCAGATCTAAACTTTTCTCTTAAGATCTTAAACTATATATATATATATATATATATATATATATATATATATATATATATATATATATATATATATATATAATACTTTGAGATCTATGTTGGGTGAAAGATTCAAACTTCATTTTTTTTTTTCAAATCTAAACTGTATATGTATTTTATATCTACAAATATGTTGGGTAAAACATGGATAGATGAAAATAGTTGGTGTGTGATAAAATGATGAGAGGCCTCAGTGTTGACGATGATCCAGTCATCCAGCGGAGTATGGATGACGACCACGAACTTTTCTAGGAAGTCCAGTGGAACGCTAACAGGCTCGCAACCTGTAGGTGTTTATGAACGATGTGTTCACTGGTGTACTCCATACCCCCGTGGTTGCCTTACAGACATTTAACGTTGAGGAACCCCCTTAGCAGTAGTGTCCATCCCGATGAAATTCCTTAGGATAGGTCCCTTATAATAGATGCTTTAGGGACGTAAAGTGAGGATAACGGGAACGGGTAATCGGGTTGAATGATTTGATGATAATAATAAAATTGTTTATGATGGGTTGAAAACCGTATGTGCTCACCATGCTCCTAAGCCTGACCCACTCAGTTTCTTTGTTTCACAGGTAGTGGCACAAGAGCATAGTTGGATGATTTGATGAGAGATTGTGGATTATAGGCCAATAGATATAAATAAATGTTGTAAAGCCTATGTTTTACTATTTATGCTTTTTATCTGTGTTAACAATGACATCCTGAGGTTTTAATATAATGAAATACATTTCTTTGGAAATGCTTCGATAAATCTTTATCATATTTTCTTTTGGGAACAAATTCCGCAACATTTTTCTTTAAAAGTATACTCTGATTTTTAAATAAATCATAAACAAATCGGTCTTTTTTGGCCGTGAAAAATGGGATGTCACATCGAAAACCATGAGTCTCGGATTTTGAACCCTATTTAAAGGCACTAACTTGTAGGGTTTTCTCTCTTATCATCTTTCATCATCCTCCAAAAACTCTAGAAGCTTGAAACCCTATACTCCTTTCATTTTTCATGTGTTTTTAGTGCCTTTGGTATGAAGCTTGAATAAGAATCAAGTAGTTTTGGTGTAAAGGAAGCTAGATCCAAAGAGTATCAACCTTCTTGTCATCTCATATTATATGACATCTGTTTTCCATAATGGATCACGTGAACACTTAATAGGGTCAAAGATACGGTTTTTGAGGATAATCATATGCCACGACGTGGTAAATGGATGACAACGACGTGGCATTGCATGTTTGGGGCGCATGTCTAGATGGACACCACAACGTGGTTGCTATTGCAACCTAAGCCCATGAATTTTAGGGTTTCTCCCATATTTAAAAACCTTAATTTTTGGATTAGGTCATCTCCATCAGCCTCCATCTCTTAATTTCGAAACCCTAGCTTCCCTTCGATGATTATGAGCTTGGTGTCTTGATCTTGAATTTGTTTCTTAATTTGGTGAAGCTTGTCAAGAAAGGAACCTCTTCTAGGTGCAAGGAAACAAAGAGCAACTGTGGATCCATTATCATCTTTAACTTTTTGGACCTTTGGAGGTATAAATTTGGCACCTTGACCTTGTTCTTTTGAGATTATTGTTTTTGGTTGTTGTGACATCTCGCCAGGTGTTCGGGTCTTGGAGTCTTGGATCTGGATCGAAGATTCGGAAGTGATGTCGTCTACATATTCCTTACTTGATGTCTAGTCAGAACCACAACAGATCGTTAGATTTACCCCAGGGCTTGAGCCCCGAGAGCAAGCTTCAACGATCAAGTCAGATCGGTGTTAAGGATGAATGGATTTATCCTATCCTGAGAGACCCACTTTCGTGTCTGGGTTGTGTGTTTGGCCATGGAGGCTCTAGGGTTTAGATCTATGGAAAAAGTCCCTCTCATGGAGGAGATAACGTTCTATTTATAGGGGACAATTAGATCTAGGGAGAGTTAGTCAGGCCTTAGGCCGGTCCAACTCAGGCCCAGCTAGCGAGCGCTAGACAAGGCTGGCAGGCAAGCACCAGGAAAGCCTGGCATACCAAGTCTTGACATCTGGACCATGCTAATGGGCCATAGGTTAACAAGTCCCCCCAGTCTGATATGATTGGTGAGCTGCCAATGACATTGCTCTGGATATAGTAGAAGCAATTATGCATTAAAGATATAAAAGGAACGATCGAGCATTGACCACAAGAGTTGTGGTGTTGTGCAATGGGCTTATGCAGTATTAGCTGGCTTGATACTCATTTCTCCTCAAGAGTATGATCTGATCGATACGATGCAACGTAGTTGTTACTGATAATGTGATGTATGGTAGGGTTGTTAATGAAGTTATGCAGAGCAAGTCTATTACTAATGTTATGCGGAGCAAGGCTGCTAAGTGACAATGGTGTCAATAAGATGTTGGGACAAGGTAGAAAGGAAGCGCAACCTCTTCATACGGTTTCTAAGATTGTTATTTGGCGCAACTATTATACCAAGTTTAGAAGTTCGTAAAGCAACTGCGGCATACACGATCCATGATTCCTGCCTCTTAGTCACGCCCAAAAGTTATCCATAGAAACACCGTTGAGGAAAACGCACATGCTCCGGCGAGGGGGGATGAGATATGCAACCATCGCTAGAAGGCAGGTTATATTCTATGCGCAAGGGGAAACTTTTGGTGACTAGTCAACAATGCAAATTTCGTGAGTCCCATGTAAATGTTTTGCAGACCGAGCTCTGCTCTACTAGCCTACTGTCGACACGCTCTGAGTGTCGCGACATTTGGAGTGGATAGCTGAAAAGAAAACATAATCAAATCATAAGTCGATTCGAATTTCCTCTTGTGATTGTTTTGAGAAGCTTTGCAGAGTAGCAGTAGTAGCATACTGCTCTTCTCCCCCCCCCCCCCCATTTTCCTTCAAAAACCAAGTGAACCGAGTTGCAACCCTTATTCTGAAAGCGTATCTTGTTTAGCAGGGTCATAGCGCGTGAATGCTTGAGCAAGGTTGATTCTTGTTTTGCAGAGTTGGTGGGATATTAGTTGTCATAAGCTTGTTTGATTTGGTCTTGGATGGTTCGTGTTGGCCATTGGTTTGGTTTCTTCTCCAAGGATAATGTTGATCCATGAGATTTATCTATTCATGTTTTTCCCATTAGAGGGATTTTTTTCCAAAGGTTTTTATTGGCCTTAGGAATTGACTGAGAGTGACTCTTACTTGCTATGTAGGGCGTTAAGACTTAGAGGATGCGTCCCTTTGATAGGAGAAAGTTGTTTGGTTCACCGACTTAGGATTCATAGTTAAGGAAAGTTTTCTGGTTTTGGCCTGGGAGTTCGTGCTCGCAAGCTTGAGATTCGTCCTTTCTTCAAGTCGTTAGTTTGTATTCGTAGGTTAAGGCCTTAGCTAGCCTTTTTTTATGGACTATGGTTGGTTCACTTTTGTTAGGGTATTTTCCTTTAGGTGTAGTTTTCTAATTACCCTTTAAGACTTTGCTCTAAGTGTTGGGTCGAGTAGTGTTGCACTCCGGGACTAATCATCTAAGTCAAGTCGAGATCGTCACCTAGAGGTGTTCAGGACTTAGGTATATTTATCTCAAGGGAAAGGTTGTGATCCTTTAACGCCTTTGTTCATGTCGTGGGCAAAGGTAGTGGACCTTTGGATTAGATTGACATGTTTAGAGAAAGGTTATGAGCCTTTGAAACCTATTGGTTGCATTCTTGAATCGATTTCGCTCAAGTGACGCAGATGATCAATCCTTGTTATCACTCAATAAATGTACACAACCTCTTATTGAAATGTTATCAAGTTTGAATAATATTTGACAAAATGGGCCCAAAACAAGAGCTAAATGTTGGGGTGTGATTATCCACTTGGAGTTAAATCACATTGCCCTCGCTCTTGTTGTGTCTTATTTTGTTTTTTCTTCTTGCTCTAGGAGTAAGAGTGGCGCAGAGTGTACACGTTCCAAGTCCAGAGGATGGGCCTCATGTCTTGTGTTTCCAGGATGCAGGATCTATTCCGGTGCATCTCCACTGTCCAGTCGGTATGCCAGGGCTGTTCAGGCCACGCTAATGGGCCTAACATCAACAAGTCTTCCCAATGATGACATATAGAGAGAGGCTACTGCATGAGCGTGCAACATCGATGTTGTGGCATTTCTTTCATGTCTTGGTGGGATGGCACCGATTAATCACCTACATAGTATGTCTTGTAATGAGCATTGATAGCTATCTTCAAGGTGTTTCTTGCTTAGGCTACACCTAGCAAGATTCTTCCAGTGATGCGTGGTGATGCACAACTTATATTGCACAGCTTAGCGGAACTGACTAGGTTTCTTGTTTAGCGGACTGCAATTGCTAATTCTTCGCCGCATTATGATTTGTAGTGATAATTGGTGTGAGACCGCTAGAAGCTAGGAAGCAAGCTGCTAACAAGGTATGAGTTGCGCAACTGCTAAAAGTTGGGCTGCGAGGTTGTTGGCATAAATAAAGCCAACAAGACTTGTCTAAAATGCATGTTGTTGAAGAGTATTGTTGTCATACTAGAATGTAGTGTAGAGGATGACTTATTGGTCATCTGATTATAGGAAGACCATGTTGATTATATGGGAAGGATCACCAAATGTGTGGCGCTAAACATGTCGCAGGCTTGTGACATGCGATTTACAGTGCGCGACTTAGCCGTATAGACTGAGCTTAGTAGGCAACGATCGTGGAGATGTCACATGAGAGAGCATCATCTGGGAAAGATCAGGCTTAATAGATAGTGATCATGGATATGTGTCGCGTGGGAATTGATCGGCGAAGGATGTGAGCCCTCAAGCCTTGTTCGCGAAGCCCGTCATGATAGTGAGGTTAGGCTGAGAGGTCTGGCGATTCAAGGCGAAGGCTATGAACCTTATGATCCTCGTACGCGGAGCAGGCCGCAATAATAGAGTTGGACTGGGAAGTTAAGCAGCTCAAGGAAAAGGTTATGTATGAACCTTGCAAGCAGAGCTTGCCGCTATAATAGAGTTAGGTTAAGAAACAAGCAACTCAAGGCAAGGGTTATGAACCTTCTGAACCTTTATCAAGATTGGGCTTAGCAACCTTCAACTTTTCTAGCGACATGATTTATGTAAAAATGGTAGCATTACGCACTAATAGGTAGTCGAGATCACAGTGATATTGTTTGCTGAGAGTTGAGGCTACTAAGAGTTGGACAGTAAGGTTGTTGAGAGCCAAGCAGTACAATTGCTGAGAGATTGTGTTGCGAGATTACCAGGGGCCGGATGAGAAGCGAGATTGCTAATAACTAGTCATCTCGATTGCTGATAGTCGGGCAATACGACTACTGAGATTCGGGCGAAGAGATTGTGAAGAACTGATTAGCACAACTGCTGGGATTTAGGCAACACAGACGTTAAGGATTGGGCAGTGAAGCTGCTCCTTCATTTATAACACTAAATTCTTCTCAGGGATGCATAATCATGTACAATTTTCCCTTGTTATGCGGTTCGAATCTTTGCTCAAAATAGAGCAAACACTTATGCACAGTGTTGTGTGTCTTGTTGACAGTTTGATGGCGATCAGCAAGGCAATGTTTTGGCGATTTTGTCGTAAGCATGGTTTTATTTGGGATTGGTATTGCATAAAACCTCGCCATTTTTGTATGTGCTTCTCTAGTATTAGGTACTAGCATGGATAAACTTGAGTTGTTTGTGTGCATTGGCTCATGCTTGCACATTCGAGCCCCATTCGTCTGTACATACCATTATAAATAATGATAGCAAGTTATCTAGCTCTATACTATGTAAGTAATTATAAGGTAAAGTGTATACAAGCATGTGATTTGGAAATTGTTCACAACATGTGCCTTTGTGTAAGCTTGTAAGGTAAAATACTTGTTTATTAGGTAAAAATGTTTCAGTAGTATGCAACCACTTGCTAAGCACCAATGATAACAAACTGGTTTGATTAAATTGAAAATTGTTTCTCAAAATGTGGCATCTTTGCATATGAAAATAAGATGTTGCGGTAAAAAGATTTTCTACTAAGTATAGAAGGTTAGTATTTGTTGTATAAATGCTTTAACTTCCTAAAGGTAAGTGCATGCCGCGATTTGCATGATGAAGTTTTGGTAAATATTTTTGATTTACTTAAATAGAGATAATATGTAGATATGTATGGTATTGATTTACTTGAGAAAAGAGAGATAGGTAGACCTTGTATTCGAAGTAGGTTGATATGTGTCTAATGTTGGTTTTCAGTCTGAGCCTTTCTGTCATGATAATGTTCGGGAACGCTTCGTAGAGTAGCAAGGATGTACCGGACACAGGCCAGGGTAGCTGAGAAGCATGGTCACGCTGTACAATCCTTGAGACCGTTATCCGACATGGTTGTTGTGTCGATCCCTGAGGCTTAAAGATAAATACAACATGCTTGGTCCGTGGTTCCTAAGGCCTAGTCACGGTCGAAAGTTGTGCATAGAAACACTATTGGAGGAAATCCTAATGCGCACCAACAATGGGGATGAGATCCGAAACTAGCATCGGGTAGCGGATTATATTTCTATGCCCACTGGTGGAAACTTTGGGCGACTGGTCAGCAATACACACTCCGTGAGTTCCCTGAAATGCTCTACTGATTGAGCTTTACTCCGCGAGCTTGTCGTCGATGCGTTCTGAGCACCGCACTGCTGAGCAGTTATCTTGAAAATATGACACACACATGTTTGATAGTTGGTATGTTTTCGTGAAATCATAAACTGATTAAGATTGCGATCGCTTCGAAGCATTTTGTGGGGTAGCAGTAGTAGCGTAAGGCTTTTCTCCCCCCACCCCTTTTGGAAAAGATAGAGGGGTTTGGATTGCAACGTATATTCTAAATACATGTTTTGTCTAGCAAAGCTTACAGTATTCGAGCGCCGAGTGGCTGAATCTTAACTTGTAATATGGCCGTTTTATTTGTTGAGATGGTCCATTTTAATATTTTTGAGCTATCCCACTAAAAATCAGATTTAATGGGAGTCCAAAAAACTATTGGAGCGCGAAAACTGTTGAGCTCAAAAAGCTGTTGGTCAGCCTACTTAGAGGAGCCCAAGATAAAATATGAGAAGCCCAAAATGAGTTGTTGGATCCCATTCCAGAATTTAGGTCCAAGAGGGAGCCTAAGGTGAGAAAATGGTGGCCCACTTGGGATTTTTGAGCTTATTACAAAATTATCAGCTCACAGTCCCTTTTTTCTTCTCTTTTTTAGACGCTAAACAGGCCAGATCGCATCTTCTAGAATTAGATTTTGCTAAGCAAGCGTTCAACACATGAGCGTTAAATGGTTGAATGGCTAAAGTTCTTGCAAAATAACCCATTTTAATGGTTGGTTGATCCGAGTTTGATGGCACACATGTAGTCCACCTTTCTTGAATCAACGAAACCATGCTATAACGAGGGTTAAAATGTTGAATCAGTCTCCACAATAATGTCTCAAACTTTCTAGATCTAAACTTAAATACACCAAAATGACCTAAAGGACCAAGATAACTTGCATGGATAAAAAAGGAAGGCAAAAGATCATAACTTTCCTAGTCTATGAGGTCCAAGAATCATTCTGAACTGATCAAAAGTTGTTGGATTTCGCTCGACTCCATGATCACCCATAAAATGGACCAAAAGTGCCAAAACCACAAATAAAGAGATCTAAAGAACTAAAGAGCAAGATATGAACTTATACTCAAAATAGTCTACAAATGGAGTGACTTTGATGGATCCAAACTTGAAAGAACATTCCTTGCAACCAAAAGAACATTCTTGATCTTCAAGCTTTATCAAAATATCACCAAAAGCATCCAAAAGAGTAGAGAGGAGAGAGGATGAGCTCAAATCTTGAAGAGGGATGCTAATGTTGCTCCCAAGGAGTACTAGATGTGATGGAGGCTAATAAAATACCCTAGAACATCAATCCTTACCTTTAAATACATTGAAAACCCTAAAATCCATGGGCTTGGGGCTTGGGTTGTACAACACTCACCTTGTGATAGCATGTTTGTCACCTCGTGATAGCTCTCACTTCATGACAACATGCTTCTCACCTCATGAAGGCTCTTACGTTGTAACATACATGTCACCTCGTGACGATGAGTTTTCACCAAATTCCACTTCAGCTTCAAACAGTCATAACTTCTTTGTTTCAACTCTGTTTTCGACGATCTTTATATGCACAAAAAGGTATTGACGATCCCTACAACTCTATGTAATTACTCTTAACTTAATACATGTCGAGATAAAACCATAATTCATGCAAGAAACCCGAATATCACTTTTTCCCATTTTACCCTTTTGCTTCAAAGCACAAATCGAGGGCTTAAATCACTCAATCCAACATTATCAACATCCAAAAGGATCTAGACTTTATACCTTTGAAGACTGAGACCTTTACTCGATCCATTTACGACCCACTATCCCAGTATTAGAAACATCCTAAAACTAGGTGTTACACAAACTTTGATGGATATGGAGTTTTGGACTGAGGTCTGATCTCTATATAATAATGATTGATTAGATGTATCTAATGGTGAATTTAGGTGGTTCATGCTAGTTGGTTTATTTGAGGAGACTTGCATGTCAGACTTGGGTTTCTAGCTTTATGCGAGTTTTCTCACTATACTATATTTGACATTATGTGTCCTTTGTTTGGTAGGATGTATGTGTATTCTTAATGTACAAATATGTGATTAGACTGGAGTAATCTCTTGCACATTCTAGGAATTATAATTGTTCTCATAATAGTATAGCAACAATATATATATATATATATATATATATATATATATATATATACACATATATGGTCTTTTATAAAAAAATCATATAGTTAACTTATTACTAAACTTAGGTGAAGATCACACCGAAATTGGCATCTTTGCTACTCTAGACCAGTTTGGTCTTCAAGATTCACCAAGCTTTGGGGTCACATTAGCTTCAAGGTTCCTTTAACTGTGTGATCACTTTCTTGTATCAACAATCTCCGCATAAATGACTTAATGACATCTACAATGATGATTTATCTTGAATAATCCAAGAACTTAATTACTTTCTTCCCAAACTTACACACCACAAACAACCATACTTTCTTCCAAAACTTACACACCACAACTAACCATTCAATTTCTTTAATTGTACAAATATTTTAGCTCATTAGAATCATATCCGAACTGATGAGTGCAATCAACAGGACCCTCAAGGTATAGAGTCGTGCATCTGTTCTTCTGGCTTATTCAGAAGCTTTTTTCAGTCCGACTTTACTAGTTTTGGAGACCATTCATCACTCTAGAGTGACAGCCACTCCATATCCTAACTTTGTGATTCCATCAAGCTCAATATCAATTTTTTTCTAATAGAGGAGCTTGGAAATGATGGTGAAAATCCATTGCGAAGTCATAAAAGAAAAAAAAAACATAAAGGAGTGTGTTGAAGAATCTTCCGAATTGAATGAACGAGAGTCGATAATCACTATGTTCATCCATTTTATGAGAGAAGTGTCTCCCAATAGTCAAAAGGTCTTCAGGATTCATGTGTTGAAAACTCATTTGGCTAATTACCATAAGGTTACCTTTTCTTTCGGCGTTGTATTGGTTGAAGTTGGTTGTTTTGAATTGAAGTTTACTATACCCCTTAACCTTCGTGATAGAAGTAAGAGACGACACTTGGCTTTTTCATTGAGGTTTTCAAAGGTGAAATTCTTCAAGTCTTTTGGCCTGTCATCAAAGGCGCTCTGAAGTTGGTATCCTTTGACCGAGCTCTGTAAAAACTAGATAGTAGCATGAACTGGGAAAGTCGGGAATGTCCTAAGAAAAATTCCATGGAGGAAGGAGGATCAAACTTTTAAGTTGTGGAGAGGGCAAACTGTTAAGTTGTGGAGACGGATTCACCATTTTAACCCTATAAGTCATTCAACACAAATCTATAAAATCTCTCTCTCTCTCTCTCTCTCTCTCTCTCTCTCGTCCGTCCATCCGTCTATGGAGATAACCAATCAATCTGGTAGTGTAAACCATGTTAAATAATATATTCTTAATTTTTTTTTTTTTGCATTTAGTTAGTCTATTGTGAATTCGTTTGAATCGTCCGTTGAAGTGCTTAAATCCTAACACAAACATTTTATGAGACTACTCTCATTCACAACCAAAACCAACTCAACTATCCATTAAATAAATAGTTTCTCTCTCTCTTTCACCTATTCAACCCAACTAAACCTAACTTTTCACACCCATTAGCAAACCAAATCAAACCATTTTTTTATTATATAAATAATAAACTTCAAGATTATTTTTATTCTACTAATATTTATTAGAAAAGTTAAAAATAATTTATTTAGTTCAAATAATAAATTATTTATTTTAAATATAAAACTAAAAAAACATTTTACATTTAGAAAACAAACTTAATAAAATAGATAAGCAGATACAATTAAAACATGAATTAAAAGATTACAGATACGGAAGATGCAAACTGCATAATCATCCATTAATGCCAAATTCTTTACATATATGCTCAATTAGAGTGTTATGAGCTCCTCTATTACAAAGTTGTACCCTATTGGTCATATAACTAGATAGGTATGCAATTCATTGAGTGAAATATTCTAAATTTTGTTCGTCATCTTCAATATAGGTTTTTCGTTTCCGGTTTGTAGGTCTAACATTTAGAAATTCGGATGGATCAAAATAGTGAATGTATGTAAAACGTTTATCCTCCACATTCATATCATGAATGATAATACATGTAATCATAATTTTCCCCATCATATCCTTGTCCCACAAAAGACATGGGTGTCGAAGAAATACAAAATCAGCTTGTAGAAATCCAAATGCTTGTTCAACGTCTTTCCTAGCGGATTCTTGATGTTTAGCAAACAATTTGTATTTTTGAAGTTGGGGGGAAGTTATTGACTTGACAAAGCAGCCCATGAAGGATATATGCCATCAGTGAGATAATATTTCATATTATTTTCCCGACCATTCACGACGTAACTCACATTTGATGCTTGGCTTACTAAGACATCATCAAAAACAGAAGACTGGTAGAGGAAGTTAATATGATTGCATTTATCTGGTGTTCCAAAGAATGCATGCCATATCCATAAGTCATACGACGCAACGACGCAACGACTTCCAAAATGATTATTAGTTTACCACTTCTACCTACGTATTGTCCAACCCAAGAGGTGGGACAATTTTTCCATGTCTGGTGCATACAATCAATGTTTTCTATCATACCTAGAAATCCACATTCATCCCCTACACAAGGTAGTCTTGCCAAATCAGCTTCATTGGGCCTTCTAAGATACTCCTCACCCGAAACATGAAATGACACCTTCTACGAACTTTATCACAACATCCTTTGTTACAGTTTCACTCATCCTCAAATATTTATATTGTGCATCTGCTAATGTCCTATACGCTACGACCCGCATAGCTACCATACATTTATGCAATGGTGAAATACCTTGTATACCTATGGCATCACGTCTTTGTTGAAAATATAGGTCATTGGCTGTAACAATTGTCACTATATAGAGAAATAGTGGATTTTGCATACGAAATCTACGATGAAAGGTTGCTTGATCATATGTTAGGTTGTCAACCAAGTAGTCTTCCATTAAACGTGCCTCACCCTGATCACATTCTCAATCACAATACCTCCTTTCTCTAGGAGGATGATCTCATATGAGTAATTTAGTGATGATTTCATCGAGTTGTCGATTATTTTGAACAACTTGTGCTTCCCATTCTGAATATTCATTCGAACTTGATAAGTTTTCATAAGAAATAACGATAATGTTAAATTGGTTTATCTAAATAATGTTTAAACATACGATACAAAGTTGACAAGTGGAAATGAAGATAATATTCGATTTGGTAGATGATAAAGATAATATTCGATTTGGTAGATGATAAAAATAATATTCGATTTGGTAGATGACAAAGTATGCAAGTGCCCTAGGACAAATCCATGTGCAAAAAATATTTATAAACAACAACATTATTTCATAAAATATATTACAAATATATAAAATACAAAAGTAACAAATACATGTCATACAAAACTACATAATAAAATATCTTACAAGTGCATTAAAAGAAAAACTGAAAAAAAAAAAAAAAAAAAAAAAACATAATGAATGGTAATTAGTTTTTATAAAAATTTGACATTAGAAAGCATTTCAGGTTTTCTTCTTCAAGTGATAATTGCTCATTTTGTAGCAGTGTGTTCAAATGCACAAGTTGCATCTTCATTAACTCAATTTCATCTATTTTTTGCTCCCTTACTTTATCCAAGTAGATTCCTTTTTTCATGACTTCACGTTTACTTTCTCTAGCAAACCTCATTGAACAAAGTTCTATAACGATTTCATTAGAGGCCTTACATTTTCCTTTTTTTTAGCTGCATCTCTGCCTGTTGGACGTTTAACTGTTGAACCATCACTAGTTGGCTTTTCCGATCTTTTCGTGCTACCACCACTTTCTTCGTTACCCATTCCACATTCAGGACAAGAATGTGCTGTCTCACAATATAACTCTAAAGCCCACTTCTCGTGTTTACACATAACTCCATTAAAAACAATAATGTCGTTAAACTTATTCCTACTTGCCTCATAAATAGATTCGTTCTCAATATCTTTTTTGACTCATTCCACTTCTTCTTCGATGTTATACCTCCCAATATACACCAACCCACTTTTGTGCATTTTCACTAAGTCATTTAAAATGGCCTCTCATTTGATCATCGTTCCTGCTATTTATCTTTTCTGGATTTTCAACCCGAGCAACATCATACAATTCTTTTATTTGTGCCCACAATGATGTTTTTTCTGGTTTTTTCCACGTTTCTTATCTTCACTAACAAAACACCATACTGACATTAAAGCGGCATATTCTATAACATCCCATTCGTGGTTGTTTTTTTAGTATTTTGATGTTTAAAGATTATTTGTGACATGATCTTGGTTGGGATTTAAAAAAAATGTAGAGTTCTGAGCATTAGAACAATTTTGAGAGTCTCAAGATTTATATAAAATTTCGGAAACTCATCATCCATATTTAGAGAATACAAATCAAAGGGGATTAAAAATACAAAATGAGGATTGGATATGAAGATATATGATATCATACTCTTTTTATAGATAAAAAAAATTATGACTTTTAGTATTTTTTATTTTTCTGAAATGGATAATGTTAAATTTTATTAGATATACAATTTTATCCTATAAAAATCTCAATTTTAATTGTTATGAGGACACGTGGTTTAAAATAGAGAAAAGAAATCACCAACTTGTTACTTGATACACCCACTCTCTCGGTGGGATTTCTTACAATTTTTTTTATTTTTTAATATTATTTTGATGACCGAAGAGCTTTTTTGTCACCGATAGGCATAGTCTTAGTAACCAAAGGTTTCATAACAGGTTACTTAGGTGTTGTTTGTTTTTTCTAACGCAAAATGTCTGCAATCTGCAGACCACATCTGTAGACCTCTGCAGTAGAAGAGGTGGACCAAAATCTGAAAAAAGAAGATTGTTTCCTATTTTAACATCTGCGGTCTACTAAAATAAACTGAAATCTAAATAAACTGGTTTTTTTTAAATTTCAAAGTGATTTTTTAATATTTTTATGACTTTGTTATAAATAATTAACGAATCTAGATCAACTTTTATATATTATTGGATAAAAAATAAAAATAAAAATGGTATGAATTAACATATATATTTGATAAAAACCAACAACTTTGGTTGCGAAGTTATAAGTAAACTTTATAATTAGTGATCAAAGAATTTGATACATAAATCGATGGAACTAAACTTCAATTTTTTCAATTAAATCCATTAAAAACATATCATACATATTTTTTCGAGAAATTGACGATACTGTATTAAATAATGTTTTACGAAATTTGGCAAAAAAATATAAGAATATAGTATGATTTTTTTTCATATTTATATAAACAACTTCAACAACTATTATTGTAATCAATCTTTATTTATAAATTTGTCAAAAATATCATGATTGTATCGTCGAACGTTTTTTTAAGTTTTGTAATTTTTTTTTTCAAATTGTTTATCATTAATAAAGTTGGAAAAAATATGAATTAAAAAAACTTAAAACAAATAAAGTTATATATGTTTTTTGTAGGCTAGAAGATGTTTGAAGATGTTAGAAGACTTTGGTCCACATCTGCGCCAAGAAGAAGGCACGCAGACATTTTAGGTCTGCAGTCTTCAAAAAACCAAAATGTTTGCGAAGGCTAATGTCTGTGCGTGGTCTGCGCGGCGCAGACAGAAGAGGCCACGTAGATCTGGAGACAAAAACCAAACATTACCTTATTGAAGGAACTACGCAAACACCACATCATATTTTTCTTGATTGAGCCTTGTTGTTTTCTCATTAAAGTTCTTTATCTTCTTTTTCACATTGTTCATTGAACCAAACGAGGAAATCGAAGAATAAGATAGTTTATTTCATGTAGATACCCTTCCTACCATCTCTAAAAATTACTTCCCCTCATGAGGAAATCATGGAAAATGGACTCTGTTTTATGTTATATTCGTCTCGATGACATTGAGATGATGTGCCATGTTTTGATTATTCTCATACTTTGCGAGTTTGGACCCTTGTTGGTAGCTGGTAAGGGATTGTTCCACCTACCAATATGTCGATTGGTAATATCCTTCAGTGGGTTGGGTAGATCATGTGCATCACAAAGAAAGTGCTTTGACGAAGTGATTTATTATTAATTTTTTGGTGCTCATCTTTTTGGACCGGCTAAACTAAAGAAAGCATACATTTTCGATGACATTGTTTCTCGTTCATTCTTCTGGATTTGTAATATATATAAACATGCAAAATGAATGGGGTTGGTTGGGTATACAACCCATCTCTTACTATTATTTTTATCTACCTTCTTACTAATTTTAATAATATACCATCGTTTTAAAAATAGCAATCCCAAACACCTTAAGTCTACCTTTTTCGAGCTTTCAGGACTTACTTATCTTCTCCTCCTCATCACGTGCAAACATCAATCTCCAGGCAGGTAAAAGTGAGGTTTGGGAGTTAAATTAATGAACATATCAAAACCCATGAAGACAATTTCATGTTTGTACAAATAACAAATTACAAGGTTAAATTTTTATGTTTAAGTTGATTTTTCTAAGCAATCGATGATTTTTATGTGTGAAGAATAAAACTTTTTGTATTTGAAGGGATGAACATTGATAGAGATTGTAACGACGTGAAAATTTAAAACAATTTTTCATTTTTAAAAATGCATACTCTTCATAACATATCATATAAAAAATCTCTTTTATTGAATTACAAAGCACAACTCCATTATCAATACAGGATCCTCCTAACTCTTTCTCTGGTGTGTACAATCAAGTTGGTGCCGTCCCGCGATCCTGAGAAGAAAACCTGAAACACATAACACATAACGCGGTAAGCACGAAGCTTAGTGAGTTCCCCAAAATACCACATACAACACATACGTCACTCGAGGCTATAGTACGACCCTCCAGTCGATGTGTCTCAGCGGGACCCTCCAGTCCCATAGCTCGTTGGACCCTCTGGTCTGGTCATAGCTCGTCGGACCCTTCGGTCCAGCCTGTATCGTTGGACCCTTCAGTCCGGTCTATTCCGGTCCGGTCTATACAACACATGGCATACATATAACAAAATGCACATAATCTCATACATACACATAGCATACAAGACCCTCCGGTCTACACATAAATACCACTCTAGGTAATGTATAGTGAGAAGACTCACCTCGGGTGAAGAATAGCTCCTATAAACATTGTTGCTACGTACCGACCTCTAACTTTGTGCCAAACCCACAATTATCTCAATTAGGAGCTAAGTCCAACCTCTCACTTATTGGGTCTAAAGATATACCACCTACCAGCCCATTAATGCCCTAAGCCCATTGGGCCTACCAAGGCCCAATAATAAATGGGCTTCTTTGAGGCCCAAACCTCAACCTACATGACAAGCCCAACCCAAGGGCCCAAAGCATAATTATATTATTTCTCTGCTCAAAGTCTTAAATACACATGCCCAAAGATTCGTCCAACACTTAAGGCCCAACAATAAAGCCTAGCCCAAAAGCATATAGAGAGATTAAGCGGGGCGTACCTCCTTGGTATGCTCAACATACTCGCGTCCATTCCACACTCATAGTTACGCTAAGCGTAACCATACTTACGCCCAGGGTACCCGATGCCACCCATGTCTCATTAAGGGCCCAACTTTCCCTAACTTCCAAACTATCATAGCTTCTTTGATATATCTTCAGATTCCAAAGATCCTCATATCTACGGACAGGTGATGAGAAGCCCTACACTTTGGCAACTCGCTGCAACCCAAGACTTCCTCATGCCCAGCTCACGGCTCACGAACCCTAATCACAGACAATCCGAAACAGGATGTTACAGAGATCGTGCAGTTATTTTGTACAGAAGAAAGTGCTGAAGAACATAGATGAAGTTGTTAGCCTATTAAGATTTTGGGCTTTATTTTGTATTGGGCCTTTTCGCTAGGAAACCCTAATTAGATTCTCTATATATTATGTCTTTTCCTTTCATTGTATTTGTACTTCTCTTTGATAATAATACGAAACCCTGGCTGTTATATGTCTTTCACTTGTTAGTTTTCATGGTATCAGAGCTTGGTTAATTATCTGTATTTTTTCGTTTTTGGGGGCGAGTTACTATTCATTGACGATTACTGTTCACCGGAGTTACTGTTTACAATTACTGTTCATCGATGTTACTGTTCACCGACGTCACTGTTCACGATTACTGTTCACGTACTATTTCATCGGTACTGTTCATCGCACTATTCATCGGTACTGTTCACGTGCACTATTCATTACCACTATTTCAATTTTGGGTATGCTTTTCTTGCTTGTTTCTGTTTTCAATTTGGTTTGATTTGTTCGTTTTGTCGGTTTTGAGGGTTTTGTTTCGTCTAGCTTTGTTGATTTCGAGATCTTGATCGTTTTTGCTGCTACTCATATTTACTGTTTGATCGATATTGAAATATGGCCCCATGAGATAATTCTCTTCAGTCCATTAGTATTCAACTTGATGGCAAAAACTATGACTATTGGAGTTATGTTATGAAAAATTTCTTGCGGAGCAAGACTATGTGGGGGATTGTTACAGGTGATAAGAAAAAACCAACAGACGAGAAGGTTGATAATTATGCAACCTTACTGGATTCATGGGAGACTGATAACTCCAAGATCATTACTTGGATTAATAATTCTATCATCCAGTCTATTGGTACTCAGTTGACGAAGTATGACACGACAAAGGAGGTTTGGGATCACTTGGCTAGGTTGTATACTCAGTCTAACTTTGCAAAGCAGTATCAGTTAGAGTTTGATATTCGAGCCCTCCAACAGAATAATCTCAGTGTTTAGGAATTTTATGCAGCTATGTCGGATTTGTGGAATCAATTAGCTCTTACAGAACCTGGTGTGTTGAAGGCTTTTAAGCCTTATATTGATAGAAGGGAAGAGCAACGTTTGGTTCAGTTCTTAATGGCATTACGTTCAAATTTTGAAGGTCTCCGTGGATCAATCTTGCATCGTACACCTCTTCCCACTGTTGATTCGGTTGTTTACGAGTTGATTGCTGACGAAACTCGTATCAAGTCCCATGCTGACAAAGCTCCCAAGACAGCCACTCCTGCTGTCTTTGCTGTTCCACAACGACCTCAATCTTCAAACCAAAATCGTCCTAGAGTTGCATTTGATGAGTGTGCTTTCTGTAAGAAGAAGAACCATTGGAAGGCAAATTGTCCTTTACTGACAAGCAAGGGAAATCAGCAGCAACAACAAACAAGATCACTAGCATAGTCTTAGTCTTCACACCAGAACAAGCCTTCTGGACAGTCACGTCTCTCATTTTCATCTTTTAGGCCACCACGGTACGTTGCTGCTTCACCTTTAGTTGAGAATGAAACGGATTTCACACCACCATCAGCCTTGGATCCACAGATTTTTGAGCAGTTCAGACAGTTCTTAGCTACCAATCCAGCTGCCATGTCAGTTTCCATGTCTCATTCAGGTCTGTCTTCATCCAACACATCAGGTATTCCTTCATCCTTGTGGATATTGGATTCTGGTGCATCTCATCACATGTCACCACATTTTTCATCTTTTGCTTCATTATCTTCTCATACACCTGTCTCTGTTATATCTGCTAGTGCTACACCCATGTCAGTAGAGGGTGTTGGTTCTATTTTCACTCCTTATATATCTTTAACATAAGTGTATTACATTCCTACACTTGCTTTGAATCTTGCATCGGTAAGTCGGTTGTGTAAATCTGGTTGTTGGGTCTTGTTTTCTGATTCATTATGTTGTGTACAGGACATTCAGTCTCGGAGGGTGATTGGGATAGGTCATAGACTTGGGGAGCTTTATGTCTTGGAGTAGCTACATGCTGCTGATGTTGCTGCATCTAGTGTCGATTTGTCGTCTTTTCATTTAAACCCTTCATCAGCTCCTTTTTATCTTTGGCATTCTCGTTTGGGACATGTGTCAGCGTCTTGTTTACAGTTTTTGGTTTCCACTGGTGTGTTAGGATCTTTGAAATTTGATGATATTTCCGATTGTTGTGGTTGTAAACTGGGAAAATTTTCTGCTTTACCTTTTAATAAAGGTGTCACTCGTTCTATTGCTCTTTTTGATATCGTGCATTCTAATGTGTGGGGTCCCTCTCCGACCACCTCCAAATCAGGAGCTAACTATTATGTTTCATTCATTGATGATTGTACTCGTTATACGTGGATTTATTTTATGAAGTGCAAGTCTGACTTTTTCACCATATATAGTGAATTCAGAGCTCTTGTCAAGACTCAACACTCTGTTGTCATAAAATGTTTTCGGTGTGATCTGGGAGGAGAATTTACCTCCAATGATTTTAAACAATTATTGGCATCTGATGGTACTATACATCAATCATCTTGTACAAACACTCCTCAGCAGAATGGTGTTGCAGAAAGAAAACATCGACATCTCCTAGAAACTGTCAGATCCTTACTACTCTCTGCTCAAGTTCCCAATATGTTTTGGGGAGAAGTTGTTCATACCGCCACTTATGTTATTAATGGCATTCCTACTGTTTTGGGTGTACATGTTTTGTCTTGAAGCCTCATGTAGAGAGAGATAAGTTATCTTCAAAATCAGCTCTTTGTGTTTTTCTGGGATATGGTATTGGTCATAAAGGTTATCGGTGCTATGATCCTTCAAATCAGAAACTGTATGTATCTCGCAATGTCACCTTTTTGGAGCATATTCCATTCTATAGCATTCCTATTCAGTCACATGATGCAACCCGAGAGGAGCTTCGTACTATTGATCCGTTTAGCATTGACATTGATGATCCACCACTTGCTGCTGATCCAGCACCTATCGTTGATCCTCTGCCTGCAAATCATCAAGACCCCCCCTCCATCGAGGCCTTATCGTAATAAGAAGTCCACAAAGCTTCCTGACTTTGTCTTTTCCTCTTACTCACCGGCTTTTGCCTCTTTTATTGCTAATGTACATCATCTCTCTGAGCCAACATCCTACAAAGAGGCCGTTTCTGATCCCCTTTGGCAGACCATTATGGTTGAGGAACTTGCAGCTCTTTATCAGACTCATACATGGGATCTGGTTCCGCTTCCACCCGGAAAGTACACGATTGGTTGTCGTTGGGTTTATAAAATCAAAACAAAGTCTGATGGATCTGTTGAGCGTTATAAAGCCAGACTTGTGGCGAAAGGCTATGCGCAAAAGTATGGTATGGATTATGAGGTGTTGGGTCAAAAATATGGTTTATACTTTGCTTTTCTAGGAAATTATATTTTTCTGTAATTTTGTGTTTGTGTACGGATGCACATGTGTGTGCGGCCGCACACCCTGTGTACGGCTGCACATGTGTGTGCGACCACACGCACGTGTGTGGTTGTACACTCGTGTGTAGCTGGTAGCCCATGTCTCATATATATATAGGGTGAGGAGAGAGAAAGAAGAGAAGATAGCATATTGTAGAGAGAGAAACTAGAGAGAAGAATAGTGTGTGAGAGAGAATCTTATGTATGGAGCATCATTCATCTCTTTGAATACATCACAAGATTCATATAATTATTTCTTCTCCTTCTCTTCTATTTGATCTGACATCATCCAATTGATTGAGATTCCTAACCATCAATTGGATCTGATTGATACTCAAGCAATTTTGGGGACTTACAATTGGTATCAGAGCTTGGATTGTATCAATCAATTTTGTCAGATCTGGAGCTTATTTGATCTTTTTTTTAAAAGATAATTACTTTTTTGGATAGATCTCTGAAAAATAAGGGGGGGTTTCTTCTTTGCATTTTTCATAAAAACGAGTTTTTGATCGAGTTTTGGAGCAAAAAAGGGTGAAAAACGTCGTTTTTTCGCGAAAAAGGATGAAAAACGTCGTTTTTTCGCGAATCTGTTGAAGGTGTGCGGCTCGGACGTGTGCGGCTCAGCAGCTTCTCGCGTGTGCGGCTTCGCTTGGTGTGTGCGGTCAGCTCAAGTCTTCGCAGCATTCATTAAAAAATAAGGGGAGTTTTGGGGTTGCAAGGTTTCGAACCTGGGTCCCCTGGTTCCAATTCCAACGCCTTCACCATCTAATCAAGCTTGCTAGATGTTACTATCCTTCCCATTTTAATTCAAAAAGACTACCATTCGAATCAAATTTCGCAAATTTTATACTTTTAACCCAAAAATCAATTTTCTTTATTTTTAAATTCCAATTTTCAACCCAAAATTTTAGTTTTTAGTTTTTGATTTTATTTTTTTCTTTTGACCTTAAATTTTTTACTTTGACTTTTAAAATTTGACCTTTGACTTTAAATTTTGACTTTCTCGTTTGACTTTTAAATTTTCAAATGTAGCTTTTCAGTTTGACTTTTGAGTTGATTTTTTAAATTTGACTTTTAAAGTTGACTTTCTCAGTATTTAAGTCAAAGGGCAATTAAAAAAAATGATGAGTTCCACATCAATTCAGGTAAATGAATCTGGTTGCTCTACGTCTTGTGTTAAAACTATTAAATTTTTACGAGAATCAATAGATCTAATCAAGAGAGAGAATGAGGATCTAAAATATGAAAGGTACACTATTAGGAAAGAACATAAACCCTTAAAAGCACAATTAGAAGCCAAAATCAAGGATTTCCAAAAACTGCAAGAAGATTATAGCAATAAGTGTGAGAATTATGATCACATCAAAAGAAAACTTGTTGCTATGACTGAAGAACTTGAAACCTTGAAAATTAAGTGTGGAAAAACAGATGTTAGTTTCAAAAATTATACTGCATCAAGTAAGACATTCGAGTCCTTGGTAGAAAATCAATTGAGTTTTAAAGATAATCAAACCAAGGGTCTAGGGTATCATAGTGTGCCACCTCCTTTTAATCACAATTATAACCCACCATTTGAGACCAATGAGGAAGAAATGTCTGCTCAGTATGGCCAAACCTCTGCTTCAGATTCAGTTAAGACTGAACAATCAGGGCCAACTGAAGGTGTTGAGACGCAAGTTTCTAATGATTATGTTACATGTGCAGGTAAAGTAGCAGAAGATGAGAACAAGGAGAAAACTATTGAACAATCCAATGACTCCTTGAACTCTGAATCTGTTGCTTCGAACTCAGTTGCTTCTGATCAACCTACTGTTGGTAAATACAGGCCACCATTTCAAGCTAAACAGAGTGCTTGTGCCAACTGTGCGTGTGGCAAAAGCAAGAGATATGGCAAGGATACGCCACCAGGGGCAAGAAGAAATAACTTCACAGTGAAGAAAAAGACTTGCTTTCACTGTGGAACACCTGGACACATTGCCAGAAATTGTCCAAATCGCGCATACGTTCCCTACTACGCACATGGATGGCAGAACGCGCCAAGTGGGAGATTCTACAAAAGAAATCACTCAAGGTCACGTTCAGACCATGGTGACTGGAACGCACAGAAGGCCAAGAATCCAACTCCCAAGAACAAGAAGGGAATGCTGGCCAAGAAGCCAAATCCAAGAGATGCTCCCGTGAAGCCAAAATCAAAGTCATCTCAACGGCCGACATCAAGATCAAAAGAAAGTACTGAGCCACCCATCAGATCGAAAAAGAAATGGGTTAAAACCAACTACAAATGGGTTCCGAAGGCTCAATCTCCCAAATCATCTAATGCTTCTAATATTTCTACATTTTCTGTTTGTGATAAACATGATATGTCGTGGGAGAGAGTTCCTTGCAAAGATGACAAAGGTCAACCCAGTTTCAAAATGGACTGGGTTCCAAAGACCAACTGATCTTGCTCGGTGTCGGAACAACTATGGAGGCATATCATCAGACTTCAGTTTGTTGATAGTGGTTGTTCCAGGCACATGATCGGAGGCATCTCTCAACTGTAAAACACTCGGAATTTTGTTTGAGAGTATGTGTCCTTTTCGGGAAGGGAAGAAAGGAGAGGATCACATGGGGTCTATGCTTAACGACATGAAGAATTTTCGGATCTGTTCTGAGGCTACGCGTGCTGTTCTTAGACCTTTTGGATGCAAATTCAATCGGTGAATTACGGTTTGAGTTTTCTTCTCTATACTCCTGAGTTTATCTTTATCTGATTCATTTTGAAGATAACTTTTTATTTTCTTATAGTTTTTCGTTAGTATTGTTTGCGAAGTGATATCAAGAAAGTGATAATGGGCAGTCCAAACCTGTGTAAGGGACTGAATCTGAATTGTCTAGACTCTATGTTCAATGTGCTAGTAGGCACGAAGGATTTGCCAGTGTGGATTTAGATAGGATTGTTTGGACTGACCATATGACACTTTGGTAGGTTGAGCAGGGAGATATACATGAGAATCCACTAGTCACACTAAAGAACCCGTATCTAGAATTGTGGTTTTCCGTTTCCTTGATGTACGGATTCTGTCCTTAATTCCGGTATTGACGGAGCGACTGGGGAATTCCGATAAAGTAGGTATGTAGAAAATTATTTTCTTTCTTTCTTACTGTTAGTCATATGTTGCCTCCTTTACGTGATTAGAAGAGATCCGACCTGGACTGCAACATATGCAAATCTATTTCTCTGCATATTATATCTATGAAATTCTTCCTATCTGTTAGCCATATGTTGTCTCCTTTGTGTGATTAATAATCTGACCTGGTACACAGCATATGCAACCTTCTACTTCTTAATCCCTATAAAAACTATAATTAATCATAATCTAAATCTACCCTCTCTATGAATAATAGTCTGCTCACCTAAAGTAAGGAGTATCTCGGAAGTTCTTGATTATTGGGGTATATCAGGAAGCGGGAAACACGTTCTAGTACACTTAAAATTGAACGATTATAGATTGTATGTAGATCTCGCTGCTCAACTTAGGTGGACAACAATACCCGTGGTCGTCGTCAGCTAAATGATTTATTTAGAAAAATTTTGTCGATATCATTTGTGTTTAAGTGGACCACAATACCAGCAATTGACCAGATCTATTCATAAAGGTGAAGGTACTGATAAACGAGTTCAGACTGTCTCATAACTTTGATCCCAATTTTTCTTTTATTAAATTTGTTCATAGTTTTCCTCTATGCACAAATTTAGGAGGAGAATTAAAAATAAATTAAAAAAAATATAAAAAATCAAAAATCAAACAAAAATTAGAAAATTAAAAAAAAAATCCAAAAATATTTTATGCTAAGTTTTCTTTTAGTTTTTTTTTGTCTTGAAAAGTGATTTCAGGCGTAGATGAGACTCGTGGAGACTATATTGAAGATTTTCTGAGCCAAAGCTTCATCCGTGATCATCGAAGAATTCTCATTCGAAGGAGCAAGAAATGAAGAATATTATTTCGACATTCAATCCTTCAACCCCTGAAGCAAGGTGAAGCTGAAATTGAAGATTATGTGACGGATTGCATTGAAGCCTCCTCAATCAGTCTGCTGCTATCTTAAACCTGCTGAAGTGATCCAGTAGATTATTTCTCTCCGTTGTTCTCTCTAAAGATTCTCAAGCTGAAAGCGCTATCTTTCAAGAATCAGTACATCAAGCCTCCTCACCCAATGTGCGTTCAATGTCAAATTCTGCAGAAATCCCAACTGCTCTAGATAAAGTCATTTATTGAAGATTCATATGTTCATCTTGATGCTGTGAAGAAATTTGAAGATTAATGCTGAAGCCAAGCTCCCAATGAAGATTAACAAGAAAAGCAACTACTTTTTAGGGGGAGTTTGTTGGGCCAATTAGAAAAGAAAGCTATAAACCAAGGGGGAGATTGTTGGGTCAAAAATATGGTTTATACTTTGCTTTACTAGGAAAATATATTTTTCTGTAATTTTGTGATTGTGTACGGCTGCACATGTGTGTGCGGCCGCACACCCTGCGTACGGCCGCACACACATGTGTGTCTGTACACTCATGTGCAGCTGGTCGCCCATGTCTCATATATATAGGGTGAGGAGAGAGAAAGAAGAGAGGAGAGCATATTGTAGAGAGAGAAACTAGAGAAAAGAATAGTGTGTGTGAGAGAATCTTATGTATGGAGCATCATTCATATCTTTGAATACATCACAAGATTCATATAATTCTTCTTCTCATTCTCTTCTATTTGATCTGACATCATCCAATTGATTGGGATTCCGCACCATCAATTGGATCTGATTGATACTCAAGCAATTTTGGGGACTTACATGAGGAGACGTTTGCTCCTGTTGCAAAAATGACGACTGTTTGCACCTTGATTCCAGTTTCTTCCATTCGCCAATGGAATATTTATCAGGTGGATGTCAAGAATGCTTTCTTGAATGGTGATCTTCATGAGGAAGTATACATGTCTCCTCCCCCTAGTATTGCTCACCAACCAGGTGAAGTTTGTCGACTTCGGAAGGCCCTATATGGCCTCAAACAAGCCCCTCGTGCTTGGTTTGAGAATTTTTCTACGGTGATTACTTCTCTTGGTTTTCAACCAAGTAACCATGACTCGGCTCTATTTATTCGATGTACGAATGCAGGTCGGATTATTCTTTCCTTATAGGTCGATGACATGATTATTATTGGTGATGATCATGATGGTATAGAGTCTTTAAAGCGTGATTTGGCTCACCGTTTTGCTATGAAAGACTTGGGATTGCTTCGTTATTTCTTGGGGATTGAAGTTGCTCAATCTCCAAAGGGTTATCTTTTATCTCAAACGAAGTAAATTTCAGATTTGTTTGAACATGCACGACTCACGGATAATCGAACAGTTGATACGCCTATAGAGAGTAATGCAAAGTACTCTCCAACTGATGGTGTCCCATTATCATATCCAAGCCATTATCGTACCATTGTTGGAAGTTTGGTTTACCTGACTGTCACTAGACCGGATATTGCTCATGCAGTTCATGTGGTTAGCCAGTTTGTTACTGCTCCTACTACTGTTCATTGGGGAGCTGTTCTTCGTATTTTGAGATATTTACGTGGTACTCAGTTTCGCACTCTTATGTTTCTATCTTCATCCTCTCTTGAGTTGCGTGCTTATAGTGATGCAAATTGGGATAGTGATATTTATGATCGTAAGTCCACTACTGGGTATTGTGTTTTTCTTGGAGATTCATTGATATCATGGAAAAGCAAGAAACAAGATGTTGTTTCTCGATCTTCTACAGAATCTGAGTATCGAGCCATGGCTATCGCCACTTGTGAGATTGTTTGGTTGAGATGGATTCTTGTAGATATGGGCATTCACATCTCTCAGCCTACCCCTTTGTATTGTGATAACGAGAGTGCAATAATGATTGCCAAGAATTCAGTGTTTCATGAGCGCACAAAGCACATTGAGATTGATTGTCATTTCACATGTCATCATCTCCAGAAGGGCACTATCTCTCTTCCTTATGTTCCTTCCTCTTTTCAAATTGTTGATATTATGACGAAGTCGTTGACTGCTCCTCGATTCCATTTTCTATCTGACAAACTCTCAATGCTTATTATTGTTGCATTGTGAGTTTGAGGGGGGATGTTAGCCTATTAAGATTTTGGGCTTTATTTTGTATTGGGCCTTTTCGCTAGGAAACCCTCATTAGCTTGTCTATATATTATGTCTTTCCCTTTCATTGTATTTGTACTTCTCTTTGATAATAATACGAAACCCTAGCCGTTATATGTCTTTCACTTGCTAGTTTTCAAAAGTGATATAACTGAAAGTGAAATACCTTGAAAATAGTTAAATATGAAATCAAATGAAGCCAATTTTTTTAGGATAGAGTTTGACATAGGAAAAAAGATGTTCATTTTTTCATTATTGTAGTATTCTATATTTGTAACAGTGTTGTTAAAATAACTGTAACCGTACTACCATACTGTACTAAACGGATCAGGTTAGGGTCAAACTCTCTCAACTCGTTTAATGTTTTGACACGACACGAATCCGACACGACACGTCACGTTTGTCAGGTCTAGTCTTAGTAACCAAAGGTAGTAACGAAAGGTTTCATAATAATAGACTCCGAAGGCAGATTCTCTGCATCAATTTGTTGTTGAAGGAACTACACAGACACCACAACATATTTCTCTTGATTGAGCCTTGTTGTTTTCTCATTAAAGTTATTTATCTTCTTTTTTAACATTGCTCATTGAACCAAATGAGAAAATCGAAGAATAAGATAGTTTATTTCCTGTAGATACCCTTTCTACCATTTCTAAAAATTACTTCCCCTCATGAGGAAATCATGGAAAATGGACTCTGTTTTATGTTATATTGGTCTCGGTGAAGTTGAGATGGTGCACCATGTTTTGATTATTCTCATACTTTGCAAGTTTGGACCCTTGTTGGTAGATGGCGGGGGATTGTTCCACCTACCAATATGTCGATTGGCAATATCCTTCAGTGGGCAGATCATGTGCATCTCCATGTTAGACAAAGAAAGTGCTTTGACCTAGTGATTTATTATTTATTTTTTTGGTGCCACTGAATTTTCGTAACAATCATCTTTTTGGACCGGCTAAACTAAAGAAAGCAGACATTTTCAATGACATTGTTTCTCGTTCGTTCTTCTAGATTTGTAGTAGACATAAAAGTGCAAAAGGAATGGGGTTGGTTGGGTGCACAACCCTTGTTTTTATCTAGTTTCTGGTTTTTATCAAGCTTCTTACTAGTTTTAATAATATACCACTGTTTTAAAAAAAATAGCAATCCCAAACACCCCTTAATTCTATCTTTTTTCGAGCTTTAAGGACTTACTTATCTTCTCTCCTCATCACGTGCAAACATCAATCTCCATGTTAGGTGAAAGTGTGGTTTGGGAATTAACTTAGTAAACATATCAAAACGCATGAAGACAAGTTCAAGTCTGTTCAAATTACAAGGTTAAATTATTATAGTTAAGTTGAATTTTCTAAGCAATCGCATGATTTTTATGTGTGAAGAATAAAACCTTTTGTATTTAAAGGGATGTGATTTTGTCCAAACATTGATAGAGATCTTGAAGTGATTTTGAACAAAAAGAAAGTGTTGAAGAACATAGATGAAGTGATATAATTGAAAGTGAAATACCTTGAAAATAGTTAAATATGAAATCAAAGGAAGCCAATTTTTTTAGGACAGAGTTTGACATGGGAAAAAAGATGTTCATTTTTTCATTATTGTAGTATTCTGTATTGGTAACAATATTGTTAAAATAACTCTAACCATACTATAATAATTTGGAGATTGTTGTTTAGTAGACAAATTTTCATTCGTTGGAACGTGATATTACTTTTGGTAATATGATATATTAATCATATTTAGTCAATCTTGTACGTAAACTTAGTTTAAATGCTTTGTTTGTATGATATAATTGAGAGCTTGAGAGAATACGTATGGAGGAAAAGGGTTTCCAGATTTTCAATATATGATAAATAAACAGAGTACAAGGATTTATATAGATACAAAATAACAAACTTCTAATCTATATGCTACAAACAAGGAAATACAACCGGTTGATAATTATCTAGAAAATTAGAGCTTATCCAGCTCTCGCCAACACTCCCCCTCAAGGTGGAGAATGGATATCTACCATTCCCAACTTGTCAAGAGAGCTACGAAAAATCCTTCCACACACTGCTTTGGTCAACATGTCTGCAAGTTGATCTTCCGATCCTACGTGTGGAAGTTCTATTGTCTTACATTCCAAGTGATCTTTGATGAAATGTCTGTCAATTTCCACATGCTTAGTTCTATCATGTTGAACTGGATTATTAGCAATCTTCACCGTTGTTTCATTATCACAATACAACTTCATTGGAGCCCTTAGAGACACTCCTAGATCCCTTAAGATGCGTTTAATCCACAAAAGTTCACAAGTGCCATGAACCATTCCTCTGAACTCAGCTTCTGCACTAGACCTAGAGACAACCTTTTGTTTCTTACTTCTCCAGGTAACTAAATTTCCTCCAACGAATGTAAAATATCCATAAGTGGACTTTCCATCACTACGATCGCCAGCCCAATCAGCATCTGTAAAACCGCTTACATTATGGTCTTGATATTTTCCAAAGAATAACCCCCTACCAGGAGATGACTTTAGGTATCTTAAGATTAGAAAAACAGCCTGCATATGTTTCTCACTTGGAGCATGCATAAACCTGCTTACAACTGACACAGCATAAGCTATGTCAGGTCGTGTGTGAGATAAGTAGATCAACTTCCCTACCAGCTTTTGATAACGGTCTTTGTTAGCAGGCACTTGATCAGGAACCATCTCTAAGTGATGATTCACTTCAATAGGCGTATCAATGGGTTTACAATCCAACATCCCGGTTTCTGTTAAAAGATCCAAAATAAACTTCCTTTGATTCATTGATATTCCATTTTTAGACCTTGCTACTTCAATACCTAAGAAGTATTTCAAACTTCCAAGGTCCTTTAGTTCAAATTCAGTGGCCAAGATCTTCTGAAGCCTTTCAATTTCTTCTTTAACATTTCCTGTTACTACCATATCGTCCACGTAAACGATTAGGGCCGTCACTTTCCCGGGCTTGGTCTTTATAAACAAAGTGTGATCTGCATCACTTTGTCTATAACCTATCTTCTTCATAAAGGTAGAGAACCGTCCGAACCATGCTCACGGTGATTGCTTTAACCCATACAAGGCCTTCTTCAGCTTACACACCTTTCCATGACTATCAACACCCGGAGGAGGGTCCATGTAAACTTCTTCTTCAAGATATCCATTTAAGAAGGCGTTCTTTACATCAAACTGCTTTAACGGCCAATCTTCATTTATCGCAAGTGAAATGAGAATTCTAATTGTGTTCATCTTTGCCACCGGTGCAAACGTATCTCCATAATCGATTCCATACTCCTGTGTATACCCTTTCGCCACCAACCTAGCTTTGAGTTTTACCACATTCCCATTCGAGTCCAATTTCACAGTGAAAACCCATCTACACCCCACCGTCCTTTTTCCATGAGGAAGAGTTACTAGATCCCATGTTTGGTTCATTTGAAGTGCTTTCATCTCTTCATTCACTGCTTGTCTCCACCCCTCATCTTTTAAAGCTTCTTCAATATTTTCCGGAATAGTGGTGCTTGCCAAATTATCTACCAAACAAGCATGTGCTTCCGCGAGCCTATGTTGAGAAACATAATTTGAGATCGGGTATTTCTTTTTCGCCTTTGGGTCTGGTTCGTACATTTTCTTTGGTTTTCCACGTGTACTTCGTGCTGGGAGTCTTTGAGTGCTATCGCCGTCTCCATCAGGTATTACACTCGCCTCCGGTTCTTGCTCATGTGCCTCCAGTTCTTGCTCATGTGCCTGTAAAACAGAGCCAATTATATTATTGTTACCATTGTTTGTATCGATGGATACATCTGTAAAAATGGCATCATCGGTATCATTCCCTTCCTCCGTCTCTGTCTCAAAACCTTCATCGAATCCTTGAAAAGGATTCGTTTCCACAACTGATTCATCAAACATTTGTGTCGGTGGTATTTGTTCAGTTACACATACAACTTCGTCATCATCATTACTAGAATTAGAGTTTTGTGTCTTATTCGGGATCACTTCATCACTATTTCTCTCCCCCTGAAGTGATACCTCATTCGAGAAATACGGTACCATCTCGTGGAATGAGACATCACGGGTCACATACACTTTCCCATTGTCGGGATCAAGGCATCTATAACCTTTCTTGTATTCCGCATATCCGATGAACATGCATCGAGCAGCTCGTGGTTCAAGCTTACCGGAGTTTTGATGAACAAATGCAGTACACCCAAAGATACGTGGCTCCAAATTCAGTTTTGGTTCCGTTTCTAGCAGATTATGAAGCCTTTTAAGAGGGGTATCGAATTGGATCACCCTCGAGGGTGTGCGGTTCATAATGTAGGCAGCAGATCGGACCGCCTCTCCCCAAAAATTCCTAGGAACTTTCATGTCAAAGAGTGAGGCACGTACTATCTCTAATATAGATTTGTTTTGCCGTTTAGCTAACCCGTTTTGCTGTGGTGTTTTTGCACATGAAGTTTGATGGTGGATTGAGTTTTGTTTGCAAAAGTTTTTCATATCAAGGCTCACGTATTCCCCACCATTATCCGATTGGAGGGTTTGAATATCCCTCTTGTACTCCGTTTTCACATGATTATATAATTCTACAAATGCATTAAAAAATTCTCCTTTGTGTTTGAGAAGTGATACCCATATCATACGTGTGCATTCATCTATGAAAGTAACAAAATAGCGTGCACCATTAGGAGTAGCAATTGGTGCCAGCCCCCACACATCGGAGTGAATTACCATAAAAGGCATTGTAACTTTATGAGTACTAGGACTAAAGGATATTCTTTTATTTTTTGAAAGTTCACATATATCACAATTAAAACAATTGTTCGATACATTCAAAAACAAATTGGGTTTTAATTTCCTAAGATACTCAAAAGAAAGATGTCCAAGGCGGCGGTGCCATAGCACAATCATGGACTTATTTTCTTCTACTACTCCCACGTGATTCACTTGACTCCTACAATCTTCTTCCAAATAATAGAGTCTCCCCCTCCTAGTACCATAGCCACGAATCTGATGTGTCGCCATGTCCTGAAACACACAATCATTTGGCTAGAAGATAACAAAGCATTTTAGAGCTTCAGTAACTTGGCTAACTGAAAGTAAATTGGTTGATATGGAGGGAACAACAAGTACGGAGTCTGATTCCATGGATTTAGAGACCTTTACTGTTCCCTCAGCAATTACACTTTCAACATCTCCATTAGCTGTATAAATTTTCGATTGTTTTGGTGTACAAGATGTGGTTAAGATACTAGGATCGTTTGTCATATGATCGGTGGCTCCCGTATCGATTAACCAGCTACTAGTTTTCGTGTGGTTAGGATAAGACTTACCAGAATTTGTGAAAGTATGGGTTGCCACCGAAGCACCTTCACTATTGGAAGAGGAAGGTGCAGCCGCTGCTAGTCCTTGCCCGACCTTCTTCCTCGGTTTCTTCGAAAAATCCCACCAGTCGGGATAACCGATGATCTCGTAACACCTTAATTTTGAGTGGCCTGTCTCTCCACAGTAAGTGCATGTGAAATTGTTTCCGCCTTTTTCGTTTGCACCTTTATTCTTGAAGGGTCTGTTACAGGTTGCAGCATGGACCATGCTATCGGGTTCAACAGGTACAGCCTCCATTGCACTCCTTTGATTCTGATCCTTCCGAATATATGCACAGCAAGACTCAAGGCTAAGAGGAGGGTCCTTTCTAAGAGATTCGCTCCGGACCTGGTTAAACTCGGGATCCAAGCCGGCAAGAAAGATGTGGACCCTGAATCTTGACAGCGCCTTGTTTACCGCCACCACTGCCTCAACATTATCAGATTCATCATTCATACGTGTGTCAATCTCTTGAAAGAGACTAACCAATTCATTGTAGTAAGTTGCTAAAGGTCTTCCGTTCTGGCGAGTGCTGAAGGATTTACGGTTTAGTTCAAAGAGTTGGGTCTCATCTGTCCCGTCATAAAAGGTTTTCGATACAGCACTCCAAATTTCAGCCGCCGTTTTCAGTCGGATGAATCTTCGCATTAGGGTTGGACTCATTGAATCAATGAGCCAACTTTTCACTTTGTTGTTATCCGTGCTCCATTATTCGATAAGTTTCTCATTCGTTGTTGGTTTAACCGAGGATCCAGTAAGAAAACCGGATTTGTTACGAGCTCCTATGCGCATCTCCATTAACTAAGACCACAAAGGATAATTATTTTCGTCAAGAATGACACCAGAAGGGAACGGTGCATCTTGAATGTTTTGTACAACGACTGGTGCATTCAAACCAGATCCACCTCCAGTTTCAGATTCCACCATTGCTTCGATCTGTTACAAGACTTTCAAAGGATTTGCTCTGATACCATGAGAGCTTGAGAGAATACGTATGGAGGAAAAGGGTTTCCAGATTTTCAATATATGATAAATAAACAGAGTACAAGGATTTATACAGATACAAAATAACAAACTTCTAATCTATATGCTACAAACAAGAAAATACAACCGGTTGATAATTATCTAGAAAATTAGAGCTTATCCAGCTCTCGCCAACAATAATCATATAACATAAAGACAAACAAGGTAGAGAGCGTAGATACAAGAAGTTGATCGTTCGGAGCTGCATTAAGAAAACGAAGAAGGGTCGTGATATTGTAAAAGATCAAGAATGCAACATGAAATTTGAAGATCAATATAATAAATGTGTTTGAATGAAATTATTTGAGACACATAATATATGTGCAACATGGAAATTGAATAAATAAAATAAGCCGGTTAAAATGTTGCTTATTTTGATCGTAAAACAAAAGGTATTTGTTGCATATTTCATCTAGAAAATCAGTTTTGTTAAGACTATCATATAAAAAAGGAAACATAATTACATTAAGACTTCTTTACTACTGTGACACAGACTACCACTATCTAGCACACCATCCCGTGTGCATTGTGGTGGCCGTGGTGTGGTCTATCGTTGTCCCCATCACAACTGACCACACCCAATGAAAAGGATCTCCTAACTTTTTCCTTTTGACATCTTTATTTCTTTACATTTTAAATTTGTTTTTTTCAATTTCATTATTTAATTTTTTTTTAGATTGAAAAAGAATGATGTGTAACTATGGATATACCAAGCTCATGTGGTGATGAAATAGCAGTGTCATGACACCAATGATGAACTTTTTAACCGAAATCCAAACCAGAACCTGTTGGTGGTATTCAATCCGGTTCTCAGTTCTTAGTTTACAATTTATTCAGTTTCTAGTTTTTTCGAATCAACAGACTGTTTTACATGCCTACATGACACCCCACGTCCCCACCACATTTGTGGCAGTGGTAAGTATACCAGATGACCTAAAAAAACTTTCAACCTTTTTTTTTTTTTGAGTAACCTCAATGAAAACCAATTATAAATCTTTCAAGTTTCATCTAGGTAAATATACATAGACTTCATCAAGTCGATCATGTTTATAACAAATATACAATACTCACAAAAACTATTATGTATTTTCTATGTTACACACATCGAGTAAAATAGGTATATGCGTAACAAAAATCAACTTCATGGTTCAAGTAAAGTGGCTTCGCCTCTCCACAACAAATACAAATACAAATACAAATACAAATACACCTTTTTGAAGTAAATCGAATTCTACAATACTTAAATAATCAATGAGTTGTAGGCTTCCACTATTCAAGAAAATCATACCCGAAAGGATTTTACTCAGCTGAGAGAAAAATGAGAACATTCACCAAGAATTCATACAACAATAATTAAAACACACACACACAGAGTGATTTTTGGAAAAAAAAATGATAGTTGGATGGTTGTTTTCCATAAATATTTTCATAATGTTGTCCATAATCATTCAAATCCCACAAATAGTTTCACTCACACTTTCACTTTATACTTCAAATCATTTGTTTATTATAGCATCCTAATTCATTTCTTTCTATTATAGCGTTGCACTTTTAGTATAATATTTTTCTTAGTAGAACCTTTCACTTTGAAAAATCTCCACAATTATAGCATTGAAAATTTGTTTTGTATTTGTATGACACTGCTATAATCGGGTAGATTTCTCAAAGTATAGTGTTGTAATAAGAACTTTAAAAAAAAAAAAAAGATGCTATAAATAACAAATAAAGAAAAGTAAATTGCTATTTCTTGCAATCTAGCCCTTCAATTTATGCAACAAAGTGGTTTCATTTTCACTTAAATGTTGCATCTTTTGGTTTTAAAATGAAGCATTATTGCATATTTTATAATACAAAACTCCTGTGATGCATAAACTGGGAAAAAGGTGGCACGATCTTAAATAGACACACATTTAACCCTATAAAGATACTAAAAGCTAAAAAAATGGAGGTGTAAAAGACGGAATTACCCTTGTGACTGAAGATGTTCTCCGGATAACTTGGGTGGCCTATGAAAAAGCAAATGAGCCACAATGCGGTCGATTGGATTTGTCTTTGTCTCTCCTTCAGGCTTTCTTGATGAGCTGTCATTGAAAGAATATGCAGATACATTACTCAAATAAAAAATAAAGAATGATAAATTACTAACTAAGAGAAAATAAAGCTTTCCCATGATTCCTTTAGTTTCTCCTTATATTTAATTTCAATTTTCCTGTGGCAAAAGAAATTACACAAGCATCATATGTTGAAAATATTTCACTTTGTGAATTCCGGAAGAATCTTACGGAATTGGAATTCGAGATTCCATTCCATGGCATGTATGGATGCAAATGGATGGAATTCAATTCCATCACATTCCTTCGAATTCCATGAATTCAATTCCATTCTTCCTTTTTTTATTATTATAAGACCAAAACAAGCTCATTGTATATATCCAAATAACTAAAAAAAAATTAATTACAAGTAGAAATTTAACTATATTCAACTTTTAACGTGTGACAAATTACAAATCTTTCATATAGAATTCCATTCTTCCAATTTTTATTATTATAAGACCAAAACAAGCTCATTGTATATATCCAAATAACTAAAAAAAATTAATTACAAGTAAAAATTTAACTATATTCAACTTTTAACGTGTGACAAATTACAAATCTTTCATATTCCAATTCCCTTAAATTCCTATTCTTTTGAAAGATTCCATTCCTTCCAAAAAAACATCATGCGAACCAATTTAGAAGATGAATTAGGTGTTCACAAGACATGGATTATATAGTTTATACATGAAAACAAAACTCGAATGAATACTTAGCCTTATAAAACAAATTAACAATGACATATTGATGATTATGTAACTAACCTCTTTGTTTCACCTAATCTTTCTTGAGTGACAACATTTGGTACTTGTTCATTTGAACTAATTGCATATTTCCTCTCCAATGCATTTTGAGCCAATCGAAACAAACTATCTCTTATACAAAGCCTTATTTGAATGCCTAACTGAAAGAAAAATACCTCTTCATTAGTCTCTCACAAGATGACCTATCTTTTTGTTTTGATGGAATGGAATGAGTCATTACATTCCATAATCATGTTTGGTTCGTCTATAGGAATGGAATGAGTTTTCATTTGAATTTTTTATATTATATGTAAATAGATTGTCTAGTTTTAAGTCTACTCCATACATTATGTAAAATTATAATTAATGAACTTGTATGTGTATACAAACATGAAAAATTAAAAGCATAGTAAAAGTTTATTAAAAGCCAAATAAGATTATGATAAAGAATATATTTGCAAATTATATTAGAAAATAAAAGTATAATTCAATTGAAAGTCATGAAAACTTAAGAAAAAGACTTGTCATTTAAATTACAGAATTTAGTTATAAATAATCAACTTTTAATTACAAAAATGAAAAATCTAACAAAATAAAGCTCATTACAAAATAAGGTTACAATAAAAAAAATTATTTATTAGTTATTTCAAGAAATAAAATTATAATTCAATTAAAATCATGAAAACTTTAGAAATACACATTTCATTAAAAATGCATAATTAAATTAAAAATAATGAACTTTTATGTACAAATATGAAAAGGAAACACAATAATAGCTCATTAAAACCCAAATAAGATTATATTAAAATATATTCTATAGCTATTTCAAAAAATAAAATTATACCTCAACTAAAATCATGAAAACTTTAGAAAAGGATTTGTCAATAAAATTTCAGAAATAAAAATGGGTTATATTGCAATTTTTCATTCCTATCCATGATGAAATAGAAATTATACCCCCAAGCTAATGAATGAATATTAACAGAAGGCCTTTCCCAAAAAAAGATAAAAAAAATTAACAAAATGGAAGGAATCTCATTTCTTTAAGAATAGCCCATTCCATTCCATCATACTTCATGCAAAACAAACTGTTTTTTTCATCCCATTGAATAACTCATTCCATTCCTTCCCTGATTCCATCATACCAAAAACTATCATTACAATATGAGAAATTAAATATCCTCCTACTTTTCTTTCCTACCCATGTGAAATAATAACAAGTGTCTTAAAATATTATTACTTTTATCAAAATATGACACTTGTCACCATTTCACATAGGTAGGAAGAAAAAGTAGGATGATATTTAATTTCTCTTATAATATGATTTACCGTTGAAACAACATTTTGTAGTTGATGTAAAATGGCATCTTCCAATGAATTTGTGTTCATCACAAGAGTGTTCAAACTTTCATCAATTTGGCTTTCATTTGAACAACTTGTGAAACTTGAATTTTGTCTAAACTCTTGTTGTTGTTTACATATAGCAAACAATGCCCTCATTTGTTGACGCCTCCTTAGTTTTTCAATCTTTTCTTGAGGTGTCATCATACTCAAAGGCATCATCAAAGAAGAGCTTCCAGATTCAAATTGTTGATTTCCCATTATGCTTTTATAACCACAAGGAGACTTCTTGTATTCAGTTTCTTGATTTCTAGACATTGAAGAAGGTATTTTGATATGTTGTGTATACCCTCTTTCAAATTCTTTACCTTCATTTCCAAGAGAAAACCAAGGATCACATGCCTGTATATGCAAAGAAATATTATCAGCTCTAAAATGCATATAAGAATGCATAGAGGTCATAATTCAAGAAAAAAAGAAAATGATATTATATCAAGGAGTAATGAAATACTAAAATCAATTTGGAACTAAGATAAAAAAAAACCCCTTCAAAGTGATAATACAAAGTATTTGTCACGAGAATCTATACAACTTATGAACATATAAAAGGAATATTACAATAAGACTTATGGAATTTCGGTTGTGTTTGTTATGATGTGAAGACAAATTCTAGTAAACTTGATTCATGATTGGGTAAGTAGATGCATCTTTATTACAAAAATGCATCAATTCTTTAGTATCTGCTTAAGCCACCACTCAAAAGTATGTATGTTGGAAAGGGGAAGAAGGGCAAAATAACCATTTTACCATTTTGCATTTCTAAAAGGGTCTGAATTTTTAAGATCTGGATTTTTAACATGCTGTTTGGTTGGAACCTCTGAATTGCTGTGTTGAATGATAAATATGACCATTTTACTATTTTGTATTACTTTTTGTTGAATTCAATGTTTTTGTTTTAAAAAATAACTAAACCAACTCCTTGAATAACACCATACAAAATCCAAATCAAACATAAATATTTTCAATTAAGAGGCAACTAAATAGGACCTAAGTCATGTTCTTTTTGCATCAAGTCAAAAAGAAACACTCATAAAGCTTACAACAACCGAAAGCCATTCATTACCATAAAGTCAATAAGTCAATAAGTAGTTTTTTAAAAAGTGTTTGTCTTAGCTTATACATGTTTTAAGGGTATTTGTCTTTTACAACCCAAAAAGTTAAAAAAGGGGTTTTGAAAAGTTAGAAATTCTAACTTATTGAAATCTCCTTTTTGAAGGGTTAATGAGAAGTTATTTTAAAAGTCCTTTTCATATTGCCAAACACTTTTTTTTTTGACTTATTGACTTTTCAAAAAGTCAATAAGTTGTTTTTAAATCAAATTCCAAACACCCTTTTACTCTCATAAACAGCAACCAACATATAGCTCCACTAACATCTAGAACCAGAATTACCTTTTTGATTCCGATTCCGATTCCGATTCTGATTCCGATTCCGTTTTCATCTGGCATTCCAATTCTTTGTGCGTTATTTGAAGAAGCTGACTGTGAAAACCGATAAATCTGTGATAGCTCCCCATATGTTGTAGCTCATGTGCACAACCACAGTGAACATGCTCAGGATTTTTATCCAAAAACAAACCATAAAACTAAAGTTATACGAACAATACCTTTCCATTTTTGCCCTCACTGCATTCCATCAGCTCCAAATTTGTGTTTACATCTTTTATATGCAAACTTGGAGATTCCATAGATGAAATGTTTGTGTTTTCATACACCAAGTCATTGTTGCTGCAAAACATCACTTGTGAGGATATTAAGTCAGATGAATAACATCAGAAGGATCAAATATAATCATGGAATAAAAATATGGATTATAATATTTGAATTAAGTGAACAATAACTACATTACCTTAATATTCTATCAAGATCATCAAAGCTCCCCACATTTGTCCAACCATAATCAACAAAATTACTATCTACTTGAGCCTTTTCATCTGTTAAAAATCAATGATATTTTAGAACCCAAAATCTACTAACAATAAATGCACACCATTAAGACATATATATATATATATATATATATATATATATATATATATATATATATATATATATATATGTATCAACCCTCATACTGATGCTTGTAGAAACTCCAGAAAAAATGAGGGTGTGTTTTGTTCATGGATTCCGATGGAATTGGAATTCAAGATTCCATTCCTGGGGCGTGTTTGGTTGCCAAATGGATGGAATTCAACAATGTTGGAATCGTTTAAATTCCATGTTTGATGGATTTCATTATTCCTAAGGGAGTGTGGAAGGAATTCAATTTCGTTCTTCTTTTATATGCAAAGACTAAAATACACACATTTATACATGTTAAAATATATAACAACATGAATTTAATTACATATAATTATATGGGTTAATCTCATAAAAGGCCTTATATTTTTTGTTTTTTTCTGGATTAAACCTCATTTTTTATTTTTTTTCCCCGAAAAAGACCTTGTATTTTTTCATTTTTCCGAAAAAAACCTTCAACTTTGTCTTTTTTGTTTTCTAAAAAAAAAAACCATCAACCTTCTAACTGTTTCCAAATAAACCCTCGACTTTTTTAGTTTTTCTCGAAAAAACCCTTGCATTTTAAATGTTTTTTCGGAAAAAGTTCATACCTTTGTGTTCAAGATCCAGTTTTGTAGCATTAAATGGAGACACCTTTCTGTTTTCCTCATATAGCTCTGGAGTTATCTCATAAGTTTCATCAGGATATGGCACAATGTGATCTTCATTTTCACCTGTTTTTCCCCATATGATATTCGCAAGCTGATTTTTTTTTTTTTTAAATGTATAAGTTAAATGTAAGCTCCATTTGTATTACAAATATCCAAACAATATGAAGCTGAAATTACTATAGAAACTATAATTACAAGTAAAGATAGATAGATGCATTGATCATAGTGGTTGAAAACTCAGAAATCGGATAACTGTAATGTATCCAACATATAAAAGGACTTGTGGTCTTATTTTTTACTCTTAACAAAAATCTCTCTGATGATCATCCAAGAACACCATTAAACGTTAATCACCTCAAACTAAACTCACAGGGAAGCATGAAAAGAGTACTCCATTTTTTCTATAAGCAAACATTTATTGAAGTAAAAGGAAAAAAATCGAACAGCAAAAAGGGAATTTCTACAAACCTCTTCGCCTTCCCACTCAAACATCGTTGTAAATATCACCTTCGAAGCTCAATAATCCCACAAACAAATAGTAGCAGTCACTTCTTAACCCACACATCGCCGATTATCCGCAATATAAGATAAATTCGTTATCTAAACATCAATCAGGAATCACTGTAAGCTTCACCCAGAACAAAAACTATCAAAATTCCTTAGTTGTAATCTCAAATTTCAAGAGGTTAACTTGAGTTCTTCGAAGGGTAGCACAAAGCTTAGAGAGAGAAAGTGGGTCACAAACAGGTTAGCAAAACGAGAGGTGGAGATTAGCTTAGAAAGGGAGGACACTTGTGAGGTGGAGCGTATAGTGTATCTAGAACTTGTGGTTAGGAAAGCAATGATCAAAGTCAAGGATGCAATTGGAGTATTGGATCATAGAATTTTGAAATTTCCCATTTTTTTAGGTTTTTGATTTTGATCTTTTGTTTGGATTTGGCGGGGAGATATGTGGGCGGAGGCTTCCTGTGGGTCGCCTTTCAATGGTCCGACATGCTCTACTCCTGGTGGCCAACTTTATTTTCTGCCCATTAATGAATCCATGTCATATTTACTAGTTATAAACCGGAGAAAACACCGGTTTGTGATTTTAAATTTAGAGAAATCTCAAATAAAGTTTTAATAATTTATGACAGTGTACGGTTTAATTCTAAATTAAATCACTAATCATTAATCCTTTTCAATAAATCAAAGTTTTTTTTGTCACGTGTCAATCTTTTATAAGTTTCCATACTTGTCATTTTATGGTATTTTTGAAATAAATATTATCCACTTGTCAATTTTTGTTTTTTTTTCAATTTTTAAAATTAAAGTCATATATTTATATATGTAAAGTACTAAATATCATATATATGATATTAAATTGCAATAAATATGTTTCTTCCTTTCTTAATTTAAAGTTATACATTAAAAAATATTTTATGTTTATACTTTAATGTTTAATCTTTTTTAAATCAACCCGTGTAATACACATGTCTCACACATAGTAATCCTAATAAATAAGTATTTATATTGCCACGTGGCAATTGTTAAGCCCCTCCCCAATCTAATTTTTCCGCTCAAAACGTCTAAGTGAAATTCCACATTTGTCCTTACAGTCAAACATATACTCCTTTTTTTCAGCAGTTTCAAATCGATAGTATCCAAAAAAATAGCAAGAAATTTGGAAACCTTCTATTGTTCAACCGTTTCTTCTGCAATTTCTCCAATAGTTTTGGAAACCAAATCAGTAGTTCAAATTTTAAAATACATCAAATCCCCAAATCTTGGAGATTTTGTTTATATTTAAACGACATGCAGTTTCCCCTAGCCTAAATCACTTTAAAGCAGACGGCCACCACCACAACCTAGAGTGTATCGAAGCCTTTATCTGGAAGAAGATCGGAGAGTCTTTTATCTTCCCATACCACCATCGGTCATGTTCTTTGCAAAATAACTATATGTAAGTGCTTCATTCATATTCATTTTATGAATTTTATAAATTTTAAATTTGGCTTCATATATTCAAAGAACAAGATCTTCTCTTTCGTGAAGATATCAGAAAGTGGATAGGGTTTGATCATAGCCTGCTCAGTTTTTAGAATTGGATTTTGCTTTTCTCGATATTATAACATCAATCTTTTAATCTGGTAGTGTTGTTTAATTAAGAAAAAATCTCTTTAGATTCAAGTTCTTTGTTGAAGCAATTTTTGAGGATTTTGTTGTTAGTTAAAAGAATGTGTACACATTCGTTTTTAGTGACCCTCCATTTCCTCAGTATTGTAAGTTCTCTTGCATGATTCTCTGATGCACATAATCTGTTTTGATGAAACGTTTGAGAGAAAAGTCAGAGTTGTTTCAGTTAAAACAATCGAATGAGTATTGTGAGAATATGATTGACCAGTTGATTCAGTGGTATTCAACTGCCGCCCTTGATTTTGAGTAATATATACAGGCTCAGATCAGAAGATAATGCAACATGTCACAACTAGCCTTTTTGACTAAGGAAATTCCGTCCTCAAGTAAGCAAGGACTATTGTGAGACTTGTGCTAACACACCTAAGTGTTCAATATGAGTTCCTAAGGAGCCATATAGTGTTAGAATGCAAATCTCTCCAAGTATAGTGAATCTCTCCCAAATCTCTCCAAGTATGGTAAATCTCTCCTAAATCTCTCTAAGTATGCGAAATCTCTCCAAGTATAGTGAATCTCTCCCAAATCCCTCCAAGTATGGGAAATCTCTCCCAAATCTCTCCAAGTATGCGAAATCTCTCCAAGTATGGTGAATCTCTCCGAACTCTCTCCAAGTATGTGAAATCTCTCCCAAATCTCTCCAAGTATGTGAAATCTCTCCCAAATCTCTCCACGTATCTAAAATCTCTCTCAAATTTCCCTAAGTACCTTCCTCAGTCGAAAACAACTCAAAACCGGAAGAGGAAGCCCCAAAAGGACCCTCTTGGTCCGGAACCCTATTGCTCCTGAACCTTCTTAGTCCGGAATGCCTTATAAGAAACCAAGAGGAATCACAACTTCGGACTACGCCTCTCATCCGGACCCTTAGTTGCTTCGGAACTACCTTCTGACTCCGGAGATGTGGGCGGTTCGGACCTCCAAGCTGATCCAGACGGTTTCGCTTCTGACTTCGGATCCGAGAATGACTCTGGACCTCGCCTGTTGGTTCCGGAACCTCCTTGCCAACCACTTCGGACCCTCGCAGGATGTACCCTCCCCTCCGTAATTTGAACTACAACTTCGGAATTTATCATATGACTCCGAATTTCACCTTATAACTTTGGATTTTGGACCATTTCGGATCTTTTTCTCATTTTAAGGTATTTTGAGGTCGAGAATCCCACCAAACTCGTGTTTTTCTTAACTGGGCCCCTAAAACCCTTATTTTATGCTAAAATTAATTATTTTAAGCATATTCTTCATAAAAATAAATGTTTGGGATTTAGGAAAACCTTATCCTAAATCAAGAAAAGGACAAAGGGATTGACTTTGTGATTTGATGAAATTCCTCATTTCTCATAGAAATCTCAGTTAAACACAAAATATCCATGGATAACCAAGCATTGTACACCAGTCCTCCAAGCAAGTGTCATATCACTCATATCCCCCACTTAGAATACGTGAACCCCTCTTCTTCCACTTTCACACTTCTCATCTTCACCTCCAACAAACTTCTAAGAGTGATCTCTAGCTCCTTCAAGCACCAAGTTCATCTCTTCAAAGGAAATTCCCAGATTTCTTTGGATATTTTTAAGTTCAAAGAAACTCCCAAGTGTTGGAACTTGGAAACTCCTCCTCAGCTCTTCAAATCACCCAGCAAGTCAACTAAGGTGAGCTTCATACCCCACCTTTTTCAATATTTTTAATGTTTTTGGGGATAGTACAAGTCAAATCTTGCCTAAATACTTGAATAATTGCATGTATACATATGTTTAATTTGCATGTGTGTATGGAATATTATTAAATTATTATTTTAGTAATATTCTCATGAACGTAAGATTTCACAACTCCATAAGGAACAGAGGATACTTTGTGTACAAAAGAGCCTCCCAACTATTGGGTGTGTCAAACTTAACCCCTTTATCTATGCTTTCATGCCTAAAGATAAAAGTTATAAAAAGGGACTTTGATAAGTTGACACTATTTTTAGAAATTTTCGAAAATGGGAACTTTGTGACTATTTTGCAAACTATCAGGGAGTATTCTATAAATATTCAATATAAAAGTTTGCGTCAAGAAAATATGAAAATAGAGCCTCTTTGACAGAAATATTTGCATGTCATAGACGGCTGTCGTAAAACCTCCAACAACATAAGAAATGTTCTATGTGTCATAAAACAAAAAATGCGTGTCATAACCGGCAGTTATAAAAATTATAACTTGACACTTTTTCTCTTGACTAAAATGACTTGTTTTTCAATAAACGAAAAGGAACGAACACGAGCACTTAGTTAACGAGCACAATCAACGATATGGAACGCGAATGATATGATATGAAAAGGAACGAACACGAGCACCTAGTTAACGAGCACAATCAATGCTATGGAACGAGAACGATATTTCTATTCAGTAAGTACGAATTTCATTATTTATCTAACAAATAATGGATCTCTAACGATTGCTCAAAAGGTTGTGAATATTCTAGTCAAACAAATCTCAAAAGTACCTAAATATAAAAATATTAGTGTACGTCTAAGTCATGTAAGGAGTTATAGCCATAGTCTCCTGGAGGGAGAGTGGGAATTTGTATATAGATCTATACGTGGTTGGCACCCCGCATCTTCGTTGTTCGCTACAGCTAGACAGGCCAGTCTAGGGTGACAAATGTCTTTTCCAAACCGAGGGCGCATGAGAAATGCCAAAACAGGCACTCCGTCAGATTAGTATGGTTATAACGACTCACTAGAATATGCTATATTAACTACAAATTTATGTAAGGAAAACCTCATAAATAAATTTTGGCACATTGTGTTGACTGTCCTACACGTGATAGGTGATGGTCCGCATTTGTTGTGTTGACTGTCCTTCTTCATCGCGTAGAATGTCCACAATAGCCATGTTGATTCTTTCTCCTAACAAGTATAGAGTCATAATACTGCTATTTTTACAAATTAAAAAGCGTAGGACTCTATGGAAAACGTTTGTAAACGGTTTTGATAACAATAAACTACCCACACATATACATAGTTGGAAACTAGAACTTACGAATATTTTATAGCAGAAAATATAGGATTTTCTGGAGAAAATGATTTTTTCTACGATTTCGATAACGATAAACTAAAACGCACACTCAATTTTACTCGATAAGAGAAACAAGATTTTCAACCATATTTCTTTTTTGAAAATAAGGAATTTTTCTTGAAACGATTGACTATTACTATTCAAAAGAACTATTCTCGTACACAGCACGCTTTTACAAATCACACTACTTTTCAAAATCACTCCTTATAAGGATGAACAAAATTAATGACATGCACACATATAACCATGATTTTCAAGGCAAGACTTCAAACGATTTCATAGAAAATATCGGATTTTATGAAAGTACAATGAGAACGATTCTAAACAAGTGTAAACGATTTTACAAAAATGCTTATGAACTCACCAACTTTTTAGTTGACACTTTTCAAAACGACTTGTATTCTCAGGGATCTAGTAAGCAGGTAACAAGGGACGCTGATGCAAGATCATTTAGCTGTAGTTTGAAGTTTTCTACTTATGTATCTTTTGTATAACTCGAAGAACAAATACAATATGTAAACTATGTAAGTTTGTTATCTCAATGTATGAAGTTTGGATTGCTCTGTTTCATTTATATTCAATTGTTATGATATTACACAATGAAGTCACCCACCTTCGGACGTTTCTGCCGTCTGGTCTGGGGGTGTGACACAACATGATAAGGATGATGGAAAAATCACCATGGCTGTTCGAAGGTAATTCAATTAATTTATATTCGAGAAGATCTACGGGAGGAAATGCAAGACCTGGATTTGTTGGGGCGAGGTCGGATAGCGAATCATGGGGAGTACCAAGGTGGTACTCAAGACTATTGAGCTGATTCAGTAGGTTCGGAGCAGGCTCCAGAAAGCTCAAAGTCGGCAGAAGAGCTATGTTGAAAAGCGTCGGATAGACTTGGAGTTTCAGGTGGGAGATATAGTCCTCATGAAGGTGTCACGTTGGAAAGGTGTCATCCGATTCAGGAAGCGGGACAAGCTGGGCCCTAGGTATATCGGTCCCTTCAGGGTTTCGGCTCGGGTGGGTCGGGTTGCGTATCATCTAGATCTTCCAGCCGAGCTCAGCCAGGTTCATAGCATACTTCATGTCTCTCAGCTGTGAAAGTGTTTGGTGGACGATTTTGCAGTCGTGCTTATGGAGGATATTTAGGTGGATGATCACCTGAATTACATCAAGGAACCAGTGGAAATTTCGAATCGAAAGACGAAAACCTTGAGGAACAAGGTTGTAGAGTTGGCGAAGGTGCGGTGGCGGCACCACAAGGGGTCGGAATGGACTTGGTAGCCTAAGGATGAGATGAAGGAGCATTACCCAGGATTGTTCGAGGCAGTGGACTTCAAGGACGAAGTCTGATTCAAGTGGGGGATAATTGTAACGCTTGATTCCAGTATGACTTATTTTTTTCCAATTATTTATATCTTCTTGGGGACTCGGCGTGTTGGAAGCCTCAACACAGCGTGTCGAGTTGTTTTTGGCTGCGGAGATTAATGAGTCGACTCGGCGAGTTAGCGGCTGGGAAGGAAACCCTAATTTTTAGGGTGTTGCACCTTATTTAAAGGCCTTAAGTCCCTTGGCTTGTCTCCTTACCAGCCTCCTCTGTCCAGAAACCCTAAAATCGAACATTATCTACCATTTTTTAGTGTGTGAGCTTGGGGAGAGCCTTGAGTGTTCATTTTTGGTGCATATTGAAGGAGCTAAGGATTTGGGAGTTGCTTGGCTTGAAGAAGAAGTCTTGGATCCAGAATCACTAGCTCATTTGTCAAGTTTTTGAGGTATCAGGTTCTCACCTTGCTTAGTAGTTGCTTAGATCTCTTTTTGGGTTAGATTTTATGCTTTTAGCCATGGTTAGGTGGATGATGGGGAATTAGGACATCCCAAATGTTTATTCTTTCAGATCTAAGATCTACGTGAGCTTATTGGCATAAAGGTGCCAACTTTATGGTCATAAGGGCTTCATGCATTCATTAAGTCCTTCTTTTGGCCTCTTTTGATCATTTGAGCCTCTCTTAGTCATGCATGAGCGTAAAGTTGGAAACTTTACATGGCTATTTAGCTTTAAAGGACCATATCTGCATTTTGGGGCTATGTCTTTGGTGATTACTTGATTAATGATTAAGCCTTCACCCTTTTAAACCTAGGGTTTAGGTTTTGAACCCATTTTGGTGGTTCCTAGGGGTAAACTTGAAAACTTTACCCTTCTAGATGCCATTTTAGTTGAGATCTGAGTTGTGAAGCTCTTAGATTCGATAATGTCGGCTTAACGAATTAAGATGTTGGGTTTTTAGTGAACTTGGTGTGTTTATTGATAAACTCGGCGAGTTAGATCGGTTTCTTCCCAACCTTGCAGTTAATGGAGAAACGTGGCGAGTTGAAGGACAACTCGACATGTTGGGTAAACTCGGGCCGTTGACTTTGACTTTTGACTTTAGTCTTTGACCAAGTTTGACCTATAGGGGGATTTGGGGCATTTTGAGTTGTATTTAAGGAATTTTTTGTTTAGGGGTTGAGTAGAGCCGATATTCGTAGCCGAGACCTATTCAGCTATCGTTCTGTATTCGAGGTGAGTTTCCTTACTAGGTTCAGCGGGTCTAAGGCACCAAGGTCGGCCCTCATTTGGTTATGTTATTATACTTGTTGTTTGTGTGATACTTGTATGTGATTGTATGTGTATGTCTATTGGGCGAGGCCCGTTATATGAGTGTGGGCGGGGCCCATATCTCATTGCTATTCGAGTGTGGGCGGGGACCGTTATTCGAGTGTGGGTGGGGCTCGTATCTCATTATTATCTGAGTGTGGGCGGGGCACATATCTCATTATTTCATGATATGTATGGTATGTGGTATTTTGGGGGAACTCACTAAGCTTTGTGCTTACGGTTTTTAGTTTATGTTTCAGGTACTTCTGGTTTTAAAAGGAAGAGCTCGGGATGACTACATCGCACACACCATTGAGATTTTGCATATGATGTTTTTCTCTGATTTTTTGTCCATTGATACATTGGTTTTTATGTGAATGTTTGGATGATATTGGAAAATACTATTTTATCTATTAATAAAAATGAAAATTTTGGGACCATATTTATGGATGTTACATTATGGACTTTTTCTTCATGCTATAAATACTAGCTTCATGAGACTTTCATTCTTGCTCTTCTTTTGGACACAAAACCATAGCTTGGAGAGAGTATGCATACTCTCTCCATTTTATTCTTCCTCTTGAAGATATTACTTATTCTCTTGAAGTTCATACTATGGTTATGAACTTTAAGCTTAAGAGTTAAGGGTTTTCTTACAACACTAACATCTTAAATCAAGTTGAGAACTTGTTGGTGTCTAAAAGGTTTCACATTCTCCATCAACTTCCAAGTCTCCCCTTGTGGATTCAAGGTCTACAAAGGTTGTTAAACACTTCTTCCTCTTTGGTGCTTGTTTTATTTCCAAACTTTACAAGAAGATCCTTGGTGGGTAGAGACTTGGTTTATATTTATTCTAATTTTAAAGTCTTCTGTTGCTAAATCTTATGTTGTTGAAACTAATTTTTGAATAAAAACCCAACTAAAACTTATGAACTTTCCCTCTTGCGTTGTCCTTTTTAAATAATTATGTCTCATTTGAATACTTCCATTCTATCATTTTTTGATTGATATTTCTTTCATCACCTTCAAGCTCTAAACTATGCTGAAGCGATCTCTGCCCGAAGGGCATCGATTCGCTCATCCAGAAGCTCTAATCCCCTCCTTGATGGTACCAAAAATCACAGGGGTGGCCTCCATGATACCATGAGTAAGCTCTGACGTGATAAACTCATGTAGTCTCTCATCAATGGGTTCGACACCTAAACCAGGTACAGAAGCTCCTCCTCGAGTAGACACCTTGCATGACACTAACTGAAATACAAACGTACAAACGATCAACAAAATATCGAAGATACTTCCTATATACATGGCCATTAGAAGTTCCGAGACTGGTCTTGTCTCAAATACGGATCATGTTCTTTCTGTAGTCGGACCCAATACTACCTTCCACACCTATCTCTACTTTCCTCAAGAACCATCTTGAATCCCCTAAATCACCACACTAGATCTATACACACTATCACTATAAAAACATCATACAAATACTACTATGACATTTCTAGTTTGTCCTAGGAATTTTCTGTTGGATTAGTGTCTAAGCCCGTAACCATATTTGGTAAGTACTTGACCCAGTTGTGCATGGTCCTTTTGGGTTGCCTTCACCAAAGCAACTTGACCGGAGAAATAATGGAGAAAGAGGTTATTATGATTTATTGATATATTATAATAATGATATATTAAAAGAGAAATCATATTTTTTTAATAAATATTGGTCAATAATTAATTAAGAATTAATTCTGTGATCAGAAGTAATTAATTAAACTAGAGGGGCTGAATTGTAATTATGTGATAGTTGCAAATTAGGGCAATGGATGCCATATGGATAGGATGGACGAATTCAAGGTGATAGGGCCTTAGAATTCGTCTAAGATAAGGATTCTAGGCTTATCTTATGGGTTGCTTGGTGAGCAAGTAACCAAATAAGGATAAGGACTGAAACCCTAATCTTTACCCTATATAAAGACACCTTAGGCCTAGGAAAATCGGCCACTTGATCCCTAGAAGACCTAGAGCCGATTTGCTGCCTCTCCCCCCTCTCTCTCATGCCTCTCCATTTGCTTTTGGTGTTTGTGAGCCATTAGAGGTACTACACTTGTGGTACTTGCTTTCTAAGACAAGGAGATTGAAGATTTGAGTTGTTATTACAATATAACAACAAGAGGTATGAAATTCCTTTTACCATCTAAATTTTGAAATACCTAGATGCATGCTAGGGTTCTTCTTGTGTTCATAATGTTGTGTATCTAATAGTGAAAACATTGATCCAAATCTAGGGTTGCATGCACACATAGGATTGTTTATCTAAAACCCATCAGTGGTATCAGAGCATATGATTATTTGTTTTCAATTAGAATTATACAATTGTATGAATTTGACACTTTAGGGTTTATGGACAATAAACCCTAGGAGGCAAGGATTTCGAAATTAGGGTTCTTGAACCCTGTTTTTCGAAAATTTTGATAAGGGTTGTCAAACCCTTTCCTTTGTGCCCAAGATTTCGAATTCCAGGGTTTGCCAACCCTTGAATTTCGAAATTAGCCTCCTCCCTAAGATAAGATCCTAAATTTTAGGGATTTGGATAATCCCATATCTTGTAATCATCTTTTAATGTTTAAATATGGTAATTAAAGATTTTAAATTATCCCATCCCATGTTTTTCGAAATATAGAGGGATTTAAGGGATTAGGATAAATTAATTGTTTAATTTAAGGTAATCCTTTATGATTTAATAATTCAAATTAATTGTTTAATCTAAGATAATTATTAAATCAAGAGTTTTAATATTTAAAATTTTAATTTAAAAGGTCTTAAATTTCGAAAATTTTAAAATTGAAATTAAAACCCTAGTATTTTGAAGTGTTTAAAATACGCCATATACTATTATATTATTACAAGATTAATATATATATATATATATATATATATATATATATATATATATATATATGTATGTATATAACTAAAATGCTAGTCTTACCGTTAGTAGGCCTCATTCACGAAGCCGATCTATAAGGGGGGTATAAGGTTATGGCCTATAAAATGGCCGTTTAATGGGTATCCAGTCTTACTCACCGCTTCCTTGATTGGTGGAGGATCGTTAGCCGAATGGGTAGGATATGACAATCCTCTCCTCATTAATAAGTATAATGAATCTATATAAAGTAATTAAACAATTTTACAAAATTCCAAATCTTAGTTACTTTAGGCAAAAGTGAATTGATGCAATCCCATGAAATTACACTTTGGACCCTTGCTAAGAAGTAAGTGGAGCGTGTGTGGTTAACCGGTATACTAATTGGTTCTAAGAAAAGGTGGCAAAGGGTGACTCATTGTTTGTCATAGTTCGATGGAGCGTGTGTAGTTAACCGGCACATCGAATATGTGACTGTAACAATGAGGGCACGATGTACATTTGCATAGTTATTCACATCCGCTTTGTGATCCTCGACATGCCAGTCACAAACTAAAGGGGAATATCGAGATTTAAACATGCCATTGAAAAGTTTAATGAATCTCAAATGAATCTAGGAATTTTCAGTACATTTAAAACTTAAGCCTTTATGTTTTTTGTAGCACCTAGTTCTTGGTACGTATTTCTTTATTTTTTTATTTAAGTATTTTGCGTTTTTGGTCTTGGACTCGGCGAGTTGAAGGACCAACTCACCGAGTAGAAGCTGGACGGGACGTGGGATATAAGCGATGGACTCGGCGAGTCGGGTCCCGGACTAGACGAGTAGACCCTGTCTGGACAAAAACCCTAATCCGAGGGTTTGCACCATATTTAAACAATGTTATGTCGGCCACAATGCCCCTTATGCTCCCAGAACACCTCTCATTGAAACCCTAGTCGTTATTGAAACAATCTAAGCCTTGTTGGTGGATTTTGGTGCTTGAGGTCTTAAGAAGGAAGGAGAAAAGCTTGAGGAAGCGAGTAAAGACCAAGGGAACCCGAGTTTGTGCACCATCTACAGTTCATTGAAGGTAAAAAGCTGTAACCTTGCTCTTTCATTTGTTAGATCCCCTTTTGGGGAGATTTAGGGCTTTTATAAGCCATTTTGATGACCAACCATGATTGAAAACATGGTGGGGGGTTGGCGCTTCTGAATCAAGTCATTAAGGGAGTCACAAGGCAGTCTGGGGGTGCTTTTGCACCCATGAAAGGTCCCATGCATCATAAGAGCTTATTTTATGTCTTTTTGAGCTCAAAGTCCCATACATGCACGTAAAGTTTGTAACTTTACGTGCTAGAACGATTGAAGGAGCTTAGATCTACCTTTTGGTCAAGAGTTGTACGCTGGAAATCGAGAAACGAGACTTGGACTTGCTCGACTCGACGATTCGTTCTTGGGACTCGACGAGTCCGAGGTAAAACTCCCTTTTTCTGTTAAGGTTTGAAGGAACCCAGTTGAGCTCTAGAAGGATTTTTGAGGGTCCAAGGGAGTGACCCAACGCTTCGGACTTATCCTTAGACCTGGAATTCATGGGACTCAATGAGTTCTAGAACAGACTCGGCAAGTCCAAGGCAATCTCCTTAAGATTGATGATGAACTCGACGAGTTGTTCATACAACTCGGTAAGTCGAGGTCAGGACTTGTTCATCAGATGAAGGTGAACTCGACGAGTTGTTCATACAACTCGACGAGTCGGATGAAGGATCACTCAATGTTCTTATAGAAGAGGAACTCGTCGAGTCATCGCCAAACTCGACGAGTCGAGTCACGGATGAGGACATGTAAAGGTATAGGGACTCGACGAGTTGACGGCCCAACTCGGCGAGTCGGGTCAACTTGAAGTTGACCTTGACTTGGACTTGATAGGGGGTAAAATAGTCATTTTACCCTAAGAGTAGATTGCATTTTTTGACTAAGTGTTTGTGGGGATTGTAGCTGGAAGACTTTCGGAGCAGTAGCAGACAGAGACTTCCCACACGGATTATCAACAACTACTTGTTCGAGGTGAGTTACCTTCCAGTAGCGGTGGGTCCACGGCCACAATGTCGGCCCATCAGTAGGAGTTGTATGATTAGATGATTGTCTCCGCGATATTTATCTAGGTTTCTACTACCTGATATGTTTATGTGTTAGTATGATATGATGCTATGTTCTAGCGATAGTAGGGGAGATAGTCCCTAGTTTTCCGGTCGATAGGGCCAAATAGGGGTTACCATACCCAGTCATGCTAGATAGAATACGATTATGTGTTACATGTTACGTGGTAGTAGTATAGGGGTGAAATAATCCCCAATATCCAGTCGAGAGGACCGAAGGGGAGGCCAGCACCCTGATATGATAGGCAGTATCCGGTCGAGAGGACCGAAGGGGTAGGTCGGGCACCCAGATATGCCTGAAAATATATGTGTGTTATGTGATTATATGGTATGTGGTAGTGTGGGGGAACTCACTAAGCTTCGTGCTTACATTTTTCATTTTTGTTTCAGATACCTCTTCAGCAAAGGGGAAGGAGCCAGCACGGTAGTTGCACATCATACACACAACTCAAATTCCGCATTATGAGTTTTCCTTAGGATTGTACTCTGATATTATCACTATTTTATGATATCGAATTTCAACAATATACGCAGTTTATGAAATGTTATGAGTTGACAATGTTTTCCTGCAAACATTTTAATTAAAGTAATTTATTAAACGAAAATTTTTTTTCGTGATGATTTTTGGGTCGTTACATTTTTCATGGTGGAAAATTAGTGAATCGTCATTCACTTACTTCCAAATTATTTTCATGTTGGATTATGGAATCCCTTTTCTAATGTGTAAATAATGTTGTTGGATCCTAGCCCTAATTTCTCATTTTGGGTGTTTAATTAGGGATTCAATTCTAATCAAACTTTGTTCCTTTCTATTTGCAGATTTCTAACGCAAACACAAACAACACTGCTCCTGGTTCATTCTCGCTAATGAGCCTATATCAAAAAGTGACGTTTGATGGATCGAATTTCAACGAATGGATAAGATACATTCGCATGCTTGATCGTTACGAGGACAAATAATATGTTCTCGACGAGAAGCTTGAAAAGATCAATCCAGAAATCGCTACTCCCGAAGAAATGGCTGTCTTTGAGGCCCACGAGCGTGATGCAACGAAAGTTCATTGCATTATGCTGGCCACTATGAATCTTGAACTCCAAAAGTCCTATGAGGACATGTATCCATACGAAATGCACCAAGATTTGCTGGAGAGGTACCACCAAAGCGCAAGGAAAGAGCGCTATGAGATTATCACCAACATGATCATCGCTAAGATGGGGAGTGGAGAGTCCCTAACCTCGCATTTGCAAAAGATGTAGAGGTATGTTGATCGTCTTTGCAAGTTAAATGTTAACTTTGGGGATGATATGGCTATCGACATCATTCTCCACTCCTTGCCCTCGTGCTACAACCAATTTAGGATGACCTACCATATGAACAAAGAAGAGGTCACCTTAAGCAAACTCCAAGGGCTCCTAAGGACTGCTGAGAGAAACTTCAAGGACAAGTCTGTTGCATCAACTCCCACTCTACCCGCTGCTCCTGTTTTGGCCATTAGGTAAGGGAAGGGGAAGAAGAGGAAGGCTCCTTCAAAGAGCCACCACAAGGGAAAGCCCCAAGATGGCACCTCTTCTAGTGGAACCAAAGTTGGTTCTGCTAAGCCCAAATCAAACCCAAAGGAGGCAGAGTGCCACCACTGCCACAAAATAGGGCATTGGAAGAGAAGTTGCCCGTAATATATGCAAGCCATCAAGGATGGTAAGATCAAGCTGTCTTTCGCAGGTATTTACACAATTAAATCTAATGATTCATCACATGCTATTTCTTGGGTTCTTGATACAGGATGTGGTTTTCACATATGTTCTTATTTGCAGGGACTAAGAAGAGATAGGGATGTGGAGCGTGGAAGAATAAATCTAGTCACGGGGAACAGAAGATCGCCGCCTGTCACCAAGATTGGAGTGTATTCTTTAGCGCTTAGTAATGGATTAGGTTTAGATTTAAATAATTGTTGTTATTCGCCAGATATGGCAAGAAACATCATTTCATTTCATGGTTTGTTTAGACAAGGATTTAGATATTCGTTTGATAATGAGAAAGGTTCGATTTATGCTTATCTAAATGGTGTTTTATATTTTGAAGCATTGCCTTGTAATGGAATTTATGAAACTGTTATGGTTGTAGATAACCAAGGAAATGATGTATTGTGTGTGGATTCTTCCAATAGTATGGATAAAGCATGCTTGTGGCATTGTCGTCTTGGACATGTCAACAAGAAACGCATAGCCCAACTCCAAAAGGATGGAGTGTTGGAGTCATTCGAACTTAGGGACGATGACGTGTGCGAGTCTTGTTTACTTGAAAAGATGACCAAGTCACCCTTCACTAGCACTTGTGAAGTGGGTGAGGGTGTATTGGATCTTATACACACCGATGTGTGTGGGCCCTTTAGATCCACCACAAGGGACGCAAACCGCTTCTATGTGACTTTCACCGATGATTATAGTAGATATGGGTATATTTATTTAATCAAGCACAAGTCAGAAACCTTTGAAAAGTTCAAAGAGTTTAAACAAGAAGTGGAGAATCAATTGGGTAGGAAAATCAAGATACTTCAATCCGCTCGAGGAGGATCGTACCTAAGTCTTGAGTTCCACGACTACCTCAAGGAATGTGGAATAGTTTCGCAATTGACGCCGCCTAGGACACCGCAGTTGAATGGTGTGGCTGAGAGGCGTAATCAGGCCCTGTTGGACATGGTTCGTTCCATGATGAGTCGTGCTTCACTACCTATCTCATTCTGGAGATATGCCTTAGAGACTGCCGCACATATCCTTAACTTAGTCCCTACAAAGAAGGTTGCCAAAACACCTCTTGAGATGTGGACAGGGAAAGCTCCCTCGTTGGCACATATCAAGGTTTGGGGTTGCGAGGCTTTTGTAAGATGAGAGACTCATGATAAGCTCGAACCTCGTAGTGAGCGGTGTATTTTCATCGGCTACCCACATAAATCCTTTAGATATCTCTTCTATTGACCGAGTGACAGTGGGAGGCAAATCGATCTTGAAGAGATTCAAGAGTCGAGCAATGAAGGAACCTCTAATGTTGGCAATCAAACCAAGGAGGAAACTCCGGTTGAACCGATTGACGAATCCTTACCTCTTAGGCGTTCCGAAAGAGTTAGAGTTCAACCCTAGTTATATGGTTTTCATATTACTACAGAAGGGGACACGTATATTAGTGATAGTACACTAATAAATCTAGAGGAACCTAACAACTATAAGGAAGCCATGGCAGGCCTGGAGTCTGCAAAATGGAAAGAGGCGATGGATAGCGAAATTCAGTCTATGTACGACAACCAAGTTTGGAATTTGGTTGACTATGAACCCGAACGTAAGACGGTTGGGTGAAAGTGGATCTTCAAGAAGAAGACCGACATGGATGGGAATGTGCACACGTATAAGGTGCAATTGGTTGCGAAGGGCTTTACTCAAACTCCCGGGGTTGGCTATGATGAGACCTTCTCAACAGTTGCTAAAATAAAGTCTATGATGGGTTTTACACAAACAATCCTATGTGTGCATGCAACCCTAGAGTTGGATCTATGTTATCACTATTAGTTATACAACATTATGAACACATAAAGAAACCTTGCATGCTTCTAGTAATTTCGAAAATCACAAAGAAGGATGAAATACATACCTCTTGTTGTTATATTGTAATAACAACTTGAATCTTGAATCTTCTTGTCTTTGAAAGCAAGTACCACAAGTGTAGTATCTCTAATGGCTCACAAACACCAAGAGCAAATGGAGAGGAAAGAGAGAGAGAGAGGGGAGGTATGAAATTCGGCTCTAGGAACCCTATGAATCAAGTCATAGACGAATTTCATATACCAAGGGGTGTTTATATAGGTTTAGGGATTAGGGTTTCAGTCCTTATCCTTAACTGGTTGCTTGCCCACCAAGCAGCCCAAAGGATAACCCTGGAAACCTTATCATGGACGAATTCTAAGGCCTTATCCCCTTGAATTCGTCCACCCTATCCTATAGGGCATCCATTGCGCTACTTTGCAACTATCACATAATTACAGTTCATCCCCTAGTTTAGTTAACGTCTTTTAATCACAAAATTACTTCTTAATTAATTCTTGACCAACGTTAACTAAATTAATATGATTTCTCCTTTAATATATTATTCATATAATATATTAATAAACCATAATAACCTCTTTCTCTATTATTTCTCCAGTCAAGTTGCTTTGGTGAAGGCAACCCAATAGGACCATGCACAACCGGGTCAAGTACTTACCAAATATGGTTACAGGCTTAGACACTAATTCAACACTCTCCCACTTGGATAAGTCTAGTAACCATAAATGCAAGTACAATCCAATTAGCAATCATAGCTCTAAAAGACGCTATCGAACTCTGATCTTATCAGTAACGTGTCCTTTAGATAAGGGATCATATATTCCTCCATTATACATATCGTATAGACGTGAGACATGGATTGAAATCATTCTCTCAGTCTATGTGTTGTTTCCCTATTTCCGATTTACGACGAATGACTAATTGAACAAATCAAATTAGCCCTAGCCCGGCCGAACATTTACGTTTGTCATCACTAAATCATCGAGGGGCCCACATATATCACTTTTATCCTACTTTGGGTAAAAGGAACGGATAAACGTCGACTCAATGCTCGCTTGCACTCACTCACCAAATCACACACAACAATATGTTTTATAACACCAAGTTACTCGTGTGTTTACATATTATCAATGTGCAACCGACTCGTAATATACAACCCACACATCTCCATTTCAAGAATATAAGATATTATCATCTCACCAATCGCTCGTGATAAAATCCATGAAGCGATCCAAGTGGGTTTAAGCCAATGCTCAAATCATATTCTTAAGAACTCATGAACATTGCAGCAAACCTTTTCTATGTTTAATACACTTTAAACAATCCACACACCAATTCATGACAATCTTCTTTCATACCTACTCCCAAAGTATGAGTGACTGTGGAACATTCGAATAATTTGATTATTCTGAAATAATTTAATTGTTCAGGAAGTCAAAACATGGAAAGTGAAACACAAGAATAATACTAATCATATATGGCCCCAAACTTTTGAGTATAAATAAAACATCTTTTATTTATCACCATATTGATTACTCATTATTTGTTGTTTCGGGTAATCAACTTATTACTTGAATTATAACTACAATTGTCCCATGCTCTTAGCATGCACACTATGTTTTCCTATGGTCCTAACTTTGTGAAATAGATTAATTGAACACATTTCAATCATACTCATTTCACAACTCCCAATCCTTATCACAAGTGTAAGAATATCAAATTCTTGCCACTTATAGAATATGTTATATTCTAACGTTTTATGCAACGATTCTTTTGTAATGTCACTACAATAAAGTCACAAAGACTATTGCCAATGAAATTACAAAGTCCTCTATTGGAGATTGTTGCAAGACAATTCCATAGATACGAAGTCTCATATTCAAGGTACATTCCTTTGAATATCCTTCTGCATAAAATTTTCTAATCTAGACATATAGATTCTTAACGTCCAACTCCCAATATAGAAACATTTCCACATTTTCCATATGATAACTCATTATCAAATCTTGTAATAATAATGTCAGTATGGTCCATCCACTACTATACTTCCAACTATTCACAAGTACCCAATCATTGGCGAACCTTAGATTGTCCTTTGATAGTTGTTTAATAAACTTAGTCATGTCCGGTTCTAGTCCTTTTTCCCTCTTAATGCTCTAGGAATTTGGAAAATTTTAGAACGGTCAATTATTACAGCATATGCGATCGATCCTATACTCGAAGCGTATAGAACACGAAGCATAATAAAGACGTGATACTTTATCATTCTTTTGCCATAATATTTCTATTTGCCATGTTCTCAAAACTCGAACTAAGAAAAGGGATGCCGTAATCATAATCGAATTTTGAGAATGCAATTTATATACTTGACTAAATTTGATTAAAATTTCTCGATCTAAGCTCTTAGATTTCGAAACGAAGTACAATATTCTCTCCCTTAATTATAACAAAACAACTTTTCAACCCTTGCAACTTTGCAAATTAAAGCACTTGTTTTCTATAATTAATATTGCTAACTTGCAGCTTACCATAATTATCATGCTCCCACTAACATGATGATTATATTCATTCCAACATAACACTTATGCTCCCACTAGCTTTGACATGCACTACTAGAAAAATAGCCTTTTATGACGCGCGAACCATGACACGCAGTGATTTATGATACGCAAAGGTGAGTGCCTAAAAAATAATGTCATCTCTTCCAAAATTTAAAGGATTTCAGACGCGCATTTTTGCGTGCCCTAACATTAGTGTCTAAACAAAAAAAAAAAAACACGGAGGGCACCTGCGTGTCGTCTACGACCGTCGCTTTATAAATTTTAATAGAACGCGCACGTTCCATCCGGGGAAAATGAAATCCCAAAAACATAAAATCCCCGCCTTCCTTTTTTTTTTTTTCTCCCTCCACTTTAATTTCCCTAGTAGCTAGGGTTTTTTTTTCAAGAACTTGCCCCGATTATGCCCTCCTGTACTGCTCATTCTCTCTTCAACTTCCTTTTCTCTCCTTCTCACTTCGACAAACCCTTTCTCTTCTTCTCGGTTCTCGACGTCGACAACTTCTCCCACCTCCGACGTTTCTCTTGGTGTTGGCGCCTCCCACCTATGACCTCCGTCTAGCCCCGCCCCACCGTCCAACGCTTTCCAGCGTCACCCAGCCGATGGAGCCCCTCATCTCCGACAATCTCACCTCGCCTGCCCTTGCCAGCAACGTTAGGTCTGGTGACCTAGACCGAGAAAACTCAGAGCCTTCGGAGGAGTGGTGGCACTATTCAAATCCCAGCGACGAAAGGAAACTCTCTATCACAGCAACAGAAAGTCGGAGACTGGAATGGGAGAAAGAGAAATAGAAATCGAGAAATCGACTTATACAGTAAATGGGGAAGAATCGATGATGCACACAACATGTTTGATAAAATGCCTCATCCGCCATGGTCTTAATCTACAAGTCTCTCTCTCTCTCTCACTCTCTCTCTCTCTACCCCATACTGCTTGACAACCACCCAGGCACCCACCATCCTTCGTCTTCTCTCTGGTTCACCACACTTCTCCTTCCTATGTTTGTTAGATTCGTCATCTGATTGGCGAGTGTTCTGTAAAAACTGATTTTTCCGTTTCATATTTTATGGATACCTCAATCTTCCGTGATGATTATGAATGTAGTCATAGAGTACTCGCTCCACTATCATTTTCAATCATTTTAGGGCATGGAGAGGTAATTTTTCTAGTCGGGGAGGGTTTCAATTATATATCTACTATATCTATTTCTAACTTTTTTACAGAGGATCGTTATGATTTAGGTTTCAGTTTAGCTTCCGAGACACCTCACATGATAAGTGAAGCTGTTAAAGGCATAACTCCATTGAGTTATGAGTTTACTTATCTTGTATCCATTACATTTTTAACCAGAACGCAACCCTCCCATTGAAGAAGTTATTCAATCTGGTGTTGTTCCTCGCTTTGTTGGGTTTCTTGTAAGGGAGGATTTCCCACAACTTCAGGTGAAATTCAACACTCTGTAACATAATATAAAATACACACAATAGTTACATGTATTTTATATAAACAATATATATTCTCTGTAGTTTGAGGCTGCTTGGGCTTTGACTAATATTGCTTCGGGGACATCTGAACACACAAAAGTGGTGATTGATCATGGTGCTGTTCCAATATTTGTAAAGCTTCTTGCATCTCCAAGTGATGATGTTAGAGAACAGGTATCTTTTAGAGGTTTTTGTATTTCATAAACTCAATTCACAAATTCATTATCATGACTTCAATTTCACTTTATCTACATGTTAGGTTGTATGGGCTTTAGGAAATGTTGCTGGTGATTCCCCTAAATGTCGTGACCTTGTACTTGCACAAGGTGCTTTGATTCCTCTACTATCCCAATTAAACGAGCATGCTAAGTTATCCATGTTGCGAAATGCCACATGGAAACTTTCAAATTTTTGCAGAGGCAAACCACAACCTTCTTTTAGTCAGGTTTGTTTCTGAAAAGACTAAACTACCCACATAGTTCTTTTGGCTCTATCTTTTCAACATTTGTAATGATGAATTCTGATTTGTCTTGACTTTTCACAGACAAAACCTGCACTTCCAGCTTTACAACAACTTATTCATTCAAACGATGAAGAAGTTTTGACAGATGCTTGTTGGGCTCTTTCATATCTTTCAGATGGCACAAATGATAAAATCCAAGCTATTATTGAAGCAAATGTATGTCCAAGATTGGTTGAGCTATTGAAGTGAGTCTTTTCTTCTTCTTCTTTTGAATAAAGTTAGGATCTTTAAAACTTTTTTTTTTTTAAGTTCTAACCTTTTTCTATATTTTTAGTCACCCTTCTCCATCTGTCCTTATCCCTGCTCTTCGTACTGTTGGTAACATTGTTACAGGAGATGATATGCGAACTCAGGTAGCATTTCTTTTCAAATATTTCTCAAAGAAAATTGTTGCATTTGTTTTTAGATTATAGAAAATAAACATAATATTCGTTTCTCACTTTCATTTGTTTGTTGTAGTATATAATCAATCATCAAGCTTTGCCTTGTCTTCTCAACTTGTTGACCAATAACCACAAAAAAAGTATCAAGAAAGAAGCTTGTTGGACTATATCAAACATAACCGCTGGCAACAAGGAGTAGATTCAGGTCATAATTTTAATTTTTTTTAATCAAGATTTAATCATCAAACCTTATTTTCTTGACTGATATATCATCTACTTTGTGATTTTTACAGACAATGATTGAAGCAAATATCATTGGCCCTCTTATTCATCTGCTTCAAAATGCAGAATTTGACATCAAGAAGGAGGCTGCATGGGCTATTTCTAATGCTACTTTATGTGGAAGCCATGACCAAATCAAGTGAGATTCATAAACCTAAAATATTCTCTTCAATTTCCCAATATTTGTGAGCAAATTTCAGGAAATTGCAACACGTTTTTACCCATAATAACTATAAGTTTTGTAGTTACATTGTTTTTTTTACTGATAATAAAATGCAGGTATTTGGTATGTGAGGGATGTATTAAACCTTTGTGTGATTTATTGATATGCCCTGATCCGCAAGTGTTTGCATATGCAGTAAATCCGCAAGTGCTTTTTGCCTCGACTGTTAATGTGAAAAAAAGAATCAAAGTATTATGTATCAGAAACATAAATTTAAAAATATATAGAAAATTACAATTATGCCCTTGTATACTGATTGGTTAGTAGCCCAACGTTCATAATAGTGAGCATATCTCTCTAAAGAATTCTTTGCCATTTCACTTCTGTGTTCAGATTCATCATACTACAAATGGAAGTGGAATGAATTACAAGATTAAAGATTTGAGACTTTAAAAAATGAATAATTGTAATGTTTTATTGAATTTAGAGTAAAATACAATTAGTTTTATTACATGATGTTTATAATTCATGCATGTTTACAGCTGCATTTGCAACCTTGTTCTAACAACAAACCCACATGTAGTATTTAATTGTTTATTTACGGTTGTGCCCCTGAACTATTATGTATTAACATCCATAAGCCTTTTGTTCTTATGTTAGTTAAGATTCATAAAGATACTTATGTTCTAGCTGAATATAAATAAGTCTTTCTAGTAGCCCCACCCTTATCCTTAGCAACATAATTAATTACATTAGCATCTAATGTAATTCGGTTTTGCTTACAGTAACGAGGAAGAAGCAAGCCATTGTATCTAGTAGTTTTGGAGGAAACGAGACTCAAGCAAAAAGCAAACACACGGAGAGTTATTGGCAGATAGTAAGCTAGATAATGCAATTGTATATTGTGCTTCTCTTGAGTTCATTTTTTTATAACATTTACTCACTATTGGAATAATTATTTGTATTTGACATATTAGTGAAATGAATTATCTTTGTTATTTATGGTATTTTATTTGTATGACATTAAATTCTATGCAATGGATTGTATATTTTGTATATGATATGTATTTTCTATTATGAGACATTAAATACAAATTTAATTTGAAAATTAGTAAATCTGTAAATATTTTTTTAAACATTTAAATTTATGATACGCAAAAATGTGTGTCATCTTCATTTATGACATGGCCTTTCTTGACAGGGGCTTTCTTGATACGCATTGCGTGTCATTAACACACGCGTCATAAGGTTACGACACGCGAATGCATGTCATCTTCCTTTATGATAGGGCCTTCCTTGATACGCATTGCGTGTCGTAAACGCGCGTCGTAAATGAGCGTCATAAATGCGCGTCGTCTCTCTTTATGACAGGGCCTTCCTTGACACGCATTTGCGCGTCGTCTGAGCCTTTTACGACGCGCAATGAGCGTCGTAAAAGGCTGTTTTTCTAGTAGTGATGTATTCAGAAAACAGTTGAACTTCTAGAAAACAATGCTTATTGAGTTTCTTAAGTTCATATTTCTAATACTAAGACGCTTCGATAAGACTTTATCTAAGCTTCTCAACCTCATACACCTTTTCTTAGATAACTCATGTGTGTGTCTAAACGATTCTAGAACTTATAGCAATAAGTCTAAAATGTTCAGACCCATTTGCCATTTCCCACAATTCAAACTATGAAGAGGGATGCCGTAATCATATTTGAATTTGAGAAATCCAAATTACACAATGTTATCTTCAAAATCTTTCTTAGTGAAAGCGTTTCCTCACAATTATTTTCATGAAGGAGAGAAACCTTATGACACTTAGATTTTATGGTGTATACGTTCTTATCCATGTGTATATTTCAGAACCATAATCATAAGATAACGTTTGTGACAAATCCAAACTCTTATGGACAGAACTTGTTCATTCTTGATTTCTTGCTATCAAGGGTCCCACCATTTCTTCCAAGTTATTGAGCAGCTTACTCCTATCTTTCAATGTACTTTCCGTTGATCAAGGTGCGTTTCCCATATTCAATCCATTGAGAACTCATAGAACTCACATGCATAGTTGACTAAAACTGGAATGACACAGAAACGAGAATATGTCAACATGATAGGTTAGAAACCTCAAGTCGTGTGCTAGTGATTATTTATTAGGTTTATTCTTGATTAGTTCTTGAAAAGTTTTCAAGATCATATAGACTCCCATTAACCTCTTGACATATATGATTCTCTTGTCAAGAACATTCCTTGACAAAACAATTATTCAAGTGTTAGTGTGAAATTCTATCAAGACTAACACTCAACTTAATTTGTTCTAGGTGGTCTTTGTCTTCTTCATGACATCACAACTTACAAATTTTAAATGTGTAGGAATAAGAAAACTTTCTCTATTCCACATTTAAGTGTTATAAACCTATTTAAGATGTGTCACTCAATGTCACAATCTTAACTTTAATATTCGATATTGGAACGAAGTATGATTCATCTTAATGAATCAACCACTACAATAATTCTCAATTCCTCTTCTTAGCCAAAACTAGTGCACTTAGGTATCGTTAGAGGATGAATTGTAATATGGTTCTTACAATTATCAATATGATCATAAAACACAATACAAAAGTACTCTCCCTTCTTCTTAGATTGGAGAAACTTTTTATCTTTCTACCTAATTGATTCTTCTTATTTGTTCTGCTATTATTGAGACTTTTCAATAATTCAGAATTATACTTAATCTTGTAAGCATAACCATATTTACTAAGCCTTTAGTAAATCATGACGAATAATTTTATTGTTATTTATGGTAGAGTTGACTAGCACACAACATTGTGTACCAGACCTTCTAGTCCTTTACTTGACTCATTGTCAAGGAATTAGTCTTAAAATTTCTAAGTATCAAGATTTCCATACAACACATGATTTAAATCATATGATTCCAAGATCCTTTACAATTGAAACTTGGGATATGGGAATCTTTCCTTACTTAGAAAACTACAACACTACCATAAATAATATAACCAAGAATCTCATCTACTTAATATTTCTTATAATTGAAACACATAGACATCAATTCTCATAATTTCCATTGCAAGGAAACATAAATAAGACAAAATCAAAATTTATTTTATTGCGGAAAAATATATATCCTTACAATGTAAATGAAAACTATGCTATTACATATTCCTAAGCAATCTACCATAACTCTAAGCAGCAGCTCAAAAATCCGATCATGAATCCATGCGATCGTAATCTATTTCTTCGCGATCAGACCCAGCTTGCTCCTTCCTTTAAGCTTCCTTTCTTTTCTTCGATCCTTCAAAACATCGAAATGTAATCTTATCATATCATGTATTAAGAATCTCCAAATAGGAACTTAATGGAGTTAGATGGTGGATTTTACCTAAAGCAAAGTCATACTTCTTGACTCTCCCATCTCTTAGATCTCTTAGGTAGTGAGGGCAGCTTCGTAACCAATGCCCCTTCTTTTGGCAGTATAAACACATGGATTCTTCTGGAATGGTACAAGGGACTATCTCAGACTCAACCTTTCTCTTCTGTAGAGAAAACCTTTATGGACTTCCAATGTTGCCATTGCCCATAGAAGGTTGGGATATTGATTTATCAGAAAAATTTGCTCCACTAGTGTGCCAAATCATTTATGATTCAGCAACAATAAGCAAATACGTCAAATCAATGAGGGTCACGTCGTGGTCCATCATATAGTACTCTCTAACGAACTTACCATATGATTTGGGAACTGATTGAAGAACCAAGTCAACAACCAACTTCCTTAAGACATCGACACTCAACATCCTTAACCTGTCAGTGTGTGACTTCATTCTTAAGACGTGTGCACACACAGACTTTCCATCTTTGTGTCGCATTGCCAATAGGGTTTGAGTGACCTTGAACTTTTCAAGTCTTCGAACACATGGGTTAGGGAGAATTATTGGAGGAGGTGGAGGAAATGAAGCATGATTTCCATTTCCACAATCCAATCGTGGAACATCATCTTCACGTTGAAAACCATTTTCCAATGGATTTAGGAAGACCGTAGTTATCAGACTTTGACATCTACAAACGGGAGAAATTTCAAGTTTAGTTGATTGAGTCCTTAATAAAACACCCAAATGAGATATTAAGGCTAGGATCCAACATAACGTCCTACAAATTAGAAGAGGGATGTCGTAATCCAACTTGCAGAACATTTGAAGGTAAGTGAATGACGATTCACTAATTTTCCACCATGAAAAACGAAAGGAAATTTAAGTTTTAAATGTATTGAAAACTCCTAGATCTTTTGAGATTCATTAAACTATTCAATGGCATGTTTAAATCTCGATATGCCCCTCGATTTGTGACTGGGATGCCGAGGATCACAAAACAGGGTGTGAATAACCATGCAAATATACATGGTGCCCCCAATGTTACAGTCACCTATTCGATGTGCCGGTTAACCACACACGCTCCATCGAACTATGACAACCATCGAGTCACCCTTTGCCACCTTTGCATAGAACCGAATTAGTGTGCCGGTTAACCACACACGCTCCACTAACATCTTAGCAAGGGTACAAAGTGTAATTTCATGGAATTGCATCAATTCACTTTTACCTAAAGTAACTAAGATTGGGAATTTTGTAAAACATTTAGCTACTTTATTTTTTTTCATTATACTTTTAATGAGGAGAGGGTTTGCCCTATCCTACCCGTTCGGCTAACGACCCTCCACCAATTAAGGAAGCGGTGGGTGAGAGTGGACACCCATTAAACGACCATTTTATAGGCCATAACCTTATACACCCCTTATAGATCGGCTTCGTGAATGAGTCCTACTAACGGTAAGACTAGCATTTAAGTTATACATATAATATTAGACTTTTAATGTTATACATAGTATAAGGGTGTATTTTACACTTTTAAAATACTATGTGGTTTAATTTTATAAATTAAAATTTTAATTTAATCAAATATAAACCAAATGATGATGGATTTATTAACTTTCTTTTAATTATACTTTTAATTAACTTAATAAAACCAAAAGGGTGAAATTTGAACTTTTCAAAACTAGGGTTTTAGAATTTAACATTTTAAAATTAAACTTTTAATGAAAATTTAAATTCCAAAACTTGAGGGCAAGTTTTGAAACTTTTCAAAACTTAAGCAAGAACATTCTAGATCAAATTACAAATAATAATAATTAACCAATTAATTAGTAATTATCTAAATATAACCTAATTCAATTTCTTGGAAGATAATCTATCAAATAATTCAAATAAATCAAGTTTATCACATAAGGCAATGATTATCTAATTAATTTGACAATTATCTTCTATTTTGGTAAGGATGTCTTTTTAAATTAAACAATTAATTTAACCTAATCCCTTAAATCCCCTAAAATTCGAAATTATGGGATCGGATAATTTAAAATCTTTAATTACCAAATATAAACACTTAAAAGATAATTACAATATATGACATTTATCCAAATCCCTAGAATTTAGGATCTAATCTTGGGGAAGAAGGCAATTTTGAAATTCAAGGGTTGGATAACCCTAGAATTCGAAATCTTGGAGGCTAAGGAAAGGGTTTGGGAAACCCTAACCAAATTTCGAAATTTAAGGCTTGTGAACCCTAAATTCGAAAATCATGCCTTCAGGGTTTATTGGCTATAAACCCTAATTTGTCAAATTCATACTTTTGTATAAAAAACTAATTGAAAATAAAACCAATGGCTCTGATACCACTTATGGTTTTACACAAACAATCCTATGTGTGCATGCAACCCTAGAGTTGGATCTATGTTATCACTATTAGTTATACAACATTATGAACACATAAAGAAATCTTGCATGCTTCTAGTAATTTCGAAAATCACAAAGAAGGATGAAATACATACCTCTTGTTGTTATATTGTAATAACAACTTGAATCTTGAATCTTCTTGTCTTTGAAAGCAAGTACCACAAGTGTAGTACCTCTAATGGCTCACAAACACGAAGAGCAAATGGAGAGGCAAGAAAGAGAGAAGGGAGGTATGAAATTCAGCTCTAGGAACCCTATGAATCAAGTCATAGACGAATTTCATATACCAAGGGGTGTTTATATAGGTATAGGGATTAGGGTTTCAGTCCTTATCCTTAACTGGTTGCTTGCCCACCAAGCAGCCCAAAGGATAACCCTAGAAACCTTATCATGGACGAATTCTAAGGCCTTATCCCCTTGAATTCGTCCACCTTATCTTATAGGGCATCCATTGCCCTACTTTGCAACTATCACATAATTACAGTTCAGCCCCCTAGTTTAGTTAACTTCTTTTAATCATAAAATTAATTTCTTAATTAATTCTTGACCAATGTTAACTAAATAAATATGATTTCTCCTTTAATATATTATTGATATAATATACTAATAAACCATAATAACCTCTTTTCTCTATTATTTCTCCAATCAAGTTGCTTTGGTGAAGGCAACCCAAAAGGACCATGCACAACCAGGTCAAGTACTTACCAAATATGGTTACAGGCTTAGACACTAATCCAACAGTCTATTAGGGTGATGCTAGCCATTGCTGCATTTCATGATTATGAAATATGGAAAATGGATATCAAAACCGATTTCCTTAATGGGAAGTTGGCTGAGGATGTTTACATGGCTCATCCAAGGGGTTTTTTAAATGTGAAGCATCCCAATAGAGTGTGCAAGCTTGAGAAGTCCATTTATGGACTTAAGCAAGCATCTGGCAGATGGAATCTTTGCTTCGATGAGAAATTCAATGAGTTTGGGTTTGTACGAAGCGAAGATGCATCATGTGTATATGTCAAAGCCAGTGGGAGTATAGTTAGCTTCCTCATATTGTATGCCGATGACATACTACTCATAGGAAACGACATCCCGACACTGCAGAAAGTTAAGTCCTGGCTCAGGAAGTGCTTCGCTATGAAGGACCTCGGAGAGGCTTCCTATACTTTGGTTATAAAGATAGTGAGAGACCGAAGTAAGAGACTAATAGGACTTAGTCAGAATACTTACTTGGACAAGGTGCTAAAACGTTTTAGTATGGAAAACTCAAAGAAGGGAGAATTACCAATCCAAAGTAATGCCAAGTTGAGTAAGACTCAAAGTCCGAGTACCGAAGCCGAGATAGAAGAGATGAGCCGAGTACCTTACGCTTCCGCAGTTGGTTTGATCATGTATGCTATGACTTGTACTCGCCCTAATGTGGCCTTCTCTTTGAGCATGGTCAGTAGATATCATGGGAACCCTGGCAAAGCACATTGGACCGCAGTCAAGAATATTCTTAAGTACCTTCGGAGGACAAAGGAATGGTTTCTAGTCCTCGGAGGGAGTGATGACTTAAAGGTGCGAGGGTATAGTGATGCCAGTTTCCAGACCGACAGGGACAACTATCGTTCACAGTTGGGTTAGGTCTTTACCCTTAATGGAGGAGGAGTGACTTGGAAAAGTTCCAAGCAAGAAACCGTAGCTGATTCAACGTGCGAATCAGAGTACATTGCAGCGAGTGAAGCGTCAAAGCAGGCGATATGGTTGAAGAACTTCATTAGAGACCTTGGAGTTGTACCTGCCATAAAAGATCCTATGGAAATTTTCTGTGATAATGAAGGAGTGGTTGCCTTAACCAAGGAACCAAGGGATCATGGTAGATCTCGACATATCGACAAAAAATATCACTTTATTAGACATCGAGTAGAAGGACTCCTCGTAGTAAAGAGGGTATCGTCAGAGGATAACCCAACAGATGCGCTTACGAATGGACTGAAACATGTTGAGCAACATGGAAATGATTTTAATGGACCAACAGGTAATAATTTTACTAAAGTAAAATAAAATAATATTTTAATATATTATATTTAATAATACAACATGTGTTATGACCTACATGGCACTAAAAGACAAGCAACAATCAAAAAATCTCATCAATGTATTTCTAGCCTTGTTTAATGAAGGAGTTGTTACAGAAATCTCTAAATTTGGTATGGCTAGAAATGAAGGAGATTACATGTTGATTGGTCAAAGGCATAAGACAAATTTCTACAAAACAACGACAGTTCGTGTATCAGTTCCTTTTGTTGATAGGATCGATCCTTTTAATTTTGTGACTTTCTAAGATTTGATTGCCATAAATTATGACACTCGTGTTGCATTTGATAAGTTTTTTCTCTTAACAAATTTTCATGTATATATATTATATATTACTTTTAGAACAATTTTTTAATATAATAATAATAATATATTTCCTTATATATTACCTTTTGTAGATTTTATTGGTCAAGTTGTTTCTACTAATCCTATTAGAGTGATCATGGACAAAAGAAGTGAAAAATGTTAATGAATATGGTTGCTCAAGATCTAAGGTACTTTTCACCTCTCCTTTATTATTTATTTACCATGTTTAATATTTATCTCCATATAACCCAACAATTCATTTATAGTGGTAGGAAAGTTCAAGTTGCTTTGTGGGATGGTTTTGCATTGAAATTGAACAACTATATATTGTAACATCAAAATGATAATGCCCGCGTTAGCATCCTCCTACGTATGGCAAAACTCGAGACTTGGGGTTGTAAGAATATTTTTTATTTTATATGTCCATATCATTACATTTATATTTTTTTAATAAGATAAATTAATTTATTAGTAAAATTTTTATTTCCAGGGCAACCTCAACTCGGTAACTGTTTGTTTGGGTCAAGATTGCACATCAATGATGATATCTCTCACATTTTAGAATTCAAAAAAGCGTATGTCTTCTATCAATAAATAATAGCTTAATGTTTGGTTTTTCATTATTCTTAATCATTAATTATTTATGTTGTTTAATTTCTTTTTTTCTTCTTATATGTTGTATTGCTGATATGGATTTGAATATTGAGTCATCCATTAATATTCCACAACTTAATACTTCTGACCCAGGCAGAAGATTACTACCTTCGATTTCCAATCAAGAACATTGATGATATTCCAGATTATAATGAGGTATACTTAAAAGTATTAATATTTTCCATCAATTTTAAAATTTATAAACGCATAACACAACTGACATATATATATATATATATATATATATATATATATATATATATATATATATATATATATATAAAAGATATTATTTTTATACATTCTTTTTAGAACTTTTGAACTAAGAAATAGGTGTGTGCATCACTGCTACTGTCATCAGTTTTGATTTAGATGAAGGCTGGTATTCATTTTATTGTTGTGACTGTTCAAAAAAAGTAAGTAAGAATGATGATGATAGTAATGTTGAACCATTTAATTTTGATGGTTGCAGTGGAGTTTCTGATGTTTATGGCAAGTAAGTTCATAATTTCACATCTGTAAACTTATTGTGACATTAAAATTTATCGGATTGTTTCAATGTTTATTTTAGTGTCCATTAAATTGTTATATTATAATTTTTAGGATGAGGGTCGTAATTCATGTTCAAGATGAAACTGGTTTTGCATCTTTTGTATTGTTTGATTGTCATGTTAAAGATGTTATTCATGGCGGTAATCAGTGGTTGATGGAAAAGATATCAAAGGTAGCGTTGATTTTTTTTTTCTGTATTTTCAATATTAGCAACATTAACTAGCGATTTTTTATGTACTTAGTGATTATTTCTGGAATTCCCAACCACAAACTTATACTAAAAAAGGTGTTCCGGTCATGTTAGTTCATAATATCGACCAAACCAAAGGACTATGCAATGGTACTAGAGTACAGATCGTATGGCTTGGAAGACACATCATTGAAGCCCGAATCATATCTGGTAGATTTTTCAATGAAACTACTTATATACCTCGCATGAAGTTAACCTCGTATGATAAAAGAATTCCTTTCCGTTTTCAGCGGAGGCAATTCCCGATAGTTGTTTGTTTCGTTATGACCATTATCAAAAGTCAAGGACAATCATTATCATATGTTGGATTATACTTGCGTAGACCTGTTTTCACTCATGGTCAGTTATATGTAGTTATTTCCCATGTCACAAGTAAAAAAGGTTTGAAGGTACTCATATATGACGTGAAAGGTCGTTCAACTAATAAAACAAAAAATCTTGTCTACAAAGAGGTCCTTCAACGATTATAGATATTTATCAATTTCAGTGTATCTTCTACACATTTCAATAATACCAATAGCCATAATTTTTTTTAATTATTATGCAATATCTATAGATGTTTGTATGTTTTTTATGCATTCCCCTGCGTTTAACGCAAGTTATAATCTAGTAGACTCCCATAGCAGAAGCAAGAGTTTGTGCTTTGGAAAAGGAAATAAGGTAATGGTTTGTGAATGCTAGCTTATCAATTACATCAGAAATACAAAACTCCAAAGCGATTTCACCAAGGCATAACATCAAATAGTTGGTGTGCAATAGAGATCAACTTAAAATGGGTGTCTAAATTAGTAGAAAAATAGAAACTATTCAGGCTCAAATAGAAAAATTAAACACAACAAAATTAGTTTACAACTGATTAGCGAACTTTGGGACATCAGGATATTTACATTTTCATATGCCTTCAAATGATGAATATGGTTTTAAAATCCCTACACACATAGAAATCTCAAAGTAAAAGGAAGAATAGAGTAATATTGTGTCCTTAATTATCGATTGTCTCCTCCAAATATAGGTGATTGTTGTTGAAATTGATGGTCATTATGGTCGATAGTGAATATCCACTGTGTGAGCGATAAATTTGGGCAGATTGTGGGATCGAAAACGAAAAATTGACAGATTAGTCGAGAAATGAATCGATCATTAAAGATAGGTGGAGATGCGAATCGGTCGTCGGAAATGAGGCGAAGATCGATCATCGGTTTATCGTTGTTGTTATCGTAGGATTTATGGCTACAATTTTCAGTTGGTGAAAAAGAAAGGATTATAGAGGGGAGCTACGCCGAGTAGAAAAGCCAACGACGATCGATCATGTACCAGTTGGACAGAGGTGCGTCGTCGGACGAAAAAGTATGACCGGTAGATGAGGACTGATCGTAGGCTTGAGAAGTTGAGAGAGATAAGAGAAAGAGGGTTCAAAGTTTTGAAGTAAATTAAGAATTGAGTCTGATGGTGGATCTAAATATTTTTCTCCCAAAATGCGCATTTTGTAATGTTAATAAGATACCTTGTGACAACCCGATATTTCAACTCTATGTAATGACCTAAAAAGTCAATTATTGTAACCACTTTTATGATAATGAAATTAACTTCGAAAATAAAATGTCCAAAAAGTTTCTATTTAATTACCTACTGCGATAGATGTCCTTAAACCGTGATCGTACGTAAAAAGAACGCCCAAATCCGACTTCGTATATTGAAGTTATGATTTTTCCAAGTTCGGCTTAGCAGCAGGCAGCTAAAAACTCGAATCGGAGATCGAGCGACTTTTGGCCGGAATGATCTAAACGAGAATCGAAGGTCTCGACAATGGTAATTCAGCGGTAAAAAGTCTGGCAAAAACCGACATTAGATAAAGAAGTTATGAATTTCTAAAGAAATTCCTTAATCACGACATTTTAAAAATAAATAATAAAAATAATTTCGAAATTTGCCGACGGAGTCTAAACGAAAGTTGTAGAGCGTAGTCTCACCTACGCGTGGATATAAAGACCATCAAAAATGAAATTCATATGAAGAAGATATGAATTTTAGAAGTTTATTAATTAAATTAAATATAAATTTAATTATAATTGTTTGGTAATATCCGAAGGGAGTCAGCAGATAGGGCCGCAGTACGCCCTGCGTACCCTCGTACGCCCCGCGTACCCTCGTACGCCCCGCGTACTCAAGGCCTTGGCCTCGGATCGTCCACGTCCCGACCTATGCGAAGCTACCCCTTGTCCCATCCGAAATCCGAGGCAGTCGAGGACTCGGTCATGCATGACGTACGCGTACGCCCGGCGTACCGAGGTGGTTCCAGCCCCTATAAAAGGGATGCGAGGGTTCCGAAGAAAGGGCTCCATTTCTCTCCTCTCTTGTGCGTTCTTGCCTCTTTTTCCGTGCCCGTTCTAACCCGAAGCCCCGGTCATTTTGCTCAAGTCCCCGAAGGTCGTTTTTACTCTTGAGATTCCCGAAAATCCCGAGGAAATCCATTTCCCGAGACGAAATTCTGCCCGGTTTCCATCTTGCTTTCTTCAAACCTTCAGGTGAGTTCATACCCCTACAACCACACTTTAAATGCTTTTTAAATGCTTTTTTTAAACACTTTTAAGGGGGGGGGGGGGGAATACAAGTAAACACACGACTAAAATCGTGTGAAACATCGATCTTTTTCTATACTTTTCATACTGTTGTTTTAACTATCTTTTGAAGTCATCATCATGCAAAACACCTCACAACACAGCTTTACCCTCTTGGGATACAATATGTTTTATAAATAGAAATAATGTTTTATTTATACGTTTACATACAAATACATCATATCAAGGGTAACATTCTTTAATAAATCATTTTATGCATTCAAAAAACTTATGATTTATGCTTTGTCAAACATTGTGAAAAAGGATAAACTTTGCATACAAAACTACTACTTTAATAAAGACTTAGTTGAGAATCCGTGAGACATGTATATCTTCAAATAATACCTTTTTGCTAAAAGGTACCGCTACAAGTCCTGTCTATAACCAGAGTCTCCCGTTTGGAGAACGTGTCAAATGTGTATAGATCTATACGGGAAGTCATGATCCCGCGCCCTGACTGTTAGCTACAGTCCGTCCTTTGGGGTGATAGTTTGTCATAACGCTACGACGCCTGAAGAACGTCGCTACATGCATATTATGTTTAGTATGGTTATAAAACTCATCGGATATACAATTATTATAGTACTTCTGATTGATGAATGAGTAGCTATTAAAACTATTCTTCATCTAACAAATTGAAAACTTCTAATAGGGTTTATTATATAAATTTATGCTTCAACCTTCTAAAGCATGTCATTTGCTTTCGGTTTTTAGTCTGGGACATTAGGCTAACTATTACTTTAGGAAAATATGGGATTTTCCTGTATACAAAACAAACAACTAATAGGAAAATAAGAGATTTTCTTTATTCAACTATCTACATTATTCAATACAAATATTCTCATGCATTTCATACTTTTATAAGAAAATAAGGGATTTTCTTGGAAAACATACACTCAATTTGGAATGGCATACAAATTTTCTAAACCACTTATGAACTCACCAACTTAATTGTTGACACTTTTCTCTTTGAAATAACTTGTATTCTTAGGGAACCGCTAAGCAGGTTTGGAAATCAACTTTTGGGGATTAACGCGCTGGCGTTAATTACTTCTTTTGAAAGATGTTTATGTATTTATCTTTTGAACATGTAATGAATACAATTATGTTAACATTTTTAAAACCTTTATATATGTATGGTGGTGTGTACTTTCCTTTCTATGAACTGTTATGATACTGAATATGACGTCCTCCGCCCCCGAACATTTCTGCCGTTCTGGTTTGGGGGTGTGACAGATTGGTATCAGAGCATCGTTTATAGTGAATTAAGTATATCAAAACCATTTTTTGGTATACAACTATAAACTCAACTGGGCAAAAACACTCTGAGAAGAGTCATACTCTTGAAATTAAATTTATTTAGTTTTTTTTAGCATGCACTCATTTCATACTAATAACAGTTTCATATCGGATTATTTTAGAAGTATTATAAATAAGTGGTGCAGTGCAGGTACGCCTTGGGACATGTAATCGGAACTGGGAAGAATATAGCCTGATCAACTATATTTTTACAAGAGCCGACTAACATGTGCCAAGGAGTGTCTGCAGTGGACAACAAATTTAAAACTTATCAAAAGCATATCGTTAAATAATACTAAGGGAGTATTTGTGTATCAACAACCATTAAACTTAAGGGTAAATTTCATGTGCTCTAGCTTATAGTAAATTCTTAACCCTATTCTCGTACAGACTCAATGGCTGGATTCCATCACCCCAATGACCCCTACTACCCCAACCAAGGTAATGGAGGATGGATCGAAGAAGATCCCGAAGTAGACGAAGAACCTATAGAGTTGGATGAAGGAGATGACTCTGGTACAGATTCAGAGCCAGAGGTCATCAATCCACCGGTCCCACAACCTCCCGGCTATGTGAGGAACTTCCAAGGACCCACTCCTGTATGGGGGAGTCACCTCCACCATTGGAGCCAACAACAAAACCTACGCCCTCCCTACGACATGTGCCGAGACTTCTACGATGTCTGCGACGGAGGTTCAGCTGATCGGGCACTACCAGTAATGGTGGGCAAGCTAGCCAATCAGTCCTACCAATCCGAAGACCCAGCTAGCCGGATTCGGGATGTCAACGTAGAAGTACAGGTTCACACTTCTGACATCCGTAGGCTGGATAGAATTCAGGACAATGCCCAACTCCAAACCGAGGCATTCCAAGCACAAATGATTGTAGCCCTAGCTGAATTAAGGGAACAACAAGCCGCTTTTGATAGGCGTCTAATGGAATCGAAGCAATCGGATGCGGAGTCAAGCTCCAAGCGCAACCTACGTCGCAAGTAGTGCTTGCCAAAATTTCAAATTTTGTTATAAATTAGGACTTCGGATAAGAGTATTATTTTCTTTAAACTTTTTATAATCGGAGACCTTTAGAAACGTCAAAATTTTTTGTCTAAACTCGGATGTAACACAACTATATGTTTAATATATATAGGGCATATCCCTTTCGTATGTTAATTATGTGCAGTTCATTCAATTCATAAGTATATCTATTCAAACACCATTTGTAAATCAAGCTCCAGACCCAGTGTTGGTCAAACCAAATTCTTGAACTATTAAAGAAAGTTAACTCAATATCATTCAACTCTCAACCACCAAAACTTATAATCTCTCATTTTCTTTTGGCAGCGCGATGCCTCCTCATCCAAACCTAAGGCCCAGACCGGGCACGACGCCACCACCACCTCCACCACCAACGTATGATCCAGCCATGGTCCAGGCTGCTATCACAGCAGCAGTAACAGCAGCTCTCTCGCAAATAAACTCCAATGGAAATGGAGGTACAGGAAGCAACACGAATCATTCAAATCGTGGCACTGGTCATGGTCAAGTAAGAGAATGTACTTACAAGGAGTTCTCCAACTCAAAGCCAAAAACTTTTAATGGCATTGGGGGAGTCATTACACTAATGCAATGGTTCGAAAAGACCGAAACAGTCTTCGAGATCTGCTCATGCCAAGAAACAAGCAAGGTTAAGTTCGCTGCTTGCACCTTCATAGATCAAGCCCTCACGTGGTGGAAAAGCCATGTGAATTCTGTGACTCTCACCGTCGCCAATGCAATGAGTTGGGAGGATCTGAAGGTTCTACTACTGGAAGAATACTGCCCAAGGGGCGAAGTGCAAAAGCTTGAGCAAGAGCTCTGGAATCTGAAGATGACTGGGTCTGATCTAGTCGCCTACACAGCTAGGTTCAACGACCTCGTTGCATTGTGCCCTACCATGGTCAACCCCGAATCAAATAAAGTTGAAAGGTACATTTGGGGGTTGTCACCCCAGATTCAAGGGCATGTCCTAGCTTCCAACCCTATTACCTACAACATCACTAAACGCCTGGCTCAGCGACTCATCGACCACGGGGTAAAACAGGGTACCATTGCAGCTACCGCCAATCCATCTAAGGAGGCACAGGGCCAGAATAGGCCTTGGAATAAGAGAAGGGGACAAACCCTACAGGAGAACCCCAAGAAACAACAAGTAGTAGCGATCCACGCTATTACTGTACCTACCAACACTGCCCCCACAAGCTCATACAATTGGAAACTTCCGAAATGCAACCAATGCAACTTCCACCACCACGGTCTCTGCCGTGACCTCCAATGCACTAGGTGCAATAAAAAGGGGCATACAACACACTAATGCAAAGAGCCGACACAACAATCCGCCCCCGCTGCTAATACCGAAGTAAGTCGTGCCTGCTTTGAGTGTGGAGACATGAGACACTACCGCAGGGACTGCCCGAAGGCAAACAAAAGGAATACCGGCGGAAGGGGCCGAGTATTCGCAATGGGACAAGATGAAGCCGTTGCGGACCCCACTGTTGTTACGGGTACGTTTCTTCTCGATAACTTGTATGCCTGCATTTTGTTTGATAGTGGAGTGGAGAGAAGTTTTGTGAGTCACGATTTTAAAGGCCTGCTAAAGCCATTACCACAATCATTAAGTGAACCATTTATAGTAGAAATGGCCAACGGTAAAACCAAAGGCACTAAGGAGATATACTTAAACTGTACCCTAACTCTAAACGATAATTCCTTTCCAATCAACCTCATGCCAGTCTCGATTAAGAGTTTCGATGTCATCATTGGCATGGATTGGCTGAGTTCTCATCATGCTAACATTTTATGTTACGATAAGGCCGTTCGCCTTAATCTGCCAACCGGCGAAACTTTCTTTGTCTTGGGCGACAAACCTAGTACCACTCTTCGTATCATCTCAAACATCCAAGCTCAGAAGTGCCTACGCAAGGAGTATCACACGTTTTTGGCACATGTCGTGGATGTGAAATGCGAAGTCCAGGACGTCAAGAATGTGCCTGACGTATGCGATTTTTCCGACGTTTTTCCCGAGGACCTTCCAGGAATACCACCCGCGTGAAAAGTCGAGTTCATAATCGATCTGGTTCCCGGATCTACCCCAGTAGCCAAAGCGCCCTATCGGTTAGCCCCGACGGAGATGCAAGAGTTATCCAGCCAACTGAATGAGCTACTCGGAAAAGGATTCATCAGGCCGAGCTTCTCGCCTTGGGGAGCACCCGTATTATTTGTGAAAAAGAAGGATGGATCATTCCGGATGTGCATTGACTATCGAGGACTCAACAAACTCACCATCAAGAACCGTTATCCCTTACCCCGAATCGACGACTTATTCGACCAACTCCAAGGAGCCAACTACTTCTCCGAGATCGATCTGAGGTCAGGATATCACCAGCTGCGAGTCCTAGAGAGTGATGTTCCCAAGACGGTGTAACAGCCCGGAATTTCAGGTATTGTTATAATTATGTTTTTGGGGTGTTTTAGAGGGGAATCGGCGAGTTGGAGCCTAGACTCGTCGAGTAGGATCGTGGACTTGGTCGCGGGTTCGCGACTGGGCTCGACGAGTCCAGATATGGACTTGGCGAGTCTGCGCTGTTTAGCGAAAACCCTAACCGTTCAGGTTTGGGACGTATATGAAGGACTTATTGGCCGTCATTGTTCACTTTAGCCTTCTGAGAGAAACCCTAAATCGATTGTGAGCGTCTGGAGCAAGGTTAAAGGCCATTGTTGATTTTGGAAGAGTTATTGTGCAAGGAAGAAAGGCTTGGCTAAGGGAACAACAAGGGGAGTCACGTTCTGAGGATTGGGGACACAGAGAGTACATCATCCAGGTAAGAATTCGAGTATACTCTGCTATATTGATGTGTATATGGATTTAGGGTTTATGGAACCCTTTTGTGACTAGATTGAATGTTACCCTAGTCCCCCAAACGATTGGAACCCTGTATTGGGACCTTTGGAGGTCCAGAATGTCCCATGCCTGAGCATTTCGGGAATTGATGGAGGTTTTGGATTGGAATCCTTATGCCTTAGGTCAAAATGTAAATTATTAGTCATGGGGTGTATCATGAGCACCGAAATGAGGACCTTACGTGATGGATCAGTCTAGGAAGGCCAGACCTATGAATGGTCGGAGCAGTTCTGACCTTAGGAAACAGTTTGAGCGGTTGCATGGCATGGACTCGCCGAGTTCGATGAACAGACTCGGCGAGTAGCTTGAAGATTAACGGGGACTCGTCGAGTTGTTCTTCAGACTCGACGAGTTGAGTCGGGGTGGCCCCGCAATTCTTCCAGGAGTAACTCGTCGGGTCAAGGAGGATAGTCGATGAGTAGAAGGGGAATCTTAGAGAATTGGAGGACGTCTAGACTCGCCGAGTCGCTCTAGCACTCGCCGAGTCCGGTCATGTTGACCGTTGACCGTTGACCGTTGACCAGAGTTGACCTATGTGTGACTTCTTAGGGACAGTTAAACTTAGAAGATAAAAGTATTAATAAGAGATATATGATGTTATAGGGAGATTGTAGCTCGGCGGATCGAGCACGAGTGATTTCAGGATTTGCTAGCTTTCAGTATTCACGAGGTGAGTCTTCTCACTATACTGTACCCGGAAGGGTTTGACTGTGTGATCGGAAGGTCAGGTATGATATGTGATATGTGTGCTATATGTGGTAAGTTATATGTTATATGCGTTATGTATGTTATGGGCCGGAAGGCGATTATATTATGGGCCGGAAGGTATTATGTTATGGGCCGGAAGGCGATTATGTTATGGGCCGGAAGGCGTTGTGTTATGGACCGAAAGGTCGGCGTGGGTAGGACCGGAAGGTTTACCCAGCAGGGACGGAAGTCCCCTGAGACACATGGACCGGAAGGTCAGGGCCTGGAAAGGCGTATGTGCGTAAGTTGTATATTGGGGAACTCACTAAGCATTTATGCTTACAGTTGTTATGTATGTGTTTCAGGTACTAGCGAGGACCGTGGGAAGGCGCCGGCGTGATCTGTACACACTGAAGGATGTTTTATGATCTTGGGATTTAGACAATTTGTATTTGACATGACACTTAAATTATTTATGCCTTGTTTTGAGTGAAAACACTTTATTTTTAAAATGAAAAATTTGTTTGAAAATTTTGCGTTGTTACAGACGGCCTTCCGAACGAGATACGAACATTATGAGTTCGTAGTGATGCCGTTCGGACTAACCAATGCCCCAGCCGTATTCATGGACCTAATGAATCGGGTATGTCGTCCATTCTTGGATAAATTTGTGATAGTATTCATAGACGACATACTCATTTATTCAAAGAATAAAGAAGAGCATAGTCAACATCTGAGACAAGTCTTAGAGACGTTACGAACTGAGAGACTCTATGCAAAGTTCTCGAAATGCGAGTTTTGGATTAGAAGGGTGGACTTCCTCGGTCACGTGGTCAGCAAGGAAGGAATCCACGTGGACCCATAAAAAATCAAGGCTATCAAAAATTGGTCTGCACCAACTACACCAACAGAGATTCGCTAATTTCTAGGTCTTGCTGGTTATTATCGAAGGTTCATTCAGAACTTCTCCAGCATCGCAAAGCCTCTTACCGCCTTAACTCAGAAAGGGGTGACCTACAATTGGGGAGAAAAACAAGATGCTGCATTTCAAACTTTGAAACATGCCCTTTGCAGTGCGCCCATTCTTTCTCTTCCAGAGGGGACCGAAGATTTTGTGGTGTATTGCGATGCTTCGAAGCAAGGGCTGGGCTGTGTACTAATGCAGAGAGGAAAGGTTATTGCATATGCCTCGCGTCAACTGAAAACGCATGAAGTCAACTACACCACTCATGACCTAGAACTTGGAGCAGTGGTCTTCGCTCTGAAAATCTGGAGGCACTACCTATACGGGACCAAGTGCACCATCTTTACAGACCACAAGAGCCTTCAACACATCTTCGACCAGAAAGAGTTAAACATGAGACAACGACGTTGGGTTGAAATGCTCAACGACTACGAATGTGAGATTCACTATCATCTCGAAAAGGCAAACGTCGTGGCCGATGCCCTTAGTCGTAAGGAGTACTCTGGTCGAAGAGTAAAGTCATTAACCATGTCGATCCATTCGCACCTGTCAGCACAAGTCAAGGAGGCTCAAATAGAGGCCTTGAAACCCGAAAATGTGACAGGTGAGACCCTTAGGGGGATGGACAAGAACCTAGAAATCAAGAGTGACGGAGTACGCTACCTCATGAACCGAATCTGGACACCCAAGTTTGGTGGGTTCAGAGAGGTAGTTATGAGCGAAGCACACAAGACTCCATACTCCGTGCACCCAGGGTCAGATAAGATGTATCTAGATCTCAAGCAACTCTACTGGTGGCCAAACATGAAAGCAGAGATTGCTACCTATGTGAGCAAGTGTTTGACTTGCGCCAAGATAAAAATAGAACACCAAAAACCCTTAGGTCTACTCCATCAACCTGAAATACCTGAGTGGAAATGGGAACATATTTCCATGGACTTCATAACGAAACTGCCCAAAACTCAGGGTGCCCAAGATACTATTTGGGTGATCGTCGACAGACTGACCAAGTCCGCTCATTTCTTACCGATCAAGGAAACTGATAAGATGGAAAAACTATCGAGAACCTACATCCGAGAGATCGTATGACTTCATGGAGTGCCGATGTCTATCATCTCAGATAGAGACAACAGATTCACTTCCAGATTCTGGAAATCATTGCAAAAATCCATGGGAACAAGGTTGGATATGAGTATAGCATACCACCCACAAACTGATGGACAGAGTGAGAGAACGATCCAAACCTTGGAAGACATGTTGCGAGCATGTGCAATCAACTTTGGTAAAGCGTGGGATGTTCACTTACCTTTAGTCGAGTTCTCTTATAACAATAGTTATCATACTAGTATCAAGACTGCTCCATTTGAAGCCCTTTACGGCCGTAAGTGCATGCCACCTCTGTGCTGGACGGAAGTAGGCGACACGCAGTTGGCAAAAGGTCTAGTCCCTGAGAGCACCCTCACTGGCCCGGAGATCATCAGAGAAACGACTGAAAAGATCATTCAAATACGAGAACGACTGAAATCCTCAAGGGAAAGGCAAAAGAGTTATGCCGACAAAAGACGAAAACCCTTGGAATTTCAGATTGGAGACCGTGTACTGCTAAAGGTCTCACCCTGGAAGAGCATGATACGCTTTGGAAAGCGTGGGAAACTAAATCCTCGGTACATTGGACCCTTCGAAATCATTTCAAGAATTGGTCAAGTGGCTTACAAACTCCAACTTCTAATCGAGCTTAACAAAGTACATCCAGTATTTCACGTATCGAACCTGAAAAAGTGTTTGTCCGATGAAACACTAGTAATTCCGCTCGATGAAATCGAACTTAACGAAAATCTTAACTTTGTGGAAGAACCCGTCGAGATCATGGATAGGGAAATTAAATGAACTAAGCAGAGTCGAATACCAATAGTAAAGGTTCGCTGGAATGCTAAGCGAGGACCTGAATTCACATGGGAACGAGAAGATCAGATGCAACAGAAGTATCCGCATCTTTTCCACAGCCCCTAAAACTTTTCTTTTGTATTTAATTTCGGGACAAAATTCCCTTTAACGGGGGGATGATGTGACAACCCGATATTTCAACTCTATGTAATGACCAAAAAAGTCAATTATTGTAACCACTTTTGTGATAATGAAATTAACTTCGAAAATAAAATGTCCAAAAAGTTTCTATTTAATTACCTACTGTGATAGATGTCTTTAAACCGTGATCGTACGTAAAAAGAACGCCCAAATCCGACTTCGTATATTGAAGTTATGATTTTTCCAAGATCGGCTTAGCAGTAGGCAGCTAAAAACTCGAATTGGAGATCGAGCGACTTTTGGTCGGAATGACCTAAACGAGAATCGAAGGTCTCGACAATGGTAATTCAGCGGTAAAAAATTTGGCAAAAACCGACATCAGATAAAGAAGTTATGAATTTCTAAATAAATTCCTTAATCATGACATTTTAAAAATAAATAATAAAAATAATTTCGAAATTTGCCTACGGAGTCTAAACGAAAGTTGTAGAGCATAGTCTTACCTACGCGTGGATATAAAGACCATCAAAAACGGAATTAGTATGAAGAAGATATGAATTTTAGAAGTTTATTAATTAAATTAAATATAAATTTAATTATAATTGTTTGGTAATATCCGAAGGGAGTCAGCAGATAGGGCCGAAGTACGCCCTGCGTACCCTCGTACGCCCCGCGTACTCAAGGCCTAGGCCTCGGATCATCCACGTCCCGACCTATGCAAAGCTACCCCTTGTCCCATCCGAAATCCGAGGCAATCGAGGACTCGGTCATGCATGACGTACGCGTACGCCCCGCGTACCCTCGTACACCCCGCGTACCAAGGCGGTTCCAGCCCCTATAAAAGGGATGCGAGGGTTCCGAAGAAAGGGCTCCATTTCTCTCATCTCTTGTGCGTTCTTGCCTCGTTTTCCGTGCCCGTTCTAACCCGAAGCCCCGATAATTTTGCTCAAGTCCCGAAGGTCATTTTTACTCCCGAGATTCGCGAGAATCCCAAGGAAATCCGTTTCCCGAGACGAAATTATGCCCGGTTTCCATCTCGCTTTCTTCAAACCTTCAGGTGAGTTCATACCCCTACAACCACACTTTAAATGCTTTTTAAATGCTTTTTTTAAACACTTTTAAGGGGGGGGGGGGGAATACAAGTAAACACACAACTAAAATCGTGTGAAACATCGATCTTTTGCTATACTTTTCATACTGTTGTTTTAACTATCTTATGAAGTCATCATCATGCAAAACACCTCACAACACAGCTTTACCCTCTTGGGATACAATATGTTTTATAAATAGAAATAATGTTTTATTTATACGTTTACATACAAATACATCATATCAAGGGTAACATTCTTTAATAAATCATTTTATGCATTCAAAGAACTTATGATTTTTGCTTTGTCAAACATTGTGAAAAAGGATAAACTTTGCATACAAAACTACTACTTTAATACAGACTTAGTTGAGAATCCATGAGACGTGTATATCTTCAAATAATACCTTTTTGCTAAAAGGTACCGCTACAAGTCCTGTCTATAACCAGAGTCTCCCGTTCGGAGAACGTGTCAAATGTGTATAGATCTATACGGGAAGTCATGATCCCGCGCCCTGACTGTTAGCTACAGTCCGTCCTTTGGGGTGACAGTTTGTCATAACGCTACGACGCCTGAAGAACGTCGCTACAGGCATATTATGTTTAGTATGGTTATAAAACTCATCGGATATACAATTATTATAGTACTTTTGATTGATGAATGAGTAGCTATTAAAACTATTCTTCATCTAACAAACTGAAATCTTCTAATAGGGTTTATTATATAAATCTATGCTTCAACCTTCTAAAGCATGTCATTTGCTTTCGGTTTTTAGTCTGGGACATTAGGCTAACTATTACTTTAGGAAAATATGAGATTTTCCTGTATACAAAACAAACAACTAATAGGAAAATCAGGGATTTTCTTGATTCAACTATCTACATTATTCAATACAAATATTCTCATGCATTTCACACTTTTATAAGAAAATAAGGGATTTTCTTGGAAAACATACACTCAATTTGGAATGACATACAAATTTTCTAAACCACTTATGAACTCACCAACTTAATTGTTGACACTTTTCTCTTTGAAATAACTTGTATTCTTAGGGAACCGCTAAGCAGGTTTGGAAATCAACTTTTGGGGATTAACGCGTTGGCGTTAATTACTTCTTTTGAAAGATGTTTATGTATTTATCTTTTGAACATGTAATGAATACAATTATGTTAACATTTTTAAAACCTTTATATATGTATGGTGGTGTGTACTTTCCTTTCTATGAACTGTTATGATACTGAATATGACGTCCTCCGCCCCCGAACGTTTCCGCCGTTCTGGTTTGGGGGTGTGACAGATTGGTATCAGAGCATCGTTTATAGTGAATTAAGTATATCAAAACCATTTTTTTGGTATAAAACTATAAAATCAACTGGGCAAAAACACTCTGAGAAGAGTCATACTCTTGAAATTAAATTTATTTAGTCAAATTTATTTAGGCAATAACACTCTGAGAAGAGCATCGGTGAAGGAGAAGAGGAGTCTTCGTCAAATAGGGGTGGAGACGATGAGGATTGAGGATGGTCGATGATTTTGAGATTAGACTACAGGTTTTTGAGGCCGATCGTTTGAAGATAAAGATGGGAGAATACTAGGTTCTAGGAAGTTAATAAATTACCATAATTAAATATGCAAATATTACTATAATACCCTTAAATGATTTATTATTTCATCAATTCTCATTGGTACATACATGTACACGATAAGTGTTAGAAACATTTGAACCTAGATCATATATATATATATATATATATATATATATATATATATATATATATATATATATATATATATATATATATATATATATATATATAGGCTTAGGTTATTTTGTTTTTACTAACTATTGTGTGCCAGAATGCACAGATGTGGACCACCGAATGAATAAAATCAACAATCATGATCTGAGGGTCTATGATATTTCAATAGGGTAGCATGTATCATATAATCACATAAATTTCAGCAAAAGGGTATTTTGGTCAATTAACCTATTTTAAAAAAGGAAATTTTTGGATTTTAAGGGATTATTAATACCCTTATTTTTAAAAAATCTGAATTTTTTAAATTAATTCTAATTAAATTTTAATATTACTTTTAATAATAACCGATTTTATTTTGTAAGAATGACAAAAAGTCAACAATAAAATAGTAAATATATTTGCGGTTTATTCTTGTAGAATATTGTTTCATTTAAGATACTTTTTATATTAAACATGCTTAAAGAATTATACAACATATTATCAATAATAACATTTTTTAAAGAATACATATTTTATTCCTTAAGAATCACTATTTACATTCACCAGTAAAGAAAAAGACTATAACAATTATTACAATCATTCTAAAAAAATTATGACTAATAATGGTTTAAGGATTACATTTATTCTTAAAGATTAAAACTAAAAATTTTTAAAAAAAGAAAAAAAACATCAAAATCTAACAAAAACACTACTCTATTCCGAAAGAATATTATTGTTAAGAAACAATTTATAAATTTTGACAAAATACATTATGTTAGAATACAATATCCTTCTCCATGTTTTCCTCTTTTTCCACATTAATGACAACCTCTTCAAAACCGAAATTCACAAGGAAAACATAATCAATTTTCAAATATTAAAATTTTTAAAGCATTAAATAGAATAAAACAATAAATTCTAATAGAATGTGATATACATTCAAATAGAATATAGCTATAATTTCTACAAAGCAACATTAACATTCATCCCTAAACTTGCAATGTATATTATTCTGAAAGCATGTAATGTTTCATTATTTAGGATGTCATTCTATAAGAATCAAGACCAATCACAAGAATAAAAACAAATTTTATTTTGACAAAACTGGTTATGGTAATTTACTGCTTAAGGTGACAAAGAATTCAAGGTTCTATTCTGACAAAATTAGAATTCGATATTCCATTCTAGCAGAATGATCGACATTAAGATGCATTAAAAAAACCTAACAATCTGAATAGAAAAAAGACTATGAAATTGAAATAGCAGGATACATAGAATGCATAAAGATATATACTTATCTGTTGGTTAAAAAACTGATGATTGTGTTCCAAAATCAAAATAAAAAAGCAATTGAATTAAAATTTCATAGACGAGGGTTCATTTTAATTAAATTTAAATAAAGTTTGCAAAGTAAATGAGTTACACATGAGTTGGATTAGTGTCTAAGTCCATAACTATTTTGGTATGTACTTGACCCAATTATGAGCATGGTCCTTTTGGGTTGCCTTCACCATAGCAATACGTAGGATGAATTAAGGAGAGAAAGGTTTAATTATGATTTATTAATATATTATGAGAATAATATATTAAAGGAGAAATCATATTGTTTAATTAATATTAGTCAAGAATTAATTGATAATTAATTATATGGCTAAAAGAGATTAATTAAATATAGGGGACTAGACTACAATTATTGGATAATTGAGTTATTGGGCTAAGGAATGCTAAAGGAACAAGGGGTGAACGAAATTATGATGGGAGCCCATCATATTTTCGTCAATGGCCTTATCCCAAAAGGTTCCATGAGCTGCTTAGAGTTTAAGCTGTCCATTAGGGTTTTGACTGAAACCCTAGCAGCCCACACAAGTATATAAAGAACCCCTTAGGCCCCAAAAACGTGGTGAACTGAATCCTTAGGGTTTCTAGACGTTTTTGGCAGCCTCCTCTCTTCTCCTTCTTCATCTAGTTGCTTAGTGGTGTTTGTGACTCCATTAGAGGTGCATCACTTGAGGCACTAAGCTTTCTGAAGCCAATCAAAGCAAGGAATTGATTGTTATTACAATATAACAATCAAGGGTAATTACTAAACCCTTATTTCAGTTCTTATATGATAAATCTAGGGTTTATAGCTTTGGATATTCAATTGCATGTTCATTAGACAAACTAGATCCAAAAGCTATTAGGGTTTGCATGTACACCATAGGAATGATGTATTGCTCAGTGGTATTAGAGACTAGGGCTGTTTGTTTGATGTATTTGATGCTTTGGTTGATTATTCATGCTTAAAATTGAAATTTTTTGGTTCTGGTGGCTGGACTCGCCGAGTCCATAGTGAACTCGACGAGTCCATGCTTGACTCGACGAGTCGGAGTCGTAGATGGAACAGATTTCAGGATTTTGACCTGTTTTGGCTGTAGATAATTACCTAAAACATTTTATATTAAAAAAAAAAATCCAATTTTTATCAATATTTAGAGTTTATCCTTGCCAAAATTGAAGATAATTGTCAAATTTAGATAATCTTTTGTTTTATTAGATAAATATTGAGTATTTGTAATTTAGATTTGAATTATCTTGTGAAAAAGTTTCAATTTCCCCATTTAGGTTTTATAGTTTAAATTTGAACTTAAAAGTTTTGTTTTTGAAATTTAAATAGTTAAACCTCAATGTTTTGAAAAGTTTCAAAACTTGACCTCAAGTTTTGGAATTTAAATTTTTGATTAAAAGTTTAATTTTGAAATGTTTAAATTCTAAACCCTAATGTTTTGAAATGTTTCAGAACTTTCCCTCAAGTTTTTGAATTTGAAAGTTGATTAAAAGTTTAATTTTGAAATGCTAAATTCTAAAACCCTAGTAATTTGAAAAGTTCAAATCACACCCTTATGTTTTTTATTGATTAATTAAAATGTATAATTAAAAGAGATTTAATAAACCCATAAAGTTTTGGTTTACATTTAATTAAATTAAAAGTGTAATTTACTAAATTAAACCACCTAGTATTTTAAAAGTGTAAAATACACCCTATACTATATATATAACATTAAAAGTCTAATATTATATATATATATATATATATATATATATATATATATATATATATATATATTAGTAAAAGTCAGTCTTACCGTTAGTAGGCCTCATTCACGAAGCTGGTCTATAAGGGGTGTTTAAGGAAATTCCCTATAAAATGGCGATTGAATGAGTATCCACTCTTACCTACCGCACTCTTGACTAGTGGAGGGTCGTTAGCCGAACGGGTAGGATAGGACAGAAACCTTCCATTATAAGTATAATGAAGTACAAAGTATCTAAATGCTTATGCAAATTCCCAAATCATATTTACTTTAGGCAAAATGTGAAATTGTATGCTAACCCATGGAATTACACTTCGTACCCTTGTCAAACGTTAGTGGAGCGTGTGTGGTTAACTGACATACTAATTTGGGGATGACATTGGTGGCGAAGGGTGGCTCGATTCTTATCATAGATTAATGGAGCGTGTGTGGCTAACCGGCACATTGATTAGGTGATAGTAGCGTTGGGTGCACCACATGATTCGTATGGTTATTCACACCTTATTTGTGATCCTCGGGATCCCAGTCACAAGTTGTAGGGCATAATCGAGATTAAACATGCCATTGAAAAGTTCAATGAATCTCAAAAGATCTAGGAGTTTCAATTCATTTAAAACTTAAACTTCCTTTTCGTTTTTCATGGTGGAAATTGGTAAATCGTCATTTACCTACCTTCAAATATTCTGCGACTAGATTACGGCATCCCTCTTCTAGGTTGTAGAGTATTGTGTTGGATCCTGGCTTGATGTTTCATTTGGGTGTTACATCAAGAATTATAATCAAATTAACTTGAATTTTCTCCCGTTTTGTAGATGTCTAGTTCTGACAATCATGGTCTTCCCAAATCCCATGGAACAAGCTTTCCAAATGAAGATGATGTTCCACGATATGATCAAGGAACAAGAGATCATGCTTCACTTCCTCCACCTCCTCCAATTGTTCTCCCTACCCCACAAGTTCAAAGGCTTGAAATTTTCAAGCTCACTCAAGCCTTATTAGCAATTAAGCATAAAGATGGAAAGTCTGTGTGTGCACACGTCTTAGAAATGAAGTCACACATTGATAGGTTAAGGATGTTGGGTGTCGAGATTTCAGGTGAGTTGGCTGTTGACTGGGTTCTTCAATCGCTTCCTGAATCATATAGTGAGTTCGTTAGAGAGTACTATATGATGGATCACGACGTGACCCTCATTTATCTCACCTATTTGCTTATAGCTGCTAAATCAACAATGATTTGGCGTGCTGGTTAAGCAAATTTGTCTGGTGAATAAAACTCCCAAACTTCAATGGATACTGGCAACATTGGAAGTCCAGAAAGAACTAAGTCTGTGATTGTCCGATGTGTTGTGCCAAAGGAGTCCATTTGCTTTTATTGCCAAGAGAAGGGGCATTGGAGATGAAGCTTCCCAAACTACCTGAGAGATCTAAGAGATGGGAGAATCAAGACGTATGGCTCTGCTTCAGGTAAAATCCATTAACTAACTCTTTTAAGTTCCTATTCTAGATTCTTAATACATGATATGATAAGATTACATTTTGATGTTTTGTAGGATCGAAGAAAAAGAGAGGAAGCTTAAGAGAAGAAGTGAGCTGAATCTAATCGTGAAGAAATGGATTTCGGTCGCATTGCTTGAAGATTAGATTCTTAAGTTACTACTTGGAGTTAGAATAGATCGCTAAGAAATATGTAATAACATAGTTTTTCAATTGAATTGCATTGTAAGGACAATTTTTTCCGCAATAAAATGAAATTTGATTTTATCTTATTTATTTATCCTTGCAATGGCATGTATGAAAAATTGATGTTTGAAGGTTTCTATTATTAGCAATAATGGATTTGATTCTTAATTATGTTATTTGTGGAAATGTCAAGAATTTGCCAAATAGAGAGAGTTTCTCATCGCCCAAGTTTTAATTGGAAAGAAACTTGGAGTCATACAACTTGGTTGTGTGATGAATGAGAAACTTAATATTTAAAAATTAGACTAATTCTTTGACAAAGTGTCAAGTGAAGGACTAGGAGATCAAGTACACTAGGTTGTGTTTTGATTTAGTCCACCACAAGAGTGATAAAGATGTTCGTCATGATTTACTAAAGTTTAATAAATATGATTATACTTATAAACGTTTCTCTATTCTAACAAGAAGGGAGAGTACTTTTTATTGTGTTTTATGATAAGTCTTAATGATTAAGAACCATATCTCAATTGATCCTCAAAGTGAGTCTTAGTGCATTTGTATGTCTAAGAAGAGGAATCAAGAATTGTGGAAATGGTTAAATCAATAAGTCGATCATACTTTATTCCAATATCAAGTCTCAAAGTTATACTCCAAGATTGTGAATTGAGTGACAAAGTCTAAAGAAGGTTTATAACACTCAACAAATGTGGAATTTGGGAAAGTTTTCTTATTCTTGCACATTTGAAATTGGTAAGTTATGCTGTTTTGGATAAGACAAAGACTAACTAGGACCTATTATGTGAAGTGTTTTGTCTTGATAATAACTACACTAACTCTTGAATATTTGTTTGTCAATAAATGTTTTTTTTGACAAGAGAACTTTATATGTCAAGGAGTCAGTGGGAGTTTTAATGATCTTCGAAAAGTTTCAAGAACATATCAAGAATAAACCTTATCGATCACCACTAGCACACGACTTGAGGTTTGCAACCTATCGTGTTGACATTATTTTGTTTTCTGTGCCATTCCAAATAAGTTAATTATGTATGTGAGTTCTATGAGTTCTCATTTGAATGCATAAAGACAAAGTACCTTGATCGATGGAAAGTACATTGATATGTGAGGATAAGTTGCTAAACTACTTGGAAGACATGGTGGGCACTCGTGTTACCATAAGGCAAGAAATCAAGATTAAGAAAGTTCAAGTTATATGAGTTTGGATTTGTCGCAATCTTTGGTTTTGGAAAATTCACATGGATAGGAACTCATACACCATAAAATCTAAGTGTCATAAGATTCCCTCCTTCATGAAAATGACTGTGAGGAAATGCTTTCACTAAGAGAGATTTTATGAAGATAGAAATTGTGAAAATTGTATTCTCAAATTCGATTATGGTTACGGCATCTCTTTCCATAGTTCGAATTGTGAGATTTGGCAATTAGTTTAATATCTGGGACTTATTGATATAAGTTCTGAATTAGTTAAGACACACATATGAACTATCTAGGGCAAAGGTGTATAAGTTTTAGAAGATTAGATAAAGGCTTATCGAAGCATCTGTTATTAGAAATATGAACTTCAAAAATTCAATACGCACTTTTTTTGGAAGTCCAACTATTTTCTGAATACATGTCAAAGCTAGTGGGAGCATAAGTGATATGCCTATATGATAATAATCATCATGATAGTGGGAGCATAAGTGTTATGCTTGTATGATTATTATGGCAACTATTGCAAGTTAGCAATATTAATTATAGAAAAACAAAGATTCAATTTTCAAAGTTGCATGGGTTGAAAAGTTGTTTTGCTATAATTAAGGAAGAGAGTATTATACTTCGTTCAAAAAAAAATCTAAAGCTTAGATTGAGAAATTTTAATAAATATAGTCAAAGGATACATAGTGTGTTCTCAAATTTCGATTATGATTACGACATCCCTTTTCTTAGTTCGAATTGTGAGAACGTGACACATAAAATATTATGGCAGAAGATTGATAAAGTATCATATCTTTATGTAAGACATTATGCACCGTGTAGCATACGTTTTAGGTATAGGATCGATTGCAAATGCTATAATATTTGACCATTCTAAAATTTTCCAAATGTCTAGCGCATTAAGAGGGAAAAAGGACTAGAATCGGTTTTGACTAAAATAATTAAACAACTATTAAAGGACGTCCCAAAGTTCGCTGAGGATTGGTCGCTTGTGAGTAGTTGGAAGTATGGTATTGGATTGACCATATTGAAATTATTATGAATAGATAAGATTCTATTAAGAATGAGTTGTCATATGGAAAATGTGGAAATGTTTCCATATTGGGAGTTGGATATTGAGAATCTATATCTAGATTAGAAACTTTTATGCAAGAAGGATGTTCAAAGGAATGTACTTTGAATGTGAGACTTCACGTCAATGGAATTGTCTTGTAACAATTTTCGATTGAGTACTTTGTAATCTCATTGGCCAAGTCTTGGTGACTTTTGTGCTATGACTTTGCGAAAGGATCGTTGCATAAAATGTTAGAATCTAGCATATTCTAGTAGTGGAAAGAACCTTGTGTTCTAAAACTAATGATAAGGATTGGGAATTGTGAAATGAGTATCATTGAAAAAGGTTTTCAATTGATCTATTTCACAAAGTAAGGACCATAGGAAACATAGTGTGCATGTTTTGTGCATGAGACAGCTATTGTTGTAATTTGAGTAATAAGTTGATTTTTGAAACAGTAAACGATGAATAATGAGTAATCAATATGGTGTTTAAACAAAAGTGTTTTATTTACTCCCACAAGTTTGGGGCCATATAGGATTAAGTATTATTGTTGTGTTTCAGTTTGCATGTTTTGACTTCCAGAATAACTGGGTTTTTCAAACCTCCACAGTCGGTCATATGTTGGAAGTAGGTATGAAGGAAGACTGTCATGAAGAGTCTGTAGATTGTCTGAAGAGTTTAGACATAGCACAAGTTTGCTGCATAGTTCATGAGTGCTTTAATAAGATTAGAGTATTGGATTAAACCCACACTCACTTGGATCACTTCATGGATTTATCACGGGTGATTAGTGAGACGATAATATTGTATATTCTTGAAACCGAGACGTGTGAGTTGTTATTTGTTGGTCGGTTGCACATTGATAATAAGTAAACGCAATAGTAACTTGGTGTTATAAAACTTATTGTTGTGTATGATTCGATCAGTGAATGCAAGCGAGCATTTGAGTTGAAGCTTATCCATTCCTTTTACCCAAAGTGGGATAAAAACGATATATGTGGTCCCCTCGAAGATTAGTGATGACACCTAAGCACTTGGCCAAGCCGAAACTAAGTTGATATGTTCAATAGTACTCTGTTGTCAGTCTTCAGAAATCGGAAGTCGGGAAACAATATAGTGAGAATGATTGAAATTCATGTCTTATGTCTATATTATATCTTGAGAATGGAGGAATATATAATCCCTTATCTAAAGGACATGCATATGTGATCTACATAACGTGAATACGACGTTGTTTATCGCGAAGGTAAAGAGAAAATGTCAAAGAAAAAAAATGATAAAGGTATGTGTTGTAATCATAACTGAATTTGTGATTTTTTAAATAGAATGATATTTTATAGTTTTAGGTTTATGTTTATTTATACTTCTAATCATAATTATTATATACGTTTTTTTATCTAGGAAACCAGTGTGAATCTAAAGATGATTCTCCGCAATCTAAAGAGAAAAGGTTAAAAAAATAGTAACGATAAAGGTATGTTTTTATAATCATTAGTGAACGCATGATTTAAAATCATAGTTTATTAATCATATGTAATTTTGTTTTGTATTAATAGCTAACTATGTTAATTTTTTTGTAGTAAATCCTTCTGTTTATGAAAAGAAAAGTCTAAATGTTTTTAGAAAAAAGTTCGTGATTAAAATTGACAAGGGTATGCTTTTGCAATCATAAGTGATTATGTTTCTTCATTTGTAACTGACTATATGTATTTTATTAATCATTTGCATTTTTGTTATGTATGTTTTTATAATCATTAGTGATTGTATGAGTGAAAATCACAGTTTATTAGTCATATGCATTTTTGTTCTGTTTTAATAACTAATTATGTTAATTTTTTTGTAGTAAATTCTTCTATTTAGGAAAAGCAAATTCCAAATGTTTTAGAGAAAAATTCCTAGATTAAAAATGACAAGGGTATGTTTTTGCAATTATAAGTGATTATGTTTCTTAATTTGTAACTGACAATATGTATTTTGTTTTCTTTTTTACTAAGACTATGTGTGTAAAAAAACTATAGTTAAAAAAGGTAATATTACAAAGAAGGTATCAATAGAAACCTCAAGGCAGACAAGAGCGTCTTCCAAAAGAGAAAGGCCAAGGAAGCAGTGGAAACCCGATCAAAGAAATCTAAAAAAGAAGTTATTGAACAACCAAAAGAGAATCGAACAGTTAAGGGAAGAAATTAGTTTTGGAGAAAGTCAAAACTGTAAGTAAGAAACGTGAACTATCTGATGAAGATGATTTTGATTTTTAAAGTCATTCTAGATCTTCAATGAAATCAAATAGAGAATCTAAAATTGTGAAGAAAGAGAAAATTTTTGCTATTATAAAAGAATTTCCTTCATTGAAGGACAAATGATCACTCGGGTCATTATTGGATGTTATTTAAGGTTTAAGTAGATAGGAGAAGGAGTGTGTTAGGGTTATGGGATTTGGGAGTTTGTTACGGATGAAGATGATTGACGTACAGTTAAAGATTGTTTATTATGTTCTTGATCATTTTAATTTTGAAAGTTTGATAGTGGAGTTTGAGAATTTTCAAGTTAGTGTTAATAGAAAATTTGTTCAAGAGATGTTAGGATTACCATTTGATGGTACATTACTTTCAAATATTGATTACATTTCCGAACATGATGAAGAGAGGTGTATGTTTTAGTGGAAGAAACAGTATGGAAATATTGATAAATTGAGATTGAAGTAGCCAAAGAATGAACTTGTTCTAACTAGTGCAATGGATGATAACTTTATAATCAATGTTTTGGTTCTATTTATTAGTACATTCTGTGAGTCTACACACGTGGGAACATGCAATCTGAGTCCATTGTATCTAATCGGTAGAGATATTGATTTAAGTAGAATTGACTGGTGCGATTCCATTGTTGATTGTTTGGTAAGGACGAAGACGGTTTACAACTCAGATAAAGAATTATCCTTCTATTATGGACCAGCAGCATACCTTATGGTATATGAACAAGTTTTTAATATTAAATCTTTTTTCGGTTGTAATATATATGATTAATGATATATTACATTATATTTACATATGAATAATCATATATGATTATGCATTGTAATATATATAATTATACATCTATTTATGAGTATTTCTATATTACACTTTAGAAGTATATCTTTTTATAAAGTTAACATATATGATATATATGTTTTTTTGTAGTTGTTTTATGTGGATACTTTCAAGTTTAATCATTTGCAAGTTAAACGTAAACATCTAATATTTTTTTAATGGACGTCAGAAAAGATCATGTTTCTTGAGAATATTTTACAATAGGAGGGAGGATTTGGTTCCTGAAAGATTAATGAACCATATGTTGAAGAAGAATGTCAAGAATCTGATGGCGACAAGGATGAATCTGATGGTGATGAGGATTTATCTGATGAGGGTGAAGAAGAATTTGATGTTAATAAGGGTAGTGTTGTGGAGGTAATTTTATAGTTTATTAATTTATGATTTTTTTATGATTAAGTATTCACTTTTAAGTATCTTTTTCTTATGTAGGAGTATGAAACTAAAATTTCAGATATGTATCAGATAATTAAGGATGTGAGAAAGGTGCTTGATGTAAAAATAAATGATGGGGTGTTAAAGTTTCCTGAAAGTCAAAATTTGAAACATTGGAAATTATTGTTGTAAGATGAAGATTTATGTGCATAAAAATTCAATTTTTTCATGATTCACTACATTGTGAACAAGCAATGTTGACACCTGCTTTTGATCATTATAATAATGAAGAGGAAGGAACATAAGCTAATGAAGAGGAAGTCATAAAAGTAAATGATCTTGAAAATGATGTTGAAGACTATGGGAATGATTTTCTAAATGATGATGAAAATGTTGACGATGATGATTAAGGGAAAGGTAGTGGTGCTGAAGCAGATGTCAATGATACTGTACTTGAGGACCGGAATGATAAAAATGATGCTCAAGGTAAAGTTGATGGTCCTGAAGGTGATGTTAATGATCATGCACATGAGGAACATATTAGTAAAATTAATTATCTGTTGAATGAGTAGGATGATGATAAAAATGATCATGTTGTTGGTAAGGGAAATTTTGGTTATGAAGATGTTGAACAAGGAAATACAAGCGTATTTAATGAGGAACAGGTCATGAATTTGAATTTGATTGTTGAAAAACGATGTTAAGAGTGTTGGCTTAGTTAATGTTTTTGAAGGTGATGTTATTGATATTCAAGAATGTATAAGTTTTAGTCAATTCATGTGTAACACCAGTTTCCAAGTATTTTTCATTTTCAACCCAAAAGTTTATTTCCTTGAAAATCAGACCCTTACGCTGGGCGTATGTAGAATGTACACCAGGCGTAAGCCTCTTAATGGATCGCGTATTGTGATGAGTATGTTGAGCGTACATATGGAGTATGCTAGGCATACTCAACCATGTCCCAAAACTCTAAAATTTGCGGTTGTGATCCCTATTTAAGGTCATCAACTCCCCTTGGACCTCCTCATAATCAACCCCCATCTCTCTTAGCCCCCATCTCGAAACCCTAATTCTTGTGTGAGAGATTTGAATATTTTTAATGATTTTGGTGTTCTTTGTGGTGAAGGAAGTTATTTGCAGTTGTGGTGTTCCACTCAAGCTCTTGGATCTAGAATCAACACACCTTTATGCATCTTTAGTAGGTATAAAGTTCAAATCTTGAGGCTTTCTTTCACATATCTTTTTAGGTTGCTAGTTTATAACCTTTTGTCCCAAAAACCTTGGCCTAATGAGTATATGGTCTACTCCAGACCATCTGAGCTATCCTTTCAGACATTTTTGGGCATTTGGTGACATAAAAATGCAGGCTTGGTCCTTTGTATTCATCCATGCTAGAGTTATGGGATTTTAGATGGTAATGTAAGTTAAGGTTTTATCTTTGAGCTCCTTGTAGCTATGCAAAAGCATAAAGGTTGAAACTTTATGATGTAAGATGTTTATTAAGGTTAGATCTGAAGTTTGGGCGTTAAGTCTTCAAGCATTAAGACTTTAATTAAGAGTTTGGACTTCATGGGTTTACGCTGGGCATAATCTTGAGTACATAGAGCATAGATGGTTGCTGCCTCATAACCCTTCCAAGGATAGACTGTATGTAGTTCGTAATGTGGATTACGCAGTGCGTAATATGGGCCATTTTTGGGCTTTAGGTCGTTCGGGGTTTGGGGCCTTGAATTTTGGGTCATGTATGGGAAGGGAAAAATGGTATTTTTCCCTTAATAAGATAAAAGATGTTTTGGAACCTGTTTATTAATTAGGGTTGTCTTTGAGTTTTTATTAGTGTAAGGAACCAAGATAGAGCAGCTCGAGTGTGTGATTCAGTCATCTTCAGTTATAGGTTAGTCTTCTCACTATGCTTGTGGATCGAAGGCACTAATGTCGGCCCACCAAATTGTTTATGTAGAAAGCTAACTGTTATATGACACTTACATGTTTGTATTATTCGGTTGAAATAGACCCTAGGGTTGGGCCCATTATTTTATGATTGAGTTGAAATAAACTCAAGGTTGGGTCCATGAGCATATGATGGTTTGAAAGAAACCCTAGGGCTAGGCCCATGATTGTATGTTAGGTTGAAATATACCCCAGGGCTAGGCCCAGTTTGTATGTTTGGTATGTGGTAATTTGGGGAACTCACTAAGCTTTGTGCTTATAGTTTACGTTTATGGTATCAGGTACTTTTGGTACGAAATGGAAGGGCCCGACATGGTGGCACAAAATCCTCTCCTCATTATTTTCGTACTATTTGGATATTTGTACTATGATGTTCTAGATATTTTGCTTTATGATTTACTTGGAGACGTTTGATGTATGAAACTAATGGTTTTTAAAACAAAAAAAAATTATCACTTAATTTGGGTCGTAACAAGTTGGTATCAGAGCCTTGGTTTGAGGGATCCGGACACACTTTCAGGTGTTTCAGAACTCAAACTGAGGAAATGATAATATTTTCAAAAGAAATTCTAATTTCTAAAAAGTTTTCACTAAGTAAAAAGGGGGTACGATGCGTGAAATCAGCCAAGCTCACGTAAGTGGTTCCCAAAATACCTATACCCATGTACGTCATATATGTAAGTTGCATGCCAGAGTAGGGCTATGAATAGCATCATAAATCATATGATAGAATTGACTGATTTTTGTGATGCCTTATAGCCTAGGAGGATTGGATGCTCTGTGTTGCTTGGAATTGATATCCACTTAGTTAATTACTAAGTGTATGCTTTAAAAGTTGCTAAGATGATCGGTTTAGCCTCATTTCCTGTTCCTTTGTTGGTTGTGGATTTAGGGTAGAATCATTATTTGACAATCTATGTGATCCCATTTTGTGTACTACTTACATGCACATGGCAACCAACGGTGTTGGTTTAGGTTGTCGGTATAGCAGGGCGGTCGAATTGAAAATAATGGGTTTTAGACAAACAATCATATGTGTGCATGTAACCCTAGATTTGGATCTATGTTTTCACTATTAGATACACAACATTATGAACAAAAGAAGAACCCTAGCATGCATCTAGGTATTTCGAAATTTAGATGGTAAAAGGAATTTCATACCTCTTGTTGTTATATTGTAATAACAACTCAAATCTTCAATCTCCTTGTCTTAGAAAGCAAGTACCACAAGTGCAGTACCTCTAATGGCTCACAGACACCAAAAGCAAATCGAGAGGCAAGAGAGAGATAGAGAGAAAGAGAGGGGAGGGGCATAAAATCGGCTCTAGGTCTTCTAGGGATCAAGTGGCCGATTTTCCTAGGCCTAAGGGGTGTTTATATAGGGTAGAGATTAGGGTTTCAGTCCTTATCCTTATCTGGTTACTTGCCCACCAAGTAGCCCATAAGATAAGCCTAGAATCCTTATCTTGGACGAATTCTAAGGCCCTATCACGTTGAATTCGTCCACCCTATCCATAGGGCATCCATTGCCCTAATTTGCAACTAGCACATAATTACAATTCAGCCCCTCTAGTTTAAATAATTACTTTTGATCACAAAATTAATTCTTAATTAATTATTGACCAATATTAATTAAACAAATATGATTTATCTTTTAATATATCATTCTTATAATATATTAATAAATCATAATAACCTCTTTCTCTATTATTTCTCCAGTGAAGTTGCTTTGGTGAAGGTAACCCAAAAGGACCATGCACAACCAGGTCAAGTACTTACCAAATATGGTTATGGGCTTAGACACTAATCCAACAGTCTGCCACTTGGATAAGTCTAGTAACAAAAAATGCAAGCATAAATCGATTAGCAATCGTAGCTCTCAAAGACGTTGTCGAACTCTGATCTTATCAGCAACCTGTCCTTTAGATAAGGTATCGTACAGTCCTCTATTTTAGATATCGTGCGGACAATCTCACGGAACATAGTCATACATATTGTCCAACAGTTTGTTTCTCGATCTCAGATTCATTTGACATAGAACTTAATTGAACACATCAATTCAGTCCTGACCGGGTCTGACACATAAGTCAAATCAAATCATCGAGGGGCCCTCATATCGCTTTTACCCTCTTAGGATAAAAGAAACATATAAACTTCGACTTATATGCATTTACTATTCAGCATTTTCGCATTGATAACAAAATTGCATATGATTAATAAACTATGATTTTAAATCATGCATTCACTAATGATTATAAAAACATACCTTTATCGTTACTATTTTTTTAACCTTTTCTCTTTAGATTGCGGAGAATCATCTTTAGATTCACACTGGTTTCCTAGATAAAAAAACATATATAATAATTTATGATTAGAAGTATAAATAAACATAAACCTAAAACTATAAAATATCATTCTATTTAAAAAATCACAAATTCAGTTATGATTACAACACATACCTTTATCATTTTTTTCTTTGACATTTTCTCTTTACCTTCGCGATAAACAACGTCGTATTCACGTTGATTACATAGAAATACAAATGACCAAATATGAACATCATCAGTTATGAATAAAAAACTAGAATAAATGTGGGACAAAAAAAACATAGCAGAAACCTCTTTGAACATCAATTTTTTGGAATTACACCTTTCAAAATAGCACCACTTGTACTGCCTAAGAGATTGTTTTGATTTTTCAACCGTTTTCGAACACATTTGTTTAGAAATCCTTATATGTGAAAATGTAAACAACTTCTAATAACAAAAACCACCACAAACAAACATAATAAAAAGAGATAAATTGTAAACAAAAAAATCATCAAAATCAACTAAAAATGACGAAAAAACTAATAAATCAAAACAAAAATCATCATCATCAACAAAAAAAAAACTAGAGTTAACTAGTTAAAAAAACATGCATTATCAATAAATTGAAAAATTAATCATATTTTAACCTTCCATTTTAAGTTAATGAAGACGTGATTTTGTTTTGATTTTCTTCTGAAGACATTATTGATTTTTCCACTTAATTTGGACAAATATCAACCGAAATCTAAGGCTTAATGCAATAAATAATAAAAAGAGAATTTCTGTGAGGGTTTCGTGAGTGAAATTTTGAACGAGAAAGAAAACAATAATGGTTACAGAGTATCGCAACCTTTTCTAAAAATTAATTTGATGTTTGCAAAATTACAATACTAACCCTGAAATTGTTACTAAATGCATTAACTTAATCATTTAACTATATATTTACAATTATGCCACCACCGGATTTTAATAATAAAGATCATGAAATCAAAGTGCTATAAAACTATCTCAAAATCTCTAATTTTTTTTTTATCTCAAAGGAACGAACATCTATACATCTATATATATATATATATATATATATATATATATATATATATATATATATATATATATATATATATATATATAGGGGCTGAGTTATTGTGAGAACTAAAACAAGCATATGAACTTGCGATCTTATAATCAACTCATCATTTTTCAACACAAAAAACACAAATCTTTTTCAAATGGTGCGGCTAAGCCATATCTAGGCTAAAAAAAAAGATTTGACAATTTGTTTTGTTTATCTTTGAAATTTACATGTTGTAACACCAGTCGAAAGAGGTCAACAACTGTAGCATATGCTTATAATATAATGAACCTACTTTGTAATTCATGGCAAATTTAATACAAATATGAACTTTTATACCTACCTCATAGCATAAATGAAAGTATACGTCCATAAAAATCTCAATATAATTTCGCGTGAAGAAGTTATGAAAAACTTTAACACTATAAATCTCTAAAATAAGAAGAACTTCAAATATTGTGAGAATTAGCCATAGGAATCTAAAAGAGAGTAGTAGTACTCGTAAAAACCTACGCGTGGATATAAAGAATGTCAAAAATAGAGTTTGTATGCGAAAAATATGATCTTCCGAAGATGTAGCAGTCTAAGAGTGTGACACGTAGTAGAAAACCTAATCAAGCCATGCTCCACGACGTTGCCATAAGATTCACGATGTGAATGTGATATAGGACACTTCTCAAAGCTAGAATGCAGATGGCAAGTCTACGGGAGTGATGTGTTAAGACTCCACCACGTGGCCATAAAGATCACGACGTGAAGTCAGTATCTTGACACCTTCCGAAACTAGGACCCAAATGGCAAGTCTACGAGGTGATGCATCCATGCTCCACGACGTGGACTAGTTTTAGGCAGCCTATAAATAGCAAGTTCGACTTTAACACTTTTTACACCTAAATCTCTTCTCTCTCTCTCTCTCTGTATCTCACGTTTTTGAAGGGATTCCACATCCCGAGCCCGACAATCACGAACCGCTGACCATTTCTAGTTAGATTACATAAAATCACGCTACTAGGGTAAGTCTCATGGCCCCACTTTTAATTTTTTCGAGGGAAAATGCATGCTAAATATTGTATATAAGCTAATATTATGTCTACATGATAGTATATTCATATCAACATAGATAGTTATATTAACTAGGATATAGTTGTTTTGAATATGATATTTTAAAAACATACAACTATCGTAAACTTGATAGCATGTTTTTATACTAATGTAGACCTTGAGTTATACTCGAGAGTTTTATATATATATATATATATATATATATATATATATATATATATATATATATATATATATATATATATAATATGTTTGATATAGCCTCAACGTTATACTCGAGAGTTATATATATTAATTATTAAGTATGTTGTTATTATTGGTTTTATGTCAAGATAAAACCTGGAATTTTATTAGTATAGCCCTGAAATTATATTCGGGAGTTCTATATATACTTGTTAAGTGTGTTGCTATTGTTGGTTTTATGTTAAGATAAAACCTGGTTTTACCTCATGTTATAGCTCTTATGATGCCTAAGTATCATGAAATTAGGAGTAATGTTTGGAAGCATACTCTAGTAACTTAGGGTTTTAGACACGGATATGCTTTTTGTTGTAAGAACTTTAGGAGGCCACCGAAGTCTACATGAGCTATATTATGTTGGTAATTAGCCTTCTTTTATCCTACCTACACATGACCCAACGCATTGGACTTGGTTTTAAACCTGGAGTTCATGGGACTCGACGAGTGCTAGAACAGACTCGGCGAGTCCAAGACAATCTCCTTAAGATTGAAGATGAACTCGACGAGTTGTTCATACAACTCGGCGAGTCGAGGACAGACTTGTTATTCGGATGAAGGTGAACTCGACGAGTTGTTCATACAACTCGGTGAGTCGGATGAGTTTCATGCTATGTTCATATAAGATAGGAACTCGTCGAGGTGAAGCCAAACTCGACGAGTCGGGATGTGGATAAGCACGAGTAAAGGATGAGGGACTCGGCGAGTTGAAGGACCAACTCGGCGAGTTGGGTCAACTTGAAGTTGACTTTGACTTGGACCTATTTGGGGGTAAAATAGTCATTTTACCCTACGAGTAGATATCAGTTCTGACTGAGTGTTTTGTAAGGATTGTAGCCAGAGGATTTCCGGAGCGGCAGCAAGAAGAGACTTCCCACTCAGTTTGACAACAGCTACTTGATCGAGGAGAGTTACCTTCCAGTAGCGGTGAGTCTACGACCACAATGTCGACCCACCAGTAGGAGTTGTATGTTAGATGATTGTATTTGTGGTATCATCTAGGTTTGCTACTACCTGATATGTTATATGCTGGCATGATATGTTATATGTGATAATAGTAGAGTTCGGTTGTTAAGACCGAAGGGTAGGTCCGGCACCCCAGATATGTCTGACAATATGTGATTATATGTTTATATGCTGGCAAGATATGTTATGTGTGATAGCGTTAGTAGGAGGGAATAGTCCCCTAGTTCGGTTGTTAGGACCGAAGGGTAGTTCGGACACCCTAGATATGTCTGATAGTATGTTTATGTTATGATATATGTGATAGTAGTAGTAGGGGTGGAATAGTCCCCGAGGGTCAGTTGTTAGGACCGATGGGTAGGTCAGCACCCTATAATGGCTTGACATGGGTAGGTCAGCTCCCCAGAATGGCTTGCACGGGTAGGTCGGCACCCCAGAATGGCCGTACCGGGTAGGTCAGCACCCCAGAATGGCCGTACTGGGTAGGTCGGGCACCCCAGAATTGCCCGACAATATGTATGTTATGTGATTGTATGGTATGTGGTACGATGGGGGAACTCACTAAGCTTCGTGCTTATAGTTTAGAGTTTTGGTTTCAGGTACCTCTTCAGCGAAGGGGAAGGAACTTGCACGGTAGCGGCACATCATACACACACATGTTGGTTTTTCGCATTAGAGTTTCTTGGGATTGTACTCTGACATTGTTTTATTTTGCGAGTGGTTTTTGGAAATGAGTTGTGGATTTATGAAAAGTTACTATTAGCCGGTGTTTTCTTATAAATGATTTTATAAATCAATTTACTAACAATGAAATTTTTGGACTTGAAATTTGGGTCGTTACAAGTTGCTATCAGAGCCCTGGTTTGAGGGATTCGGACACACCTTCGGGGATGCCTGGACTCAAACCAAGGGATTAAAAGATTTTTACAAAGAAAATGACTTTCTAAAAGCTAGGATAAAAGATTTTTGAGAAGGAACAAGTGTGTGATGTGCGCAACCGGCTGAGCTCAAGTAAGTATTCCCCATAGTACCCATACAAGTTATCTTATGCTTATCAGTTGCAGTAGAACAACATGCTAGAATAGGACTAAGGATCTAGGGATGATGCCTTATGTGCCTGCTTTATGTGCTTCAACTTATGAGAATTGCATGCTAGTATTGAGTAGACAATAATAGGATAGCCTGTTTAGGTTATGCCTGGTAGTATGAGCTCAGCATTATATGCTAGTTCAACTTCTCATTATAAGAACAGATTAGTTTGAGTAGTTTTCCTGCGTCCGAATGCCGCTTGCTTTGTGATTTGTGGGACTCTGAGTAATGAGAGTTAGCCATTAGGTGAATACGTCACGTCACATATGATCAGGGTTGAATAATCTCAGAGTGCTGGATTTGGCCCTATTGCGCACCTCTCGTTTGAGTCTAACCGTTGTAGGGACGAGTCTTTTACTCGAAGGATTATCTGAGCCTCGTCACATGTGATGGTAGTCAAGTAATGGCTAATTGGCACTACAAGGAGGCCTTCAGCAGCTGAGGACCGGTTTGGGTGTAGTTCGAGATTTTCCTTAGGGTAAGCCTAGAATGTGAATGGTAAAGAATCAGCAGTGATAAAAAGGGACTTGGTGGAGTCAAGGTAGTCCTTGAGGAAGGTACGGATAGATGTGGAAGGTAGTATGGGCCCGTACTACTGAAAGTAGAGGATCCGTACCTAAATTGAGGAAGGTTGAGACAAGACCAGGGAATTGGTAGTGGATGTGATCCCTCTAGATGTATCAGTATCACTAACGGTTGGTATTACATTTTGCAGAATGGTGGTACTACGTCAGAGACCAGTGGTGGGCAACTCAGGAGAGGGATCGGGTTCGGGTTCAGGCTCCGAACAAGTAGACGAGAGACTACGCGAGTTCATCGCGTCTGAGATCACTAGTGGTATCCTTGATGCGACCCCAGCCATCTTTGGGTCGATCAATGTGACAACCCGAAATTTATTTCGTCATTTTTTAACCCCTCGTTCCGTTAATAAACCTCGATCTATTAAACTGTCCGTTAACCTTTGGACATGTTAATTTATTTGGGAAAATAAATTAATCCCTTGGGAAAATTTTAGTTTCAACCAAGTCAAAATACGACCACTAAATCGGGTGCGACCAAAAGCCCCGTTTAACGGCAGTATCGGGTAGATTTCCACTGAGCCACAACTCAAACCCCTATATAAGGGGGAGTGGACTTCATTTCCACCCTTTTCACTCTCTCTCTACACTCTCTCTCTACAACTTATTTTCGAGCCAAAAACGCCCATTTCGAGCCCCAAACGAGTAAGCCATCTACCCTAACTTGTTGTATAGCTTAACTAACATGCAAATTCGTGTTTAAGGAATCAATTAAGAGCAAGAGTAGGTGTTTACGGCCCAAGAACACTCTTGGACCGTGAACACCCTTAAATGGGGTTTTTAAGCCTCAAAACCCCTCAAAACAACCCCTAAGACTTATATATGGCTAAATGGCTTATGGAATCGGACTTAGAACACATTGAACTTAACTTTTGGGGAGTAAGCTTGAGTTTACTGCCCAAGAACTTGCTTGGGCCGTAAACTCCCCTTCATGGGGAGTAAACTCAAAATCAAGTGTCAGAAATGCCCTCAAACACCTCCTATGGCCTTGGAAAAATGTCTAGAAGCAATCCCATTGATGTAAATGCTTTAAACATTAAAGAAACCAAGGAAAAAGGAGTTTACGTCCGTAAACCCCCTCTAGGAAAGGTCCATGGGTCATAAACTCCTAAAAGGTACCCAAATGATGCCCTAAACTCCCCATTTGACTTGGAAAAATGCATAGGATTTTATTCTCTATCATTTAAGTCCTTAAAACACCAAAAGTATATACACATAGGAGCTTACGGCCGTAAACTCCTTGCTTAGGGCCGTAAACTCCTCAAATGGTCCCTTTGTTGCCCTAAATCCACACAGGTGCCTTATATTTGGACTTAGCATCATTCTACAAGGGATATAAGACACTTTGGCATCCTAGAACATCCTCACCATGAGTTTACGGCCGTAAACTCATGGGAGATAGTCCCAGGGCTGTGAACTCTATAAAGAGTTTACTCTAGGAGAGTAAACTCCCTATTTAAGCCATACACACCCTTAAACGTTACCCGGGACACCCCTAGCACTTAATCAAAGTGTTTTCTGTACTTTAGGATGCGTATACTTATTTAATTAGTATTATATACTAATTGTATGTAAACATATGATATCATATGTTAATAGGTCACTAATTGTGTTCAAGTCTGTACTTGACACCGAGCACCCAACCGGCACCTTCGTCGGATCCACTTACAACAGGTGAGTTCATACCCCTGAATTTACCTTTTTAAATGTTTTTACATGTTTTATGGGGGGGTGAATACAAGTTAAACATGCCAGTTATCATATCAAGCACATGTGATTGATAACTCGCATGCACAAGGATTTATTACACTGTCAATTGTTTTACCAAGTATGATACTGTAAATGGTTTTTCCAAAACGACATCACTTGTTCAAATCTTTACTTATATTGTTTTTATCAAAATGTGTTTATGAAAGGTTTCCAAAGGAATTCTAAAGGTTTTCAAACTTATTTTACAAAAGAATACCAAGTCGTGATTTTCTTAAGTATAAAGGTTTTCCAAAGTTTTCATCAAGGTTTTCTTCCATGTTTTTATACTCCTACTTGGTTAGATACTACTGCTTCGTTATACTTCTACTAAGTTAATACTCCTACTTAGTTAAATGCTACTACTGTGTTAACACTTTTACTTCATGATACGCTTTTACTTAGTGATACGCTCCTACTTCATGATACACTTATGCTTGTTAAACGCTTCTACTTTGAGAAATACTACTACTTCGTAAACGCTCCTACTTTATTACCGCTTCTACTTCACGAACCACTCCTACTTTATTAATGCTACTACTTTGTAAACGCTTATAGTTTATTAACACTTTTACTTGGAGAAATGCTTCTACTTCGTGAAACACTCCTACTTTGTTAAATGCTTCTACTTAGTTAAATGCTTCCACATCATTAAACGTATGCCTGTACTTGTATAGTTATATAAATAATGATTAAAGGACTTAGGAAGGCTAGTTCGCCCTATTTCCTTTTCTTCGTTGAGATGTGGTCTGGTGGGATCGGATATCCATCCGAAGGTCGTTTGATCATTAATTATATATCATGTATACATGTATAGACATATGGGTTTTACATCGGTCGGTTCAGTTCATTTCCCTTGGGTAGCAAGGGCATCCTCCCACTCGTCACTCATAGATTAGAGACACTAGTAACTATTATAGGAATAGTTAGGAAACTCTATCTCTCACTCTATCTCTCTCTTTTACTTTAGAATGTGCCACACTATTTCCCGCTACGACGCTTCATTGCGCCAACGCCGTGTAACCAGAGTCTTTGGGAAGGAGAGCGAACATCATGTGTATAGATCTATACGGGACTGACACCCCCACCCCCTGACTACTATCTATAGTCTGCGCTGGTAAGGCCCATAGGTGACATGAAGCCACTACTACTACTACTGTCACTACCTCTACGCGTGACCTGGAGGGTCATCGGATACTCTATTGTCGATCAGCATGGTTACATACGAGTTCACATTCACTCTTTGTTTTAGACCTTGCTAGACGTATCATTCAGTTGATACTGTCTGGGGCCTGTGTTCACTGTTTTTAGGCCTTGCTAGACGTATCTTTCATTTGATACCGTCTGGGGTCTGTGTCTCCTTTTGTTAGACTGATCCAGGCGTGTCGTTCACTCGATACTCTCCTGAAGTCTATGATTTCTTTGCCTTAGCCAGCAATATCTTCTGCAGAGGCATATGCTATTTTCCCTTGTATTTTACTAGTGATATTCTTCTACTTCCTTTACACTCAAATACTGTATTTTGGTAATGATAATATTTCAGGGAAATTCTCTTTAAAATCTAATACTGGCGGGTCTTGGTAGAAGACTGTTTTTATTAAGAAAATATAGGATTTTCTTGAAAGGACTCTAATACACCATCGACTCTAAACTACTACTTTTATAAAGTTATTTTGAATAAAATGCTTACTTACAAAAATGACACTAAATACTTATGAACTCACCATCATTTATAAAAATGCTGATACTCGCTTTCAAAATAACTTGTATTCTATGGTCAGCAATAGACAGGTACATTCTAGGAGCTTTTGGATGAAGACAGTTTAGTACCAAGCTGTACCTATATTATTACTTGTATTACTTTGATGTTTTTATGTAATGTAAACTATGTAAAACTATTACTATTAATGCAATGGTTGTTGTACTTTGATTACTATACTGCATATGTTGTGATACTTGACATGACGTCATCCACCCCAGAACGTTTCCGCCATTCCGGTTTTGGGGTGTGACAGATTGGTATCAGAGCATTGTTTATAGTGAGCTAAGTATATAAATTCATAAAAGATATACAGCGTATAAATACTTAGGGATAAAACACTATGACCAAGAATTATGCTTTAAAATATAACCATATTTTACCAAAGTATAAGAACATCCAGAATCTAAACACTCGAACACAAGTATCACATGAAAAACAATAATAAAAGTCTTCGGATGTTGAACATTACCGTCAAACCTGGGGAGTTATGTAATTGTAAGCTGGAATAAATGTAACCTGATCAACTACATTTATTCGAGATGCGATGAACATGTGCTTGGGAGTGATAGTGGTGTTGCAACAAGTCTGAAACTTACCAACTAGGAATGCTAGAGCCAAACATAAAGTTTAAAATACTATAGGAGTATTTTGGAATACTAAAAGACTCACACTAATCCCAGAATCATATTCAGAAGATAAGAAACAAACAAGAAATTAAAATACCATAGGGGTATTTTAGGATCCATAGATAACCTTGTGTGAAGAACTAAAAAGATCCTTATTGATATACCTACAATTACAGAGGGTATACTCCCAAGGTTATATATAATAAGGAGCCCATAGGCTAAGAATGTGTGGTTTCGCTCTACTTCCTTTTCCTTGTTGGGATGTGGATATAGAGTAGTATCACATATTCGAAGGCCTAACGGATCTAAGCTATATATGATTTGTATACCCTATGTAATCAAAGCAGGACTCGATATGGACCACTCAGTGAAATGTTAATAATCTCTTAGGATTCTTTAGACATTTCCCTTCTTGCACGAACCCTATAGAAAACCCTATCCACTTCAGTACTCGGCAGAAGAGTTGATTCAGACCCGGAAGAGGTTCATTGAGGAGATTTCCAGTTCGGAAATAAATGAACAAGGTCGAGACTATTGAGACCACCGAGTGCCTATATCTTCTTAGGGACATCGGTGAGAAATTTGCCTAAACTTCTGAGATTTCCAGTCATCCATCCTGAAGCGATGACACTCAGATTCGGAATCAGAAGGAAGGCGGAGTAGAGATTCAATATGTCCACACGAGAAAAGAACCCTAGGTAACTACCCGAAGGAAACCAACGTCGGTCCCAGTCAAAGCTACGAGGTAGACAGAGGGAGCCAGTACATGGAACCCGAGAAGTGTCTTTTCCTCGTGTTCGTCACACTAATACACCCATAAAATAATACAATTTAGTGAGTTAGTGGTTACACTACTCACGCTATGTGTTAGGTAAAACGCCTTTTCGCGTTGCAAGTAATACGATTAGGGTGGATCCCCACACCTCTATTGAGAGTATTTAGCCATAAGTCTTCATGAGCCTTTCTTCCCATGGTCTTCGTTCCGAACTGTTCTCAAATCTTTCCAAGCCGGAGAGTGAACCTTTCGCAGTATAAAGGTAACTTAGTAGGAACGACTCCCATTTTATGGCATTTTTCCGATACTCATACACCTACCTTGAATACCAGGACCACATCATAGGGATATAGGTCGACACTCAGACAACCAGTATCTGAAGCACGGGAAAAATTTAGGCCTAACATAGTAAGGATAGATATGTCCAGGGTTAACCATCGTCTCTCATCCGCTTGTGTTCTTTTCCGTATAGGAAAACCATGCCTCCGAAGAAGCGTAACCCATCCACTGACAAGAAACCGGCTCTCCTACTCGATGAAGCTACCTTCCAGACTGCAGTCTCGGCAACCGTTGCAGCTGCCATGGCTCAAATAAATGCTAACAACGCCAATGTTAGCAAGCCCTATCGGGTATTCCAATCCTATTGCTGGACAGTAGCAACCAACCCCTGTGTACGCAGCCACCCAAGAACCTCAGCCAACTCCACTAAAGAGAATAATCAAGATCGAGGAGGGAAGTACTCGGGTCAAGGACCTTCCGAAGGGCAACGAGCTGAGACAGTCAATACCCATGCCAGCCCTTCCATCCTAACCTCCAGAAGACCATACCTATCAAACCTTCCCCACTACAGCAAGTGCAGTTGCCACCATCATGATAGTTGTCGAGAACTCTTTTGTGCTAGGTGCAATATGAAGGGCCATGTTGCTCGTGTCTACAAAATCCTGGTTGAGTTTATTACATCAACCACCAATGTGACAAGCAACCCAGTTTACCGCCTATGTGGTAAGGATGGACACTTCAAGAAGAACTATCCAAACTGAAGGAAACAACAAAGACTCAGGAGGAGTCTGACCCTAATGCTTAGGGAGAAGCATCAAGGAACCCGGTAGATTTTTGGTACGTCTCTCAATTTCAGATAACTAACCGAAAACATTAAAAGGCTAATTCTAAATGTAATTATTTCCCCCATTAAGGCGAAATTCGCAGCACTATTATAAAATTTAAAATTTTCAATAGGTAAAACTATAATGGCTAAGTATATACGTTACGGCCATGTATAATTGAGATGGATAGACCTAGAGTGAGTGAATGCCGCCTCATTTCCTGTTCCTCGTTTGGTTGTGGATTTAAAGCGGAGTCGCTCAGTCAACAGTCCTCCCCACCTTAATTATACATGACTAGTATATGTTAGGCGATTATAGAAATGCATCGTGAGAATCCATTTATGAAAAGGTACTTTACTCAGAAACACTTAGGACTCTCTATAGTTCTGCGTCGACTCTATCGGTCCAAGTATCCGCGACAGTGATACACGGGACAAAACCCGAGATACCTAGAACTTGTGTGCTCGTTCGGCACATGACTCTATCGACCCTCCTACTGTATCATGTCGAAGTGTGCCAACTTCAACGCCTCTATCAATTATGGTTCGACTTCGTGCAACCATGTGCAAATCCTTAGTGCTGTGTAAAAAGAACTTTCTCCGTGGCCATTTCGGCAAATAAAGGTTCTTCCGAACCTGAAAATAATAATACTAATAATACGTAATGCGATCCGTCAGCTGTCCCTCTTACCTCGAACCTTCCGAAGTAACCTAGAGAAAGGTACCGCGCGCTGTTAACCAACCCTTCTTAGACAGATAGAAACCGAAGCGAAAGACACTGCAGGCATTCAAAAGACGATAACCACCCGAAGCATACCTCGTAGATTCCCCTGAAAGACCCTTTCCGTAGAATTGGAGCTAGAGTCAAGAGAACCACGGTGGGTTGAGCTACCATAATGACCACAAATCCGAAATTTGTTATCATCTCGGTTAAGCCAGCATAGTAGCTAACACCCTCGGTTGGTAAGGAAATCTAAGTCGTAAGAGTCAAGGACATTGACTACGATCATCCACTCATGCTTAATCCCACGAATTAAGCATCTTAGCGGATAACCTGGAAATCCAGAAGCTGCGATAAGTTAAACTCTAGAAGATGAGGAGATTAAAGTTCTGAGTGACGGAACCCTATACTCACTAGATTTGACCTAGAACGAGAAAACTCAGAACCTTCGGAAGAGTAGTTACTGAAGATGCTCACACTACTCAGGCACTTTGTCCACCCTGTTACCGACAAGTAGCACCTAGAACCCTCCGCCCTCTTGCGTGGAGGAAATCATCGTCGCCCTGTAGACGATAGACTTCATTCTACGAAGTGAACACTAGGATATCGAGAACCAAAGGATAACCTCCGCAGCCAAGAATACTTGATCAAAATGCGAAAGTGGTTGTGTTAAGCCTTATAACCCAGATCCCGATGAGATTGTAGACTTGACACCAGTCTAGGTGTTAGTTGATGGGTTATACAAGAGCACCCGCTTTCCACAATAAAATAAACCACCACCTTGCAGATTAGAACATGTCTTAAAGATTCATTGGACTACTAGGTGCTCCACGAATACTATCTCGCACAGAAATAATAAGAATCACCTCCAGAGATAGTCCAACACTCGTCTGGTGAAACCCTATCTCCCCGACCCTGAGGGTTTCCGTTAGGAATATCTCAAGATTCATTAGTGCAGGTTCATTTTGCACAAGATTGAGATAGCCACTCTACAACAAAAAGATACCGTAGACACACAACCCATCTGATGATCTAGAAATTCTCTAAAAGCCAATTGACAGGAAGCGAAAAACCAAGGACAACCTGAGCTTCCTATGAACCAACCTGAAGGACTACTTCCAGTATGAGAGAGAACGTTAGGAACTTTGGAATGGCGATCACGCCAGTGATGATCTTGCCATAAAAGTACACTATTTTCTAAGTACTGAAAAACTCTACTCTTCCGAGAGCTTAGGACCATCTGAGAATCCTCACGGAGATTGGTCCAACCCTCGTCAGACCACTACTACTTTCGGAAATTCCACAAGCTTCACCCCATATCGATCCACTTCTTAGACTTGATAAGTGCTTGCCCGATGTCACTCTTCGTATCCCACTCATCTTGATAGAAACCATTGAGAATCCTAACTTCATAGACATACCTGTAGGAAATCGCTAACTAAACGAGACGAAATCCGCATCCTATAGATGAAGGTTTGTTGGAATAACAAACACAGGCCAGAGATCACTTGGGAGTGCAAAGCAAGCCGAATAGGAAGTACCCTCATCTCATTACTCGGTCATTCATACCTACTTCCTTGTCTAAACCTGAATTTCGGGACGAAATTCCCTCTAACGGGGGGACCAAAAGCCCCGTTTAACGGCAGTATCGGGTAGATTTCCACTGAGCCCCAACTCAAACCCCTATATAAGGGGGAGTACACTTCATTTCCACCCTTTTCACTCTCTCTCTACACTCTCTCTCTACAACTTATTTTCGAGCAAAAAACGCCCGTTTCGAGCCCCAAACGAGTAAGCCATCTACCCTAACTTGTTGTATAGCTTAACTAACATGCAAATTCGTGTTTAAGGAATCAATTAGGGGCAAGAGTAGGTGTTTACGGCCCAAGAACACTCTTGGATCGTGAACACCCTTAAATGGGGTTTTTAAGCCCCAAAACCCCTCAAAACAACCCCTAAGGCTTAGATATGGCTAAATGGCTTATGGAATCGGACTTAGAACACATTGAACTTAACTTTTGGGGAGTAAACTTGAGTTTACTGCCCAAGAACTTGCTTGGGTCGTAAACTCCCCTTCATGGGGAGTAAACTCAAAATCAAGTGTCAGAAATGCCCTCAAACACCTCCTATGGCCTTGGAAAAATGTCTAGAAGCAATCCCATAGATGTAAATGCTTTAAACATTAAAGAAACCAAGGAAATAGGAGTTTACGGCCGTAAACCCCCCCCTAGGAAAGGTCCATGGGCCGTAAACACCTAAAAGGTACCCAAATGATGCCCTAAATTCCCCATTTGACTTGGAAAAATGCATAGGATTTTATTCTCTATCATTTAAGTCCTTAAAACACCAAAAGTATATACACATAGGAGCTTACGGCTGTAAACTCCTTGTTTAGGGCCGTAAACTCCTCAAATGGTCCCTTTGTTGCCCTAAATCCACACAGGTGCCTTATATTTGGACTTAGCATAATTCTACAAGGGATATAAGACACTTTGGCATCCTAGAACATCCTCACCATGAGTTTACGGCCATAAAATCATGGGAGATAGTCCCAGGGCTGTGAACTCTATAAAGAGTTTACTCTTGGAGAGTAAACTCCCTATTTAAGCCATACACACCCTTAAACGTTACCCGGGACACCCCTAGCACTTAATCAAAGTGTGTTCCGTACTTTAGGATGCGTATACTTATTTAATTCGTATTATATACTAATTGTATGTAAACATATGATATCATATGTTAATAGGTCACTAATTGTGTTCAAGTATGTACTTGACACCGAGCACCCAACCGACACCTTCGTCGGATCCACTTACAACAGGTGAGATCATACCCCTGAATTAACCTTTTTAAATGTTTTTACATGTTTTATGGGGGGGGGGGGGGGAATACAAGTTAAACATGCCATTTATCATATCAATTACATGTGATTGATAACCCGCATGCACAAGGATTTATTACACTGTCAACTGTTTTACCAAGTATAATACTGTAAATGGTTTTTCCAAAACGACTTCGCTTGTTCAAATCTTTACTTATATTGTTTTATCAAAATGTGTTTATGAAAGGTTTCCAAAGGAATTCTAAAGGTTTTCAAACTTATTTTACAAAAGAATACCAAGTCGTGATTTTCTTAAGTATAAAGGTTTTCCAAAGTTTTCATCAAGGTTTTCTTCCATGTTTTTATACTCCTACTTGGTTAGATACTACTGCTTCATTATACTTCAACTTAGTTAATACTCCTACTTAGTTAAATGCTACTACTTTGTTAACACTTTTACTTCGTGATACGCTTTTACTTAGTGATACGCTCCTACTTCATGATACACTTATGCTTGTTAAACGCTTCTACTTTGAGAAATACTACTACTTCGTAAACGCTCCTACTTTATTACCGCTTCTACTTCATGAACCACTCCTACTTTATTATTGCTACTACTTCGTAAACGCTTATAGTTTATTAACACTTTTACTTCGAGAAACGCTTCTACTTCGTGAAACACTCCTACTTTGTTAAACGCTTCTACTTAGTTAAATGCTTCCACATCGTTAAACATATGCCTGTACTTGTATAGTTATATAAATAATGATTAAAGGACTTAGGAAGGCTAGTTCGCCCTATTTCTTTTTCTTTGTTGAGAAGTGGTCTGGTGGGATCGGATATCCATCCGAAGGTCGTTTGATAATTAATTATATATCATGTATACATGTATAGACATATGGGTTTTACGTCGGTCGGTTCAGTTCATTTCCCTTGGGTAGCAAGGGCATCCTCCCACTCGTCACTCATAGATCAGAGACACTAGTAACTATTATAGGAATAGTTAGGAAACTCTATCTCTCACTCTCTCTCTCTCTCTCTATCTCTCTCTTTTACTTTAGAATGTGACACACTATTTCCTGCTACGACGCTTCATTGCGCCAACGCCGTGTAACCAGAGTCTCCGGGAAGAAGAGTGAACATCATGTGTATAGATCTATACGGGTCTGACACCCCCACACCATGACTACTGGCTACAGTCTGCGACGGTAAGGCCCATGGGTGACATGAAGCCACTACTACTACTGCCACTACCTCTACGCGTGACCTGGAGGGTCATCGGATACTCTATTGTCGATCAGCATGGTTACATACGAGTTCACATTCACTCTTTGTTTTAGACCTTGCTAGATGTATCATTCAGTTGATACTGTCTGGGCCTGTGTTCACTGTTTTTAGGCCTTGCTAGACGTATCTTTCATTTGATACCGTCTGGGGTCTATGTCTCCTTTTGTTAGACTGAGCCAGGCGTGTCGTTCACTCGATACTCTCCTGAAGTCTATGATTTCTTTGCCTTAGTCAGCAGTATCTTCTGCTGAGGCATATGCTATTTTCCCTTGTATTTTACTAGTGATATTCTTCTACTTCCTTTACACTCAAATACCGTATTTTGGTAATGATAATATTTCAGGGAAATTGTCTTTAAAACCTAACACTGACGGGTCTTGGTAGAAGACTGTTTTTATTAAGAAAATATAGGATTTCCTGGAAAGGACTCTAATACACCATCGACTCTAAACTACTACTTTTATAAAGTTATTTTGAATAAAATGCTTACTTACACAAATGACACTAAATACTTATGAACTCACCAACATTTATACAAATGTTGATACTCGCTTTCAAAATAACTTGTATTCTCAGGTCAGCAATAGACATGTACATTCCAGGAGCTTTTGGATGAAGATAGTTTAGTACCAAGCTGTACCTATATTATTACTTGTATTACTTTGATGTTTCTATGTAATATAAGCTATGTAAAACTATTACTATTAATGCAATGGTTGTTGTACTTTGATTACTATACTGCATATGTTGTGATACTTGACATGACGTCATCCACCCCAGAATGTTTCCGTCGTTCCGGTTTTGGGGTGTGACAATCAAGGAAAGGATTGTGGAGCTGATGGAGGATCGCCTTAGGGCATTCCAGAGCGACATGGCATCTGGCCATTCAGGATCCTGCACGTTGTCCTTTAAGGACTTCAGGGCAGTGGTGCGCCATATTTCCATGGGGCGAAGGACCCTATTGCTACCAGACGATGGATTACGGACATTGAGTCCGTGCAACTGACCAAATTTTGCCCTGAGGGGTCGAAGGTACGATTTATAGCAGGGTATTTGAGGGACTGGGCTAGGGATTGGTGGGACTAGGTTGGTGACTCTCTGGGAGCCTCGGCTGTTAAGGCTATGACATGGTCGGATTTTGTGACCCGGTTCCGAGTAGATTTTGCACCAGCTGTAGAGCTTCAGCAGCTGGCCAGGGAGTTTTTGGACATGAAACAGACTACGGAGACTGTGGCGGAGATCACCGCCAAGTTCCGAGAGAGGGCATTGTTGGTTCCCAGTATGCGGGGGATGAGGATATGAGGAGGACCCGCTATCATGACATGCTGTGAGCCGACATTCAGGAGCATGTTAGTTTTTCAGCTTGCCCTACCCTGGATTCCATGATTTCCAGGGCAAGGGAGAGGGAGATCGATTTGGAGCATTTCCGGAGAGGAGGGTCAGACGACTGGGGCTTGGGGAAAGAAGCCCAAGGGATCAGATGGTAGGCCAAAGGGCCAGTCAGGACCGGGCCGCTGCAAGAAATGCGGCATGCCACATGAGGGGGCGTGTAGATTGGGATCGTCGGGCTGCTACAAGTGCGGCAAGATGGGGCACTTCAGCAGGGATTGTAATGCCCCTGCACCGGTTATTCAGGCGTCTGATTTGCGATGTTTCCACTGCAACCAGAGGGGCCACAAGAAGGCCAACTGCCTCTAGTTGACAGCGGCATCAGCACCAGTGAAGGCGCTAAGTCCAGCAACCCTACGAATCACCGATGGTCGACAGGGCAAGGCGGAGGCTCTAGTGGTGAGGAGCCGGGCATTCCAGTTGACTACCAAGGAGGCACCCGCTGCACCCGATGTGGTGACGGGTATGATTTCTTATCTTTTGATTTTGTGATATGATGCTGTGATTTTGATATGTTATGTGTGTGCTCTGTTTAGGATCGTTCCATGTGAACGATATCCCAGTTCAGGTATTATTTGATTCGGGGGCTACCCGATCATTTGTCTCTCTTGCGCTTAGCAAGAAGTTTCCTGAGTCTTCGGGCATGCTGGATTGCCCTTTAGAGGTAGAGATTGTTGACGACCGATCGGTGCGAGCATCAGCGGTATTCCGAGACTGTGTGCTGAGATTATTCGACGAACGTTACCTGGTGGACTTGGTTCCTATTACATTGAGAGGGAACAAGGTGATTATAGGCATGTATTGGTTGAGCCCCGATGGGGTAGTGATAGATTGCGCACGACAGCTGGTTCAGATCAGGACCCCAAGTGGGGGAGAGTTGGTAGTTCAGGGCGAGAGGCCACAGTAAGGACCAGTGGTATGTTCAGCAACGAGAGCTAGGCGTTACCTTCAGTAGGGTTGCGCAGGATATGTCGCTTATGTCATGGACACCCGAGAGGCAGGTAAGGCGACAGTGGGAAATGTGCCCGTGGTACAAGAATTTACGGATGTATTCCACGAGGAGTTGCCTGGGATACCTCCGGAGAGGCAGGTGGAGTTCAGGATCGACCTAGTCCCTGCGGCAGCTCCGATAGCCAAGGCACCATATCGGTTGGCTCCTCCAGAGATGCAGGAGTTGTCTACACAGCTGCAGGAGCTGTTAGACAAAGGATTCATTAGACCGAGTAGTTCTCCCTAGGGAGCCCCGATTCTGTTTGTGAGGAAGAAGGACAGGTTGCGTCGGATGTGTATAGATTATCGGGAGCTGAACAAGGTAACGGTGAAGAACCGTTACCCACTCTTGAGGATTGATGACCTCTTTGACCAACTGCAGGGAGCATCTTGGTTCTCCAAGATTGATCTGCATTTAGGGTACCACCAGATGAGGGTCACAGAGGAGGATGTACAGAAGACTGCGTTCCGAACGCGCTATGGCCACTACGAGTTTGTGGTGATACCCTTCGGGCTCACCAATGCTCCTGCCACGTTCATGGACCTCATGAACCGCGTGTGTAGACCGATGTTAGACCGGTCTGTGATAGTGTTTATTGATGACATCTTGGTTTACTCCAAGACGCAGGAGGAGCACGAGGAGCATCTGCGAGAGGTTCTAGAGACTTTGAGGAGGGATAACTTGTATGCTAAGTTGTCCAAGTGTGAGTTCTGGTTGCGTGAGGTGCAGTTCCTTGGGCATCTCATCAACCAGAACGGGATTTCAGTGGTCCCGGCCAAAGTGGAGGCCGTGATGAGATGGGAGGTTCCAAAGTCTCCATCTGAAATTCGGAGTTTCCTATGATTGGCTGGCTACTATCAGAGATTCATCCAGGATTTCTCCAAGATAGTCGTACCCTTGACCAGGCTAACAAGGAGGTCGTGGTCTTTCGTTGGGGGCCTGAGCAGCAGGCCACGTTCGAGACACTGAAACAGAGATTGTGCGAGGCGCCAATCTTAGCCCTGCCAGAGGACATGGAGGATTTTGTTGTGTACTGCGATGCGTCCATCTCAGTTTTAGGCGCAATATTGATGCAGAGAGGGTATGTTATCGCCTACGCGTCGAGGCAGATGAAGCCTCACGAGGCGAACTACCCGACGCATGATTTGGAGTTGGGGGCTGTTGTATTCGCCCTCAAGATCTGGCGACATTACCTCTATGGGGTTCGTTGTAGCATCTACACGGACCATAAGAGTTTGAGGTACCTCATGGATAAGCTGAATCTAAACATGAGGCAGCGCCGGTGGATGGACGTGGTAAAGGATTACGATTGCGAGATCCTTTATCACCCGGGGAAGGCCAATGTGGTGGCCAACATGCTCAGCCGCAAGGCAACGCCAATCAGGGATATCTGCCTGAGGACGACAGTGGTGACTCCACTGTTGGAGCGGATTTGGGAGGCCCAGCAAGAGGTCATGAAGGAGGAACATCAGAAGAGCGAGCGGATCGTAGGGCAGGTTTCCTCCTTCAAATATGACAGCCAAGGATTACTGACACTACAACGTAGGGTGTGGGTGCCATACCACGGGGGTGTGCGCCAGGTTCTGATGGAGGAGGCGCATAAATCTCAGTTCTCCATTCATCTCGGGGCGATGAAGATGTATAGGGATCTTCGTCTGGACTATTGTTGGCCCTGCATGAAGCGGGATGTGGCATGGCTTATGGAGCGGTGCTTGACCTGCAGGAAGGTCAAGGCTGAGCATCAGAGACCTCACGACAAGATGCAGCCGTTGGATATTCCGCTATGGAAATGGGAAGACATCACGATGGATTTTATCACAAAGCTTCCCAGGACCGCGCGGGGAGTGGATTCGATCGGGGTCATCGTTGGCCGATTGACCAAGAGCGCCCATTTTATCCCGATTCAGGAGAGCATCTTGGCTGAGAAGTTGGCCGAAATCTTTATCTAGGAGGTGGTGGCGCGACACGGTGTGCCAGTTTCTGTGATTTCAGACAGAGATGTGCAGTTCACTTCCAGGTTTTGGAAGAAGTTTCATGACGAGTTGGGTACTCGTCTGCATTTTAGCACCGCCTTTCACCCATAGACGGATGGTCAGAGCGAGCGGACCATCCAAACCATGGAGGATATGCTGCGAGCATGTGTATTAGACTTCGGAGGTAGTTGGGATACCTACCTTCCATTGGCAGAGTTCTCCTACAACAATAGTTATCATGCGAGCATTGATCGTCCTCCCTTCGAGATGTTATACGGGAGGAAGCGCATGACCCTGATATGTTGGGGCGAGGTTGGCTAGAGGGTAATGAGGAGCACTGAGGAAGTGCTCAAGACGACAGAGAAGATTCAACAGGTTCGGAGCAGGCTTCAGACTGCTCAGGGTCGGCAAAAAATCTATGCCGATAAGCGCCGATCAGACCTGGAGTTCCAGGTCAGGGATATGGTTCTCCTGAAGGTGTCGCCATGGAAAGGCGTTATCCGATTCAGGAAGCGGGGCAAGTTGGGCCCCAAGTACATTGGACCGTTCAAGGTTATAGCCCGGGTGGGCAAGGTGGCGTATAGGCTGGATTTTCCATCCGAACTCAGTCAAATACACGACATTTTTCATGTTTCTCAGCTGTGAAAGTGCTTGGTGGACGACTCGGCCGTGGTGCCCTTGGAGGACATTCAGGTTGATGGCAGCCTGAATTTCATTGATCAGCCTATGGCAATCCTCGACCGGAAGTCAAAGGATTTGAGGAACAAGAGGGTGGAGCTTGTGAAGGTGCAATGGCAACACCGGAAGGGCTCGAAATGGACTTGGGAGCCGGTGGACGAGATGATGGAGCCTTACCCCGAGCTGTTTCAGGAATGAGCAGCAGACTTCGAGTACGAAGTCTAAAATAAGTGGGGGAGATTTGTAGCACCTGGTTCTTGGTACGTATTCCCTCTTCATCTATTTATATATTTTTCACATTTTGGCCTTGGACTCGGCGAGTTGAAGGACCAACTCGCCGAGTAGAAGCAGGACGGAACGCGGGACTTAAGTGATGAACTCGACGAGTCGGGTCCTGGACTCGGCGAGTAGGTACTGTTCGGACAAAAACCCTAATCCGAGGGTTTGCACCCTATTTAAGCAATGATATGACGGCCATATTGTCCCTTATGCTCCCAAAACACTTCTCATTGAAACCCTAGCCGATTGTGCTTTGTTGAGGCCATTTTTTGGTGTTCTTGTGTGGTTATAAAGTTTGGAAGGAAGGAAGGAGCTTGGAACTTGAGTTGGGGCCAGTAGATCCAGGGATTTTACTTCATTTTCAGCAGCTTCAAGGTATAATGCCCCTGTCTTGACTCATCTATGTGTTTATTCATCTTTAACTTGGGATCTCTTTGGGTTGCTAAGTCATGTTTTGGAATTGGAAGTGTTGAGTGGGTTTGGACTTCAGATCTGGACCTTAAGAGGGGTCTCCTGGCATAAAGGTGCCAACTTTAGGGCCGTGAGAGCCCCATGCACATTGTAGGACACTTTATGTGGATTTTTGAGCTAAAAACCCCATGCATGTGAATCAAGTTTGGAACTTTATGTATAAAGTGGACATTAGGAGGCCATATCTATGGTTTTGGTGTGTTAGATCCCATTTAAATCGAATGTATGGAATTGGTCAAGACTGGACTCGGCGAGTCCAAGGCATAAAGTCCCATATCCGATAAGAGTCTAAAGAACTTAGCTGGGTGTTAGAAGGACTGTAGAAGGTCAGAAATAGTGACCCAACGCATTGGACTTGGTTTTAAACCTGGAGTTCATGGGAATCGGCGAGTCCAAGACAATCTCCTTAAGATTGAAGATGAACTCGACGAGTTGTTCATACAACTCGGCGAGTCGAGGACAGACTTGTTCTTCAGATGAAGGTGAACTCGAAAAGTTGTTTATACAACTCGGCGAGTCGGATGAGTTTCATGCTATGTTCATATAAGAGAGGAACTCGTCGAGGCGAAGCCAAACTCGACGAGTCAGGATGTGGATAAGGACGAGTAAAGGATAAGGGACTCGGCGAGTTGAAGGACCAACTCGGCGAGTTGGGTCAACTTGAAGTTGACTTTGACTTGGACCTGTTTGGGGGTAAAATAGTCATTTTACCCTAAGAGTAGATATCAGTTCTGACTGAGTGTTTTGTGGGGATTGTAGCCGGAGGATTTCTGGAGCGGTAGCAGGAAGAGACTTCCTACTCAGTTTGACAGCAGCTACTTGACTGAGGTGAGATACCTTCTAGTAGCGGTGGGTCTACGGCCACAATGCCGTCCCACCAGTAGGAGTTCTATGTTAGATGATTGTATTTGTGATATCATCTAGGTTTGCTACTACCTGATATGTTATATGTCGGCATGATATGTTATATGTGATAGTAGTAGAGTTCAGTTGTTAGGGCTGAAGGGTAGGTCAGGCACCCCAGATATGTCTGACAGTATGTGATTATATGTTTATATGCTGGCAAGATATGTTATGTGTGATAGCGGTAGTAGGAAGGAATAGTCCCCAAGTTCGGTTGTTAGGACCGAAGGGTAGTTCGGACACCCCAGATATGTCTAATATTAGTAGTAGGGGGTGGAATAGTCCCCGAGGGTTGGTTGTTAGGACCGAAGGGTAGGTCAGCACGCCAGAATGGCGGGTAGGTCAGCAGAATGGTCATACTGGGTAGGTCGGCACCCCAGAATGGCCGTACCGGGTAGGTCGGGCACCCCAGAATTGCCCGACAGTATGTATGTTACGTGATTGTATGGTATGTGGTACGATGGGGGAACTCACTAAGCTTTGTGCATACAGTTTACAGTTTTGGTTTCAGGTACCTCTTCAGCGAAGGGGAAGGAGCTGGCATGGTAGTGGTACATCATACACACACATGTTAGTTTCCGCATTAGAGTTTCTTGGGATTGTACTCTAACATTGTTTTATTTTGCGAGTGGTTTTCGGACATGAGTTGTGGATTTATGAAAAGTTACTATTAGCCGGTGTTTTCTTATAAACGATTTTATAAATCAATTAACTAACAATGACATTTTTGGACTTGAAATTTGGGTCGTTACAGTATTGCTCAAGGTTATAGGGTATTCTCACTTCTATATTACTTTCAAAAGAGAAATCGATTACATTCTAAAACAAGTGACAACCTAACCTATTTATTGACTATTGTACTTATAAAATATGTACACATCCTACCAGAAACGTGGGTATACATGTGACTGAATAACCTCCATAATACCAGGTCCATTCCCATGCATATCGGTCAAAGCAATGACCCATTCCTTCTTATTCGACTCAATCTTCAACATCAAGATTATACCCAACATATTATTCATCAACTAAGATTGGAAATCTTAGTGGAAATCCTCTGACATGTAACCGCTAATCCCGTGTGAGCGAGGAAGTTATGTATGGATCTATATGGGTTAACACCCCTCCCATGGTTGCTGGCTACTGCCCAAACAGTTTTACAGTGGACTATAGATCTATGCAGGTTGACAACCCACCCGTGGTTGTTAGCTACAACCCATTGGTTTGCGGGTGATGAACTGTCCTAATGATTGTTTTGTTTTGGACCTGGCGTCGATGAAGCACACGAGGGAAGTATTTACCTAGGTAGAATCCTTCATGGCACCAATGGAGGAACCATTGGTGGGATCTTTTAATTAGAGGTCTTTATGTCATAGCAGCGATTACAGACTCATGGTAGCAAAATTTTAGAAGCATTATACTTTGTCGATATACAAGTATGAATGTTAAGTATAAGTTTCCCAAACACTTATACTTTGGGTATAAGGAACTTGTAGGTATACTACTTGCTCATTAAGTAGATAATTATACCTAGTATATATACTCGTATAGAATTGAAATAATATTTATATGTAGTAACTTTCCTTGGTTTAGGATTACTCATAGTATATGGAAATTGTAGGTATCACTTATTTGGTAAGTAAACTATTATACATAGGATATATACTCTATGTTAGAAATAAGTATGAGTTTGAAAGACATTTTAAAATAAAGTTTTATACTTTTCAAACTTGAAAAAATACTATTTTCTCAGAGTCAACACCTGTGGACTCACCAACTTTATGTTGACATATTTTCAAAAATGCATGTGTTTTTAGGAACATGATAAGCTGGAATAATTTAACTTTCTATTATCAATGGAGGTATGTAGTTTATAAAACTCTTTTGTACAGTTCAATATATGTGATATAACTATGATACAAGGAATGACATTACACCGCCCGGTGTTTCCACCGCTGGCTGGGGGTGTGACACATGTATACACAATCAGTAGTCATATAGACTGCTGATGAGCACAATCACCAGTCATATTTAATGTGGATGTGCACAATCACAGCCATATGGATTGTTGATGAGCAATCAGTAGTCTATATGACTCTCGATTGTTCTCATAACCAGTCATATTAAAAAACTAAAAAAAATATCGTCAAATCTCTTTTTAGCCTAGATATGGCTTACACACACCATTTGGAGAAGATTGGTGTTTTTTATATTGAAAAATGATGAGCTGATTATAAGTTTGCAAGTTCTCACAAAACTTTTGGTCCTCAAAAGAAATTGGCTCTCACTCACTCTCTCTCTCTCTCTCTCTCTCTCTCTCTCTATATATATATATATATATATATATATATATATATATATATATATATATATATATATATATATATATATATAGGGGATAGTTCAAATAAAAACATCAAATAGTGTGAGAACGTAAAAACATTATTTTTAGGTTATTATTCTGAAATGAATTCTGTATCCACAACTTTATGTCATTATTCAACAATGAATTAATAAATAGTCATATGTTAAAACTAAAATTAGTATTTAGTATAAAAATGCACATACATAAATTTATAATAGAACTATAACATTCTAATGAATATATGAATAATCAAACGTTAATATTTATATTAGACTTACTTCAACAATACACATATACAACATTCATTATAGAATAATAACATAAACATAGTGTTTTTACGTTCTCACACTATTTCCTATTTTTATTTGAACTTACTTCTCTCTCTCTCTCTCTCTCTCTCTCTCTATATATATATATATATATATATATATATATATATATATATATATATATATATATATATATATATATATATATAGGGGTGAGATATATTGAGAACTTATAGTTTCCCGAGTACCCGAGAACTAAAAGTGGAACATTAGATCAAATTAACTCATTAAGACATGATCATTATCTTACTAATTTCATTTAATGTTTAATTCTTTATGTTATTGGATATATTAATAAAAAGGTCTAAAAATTAGCATAATAAAATAATTTTTTTAATTTTTTTATAAAAATAATAACTTTCAATTTTTTAAAAATTATAAATTTTTTAATTTTTTTTAGAAAACATTAATTTAAAAAAAAATGATTTTTTTTAATAAAAAACTGCATTTTTTTAAAACAGTAAATTAGAAAAAAAAACTTGAATATTTAATATATATATATATATATATATATATATATATATATATATATATATATATATATATATATATATATATTTTAATATTCGTGTAAGTAAATCTTAGAAAAACTCATAGTTATTTACTAATCTATAAATACAATAGTACAAGTATTTTATTTGATACAAAATCAAATATAAAAAAAAATGCTACAAAATTTCAAAGCGTTTTCATGTCTTCGTGTAAAGATTTCCATATTTTCTTCAATTTATCACTTTTCACATCTTCAATATTTTCCACGAATTCTTCCAAATGTACTAGCAAATTAAAAAAAATTGATTAATGCAAGAACACTCACAAAAATGCATATGTATATATAATGTAAGATTCACATGTGATTATATGATGTGATATTCAAATGTGATTGTATCTTTTTCAAATGTGATATTCATAAGAAAATTAAAAAAAATAATTAACGAAAAACACTCATACCGAATGATGTGTGCATATAATCATAATTTATATGTGATTCACTTGTAATTTACATTTGATTCACATGTAATTCATATGTGATTTATACGTGAATTACATGTGAATCAGATGTGTTACTTGTGAATCACATGAAATTCACATATGATTCACTTGTAATTTATATGTGAATTACATATGATTTACATGAATCACTTGTAATTCATATGTGATTCAATTGTGATAAATATGAATCATTACACACTTATAGTCTTGCTTCCAACTAATTACTAAAATATTATGCTAATTCACACAAATCACATATGATTTGTAATTGATTATTTCCATTAGCCAATTAATTACTTCACAAGTTACTTATGCAACAATTGACGAACATATATTAAAATAAAGGCTAGAATGTAGCTTAGTTGAAGATGATAACTAGAAATCCTTATTTATTGTTTTTTGCGCCTCTGCATACATATATCTACACTAGCCAGATATATCATCCTGTTATCCCAATGAACAACTCAATGTATGAAGTTTCACTTTCTCAATCAAGAAAAAAATGGAAGTATGTAGTCTCCATTTGTAGTTGTCCTTTCTGTATAAAAATAAAACACCAAAGTCTAATTTCCACTCATTTTTGTCAGATCGGAAAAGATAAAGAAAAACTATATAGCAAAATCAATCATAATACAAATGGAAGCAACCCACTCTGTATCAAAGCCCAACTTCTTACTACTGAATTGTAATATTGCAGTCAACTCAGATACATTAACACCAACAACATCACCATTTTCTACAATTAGATCATACACCCTTGTTCCAAACCTGATATTAACCTTCAAAAATAGGAAACATTAATTATTACCTTAGTTAGAACACATAAAACCGTAAGGCCCTGTTGGTCACTTAGTATACACGAACTCAGATTTGTGCAAGTCTTCAATATTCCTAAGTTTTAACTACATTAGATCAATATAGATTTGTTCCACAAATAGGAGAAAATTTCAACTCATGATGAATATTCATTCTCCCATAGTATACAATAACTCAATTGTTACATCCCCAAATTTCAAAACCAAAAATTTCATTTTTGATTTAAAGATTCATAAAATAGATTACTAAAAATACCATCAATGTTATCTCATATCATGAAAACCATAAGTCAACCATCTCAAAAACATATCATAGGAAATTAATGTCAGAGTACAAATCCCAAGAATCTCATGTGCAAAAAATCATGTGTGCGATGCGTTGCTATTGTGCCGACTCCTTTCCCTTCGAAGAAGAAGGAACTGAAACAAAAACTGAAAACTGTAAGCACAAATCTTAGTGAGTTCCCCCATCATACCACATACCATACAATAATCATACTGTCTAACATGTCCGGGTACTAGACTACCCCTTCGGTCTCTTTCTACTAGTAACTGCGTAGCATGTCCGGGTACTGAACTACCCCTTCGGTCTCTTTCAACCGGTAACTCGCATTGCATATTAGGGTGCTGGACTACCTCTTTGGTCCTTTCGACTGGTACCTCGCCTAGCATATCAGGGCGCTAGCCTACCCCTTCGGTCCTTTCGACCGGTACCTCGCCTAGCATATCAGGGTGCTCGCCTACCCCTTCGGTCCTTTCGACCGATATCGAGGACTATTTCAGCCCTTACTTCTATAATATAACATCCTAGCTCATAAACACATAATTCATATACTACCTAGCTTACCAAGGTGCTGGCATACCACTTCGGTCCTTTCGACCGGTACTAGGGCCAATCCTACCCCTCCTACAACTATCACATAATATCATAACATACTAACACATAAAACATAATAGATAGTGACATACCAGAAAATTATCACAAAGACAATCAACATGTAAATCTATTCATATCATGTATAAGGAGACATCGGTTAAATCTCTCTCTCTCTCTCTCTCTCTCTATATATATATATATATATATATATATATATATATATATATATATATATATATATTAGAAACCTTATGACATCACCTTCAACAACCAAGGCCATTGATTGTGTTTCACTTCTAACGTTTCCACCCTTAGATCAAAATACTCACATCATGAAAATTCAAATGTTGTTTCTTTTGAACAATACATATGCGCCTCTGTAATCTCTCTATAGTTTCCAAACTCGGATTACATATGATCCCACGATTTCAAGAGTTAAATAGATTCCATTAAGCCCCTTCTAGCGGCACCTCAACCTCCTGGTCTCTCGATATGCTTATAATCAAACGCTTCCTCATATCAAAATCAATTGCGATCATCACCATCCCTCGAAATCAATAGTACCGATATATGGATTTCCATTCAAAATGTAATAAATTGTGAACAATAGCATCTTTCCTGATCAACAACTAATCAACAACTACCAATGGTGGTCTTCAATGGATTTATCTGGTAGCAATTATATCTATTGATTCTTTTAATGTATATAGACATGAGTAATGCCCTAAACTGATGTTTTTAAAACCAATTTTGATTTTTTATTTGGGTTTCGATCTTTAGCCCTAAATCAATTTGTGTTGCTTGAACTAGATTGTATTCGTTGTGCTTGATGCATTGGCTATATCAATTTTAACCTTAGTTTCTTTGATATTTTTGGTGAGATAGGCTAAGAAAGGGGTTTTCCATTGTGAGGAATAATCGCAAGACAAACATGAAAATGGAGGAAGAAGACGAAGATCCACCACTTGCTGTAGAGATTAATGAAACGCTAGACAGATTAACAATCACTATATATCCATTCTTATTAACAATCAACTGGTTAATTATATATTGAATGGACAACATGGAAAGAGGATAGTTTTTATATCGAATAATGAAACTAAAATCTTTAAATTACTAAACTTTATTCATGGACATGTTGTAGATGCCAAAAATATCTGTTTTCAGCTCAAAAAGCATCAAGATTCTTCCACATTTCCTAAAGCCTTCTTATAAATAGTATTTGCAGTAAGTGATATTATTATTATTATTATTATTATTACTTTAATAATTTAATATGCTTATTTTTTAATTATCATTTCTTGTAGTATGTTGTAGTTCTTAACAAGGTTGATATGGTTTCTTTAGATGCTCTACAAGAACTAGAAAAATAGATTCAAAGCATTAATTCACTTGCTAATATAATTCATTCTGTGAATTGTCAGGTAGATATGTCCATAGTATTAGATTGCAAAGCATATGATGCTTTGGTTAGTAATTTATCCTTCATTTTCATTAAATAAACATTTTTATTCTCAATAATATCATACCAATTTGACATTTTTTCCTCAAAATATATTACGTCACAACATGTTGCACACTTGGAACAATTACTAGTAGAAAATAAATCACTAACTACAAAATATCTTCATGATAGTGGTGTGAGGACTATGTGCATTTGTGATTCACAACAGCTTAATCTTGATATTTGTATCACTTTATAACCTCAAAATATGTAATTGTTTATAGTTTATTGTTTATTATTATTTTTTTTATAGATTTTGTATTGTGTAAAATGAGTTGTTGTTTATTGTTTATTGTTTATTATTATTATTATTTGCCAGTAAAATGAGTTGTTGTCAAGAAGAACAAGGAAAAGGCAGATAATAAAATGAGTTGTTGTCAAGAAGAACAAGGAAGAGGCAGATGGTGGTCTAAAAAACTCAACTTATAACCATTTTGTTGGATCAAGAATCTCTACAGAAGTAGCAAGGCAGGTATTACAACTGAAGTTTATCGTGATATATTGTATTTTACTTTTTTAGTATTTTGTAATTTTCAATAAAAGTTACAAATTTGACTAAAAAAAATCTTAAATTCTGGTTTTGTATTTTACTTATGTTGCATTATGAATCATACATTGTTACATTTGTATCATTATGTTAAATTATAACTAAAAAATGTTTATGCTTGATATGATTATTTAATAGTCAACATGAATGTCTCATGTATAACTTCTTTTTGTATTTTATGACTCATATCATAATCATATTTGATTTCTTTCTATAATGTTCACTCAAAACCATTTCGGCAATCATCTTTTAGAATAATATAACCTTCGTGTCATGTGAATGATTTTATATTTCCATTAATGCATATTAAAATGTTTTTTAGGAGTCAAAAGAAGTCTATCGACTCTATGTTTATTTCAGGTACTGTTTGTAAAAACATGGACCATTTCTTGAATTTGATTTTTCAAAGGGACCATGTTAGCATCCTACTTTTTTATTTATCTTTTATTATATATTAAATGGATGGATTTTTTAAATAAATATAGTCTAGAAAAGGGTAAAACTGTATTTTTTTTCATATTTACTTTTATTATACTTGGAAAATCATCCTTTTTTTTCGTTTTTCTGTTAATATATAATAAAATAAAATAAATATTCATTAAATTTAAAAGTTTGTTTAACTGATTTAATGTTAACTTCATTTATAAAAAGAATGTATTCAACTCATTTAAACCTCATAATAATTTTTGAAATAAATTTCATTCATTCCTTATTAAAAGCACATTCTTAGCACTCACATTTCTTATATTCTTTTAATAATTCATATCTATTATATGAGACGTATGTACAAGATTAAGGGACATCATCGCTGAAATTTAAAGAATCAAAAAATTCAAAATTTGATATCCTTTCCATAATCATTGTTGAAAGTGTTTTTGTAAATCATATGTTGTTTGTCCATTATGTTTATTCAGACCATTTTCAACATCACGTTCGAACAACATCACCCTTTGCATCATCACATTCATCATCCATGTTCATTCTTTAATATGATGTTATTAATTCCTATTAATTATAAAAACATCTTTCAATTGTCCTTCAAATTGATTTGACCAATATGCTCTTATATGTTTCAATTTTTTTTGAGTTTTTATAACTGTGTTGAGTGGATACAAAGTGGATTGTAGTTACTATTTTGTTTTTAACAGACTTAGTTAATAGCAATATACTTTCACTTTAATCTGTAATATTTTGAATTTATACATTTTTATTTTCTGTTTTGCCGTGATCATTTATGTCATTATTATGATTACAATGCTATTAACATAACTAAGGACCATTTTTTAAAATTTCAGTTTACATAACCATTTTCTAAAAATTTCAGTTACCATTTTTAAACAATTCAGTTTACATGGAGAATTTTTGTAATTGTTATATAACATTTTAAAAGGACCATTTTAAACCCTGATGACATTTGACAAGATAACATCCTACTTTCAATTGTTCTTCAAATTGATTTGACCATTATGCCCTTATAGCAATGTATTTCTGAATCATAAATACAATTATATTTTGTTATTGCTGAAGGTGGAATGACACATAATAGTAGCAATGAAATTGTCTTTGATTGTCTTGCTAACATTAATGCATCGAAGAAAACATGGAACATCGTGTTCAGTGCTCCCCATGACCCTTTGGCCAACTTCACCCCAGCATATCGGAGTCCTGCACCTCCGACCGTACAACATCTCGAATGGGGGACGATCAATACTCGCGTGATAGGTATTGTTGTACGAGTACTCAGCCAAAGGAAGATAGGTATCCCAGCTACCACCGAAATCTAACACGCACGCCCGCAACATATCCTCCAAAGTCTGGATGGTCCGCTCACTCTGACCATCCGTCTGTGGGTGAAAAGCGGTGCTAAAATGCAGACGAGTGCCCAACTCATCATGAAACCTCTTCCAAAACCTGGAAGTGAACTGCACATCTCGATCTGATATCACTGACACTGGCACCCCGTGCCGCGCCACTATCTCCCTGATATAGATATCGGCCAACTTTTCGGCCGAGATACTCTCCGGAATTGGAATAAAATGAGCTCTCTTGGTCAACCGATCCACGATGACCTAAATCGAATCTACTCCTCGCGCCGTTCGTGGAAGCTTCGTGATAAAATCCATCGTAATATCCTCCCATTTCCACAACGGGATATCCGACGGCTGCATCTTGTCGTGCGGTCTCTGATGCTCGGCCTTGACCTTCCTGCAGGTCAAACACCGCTCGACGTACCACGCCACATCCTGCTTCATGCAGGGCCACCAATAGTCCAGGCGAAGATCCCAATACATCTTCGTTGCCCCTGGATGAATAGATAATCGGGATTTATGCGCCTCCTCCATCAAGATCTGGCACACGCCTCCATGATACGTCACCCATACCCTACGGTGTAGTGTCAACAACCCCCGGCTATCATAATCAAAGGAGGTGACTTGACCCACTATTCGCTCACTCTTCCGATGCTCCTCCTTTATAGCCTCCTGTTGAGCCTCCCGAATCTGCTCCAACAGAGGAGTCACCATAGTCATCCTCATGCAAACATCCCTGGTCGCCGCCGCCTTGCGGCTAAGCGCATCGGCCACCACATTGGCTTTCCCCGGGTGGTAAAGGATCTCGCAATCATAATCCTTCACCACGTCCAACCACCGACGCTGCCTCATGTTCAGATTCGGCTGATCCATGAGGTACCTCAAACTGTTGTGGTCCGTGTAAATGGTACAACGAACCCCATAAAGGTAATGCCGCCAAATCTTGAGGGCGAAGACCACTGCCCCAAACTCTAAATCGTGCGTCGGGTAGTTCGCCTCGTGAGGCTTCAGCTACCTCGAGGCATAAGCAATGACATGCCCTCTCTGCATCAACACTGCACCTAAACCTGAGATCGACGCTTTGCAATATACCACAAAATCCTCCACGCCCTCGGGCAGGGCTATGATCGGCGCCTCGCACAATCTCTGCCTCAGAGTCTCGAACGCTGCCTGCTGCTCAGGCCCCCACCGAAAGACCACGACTTTCCTAGTCAACCGTGTCAGGGGTACGACTATCTTGGAGAAATCCTGAATGAACCTCCGGTAGTAGCCTGCTAATCCTAGGAAACTCCGAATCTCAGATGGAGATTTCGGAACCTCCCACCTCATCACGGCCTCCACCTTGGCCGGGTCTACTGAAATCCCGTTCTGATTGACGAGGTGCCCAAGAAACTGCACCTCGCGCAACCAAAACTCACATTTGGAGAACTTGGCGTACAAGATCTCCCTCCTCAGGGTCTCCAATACCTCTCTCAGATGCTCCTCATGCTCCTCCTGAGTCTTAGAATAAACCAAGATGTCATCAATGAAAACTATCACAGACCGATCCAACATCGGCCTGCACATGCGGTTCATGAGGTCTATGAACGCGGCAGGAGCATTGGTGAGCCCAAATGGCATCACCACGAACTCATAATGGCCATAACGCGTCCGAAACGCGGTCTTCCGTATATCTTCCTCTATAACCCTCATCTGATGATAGCCTGAACGCAAATCGATCTTGGAGAACCAAGATGCTCCCTGCAACTGATCAAAGAGATCATCAATCCTCGGGAGTGGGTAACGGTTCTTCACCGTTACCTTATTCAGCTCCCGATAATTTATACACATCCGATCCGACACATCCTTCTTCTTCACAAACAGGATCGGGGCTCCCCAGGGTGAACTGCTCGGACGAATAAATCCCTTGTCCAGCAGCTCCTGCAGCTGCGTAAACAACTCCTGCATCTCGGGAGGAGCCAACCGATAGGGTGCCTTGGCTATCGGAGCCGCACCAGGAACTAGGTCGATCCTGAACTCTACCTGGTGCTCCGGAGGTATTCCAGGAAGCTCCTCCGGGAACACATCAGCGTAGTCTCGTACCACTGGAACCTCGCTCACCTTCGCCTTACCTGTCTCCCGGCTATCCATAACGTACGCGACATACCCCATGCATCCCTGCTGCAGGTAGCGCCTAGCTCTCGCTGCTGAACATACTATAGGTCCACGCTGTGGCCTCTCGCCGTAGGTCACCAACTCTCCCCCGCTTGGGGTCCTGACCCGCACTAGCTGTTGTGCGCAATCTATCACCGCCCCATTAGGGCTCAACCAATCCGTGCCTATAATCACCTTGTTCCCCCGCAACGGTATGGGAACCAAATCCACCAAATAACGCTCCTCAAATAACCTCGAAACACAATCCCTGAACACTGCTGATGCTCGCACCGATCGATCATCGGCAATCTCTACCTCTGAAGGGCAATCCAACATGCCCTAGGACTCAGTAAACCTCTTGCTAAGCGCAAGGGAAACAAATGATCGGGTGGCACCCGAGTCGAACAACACCTGAACCAGAATATCGTTCACATGGAACGATCCTAATGCATATACACAGAGGTACCTGAAACCAAAACTAAAGAAGAGGTACCTGAAACCAAAACTGAAAACTATAAGCACGAAGCTTAGTGAGTCCCCCCATCGTACCGCATATCATACAATCACATATCGCACATATTGTCGGTCATTTATGGGGTGCCCGACCTACCCGGTACGACCATTCTGGGGTGCCGACCTACCCGTGTCAAGCCATTCTGGGGTGCTGACTACCCATGTCACGCCGTTCTGGGGTGCTGACTACCCTTCGGTCCTAACGACCGAACCTCGGGGACTATTTCACCCCCTACTGCTACTATCACATATATCATAACATAACATATTATCAGACATATCTGGGGTGCCTGAACTACCCTTCGGTCCTAACAACCGAACTCGGGGACTAGTCCCCTCCTACTACCTCTATTGCATATAACATAAAAAGCCAGCATGCAAACATATCATCATATATTGTCAGGCGTATCTGGGGTGTCTGACCACCCTTCGGTCCTAACAACCGAACTCTATTAGTATCACATGCAACATATCATGCTAGCATATAACATATCAGGTAGTAGCAAACCTAGATGATATCACAAAGACAATCATCTAACATACGAACCCTACCGGTGGGCCGACATTGTGGCCGTAGACCCACCGCTACTGGAAGGTAACTCACCTCGAAGTAGCTGCTGATCTGTGTGGGAAAGGTCTATCTGCTGCTGCTGCTGCTTCGGAAATCCTCCGACTGTAATTCCCACCAAACACTTAATCAATTACTGCTAACCGCCCTCAGGGTAAATTGTCCATTTACCCTTAACAAGTCATAAGTCAAGTCAGAGTCAACTACTAGTTGACCAGACTCACTGAGTTGGCTAGCCAACTCGTTGAGTCCCTTTCCTTTAGTCTGACCATAAGTCCGTCTCTACTCGTCGCGTTAAGCGTAGACTCGACGAGTCTTCCTTCTATACCCAAGGCCAATAGTCCTTCATCCTACTCGCTGAGTTGTATGAACAACTCGCCGAGTTCATCTTCATCCGAAGAACACTCTAAGCTGTGATTCGCCGAGTTGCTCTTGAGACAAGGAGATTGGCGTGAACTCGCCGAGTCATTGCAATGACTCGCCGAGTGACTTCATGAGTGAGTCTGGCTTCCAACCCACTGAGTCATACCCTATGACTCACCACTCCAACTCGCAACACAAAAGGGGAACAACCCGGGGACTCGCGACCCGACTCGCCGAGTCAGATGAACGACTCGCCGAGTCTGCCTCATGCAAAAACTATACACGCGATTTGGCTTGAATCCAGTCCATGCCATTTATAGATCTGGGTTCCTAGGGCCTGGTTTAAATGTAAAGTTTCCAACTTTACTTGTAGATAATCACCAATGAAGGTTTTAGGGCTCAAAGTGTACCAAAAGGGGTAAATCTAAAACTTTCATGCAGTATGACTCCATAAAGGCAGTAGATCCAAGCTCCAGGGACTAAATCATGCCTAGATCTAAAGGCTAACAACTAATTACAACCCACCAAGCACAAAAAAGCTTGAAGAATGGCTCAAAAAGGACTTTCATGAAGCTATTAGGGACTACAAGCTTGAAACAGAGGGGAAACGAGCTATACCTTAAGGAAAACATTGAGATGACACAAAAATGCTTGGCCTCATTCTCCTGTTCTTGATCTACTCCTCTTTCTCCTCCAAAAACTTCAAGAACACACCCAAAACACTTCAATCTCACAAGGAAAAGGGCAAAGATGATGTTGGGAGCTCTGAGGGTGAATGGGGGAGAGGTTGGGGCGGAAATGAGTGTTTAAATAGGGTGCAACCCTTGAAATTTAGGGTTTCAACAGACAGCGGTGACTCGCCGAGTCGCCAACTTAAACGTGCCCCCGGACCGCGTCTGTAACACCCAAAGTTTTGAAGACCAAGAAAGGAAAGAAAACCCTAAGTTTAGGGGTCGACTCGACGAGTCCAAGGAGGGACTCGGCGAGTCCGAGCGGGATCCGGGTCGAGGTGTAAGTGACCAACTCGGCGAGTCTGGTCTGTGCAAGGAAAACCCTAAATTCGGGACTTGGAGCCTATTTAAGCGCCTCATTCTCTCCCCTAGGGTTCCTTTACTGCTTCTTTCACCCAGAACATTAAACCCTAGCCGCCATATCCTCTATTTGAGCCATTTGTTGCCTTGGAAGGTGCATTAAAGCTTGGAGAAGGAAAAAGGAACTTGGAGTAGCAAGAAGGGACTATACATCTGGGATTGTGAGTTCATTCTGAGCATTTGGAGGTAATAAACTAGTTCGTGGACCCTTTTTGCACCTAGATCTATGTGTGGTTGTTGGGGCTTTTTAGCCATAGTGTTATTATTTTGACTTAGAAGCCAAATCTGAAGTTGCTACTTCAGATCTAAGCATATTATGGTCTTGAGAAGCATAAAGTAGCAGCCCTTGAGTTGATTATGGAGCCTCCTTGCCTTAAACCCTAGTTTGTGGTGTATTTTGCCTAGATCTCCTTCTCTACACGTAAAGTTTGCAACTTTACGTGAGGAATGGGTTTGGGAAGGGTAGATCTACAGTTTGGAGTCCATGCATGACTCAAAAGTCCTCTGCATGTATGGAGATCTGAATGGACTCGGCGAGTCCTTTGAGTGGACTCGGCGAGTAGCATGATGAATTGGAGGAACTCGACGAGTGGGATGAACAGCTCGTCGAGTCAGACGAAGTTGGGTAGGAACTCGGCGAGTTGGATGAACAACTCGGCGAGTCTGTTGAAGGTTATCCTGGACTCGGCGAGTTTGTTCTTGGACTCGGCGAGTCAGGTTGCGAAACCCCAAACCCTTCAAGTTGAGACTCGAATCAGTGAGTCGAATGGAGACTCGGTGAGTTGGACAGGTCAGGACTCGGAAATCGGTAGACTCGGCAAGTCATGGACTGACTCGGCGAGTCGAGTCGCGAATGGAAGGACTCTGAACATATGAACTCGGCGAGTCAGTAGGGTGACTCGGCGAGTAGGGTTGACCTGGAAGGTTGACTTGGACCAGGACCTTGACTTTGACCAGAGTTGACTTGGTTGTCTTTCGGGGGTCAGTTAGACTCAGTGTTGCTTTGACATTGGTAGCTCGGGGAGCGAGTGGAGCAAGAGTTCAGAGAGTTGCCGGGCAGCAGCTAGTGGGTTCATCAGCCAGTTCAACCAGTGCAGGTGAGTTTCCCTTTGTATAAATGGGTCTACCGCCACAATGCCGGCCCATGTAGTTATGAGTAGAAGACACGGGGGTTAGCCCTAGGCACAGTATGCTAGTATGTTATTCGGCACGAGGTCCAATGATAGAGGGCGGGTGCCCAAGGAATGGTTTATGTGATAGTTTATACTTGTTGTCTGTGTGATACTTGTATGTGCCTGGTAGGGAGGTAAGTGTGGGCGAGGTCCCGTATCTCACAAATAGAAGGTGTGGATGGTGTTCCACATCTCAGTAGCAGCAGAGCAGGGGCGAGGCCCAAGTTAGGGAAGGAGTGAGGGTGGGCTGGGCCCGTACCTCACTATCAGCAGGAGTATGGACGGGGTTCCATGACTCATCAGTAGCAGGACAAGGGCGGGGCCCAGAGATAGGCGAGGCCTTAGGACATGATCTGTTAGTATGTGTTTAGATTATGTGATGTGATGTGATATGCTTACGTGCTATTATATGTTAGTGGGCGAGGCGCTGTGATAGGTGAGGCCTAAGTGAAACAGATCTGTATCCGAGCAGGGCTCGAAGCTAGGCGGGGCCTGGAGCGGCGGGGCCGTTGTAGCGGGCGAGGGCCGAGGTAGGGGGCGAGGCCCAGGATAGCGGGCGTGGCCCAGTATGTGCAGTATGTGGTTATGCATGGTATGTGGTAGGGTGGGGAACTCACTAAGCTTCGTGCTTACGGTTTTCAGTTTTGGTTTCAGGTACTTCCGGTAGCGGAGGGAAGAGCTCGGGGTGATCGCATGGCACACACCATAGTTTAAGACAGCCTGAGAATGTTTACTCTGATAACGAACATGTATTTTGGAAACTAATACTCTGTTTATGTTTTAAAATGATGAATTTGCTTAAAGTAATGTTTTATTAAAAGAAATTTTTAGTCTTGAATTTTGGGACGTTACAGCGTCCCTACTCGGCAAGTCGGACCTACAACTCGCCGAGTCCAAGGCTAAAATGACAATTACTAGGATAAATTTTACGTACCAGGAACCAGGTGCTACATTAATGCAAAATAATAATAAAAACTAATACATTTTTATATATTTATACAACACAAAAAGTAAATATATTTATAAGAAAATCAATGTAAACATACTTACATAAAGTATTCATATTTTAACACCAAATTCATTAAAAATTCACAGCTTAATACAATCAATTAACAGTTTAAACAGAAAATTCACAGCTTAATGCAATTAATTCACATTTTTAAACACAAAAATAACAATTTAATACAAAGAATTCACAACTTAATATAGTTAATAAAGTTTAAACAAAAAAATTCACAGATAATACAGTTAATTCACAGTTTAAACATAAAAATCATAACTTAATACATAAAATCACAACTTATTACAATAAGTTCATAATTTAATACACAAAAGTATAAATTCACATCCATATTATCATGTTAAAATTCTCAATATAGTTAATTCACAGTTTAATATACAAAATTCACAGCTTAATAGAGTAAAATCACAATTTAATACTCAAATTCACAACTTAGTATAATAAATTTGATGTTTAATACACAAAATTATACATTCATTACTATATTCTCAAATTAAAACTCACATTTTAAGAATTTAATTCACAGTTTAATAAAGTCGTTTATGACACTCATTTACAGTGTTCACAACTTAAAGACACTTTTCAAATTTTATAATTTTCACTCATACAAATCATCAAACGCCTTGTATGCATCAAAAAAACCATTCACAATACTTATACAACTCATATTAGTGATAAATACAAAAAAAATAATCACAGTAGCATTTAGGTTATTCAAATATTAATACATAAGTTTATACACTTATTCACAACTTAATGTATAAAAACACTATTTACAGTTTCAAATTTTCATTCAGGCAAATCATCAAACACGTTGTATGCATCATGAAATGATTCTTGATTCTGATTTTTTCTAAGCCTTTAACACGTAATAGGTAGCAAAGATGGAGTAAGATGTAAAACACAATAAATAAACATGAAAATAATTGTACAAAGGTTAAAAAAACACTCATGTGAACCTCATCATAATGTACCTGTTGTGAAGAAGATGCCGAGTGACACATCAGCTGTAACAACACCACCAAATCTTATCGATCTAGCTTTGCCACTCGCAAGATCTAATAGACCTTGTCTCGTCGGATGTTGATGCTCCTGTAGCTGGCCTCATCAATTGTCAGTGACATTGTAGTCATCATTGCTGGTGGTGATTAGTGGCAGAACTTACAAATTTGGAGGAGGAAGACACTACTGGTGGTTCTATAGTGGTTGAATGGTGGTGGATCTCATAGATCTAGAGCAGAAATCACATATTTAGATGGCAGCACCGGTGTCAGCTTGGATTCCATCGGAACTCCTTTGTCTGAACATTAGATTTCCTTGGAAATCCTTCCATGTCTCGAGATCCCATCGGAACTCCTTCAATATCACGAGATCTAGCTGAAAAACTTGTAGATCTGAAATAGGAAATTGTAGATCTAGCGTCAAAAATCATAGATCTGGAGCCGGATCTCGTAGATCTGTAGAAAAGAGTGTGTGGAAGCAGTGGCGATGGATGTTCAGACATGAAGGGGGTGGTAATGATGTGACATAGAAGGTAGGAGGAAGATATTCTAATCAGAATATGAGAAAATACACCCTATCGGAGATACTAGTGGTGGTGGAGACATCGTCACTGGTGGTGGTGGTGAAGTCATCGTCACTGGTGGTGGCGGTGGTGCAATAGCCGATGACAGTGATGGTGTTCATCAGATTGGTGGTTAAGGATATAAATGAAGGTTTTTGCTCTAAATATTAAAAGGGAAGAATTTGAAGTTAATAGATCTTAGACGCATCAGGTAATGGTTCTTATGGTTATTATTCTTTTTTGGTTCTTATTTGAACCTTTATATATATATATATATATATATATATATATATATATATATATATATATATATATATATATATATATATATATATATATATATATATATATATAATCTTTGCTTAGTATAGTGGGTTTCAATATTCAATATTTTTGAAGGAAACGACAAGGGAAGAACCCAATGCAAAGAGTGAAGAAGGGGCATTACCTTCGACTTCGTTTCCCTATAAATTCTTCGGTTTATCTCAATACCCTAATACAAAGAAAGCCATGGCCACCATCGTAACCGTTGAAGATGCTTATCCTGGTGTCGATGCTGAGCTTCTTAAAAAGGCCTGCCATGGTTTTAGATCTTATCTCTCTAATATTTCTTCGTCCTTTAATTTATATAATTAATTTGCTCATTTATATATTTATTTGCTTTTATATGAACAGGATGGGGAACGGATGAAAAAGCTGTAATAGCGATTCTGGCACATCGAAATGCTACTCAAAGGAAACTGATAAGGGAGGCTTACCAAGATATGTATGACGAGGATCTTGTGAAGAGGCTTGAACATGAGTTATCTGGTGATTTTGAGGTATTCATGATGATATTCTACTGTGAATTTTTATTTTTTTATTATTTTTCTTTTTTGTGGGTGTAAATCTTATGAATAATATGTGTATGGGTTAATCGATGTATGTAGAGAGCAGTGTACCGATGGAATTTGGACCCTGCAGATCGGAATGCAGTGCTAGCAAGTGTAGCTCTACGTAAGGAGCACCGCGATTATAGAGTGATCATTGAACTGTCGTGCACTCTTTCTCCGGAGGAGCTTTTTGATGTCAAGCGAGCCTATCAATGCCGCTACAAGCGTTCTTTGGAAGAAGACATTGCTTCGCATACTTCTGACGATCTCCGAAAGGCGAGTTGTATTGGTTTGATTTCCGTTTTAATAAAATATATAAAAATAGCACATCTAACAAGTGATATTTATCTTTGGTACAGTTACTTGTAGGTTTGGTGAGCATACATAGGTACCAAGGTGATGAAGTGAACTTGAAATTGGCAAAGTCTGAGTCGATCATTCTTCGTAATGCCATTGAAGAGAAAACATTAAACCATGAAGAAATCCTCCGAATTATCACCACAAGGAGCAAGCCGCAACTCATGGCTACTTTGAATCACTACAAAGATGAACATGGTTGCAGTATGACCAAGGTATATAGGAATTTCGTTGATAAGATACGATGTTTTATGTATTATTATTATAAAAAAATCGTCTATATGTTGAAAACTCAATGTTTTTCTTAACCATTACAGCACTTGAAGGATGATCGAGACAATGGGTACACAAAAACACTACGTACCACGATTAGATGTATGAGTGACCCGATTAAGTACTTTGAAAAGGTTAGCTTTTTTTTATTCACGTGTTTGACACCATGCACTAATCCATTAACACACATGGACTAGTGCTATCAGCCATTTTCAATCATCTTTTAAAACACATTGTAAATTATATATAAAAACGAAAATTACGCACAAGAATCCTATTCAGACTCTATATTTGAAGACCGACTACCAAATTTATAATCAAATAAACACCTAGCTACATGCCAATATTTCACATAAAACATATTTCAAAACACATAGTTATAATATGTAATTAATATTTTATAAATTTTAATACAGTGATAAAATAACAAGTAATAAATTACAAAAAATATTTAAATTCATGTAAATAATTCATTTTTATAATATAAAATGGTTGATAAAAAAAATGTAGTTTAAAAATAATCAGACAAAAATCGACCATACCACGACAAACTGCCAATATTATCATTTGTGGAATACCATCTATATGCTTATTGGACGTATGCCATTGTATAGGTGATCCGTAATGCAATTAAAAGTAGTGGGACTAACGAGGATGCACTAACTCGGGTAATCGTTACACGAGCTGAGAAAGATCTACAGATTATCATGGAGCAATATCACAAGAGGAACAGTGTGCCACTTGATCAAGCTATCACAAAGGAAACTTCAGGTCATTATAAGAGGTTCCTTCTTGCGCTACTTGGGAAGGATGATTAGTTTACAACATTCATGTTTCCAGTTTGAGTTTAAAAAATGATGTTTATGAGGTTGTTCTTGGTTTAAAATTTGAAGTTACTTATGTTTCAATGTGTTTGTATGTGCTTTTGTTGTCTGTGAACAAATTAAACAAGTGATTGTGTGATGTATGATTAAGTAATTTAACTTTTGTTATTTATATTAATAAAGTTGCAACTATCCAAGCTAGTCTAAATTAAAAGTTGATGTCACTATTGTCTACAAGTAAACATGTTATCTATATCATATATAATTTACATATAATTTAAGAGAACTTTTGCCGATTTATTGAAAGGAGTGTTTAAGTATAAACTACATGACATGCCTAATTCAACTCCATATGGAAATTACAGCCTCCGAGACACATTAGTTTCCGAGGTGGCATTCGATAGGGGTGGCTCTTCGGTTGGCTGTTCTTACGGGTTGTATTTGGATGTTTAGTGGCAGCCTTTGATCTTCCATCTAGGGTTGTAATCAATTTGTTTTTCATGTATAAATAAGATATCTTGGAAAAGATATTCAAGAAATAATGGTAACTGTGGTCATCATATGATTTTTAATGTATCTGATTGATTTTGTTGATGTTAATATTGTATGGGTTGCTGATTTATGTGTTATTGATTTTGTTCATGTTTTTAGTTTACTGGTTGTTGATTTGTATGTTTTCTTTAGATGAAACATCATAATATAAAAGCAATATGTGTACATAAAGGCATTAGAATTAGACATCATTTATATGGTTTGAATGGAGTATGAGGTAAATAAATATCTGACATATCTACGTTTCCTCCATCTAAATTGCATTGTTTTTTTTTTTCATTTGTTTGTTTGAGTCAGGGAAATTTTCTTTATAGTATTGAGGAAAAGAGCCTTGTAGGGAAGCTTAATAGATTGCTAAATAAAGGAAACTTGGTGAAAAAGAATTAAGAAGATTTAAATTGTTTTAGTATTTGTTGACATTGGGTGGGTGTGATTTTTTAAAAACTTTATGGAAGATTTGTTCAACAATTATCATATGCTAAAAAATGGTTTTATGTTGCAATCGTTCAACACTTAAGACAAATATCGATTTAGAAAATTTTAGGTTGATGACATCCCATAATTTAGGTCTAAAACTATAGACAATCAATTAACAACAATTTTATTTGTAACTTGACCTATTAAGCATTAATGCAAATTTTGAAAATTAAATAGTGTCATTACAATTAAATTAAGATATCAGATGGTATCTTATCATTAGATGTGGAAAATCTCAAACGAATCATACAGTACAAATTGCAACCTTAGTTAATACGTTTGAAAAACTGAAATTTCATATTAAGCAGTTGTGAAGAAAGCAAACATTCTAGTCTTGTAGTACATGTTCACCTATTTCCAATAATATAAAGAACTTCCAAAACGGAGTTCTTATTCAAAAGATATGACCGTTATAAGAAACCAAACTAGTATAATTCCGGTTTTTCTTAAACTACATAAACCGTTTCGATCGGTTCAAACACTTTCACACTTCAGATGAAAATTCCGAAAACGTTTTTGGACTCAGGTTATGGTCTATAATTTAATTTCATACTCGAAATATTTTTGGTAAAAATATTTGCAAAAATCAAAAAATCGGACATTTTTGGTCGATAAGATGCGAATCTTTAAACATTATTTCCCGGAGTTCTACAACTCGAAAAATTAATCCGTTCAGGTTTTTCAAATCCTTGAACTCGATTCTATCATTTTCCACTTTTGAAAAAAAATATTAGGTGTCAGGATTTTGGTAGCAAATCTAGAAACACTTTAAGGACTTTTTGTGGATAGTGACATCACCATGACCCACCGTCCTTGCGTTGCATGATCAAAATTAGCCAACTTTGGCCTCTTTTCCTTCCTCCCCACATCCAAACATCTTCCCCCTTACTTAGATTGAGTGTACATAAGATCAAAGAGTACAAGGCAAGGGTATGTTGGACGTTTGACATTCCAAGAGGGTATGGCCTTGCATGGCCTTGTGAGGCACCCTTAGGGCTATAAAAAGGAAGCGTGGGCTCTCATTTTCATCACCAATTCACATCAATTGCCACTTAAACTCTCCCCCTATCTTTCTTATTTTCTCGGCTAGAAACAACTTTACCGGAGGTGCGTCTTGGCCATCGTAAACCACCGCCACCTGTAACAAACCAAAAATACAGGTAAAATTTTTTGTTTTTAAATTCATTCAAAACATACGATACTTATATCAAAACAGTAAAAAGTGTATCATAGCAACATGTTATTAAAGTACAAATTCCTAAAATCTCAAAATGTGGAAACCATAGGGTGATGCAGTGCGATCAGGCAGGGCCCTTCCCCTTCGAACTGGAAGTACCTAAAACATAAATTGAAATCTGTAAGCACAAAGCTTAGTGATATTCCTCCAAATTACCTCATACCATACAAACATACAACCAAGCATATCTGGGTGCTTGCAATCCCTTCTGTCTGTTTCAACTGGATACAGTCAAGCATATCTGGGTGCTTGCAATCCCCTTTGGTCTATTTTAACCGGATATTGTCAAACATATATGGGTGCTTGCTATCCCCTAAGGTCTATTTCAACCGTATACTAGATCTGTTTCACCCCTACTACTACCATCTAATATCATAACAAAGAATCACAGAGTCATTAAGAAAACACAAGCATAATTGACAGTTGTCACGAAGTCAACCATCATTCTACAACATAAACTAGTGGGTCGGTATTGGTGCCTTTGACCCCCAGAAACATTGAAGGAAACTCACCTCAAACTGAAGGTATCAGATCATACTCAGCGGATGACTCACGAAATCCTCTCCCTAAGGTACAAGTGTGAAACTGTAATTAGAAATTAGGACAATATTCTAACTCGAGGGCCCAAACCCTAATTCTTGTCTTAAAAGCAGAAAGGTTTTCTTAACCCTTGCCTCATTAGGCCCGTCCTACTAAAACCCAAATCCAACTAGTCCTAAAAGGCACTCCAAACCCAACTACAAGTCCTTAAGGCCCGATATGGCCCAAGAGCACCCAAAGTGGCCTAAAGCCCAAAAATTTCTTGCCACAACAGGTGGGCCTAAAGCTAAAAAAAACTCGACCCCAAAAATCTCATAACCCTACAGACTGCGTACGTGCAGCGTACATGGCTCATACGCTCGACGTACGTTGATGATCCAGAATCAGGGCATTAGACCAGTACGCCGTTGTGCTACTCATTCAACCCATTTTTGCTCCTATGTCTTAATCCATTAAGCTTTAACGTCCAAAACTTAGATTCAGGCTCATAAAAGTGTCTTAAGCCATAAAGTTGCAAATTTATTTTCTTGCATGCCTTATTGGTACTCAAACCATGACTTAAGCCTTCTAACTCTCTTAGGTGGTTACCAACTCATGCATGGTTGAGTCTTAACCTTCAAGATATGATTTTTATGCCTTCATGCACTCCCAAGAGTCCAAAAGGACATCTCAATAATCCCGGAGTAGCCCATACTCCAAAAGACCAAGTTATGGGACCAAATGATGCTAAAATCTTCCTAAACCTAGATCCAAACTTAGAATGAGCAAGTTTCAGACTTTATACCTCCAATGGACTAGAAATGATGTACAAAATCTCGATCTACAATATTCTTCGTCTCCTTTGCTTCTCCTTAAGCCTCCTCCGTCTTCAAACTCATAAAAGAACACCCAAAAAACTCTATGTAAGCTCAAAAATGCATTCAAGATGGCTAGGGTTTCGAGATTAGCGCTAAAATGCAATGGAGGCTGAAAAGGTGATGCATTTAAAGGACTTAAGTGATGTGTTTTGAGAATTCTAACACTCTTATGGTGTACATGCAACCCTAGAAACCTTGGATCTATGTTTTCTCTAATACTCATGCAAATAAGAATTTTCCAAGGTTTACATCCTAACTAGCATGGAATGGGGTACTTGTAATATAAAAAGCTAGTAGAATTACATACATTTGTAGTTGCTTGGATTCCTTAAGACTTTGTGAGCCTAGTGTAATGCCCGTAGATCCGGGCTAGTCAATTTAGAGATAATAGGGGTCGAAAACCACTTTTAGGCAAAAGATTATTTAGAATAAATAATCTTAACCAAGGTGTAGTATATGTTACAAGGTTTCCATACATATAAAGAGCGCCGAAATCCGAGTTATAACGAAGAAGTTATTACCCGTCGAAGTTTCGCGACAGAACCGGCACGACGCCGGGAAGTGTAAATAGTGAATTTACAATAGAGCGAATTTTAGCCTTAAAGATCTAAACAAAAGTCATAGAAAATGTTAAACCGAGAGTGTCCATAAAAAGAACGCCCAAATCTGACTTCGTATGAGGAAGTTATGATTTTTCTAAGATTTAGCATAGCAGTGCACAACTCGAAAATTCGAATTTTAGATCGGTCGATTTTCAGCCAAAATAATCTAAACAAGAAATGAGGATATCGTTAATAGGAGTTAAACGATAAAAAGACAGTAAAAAACGGAGCTCGTATGCGAAAATTATGGACGAAGCTTAGTCTCTACTTTTCGAGCGCGACAAATTCGATACAGTTTTATAAATCTGAGATAGAATGTGAATTAGCCAACGGGGTCTAAATGAAAGTTGTATTACTCGTAAATACCAATGTGTCGATATAAATAAAGTCGGAAACGGAGCTCGTATGCGAAAGATATGGACGAAGCTTAGTCGCTACTCTTCGAGCGCAATAAATACGATACAGTTTTTGTAAATCTGAGATAGAAGGAGAATTAGCTGACGAGGTCTAAATGAAAGTTGCAGTCCTCGTAAATACCAACGTGTGGATATAAAGAACGTAAAAAAACGGAGCTCATACGCGGAAGATACGGACGAAACTTAGCGGCTACTTTACTATAAAATCCCTATAAATAAAGGGTGAACCCCTCATTATTTCTTCACACCATAAGCATTTCTTTCTCTCTCTAACTTCTCTCTAACCTCCCCAAACCCCTCCCAAGTCTAGGGAACCCCCCTAGCATGAGAAGAAACCCTGGAGCGCCCGACGGCTCCGAGAAGAAAAGCTTTCGGCTCGGAAACGCTGCTCAAGCGAAGCCCGGTTTTTAATAAAAACCCGCTGTAAGTGAGCTACGCCTATACTATATTTAATATAGCTTTTATTTAATTATAGTAACATTATTAGGACCTTAAAATAATTATTTGGGTTAATATTATGAGTTATATTGAGTGTTATTTAACGCTTATATAATAGTAATAATAGCTAGACTATTAATTAGTCGCGGTTAACATTAGAAACTAAACCCTAGTGGTATTGATACTAGGTTTTGTCGAGGAAAATTGTTTTGAGATAACAAAGTGTTGTCTGAGTTCTGAATCACCACCTAATCAAGTGAGTGCATAGTTACTTTCATCTTACACATAGATATGAAGTATTTTATATAAATTACGTGCTATGTATGCATATTATCTGAATACTTGCTGTCTATGCTGGATGAACGATTTTATACATGTTTTAAATGATTTAAACTGTATATGTATTTTATATCTATGATAATGTTGGGGTAAAACATGGGTAGATGTAATAGATGGAATATGAGTTGGATGATGAGTTGAGAGGTGTTATAGACCATGAGGTGAGGGTGAGAGGTGGACGATGTGAGAAGCCTTTTCCCAAACGATGGCCCTGTCATTCAGCAGAGTATGGATGACAACCACAAACTATTCTAGACAGTCCAGTGGAACACTAGCAGGCTCGCAACCTATAGGTGTGGTGAACGATGTGTTCACCCGGTGTACTCTAAACCTAGGTGATCATGCAAACTTGATGCCTAAACCCTGGTAATCATGCAGACTTGATGCCTAAACCCTAGTGATCATGCAGACTTGATACCTAAACCTTGGTGATCATGCAGACTTGATTCCTAAACACTGGAAACTATGCAGACTTAGTACCCGTTGTGTAAACCGTGGCAATGATGGAATTTGTGCCGATTCCATAGGATGATCCTTAGGAATTAGTGAACGAGAAATAATTGATTCTTAGGGTAGATCCTTAAGAATAAAGAAGATAATGAGGATGGGTAATTGGTTTGATTGCTTAATTGTTTAAACATAATAATTATATTATCGTGGGTTGAAAAACCTATGTACTCACTAGGTTTCCCAACCTGACCCACTCAGTTTATTTATATCATAGGTGTTGTTATGATGTCACATTACACTGAGAGATTAAGGAGATGTAAATCACTAGCGATAATGAATGTAAGTTCTATTTATGCTTATGTTTCTGTATTGACGATGACATCCCAAATGTTTTAAAAATGAATAAAAATACCTTTTTCTCGGAAATGCTTTGATAACGTATTTATCATGTTTTACTGGGAACAAATTCCGCAACGTTTTATACTAAAAGAGATACTCTATTTTTTATAAATCATAAACAAAAATCGGTCTTTTCTGGCCATAAAAATGGGGATGTCACACCTAGCACCTCAAGTGTGATGCCTCAAATGTTTCACACAACACCACAACTCTTGGAATAACTTGAGAGAAAAACACTTTGATCACAAAATCGGCTGGCCCTCCTTGTCTTGCATTAGTGGCCGATTTTGCTAGCTATGGAGCTTCTTATATAGTGTGCCACATGTAGGGTTACACCATGTAAAACCTAATGTGCAGGGATTTTCATTTTCCCCATGATCCATGGGTTATAACCTCCATGGAGCATCCATGGAGCACCCAATGGGTCCTAGCCCAATCTAGTGAATCATGAACCATAAGCCCACTATATACAAGAATGAATGATTTACAAATCAAACCCCATATATTGAATTAGTCTCTTTTTGATCACAAAATTAATTCCAAATTAATTCTTGATCAACACTAATTAAATAATATGATTTCTTATTAATATATTAGAACTTATAATATATTAACAAATCGTAAGTGTCCCTTTTCTCATTTTGTCTATCCAACAGTTGAGATGAAGATGTAACCCAAATGGATCATGCCAACCGAGTCAAGTACATACCAGAAATACTTATGGGCTTAGACACCTAATCTAACAGTCTCCCACTTAGATAAGTTTAATAACTATAACTGCAAGTATAACTTCAGGAACCTATCAGTAATCGTAGCTTTTTCAAAGTCTCGCGGAACTGAGATGATGATGCACCATTTAAGATATGGGATCATATAATCCTCTGTTCTAGATATTAGTCGGACAAATACATGGAATAATGTCGTACTTATTGTTTAGCAGTTTGTTTTCCGATTTCCGATTTGTTTGACATAGAACTAAACTGAACACATCAATTTGGTTCTGACCGGGTCCGGTACATAGGTCAAAACAAAATCATCGAGGGGCCCATATATCGCTTTTAATCCTCCAAGGGCTAAAAGGAACATATAAACTTCGACTCATATGCTTGTTCTACTACTTGTTGAATCATACACAAAGGCATGTTTTATAACATCGAGTTACCAATGTGTTTTTGTACAATCAATGTTTAACCAACTCATAGTCAACAACTCATATCTCTAGGTTTGAAGACTTATATGATATTACCGTCTCATGATCACTCGAGCTAAATTCTGAAGTGATACAAGTGAGCATGGGTTAAATCCAATACTCAAAACTTATGAGTACTCATGAATGTTTTAGCAACCATTTGCTATGTCTAACACCTTAGACATCTACAAACCCAATTCATGACAGTCTTGATTCATATCTACTTCGAACATACGATTGACTGTGGAGAGTTTGAATAAAGAAATTATTCTGGAAGTCAAAACATGCAAAATTGAAACAATAGTAAATAACTGACACAAGATAGCAACACCTTACTTATAAATAAACAACAACTTTTATTTAATCATCAAATGTCAATTTATATTTTAAAAGTTTCATAGATAGCTATCTAATTTGTAAAACTAATATCATCCTTTAGCCCGATGTGCCTCGCATACTGCAAATGCTTAAGCCTACACAGTTCCTTCGTGAGGGGATCTGTTGGGTTCTCATCTGATGATACCCTCTTCACCACGAGGATTCCTTCTTCTATCCAATGTCTAATGAAATAGTATTTTCTGTCGATGTGCCTGGATCTCCCATGATCCCTTGGTTCCTACGCTAAGGCAACAACACCCTCGTTGTCATAGAAAATCTCCATAAGCTCCTTAATAGCTGGTACAACTCCAAGGTCTCCAATGAAGTTCTTTAGCCATATAACCTCCTTTTCCGCCTCGCTTGTTGCTATGTACTTTGATTTGCAAGTTGAATCAGCCACTGTTTCTTGCTTGGAACTTTTACAAGTAATTGCTCCTCCATTTAGGGTAAAGACCCAACCCGACTAAGAGTGGAAATTATCCCTATCAGTCTGGAAGCCAACATCACTATACCCCACTACTCTCAAGTCATCGCTCCCACCACGGGTAAGGACACAGTCCATAGTCCTTCTTAGGTACTTGAGAATATTTTTCACCGCAGTCTAGTGAGCCTTGCCCGGATTCCCTTGATATCAGCTGACCATGCTCAAAGCAAAGGCCACATTAGGGCGAGTACAAGTCATAGCATACATGATCGAGCCTACAACGGTAAGTCACCTCTGTACTCGGGCTCAGAGTTTTACTCAGTTTGGCGTTAGTATGGATCGGTAAGTCACCTTTCTTGGAATTCTGCATGCTGAACCTTTTCAACACCTTATCCAAGTAGGTACTTTGACTATGTCCAATTAGTCTTTTACTCCATTCTCTCAGTATCCTTATCCCTAGGATATAGGCAGCTTCTCCAAGGTCTTTCATAGAAAAACACTTCCTAAGCCAGGATTTAACTTCCTGCAAGGTTGGGATGTCATTTCCTATGAGTAGTATGTCATCCACATATAGTACCAAAAAGCTAACTATGCTCCCACTATCCTTAACATATACACAAGACTTATCTTGGCTCCTCGAAAAACCAAACTCTTTGACTTTCTCATCGAAACAAAGATTCCATCTGCGAGATGCTTGTTTCAATCCATAGATGGATTTATCAAGCTTACACACTCTATTAGGGTGCTTTGCATCGAAAAAACCCTCTGGATGACTCATGTAAACATCCTCAACCACTTTTCCATTAAGGAAAGCGGTTTTGACATCCATTTGCCATATTTCATAATCATGAAACGCAACTATGGCTAGAAAAACCCTATAGACTTAATCTTTGCTGCTGGTCAGAAGGTCTCAACATAGTCAACTCCCAGAGTTTGAGTAAAGCCCTTTGCAACCAGTCGTGCTTTATTAGTGTGTACATTACCATCCATATCGGTCTTCTTCTTGAAGATCCATTTGCACCCGACCGTTTTACGACCTGGTACACTGTCAACCAAGTTCCAAAATTGATTGTCATACATAGACTGAATCTCGCTGTCCATGGCCTCTTTCCATTTGGCAGAATCAGGGCCTGCCATGGCTTCCTTAAAGTGTTAGGCTCATCCAGATTTACCAATGTCCTATCACTAATAAATTCATCACTTTTCGCAGTAATATGAAAAACATAGTAATGCTCTGGCGGATTCCTAACTCTTGTGGAACGCCTCAGAGGTACAGACTTATTAACAGGAGTTTCCTCCTTAGGTTGATTGGTAGGGTTTGAGGTTCCTTCACCACTTGACTCTTGAATTTCTTCAAGATCAATTTTCCTCTCACCGTTTCCTTGGCTTATGAATTCTGTCTTACAAACGACCCCTCTTCATGCCACAAAGACCACATTCTCACTGGGTCTGTAGAAGAGGTAACCAAAAGAATTCCGTGGGTAGCCAATGAAAATACATCGCTCACTTTGAGGTTCAAGCTTCTCCTGCGTCTCACGTCCCACGAAAGCTTCGCAACCCCAAATCTTGATGTGGCCTAAATTGGGAACTTTCCCTGTCCACATCTCGTGAGGTGTTTTGACAACATTCTTGGTGGGGACTAGATTTAGGATATGGGCGGCAGTCTCTAAGGCATACCCCCAGAATGAGATTGTTAACGAAGCTCGACTCATCATGCAACAAACCATGTCCAACAAGGTTCAATTACGTCTCTCAGGCACGCCATTAAGCTGTGGTGTCATGGGAGGTGTCAATTATGAAACAATTCCACATTCCTTAAGATAGTCAAGGAACTCTGTACTAAGTTACTCTCCTCCTCAATCGGATCAGAGCATCTTAATGTTCTTGCCCAGCTGATTCTTCACTTCCTGTTTAAACTCTTTGAACTTTTCAAAAGATTCTGACTTATGCTTGATTAAGTAGACATAACCATATCTACTATAATCATCTGTAAAAGTCACATAAAAGCGGTTAGCATCCCCTGTGGTGGTTCTGAAGGGTCCACACACATCAGTGTGTATGAGGTGCAATAAACCTTCAACCCTAGCACAAGAACCAGTGAAGGGTGACTTTGTCATTTTTCCAAGTAAACAAGACTCGTAACTATCATCTAACTTTAAGTCAAAGACTCCAAAACTCCAGCCTTCTGGAGTTGGCCTATGTGCTTCTTGTTTACATGTCCAATACGACAATGCCATAAGGATTCTTTGTCAAAACTAGTGGAAGAATCGATATGTAATACATTATTTCCTAAGTTGTCTACAACCGACATAGTTTCATATACACCATTACAAGGCAATGCTTTAAAATAAAGAACATTATTATAAAAAGCATTAATACCACTAACTTCATTATCAAATGAAAAAGTAAATCCTTGTTTGTACAAACCATGAAAGGAAATAATATTTCTCGCCATTTCAGACGAGTAACAACATTTATTCAAATCTAACACTAACCCACTATCTAGAAACAAAGAATAAACTCCAATCTTGGTAACAGGTGAAGCTTTCCTATTCCCCATGATCAAGTTTATATTTCCTTGCTCCACACCCTTATTTCTTCTTAGGCCCTGCAAATCAAAACATATATGAATACCACAACCTGTATGAAGAACCAAAGAAGTAGAATGTGATGAGTTATTAGACAATATAGTGTAGATACTTGCATGTGTAGGTTTGACCTTCCCATCTTTAACATCTTGCAGGTACTTGGGGTAGCTTCGTTTCCAGTGCCCTCTTTCCTTACAATAGAAGCATTGAGCTTCTTTTAGGTTGGAAGAAGGAGTGATGGAACCACCTTTGTTTCCACTTAAAGATGAGCCACTAAGAGAATTTCCCTTGGTACCCTTCGAAGGGGTCTTCCTTTTCTTCCTTCTACTTTTCCCGATTGCCGAAATAGGGGCGGCGGTAGGAGTAGGAGTAGTAACAACCGATTTGCCTTTAAGACCAGTTTCAACGGTCTTCAAAAGCCCTTGAAATTTGCTGAGTGTGACCTCCTCCTTGTTCATGTGATATTGCATTCAGAATTAATCATAACAAGAAGGTAAGGAGTGTAGTATGATATCAATAGCTAACTCCTCAGGGAAGTTCACATTCAATTTCTATAAACGGTCTACATACCTCTACATTTTTCTGCATGTGGCCTGTGATGAGTTCACCATCCTTTATTCGGTTTGTTATCATGGAAGAGATAATTTCATACCTCTCTTGACGAGAACTTTGATGGTAGCGGTCCATCAAGTCCATGTGCATCTTAAAAGGGTAAAAGTCCCCATCGGACTTCTGGAATTCAGCTTTCATTGTGGCCAACATGATACATGCCACCTTGGTAGCATCTCTCTCATATGCCCTAATGTCAGCGATCTCCTCTGGAGTAGCAGTAGACTCATCAATTTCCTTCAGCTCCTTGTCGAGGACATATTCCTTTTCCTCGTAACGAGTGACCATCCTGATGTTCCTGATCCAATCATTAAAGTTTGAACCATCAAAGATGACTCTCCCACAAAGGTTCATGATAGAGAAGGAGCCGGTAGGGTTTGAGCCAGAAGCAGCATTGTTGGAAGACATCTGAAAAGAAGAAAGACAAGTTTAGATTAGATATAGAATCCTTAATAAGACACCCAAATGTAATATTAAGGCTAGGACCCAACACAATATTTTATAACTTGGAAGAGGGATGCCGTAATCCAAGCTATAAAATATTTGAAGGTAGGAGAATGACGATTCATCAATTTCCATCATGAAAAACGAAATGAATTATTAGGTTTTAATTGGATTGAAACTCCTAAATTCTTTTGAGATTCATGGAACTTTTCAATGGCTTGTTTAAATCTCGATTGTGCCCTCTCAAGTTTGTGAATGGGATGCCAAGGATCACAAACAAGGTGTGAATAACCATGCAAATTTACTTGGTACCCTTAATGTTTATCGCCTAATCAATGTACCGGTTACCCACACGCGCTCCATCGATCTATGATAAATATTAAGTCACCCTTTGCCACTCTTACTAGTCCATGTTAGTGTGCCGGTTACCCACACACGCTTTAGCAACGATTTGGTAAGGTTTAAAGTGTAATTTCATGGGTTAGCACCAATTTCACATTTTCTTAAGTAACTAAGATTGAGAATTTGTAAAATGTTTAGTTACTTTACATTTTTCATTATACTTTTAATGAGGATTATAGTCCTTGTCCTATCTGTTCGGCTAACGACCCTCCACCAGTCAAGGAAGCAGTGAGTGAGAGTGGACACCCATTAAACTGCCTTTTTATAGGTAACAACCTTATACCCCCTTATAGACCGACTTTGTGAATAAGGCCTACTAATAGTAAAACTGACTTGCTATTATATATATATATATATATATATATATATATATATATATATATATATATAATTAACTTATAATATTATAAAGTATAAGGGTTGAATTTTAACTTTTAAAACTCTAGGGTATGGAATTAAAGTTTTCTAAAGTCACTTTACAAATTCCAAAACTTGAGGGCAAGTTTTGAAACTATTCAAAACCTTTCATATTCATAACTTATGAGTTTAATGGTTTATTAATATGAAGACTCTTCATTTTATCTAACCTATGTCTCTTTAATGACAATTTAAAGAAGTGACTTTTGGTAATCCATAACTTGAGGACAAATTATGGACTCCATCAATGATATTTAGATCAAGAATTCCACTAACAAACAATTTGTAAATAATTCCTATGATCATCTAAAACTCATAAGTATAAACATTCATATGAACAATTTCAAGAATCATATAAACGCATATATAACTTGAAATTTTGATAATAACCATTGAAAATGGATTAGCATAAACATTACACCATTAAAACAGGTTTTAAAAGTTCAAAACAGTTTAGGGTAATGTTTCTAGTCCATTTCCAGTAGCAAAACTCAAAATTCTGCACACAGGGGCTCCTACTCGTCGAGTGCAAGAACCAACTCGACGAGTAGGATGCATTTTCACTTGGACTCGAAGAGTCCCCCCCATGGACTCGGCGAGTTCACTAAACAGTGAGCAGAAAATCGATTTTTTTTTCAAGCAATTTGCATCAAATACAAAGAAAACAGGCCTAGACTCAGATACCACTGATGGGTTTTGAGCATTCTAACACTCCTATGGTGTACATGAAACCCTAGAAACCTTGGATCTATGTTTTCTCTAATATTAATGCAAATAAGAATTTTCCATGGTTTACATCCTAACTAGCATGACATGGGGTACTTGTAATATAAAAAACTAGTAGAATGACATACCTTTGTAGTTGCTTGGATTCCTTAAGACTTTGTGAGCCTAGCACCTCAAGTGTGATGCCTCAAATGTTTCACACAACACCACAACTCTTGGAATAACTTGAGAGAAGAACACTTTGATCACAAAATCGGCTAGCCCTCCTTGTCTTGCATTAGTGGTCGATTTTGCTAGCTATGGAGCTTCTTATATAGTGTGCCACATGTAGGGTTACACCATGTAAACCCTAATGTGCATGGCTTTTCATTTTCCCCATGATCCATGGGTTATAACCTACAAGGAGCATCCATGGAGCACCCAACGGGTCCTAGCCCAATCTAGTGAATCTTGAACCATAAGCTTACTATATATAAGAATGAATGATTTACAAATCAAACCCCATATATTTAATTAGTCTCTTTTTGATCACAAAATTAATTCCAAATTAATTCTTGATCAAAACTAATTAAATAATATTATTTCCTATTTATATATTAGAACTTTTAGTATATAAACAAATCATAAGTGTCCTTTTTCTCATTTTGTCTATCCAACATTTGAGATGAAGATGCAACCCAAATGGACCATGTTAATCGGGTCAAGTACATACCATAAATAGTTATGGGCTTAGAAAACTAATCCAACATTAAGGATCTTAAATTGGGTGCAAACCCTTAAAATTAGTGTTTGCCCCAGGCTTGAGTACACCCACCGAATGGATGGGTACACCCAATGTACACCGGGATCACCCCGATAACGCACATGCAAGGAGTATGTCGTACATACCTAATGTACGCCCAATGTACTCACTAACTTTCAACACTTTTAAATTGAATTAAATTGAATAATAGATTAATTTCATACCTGTCAACTCGGACGCTACAATTCTCCCCCACTTGAATCAGAATTCGTCCTCGAAGTTCGCTGTCGGAAATAACTCTGGGTAATGCTCCCTCATCTCATCCTCTGGCTCCCACGTCCATTCTTAACCCTTGTGGTGCCGCCACTGCAACTTTACCAACTCAACAACCTTGTTCCATAATAGGCTACCCTGCCTACCCAGGCTACAACCATGAAAGGACCGATATACCTGGGGCCCAACTTACCCTGCTACCTGAATCGAATGACACATTTGAAAGACCTACCTTGCTCAAGAGTCATTATAGAATGATATTGCTAATAGTATATGATCCTATAGGGTCACACCTTATAGCAAGTTACCATTAATTGATTATTTATTAATATAATCAGATTATTAATAAATATATCAACACTTGTATTTAATTGGAAATTTATCATTTCATGGAAATAATATTTTACTAATTGAGAATTTATTATTTGCGGAAATAATATTTATTGGAGAAATAGCAACTTATGAAATATATCATCAAGTATTATATATATATATATATATATATATATATATATATATATATATATATATATATATATATATATATATATATATATATCTTAATAAACTAGCTAGAGTTTATTTATATATAAAAGACGATCTTATATATAAACGAGATAATTTTATATATAACCAGTTATATCTTTTATACATATATGTTAGAACTAAATTATATAAATGATAGTCTTTTATATAATTAGATTTATATATGTATACCTTTAACTAGTTAGGAATAAAGAAAGGAGCACATCACTTTTGTGTCCCCTTGAGCATAATTTTGTGTATGGATCTCAAAAGGGGCAAGATTTCTTTTCCTTTCTTTATTCTACATCTCATACTTGTTAGAAAGATGCTCCATGCTTTTGCTTTATGTTAACATCTTTTGTCTACATTGGATGGAGGATAAAAGAGTTGTCTTGCAATTAAATGAAACTAGTTCTTTGAAGCATATACCCCTCCTTTTTTTAGAGGGAAACTGAGAGAATAAAGCTCTCAATGGGGCTGCCAAATTTCGGAATTTAGCAAGTCCTTATTCCTTCTTTCTTTCTTACATTTTGATGTTAGACAAAGTTCCTTAGTTTCTTCACCTTAGAACATATATTTGGTATATATTTCTAAGGATTATGAACAACTAATAAAAGTGTATACTATCATGTGCTGATAGTTATACTCTTGCTTGGTGGATACTTCTAGAGAGCTCTTAATTTAGAGCTTAATGCCATCTTCATCAACTTCCAACCTCCCATGAGGACCAAAGTCTTCAAAGGTTGTTATTGTTGGGTTTTGAGCATTCTAACACTTCCTAAGTGTACATGCAACCCTAATAAACCTTGGATCTATGTTTTTCTAAATACATGCAAAATTTGTTTTCTAAGGTTTATAACTTATCTAGCATGCCATGGGGAACTTTTAAACATAAAAGGAACTAGATGAATTACATACCTTTTGATGAGTGTTGATTCCTTGGATTTTGAGAGCCAAACACCAATAATGTGAATGCCTCAAATGGAAATCACAAATCACCACAAACTTGGAAAACTTTATGAGAGAGTATACACACTCTTAGAAATCGGCCACACCTTACACACACACACACACTCTAGGGGTGCTATTTCATGCAACATAAGCTTGTTTATATAGTGTGCATGGTTAGGGTGAAACCCTAATAACCCATGTCTTTTCCTTTCCAAGGATCCATGGGTTAAAAGCTCCATGGATCATCCATGGACTTCCATATAAGCTTAGCCCATTAACAAATGAGTATTAGCCCACACCATATAAATATAATAGCCCATGATTTAATTAGTCTTCCTTTTAATCACTAAATTAATTCATAATTAGTTCAAGGTTAAAACTAATTAAATAACAAGACTTTATATTAATATATTATAACTTATAATATATTAATAAATCGTAAGTACACAATTCTCATAAAATTATCCATAAATAGTTTGGGTGAAGTGCAACCCAAATGGACCATGTCGGGTCGGGTCAAGTATATATTAAACAAGTTATGGACTTAGGCAGCTTATCCAACAGACTCCCACTTGGATAAGTCTAATAACTGTATTTTCCTATATTACTTCAGGAACCAACCGGCAATTGTAGCTCTCGAAAACTCTGTTGTACTATGAAGCGCCATTTTAGATAAGTGATCAAATAGTCCTCTGTTCTCGTGATATCAGCCGGACAAATACATGGAACAATGTCTTACTTATTGTCTAGCCGTTGTTTCTTGATTTCCGATTTCTTTGACAAAGAACTGAACTGAACACATCAATTTAGTTCTGACCGGGCCCGATACATGGGTCAACACAAAATCATCGAGGGGCCAAGATATCGCTTCTATTTCTAGAAGGAACATATAAACTTCGACTCATATACTTGTTCTACTACTTGTTGAATTGTACACAAAGGCATGTTTTATAACAACAAGTTACTGATGCGTTTATGTGTAATCAATGCACAACCAACTCATAGGTAACAACTCATATCTCTAGGTTTGAAGACTTATATGATATTATTGTCTCACGATCACTCGAGATAAATTCCATGAAGTGATACAAGTGAGTGTGGGTTTATTCCAATACTCATAACTTAAGAGCACTCATGAAAGTTGTAGCAACCATTGCTATGTCTAAACACCTTTAGCCATCTACAAACCCAATTCATGACAATCTTGATTCACTCCTACTTCCGACGTATGACCGATTGTGGAGGTTTGAATAAATTAATTATTCTGGAAGTCAAAACATGAAAAACTGAAACAATAGTAAATAATTGACAATGATAGCAACACTTTACTCATAAATAAATCACAAATTTTATTCATCATCAAACGTCGATTACATTTTACAAGTTTCAGAAAAGGCTATCTAATCTGTAAAACTAATATCGTCCCTCAGCCCAATGCACCTCGCATGCTGCAAATGCTTAACCCTCGTCAATCCCTTCGTAAGGGGATCTGCAGGGTTCTCATCTGACGATACCCTCTTTTCCACGAGGAGTCCTTCTTCTATCTTGTGTCTTATGAAGTGATATTTTCTGTCAATGTGTCGGGATCTGCCATCATCTCTTGGTTCCTTGGCTAAGGCAACCGCACTTGCTATCGCAGAAAATCTCCATAGGCTCCTTAATAGCTGGTACAACTCCAAGGTCTCCGATGAAGTTCTTCAGCCATATCGCCTCCTTCGCTGCTTCAATCGCTGCTATATACTCTGATTCACAAGTCGAATCAACCACCGTCTCCTGCTTGGAACTCTTCCAAGAGATTTCCCCTCCATTTAGGGTAAAGACCCAACCCGACTGAGAGCGGAAGTTATCCCTATCAGTCTGAAAACTAGCATCACTATACCCTAACACTCTCAAGTCATCACTCCCACCAAGGGTAAGGATCCAATCCTTAGTCCTTCGCAGGTACTTGAGAATGTTCTTTACCGCGGTCCAATGAGCCTTGCCAGGGTTCCCCTGATATCTGCTGACCATGCTTAAAGCAAAGGCAACATCACGGCGGGTACAAGTCATAGCATACATGATTGAGCCCACATCGGAAGCATACAGTAATCGACTCATCTCTGCTATCTCGGCCTCTGTACTCGGACTCTGAGTCTTACTCAGTTTGGCATTGCTTTGGATCGGTAAATCTCCTTTCTTGGAATTCTGCATGTTGAACCTTTCCAACACCTTATCCAAGTAGGTACTCTGACTAAGCCCAATTAGTCTTTTACTCCTTTCTCTTAATATCCTTATCCCTAGGATATAGGCAGCTTCCCCTAGGTCCTTCATAGCAAAGCACTTCCCAAGCCAGGACTTAACCTCCTGCAAGGTTGGGATGTCATTTCCTATAAGTAGTATGTCATCTACATACAGTACCAAGAAGCTAACTATACTCCCACTAGCTCTGACATACACGCAAGACTCATCTTCACTTCTCGAGAAGCCAAACTCTTTGACCTTCTCATCTAAACAAAGATTCCAGCTACGAGATGCTTTTTTTAACCCATAAATGGATTTCTCAAGCTTGCACACTCTCTTAGGGTATTCTGCACTGACAAAACCCTCTGGTTGATTCATGTACACATCCTCAGCCAACTTTCCATTAAGAAAAGCGGTTTTGACATCCATTTGCCATATTTCATAATCATGAAATGCAAAAATGGCTAGCATAACCATAATAGACTTAATCTTTGCTACCGGTGAGAAGGTTTCATCATAATCAATACCCTGAGTCTGAGTAAAACCCTTCGCAACTAGTCGAGCCTTATAAGTGTGCACTTTTCCTTCCATGTTGGTCTTCTTCTTGAAGATCCATTTGCACCCGACTGTTTTACGGCCTGATACATTGTCAACCAAGTTCCAAACTTGATTTTCATACATGGACTATATCTCGCTGTTCATAGCCTCCTTCCATTTAGCAGACTCCGGGCCTGCCATGGCTTCCTTAACACTGCTAGGTTTATCCAAATTTACCAGTGTACTATCTCTGATAAATGTATCACCTTCCGTAGTAATATGGAAGCCATAATAAAACTCAGGTGTGCTCCTAACCCGTGTGGAACGCCTCGGAGGTACAGACTCTTCAGCTGGCTTAACAGGAGTTTCCTCCTCAGGTTGATTGCTAGTGTCTGAGGTTCCTTCACCAATCGATTCTTGAATTTCTTCAAGATCAATTTGCCTCCCACTGTCTCCTTGGCTCATATACTCTCTCTCACGAAAGAACCCTCTTCTTGCTACAAAGACCACATTCTCACTGGGTCTGTAGAAGAGGTAACCGAAGGATTTCTATGGGTAGCCAATGAAAATATACCTTTCACTTCGGGGTTCGAGCTTATCATGAGTCTCACGCCTCACGAAAGCCTCGCAATGCCAAATCTTGATGTGGTCCAAATTGGGAACCTTCCCAGTCCACATCTCATGAGGTGTTTGGTAACCTTCTTTGTAGGGACTAAATTAAGGAATGAGTGGCAGTCTCTAAGGCATACCCCCAAAAAGAGATTGGTAGCGAAGCTTGACTCATCATAGAGCGAACCATGTCTAACAAGGTTCGATTATGCCTCTCAGCTACACCATTTAGCTGTGGTGTCCTAGGAGGAGTCAACTGTGAGACAATCCCACACTCCTTAAGATAGTTAAGGAACTCGGTACTAAGATACTCACCACCTCGTTCGGATCGAAGCATCTTAATGTTCCTGCCCAATTGATTTTCTACTTCCTGTTTAAATTCTTTAAACCTTTCAAAGGTTTCTGACGTATGTTTGATTAAGTAGACATAACCATATCTACTAAAATCATCAATAAAAGTCACATAATACCGATTAGCATCCCTTGTGGCGGTTTTGAATGGTCCACATACATCAGTATGTATTAGATCTAACAAACCCCCACCCCTTTCACAAGTACCAATGAAGGGTGTTTTTGTCATCTTTCCAAGTAGACAAGATTCACAACTATCATCCGATTCAAGGTCAAATGATTCCAAGACTCCATCCTTTTGGAGTTCGCCTATGCGTTTCTTGTTTACATGTCCAAGACGACAATGCCACAATGATGCTTTATCTAGGCTAATAGAAGAAAAATATACAATACATTATTTCCTAAGTTGTCTACAACCGATATAGTTTCATACACACCATCACAAGGTAATGCTTTAAAATAAAATACGTTATTAAAGAAAGCATTAATACCACCACATTCATTTTCAAATGAAAAGGTAAAACCTTGTTTGTACAAGCCATGAAAAGAAATAATATTTCTCGCCATTTCAGATGAGTACACACATTTATTCAAATCTAATTTTAACCCATTATTTAGCAACAAAGTATAAACTCCAATCTTGGAAACAGGTGAAGCCTTCCTATTCCCCATAATCAAGTTTATCTTCCCGTGCTCCACATCCTCACTTCTTCTTAGGCCCTGCAAATTAGAACATATGTGAATACCACATCCTGTATCAATCACCCAAGAGTTAGAATATGGTGAGTTATTAGACAATATTGTGTAAATACCTACGTGGGTGGGTTTCACTTTCTCATCCTTCAAATCCTGCAAGTACTTAGGGCAGTTTTGCTTCCAGTGCCCCTTGTCCTGGCAATAGTAGCAATCAACATCCTTGGGAATGGCAGAAGGAGTGACAGAACCGCTCTTGCTCCTTGATGAGGAGCCTTCAAGAGACTTTCCCTTGGTACCCTTCGAAGGGGACTTCCTCTTTTTCCCTTTGCCTTGCCCGATAGCCAAAAAAAGGGTAGATGTTAGAGTAGGGGTAGTAGAGGTGACAACCGACTTGCCCTTAAGACCGGTTTCAGCGGTCTTCAAGAGTCCTTGAGGTTTGCTAAGAGTAACTTCCTTCTTGTTAATATGATATGTCATACAAAATTGGTCATAACAAGAAGGTAAGGAGTGAAAAATGATGTCAATTGCCAACTCTTTAGGGAAGTTGAAACATAACACCAGGTATCAGATAATCCATACGAAGGACTAGGAGCCAACCCCCAATTAGCCCTAGGGTTTATGACTTCCTTGCTACGCGTATGGGTCATGTGCTTTCAATAGTACGGGCCTATACTACCTTCCATACCTACCCATATTTGTCTCAAGGGTCACCACAACACCCTAGCAATATACATAACATATCGAGCGCTCAATCCTCTCTCCTAAAGGAATGCTAAATATCTCATAACTGGCCTCCCGGCCTCACACAATCCACCCATCCATGAAACTTCCACCAACCCTGCATCGCTAATGTATGCTGGCCATACATAACGCTGGATGATATGTGTATTTACATATATATTTTTATGCACTTTATCTTAATATTTTGGCCTTATTTATTCTCTTTTAGAACTAAAAAGTACTCATAATGCTTTGAATTATGTTTTGCAGCTATTTGTTGTCGATAAAGCACAAAAGAAAAGACTGAAGCGGAAACCGGACGTAGAAGCTAAAACAAATTTAAAATGCTGAAGGAGTGAGTACGGCCCGCGTCCATAGCTATTACGCGCCGCGTAGCGACCAAAGTGAAGTACGCCCACGTACCTTAAGGTTACGCCCCGCGTACAGACTTGCATCGGATAAACTTGATCGCGTAATTATCCTTAGTACGCCCTGCGTAATCCTACATACGCCCAGCGTACGTAAGTCGGTTACAAAGGCTATAAAAGTCGATTTTCAGCTAACCAGGAGGGGGATTCGACTTCCAACTTAGTCTAGTCGATATTTAACTTCTGTTAAGCCGTTTTGAGGGTTTAGAAGGCGGACGGAAGGCCGTTAAGCTAACGGGAGCGGAGATCGGAAGGATCGGAGAGCGGATACATGTCGGTAATCATATGGATTGTTAACGTGACCATGTTTAGCATTTCATTGTGGTACTTTCATGTATTTAGTTTCTGATTTGGGTGTAAAAACCTTTTATTTTGTGTTTATGATTGAATGAAGCTTTGATTATTAGACTAATTGCTATATTGAATTGTTTGTTTATGTTTAATTTATCTTGCCAAGCTTGTTAAAAAACCCTTATGTGTAAATGATGATTATTTTCTGTTAATAGTTAAGTGAATTAAGTTGCATGAACATCTGCTTGATTTGCTTGTCTCTTATGATTTTTGATGACCATCGAGATTATAAGACTAGAAATAATGAATGTGAAACTACGATTAACTTGAGAATAAGAAAGTTAATGTGTGAGCCTTGTTTGATGACCATCAACAAGAGGTTAAATTGAATGAGTAATTCGATTAACTATATTTACAAGTCTTGCTTGATACGAACTGAACACTAGGAAGCATTTTAGTTTAATCAATTGATCACTGTTTAAATTGACTTGTTTGCTAAAGGATTAGTTATAGTGAACGTGAATCTAATCATTTTAGGAATCGGTGAACATGAATAAATGAATTTGTGTATGCAATTGTCTATGTTTTTAAGGTGTAATTTGTCTAAACCAAAGTACCTGAAGAGATTTGCTTTCCTGTTAGTTTATCGAGAGTTGTTAATTGCTAGTTTGAAATTTATTAAACCATTTTCTTTATTATTTTTGTGTGACCTGTAACCTATAATCAAATATATTAAATTAATCCACCGTTCCCTGTGATCGACACCCGACTTACCTAAGCTATATTGTAATCTGACTAGGTACACTGCCTATAAGTGCATAGGTAGTCTAAGTTTGTTAGGTTATAAATATTAAAATTAGTGGGTACTTTTGTGCACATTAAGTTTTTGGCGCCGTTGCCAGGGAACGGCTTGTCATTAATTTAGTTTATTTGATTATTCGTTATTTGTTCTTAGTTAGTTTTTATTTTTAGTTTGATTTTCGTTGATATCATTTTACTTGTCGGGAAGGTTCTTGTTTTTATTTGCAGGAATTTGGGATTGTACACATTGCTTGACTTAACTTTTTGCATGGGTTTCGAGAATGAAAGCGATTAGGGAATTCTTGACCTGCTTAGCCTACTACTTTGTTGAATTGTCCAACTCAATCCATAAGGCGTAGTATAGCAAGGCGTATTGTGGTGGTTAAGTGGAAGACCGAGCTCTTGCTGTTCTTGACTAGTTAGGTCACTTCTTGTTCCGCTTTTAGTTAAAGGTGCAAGGAAAACAAAGGAAATATTCTAACGGGTCCCGAAAGTGGGTATTTTCGCAAACCAATTCTTGCATGCAAAGGTTTTTAATCAACCATTGTCGTTTGATCTTGACAAAGATAAGTGATTGTGACGTTTTTTTTATTTTTTTGATCACTCATCATGAAGTCATTAGTTGCTGAATTGACTAAGAAATTAAAAAGAAAAAAAATATATATAATAAGGTTTTAAAGTCCCTAGATTAAATAATTAAAAAGAAAAGGGAGTTAAATTAAAGAAAAAGGAAAGTTTCATTTAACTTACGCCCTGCGTAAGTTATATTACGTCAAGCGTAATTCAACATCTGATCGCGTATGAATTTTCAAGGGGATAGAGTTACGCCCCGCGTAAAGCGACGACCAGGTATATCTCTTGACCTGTTGACTTCTTCTTTATTCTTTTCACAACTCCTCTCTCACACACGAACTGTGACGGCAACTCCCTTCCAATAATCTCGATTTTGGTCAAAAACTTAATGTGCACAAAAGTATCCACTAATTTTAATATTTATAACCTAACAAACTTAGACTATCTATGCACTTATAGGCAGTGTACCCAGTCAGATTACAGTATAGCTTAGGTAAGTCGGGTGTCGATCACAGGGAACGGTGGATTAATTTAATATATTTGATTATAGGTTACAGGTCACACGAAAATAATAAAGAAAATGGTTTAATAAATTTCAAACTAGCAATTGACAACTCTCGATAAACTAACAAGAATGCAAATCTCTTCAGGTACTTTGGTTTATACAAATTACACCTTAAAAACATAGACAATTGCATACACAAATTCATTTATTCATGTTCACCGATTCCTAAAATGATTAGATTCACGTTCACTATAACTAATCCTTTAGCAAACAAGTCAATTTAAACAATGATCAATTGATTAAACTAACATGTTTCCTAGTGTTCAGTTCGTATCAAGCAAGACTTGTAAATATAGTTAATCGAATTACTCATTCAATTTAACCTCTTGTTGATGGTCATCAAACAAGGCTCACACATTAACTTTCTTATTCTCAAGTTAATCCTAGTTTCACATTCGTTATTTTTAGTCTTATAATCTCGATGGTCATCAGAAATCATAAGAGACAAGCAAATCAAGCAGATGTTCATGCAACTTAATTCACTTAACTATTAACAGAAAATAATCATCATTAACACATAAGGGTTTTTTAACAAACTTGGCAAGATTAATTAAACATAAACAAACAATTCAATATAGCAATTAGTCTAATAATCAAAGCTTCATTCAATCATAAACACAAAGTAAAAGGTTTTTACACCCAAATCAGAAACTAAATACAGGAAAGTACCACAATGAAATGCTAAACATGGTCACGTTAACAATCCATATGATTACCGACATGTGTCCGCTCTCCGATCCTTCCAATCTCCGCTCCCGTTAGCTTAATGGCCTTCCGGCCGCCTTCTAAACCCTCAAAACGGCTTAACAGAAGTTAAATATCGATTAGACTAAGTAGGAAGTCGTATCCCCCTCCTGGTTAGCTGAAAATCGAATTTTATAGCCTTTGTAACCGACTTACGTACGCTGGGCGTACGTAGGATTACGCAGGGCGTACTAAGGATAATTACGCGATCAAGTTTATCCGATGCAAGTCTGTACGCGGGGCGTAACCTTAAGGTACGCGGGGCGTACTTCACTTTGGTCACTACACGGCACGTAATAGCTTTGGACGCGGGGCGTACTCACTCCTTCAACATTTTAAATTTTTTTTAGCTTCTACGTCCGGTTTCCGCTTCAGTCTTTTCTTTTGTGCTTTATCGACAACAAATAGCTGCAAAACATAATTCAAAGCATTATGAGTACTTTTTAGTTCTAAAAAAGAATAAATAAGGCGAAAATATTAAGATAAAGTGCATAAAAATATATATATAAATACACATATCAAAATACCCCACACTTAGCCTTTGCTTGCCCCCAAGCAAATTTACTTTTATTTTACCAATATCGCACTAAACAATCCATTTAAAACTCATCCATTATGCCAAGACCTCAACGCATACATTTGTGTCTAAAATTTTCCTAAAGTACCCCCCCATATTTTAAATACTCACAATCTTCATAAACACTCGCCCACTTTTTCCGAACAATGCTCATTTTATGCAACCCTCCGAATCCATCCTCAGAAAACCTCCTAACCTCAAGGTATTTTTAGTTGAGCAACCTAAGCATACATAATCTAGAATTACAACTTTTTTTTTTCCGATACCACTATGGAGCTTCTTTTGGAATTCTTCACTTCCTTGATAATTTGATATTTGATTTCTTTGAATTCACCACCTTATTTGAATTGATTTCTGGTATCTTCAACTTTTTGGATTTCTTCAGAATTTTGATCTTTTGATCTTTACTTTATTTGCTCCAAAATTCTTCAAACTTTACTCGTAATTCTCTCTTTTTTTTCACATGTAACTCACTTTTTTTTCACTTAAAACCTACATGCTTAAGTAGAGGCGCTCAACCTCAACCTTTATTGGTTAATGATAATAATTTTCCTGGATACATTTCAGGTTTAGGCTGCTAAACATATTGCATCCCTCAAACCAAGTGGGGTTGTGTTTTTGTTCCATGATTTCACTAAAATAAGGGAAGCCACAAATGCACTATAACGTATATTGGCTAAACTAAACATTTGAGTTCTCATCGGATTATTTCATACAATATTAGCAAAATTTTAAATTATCACTAGATTTTTCTAAATTAAACTATTATTTCAAGTTTTCAAATTTTCAAATTTTTAAATTTAATTTACTTTTACCGACCCCCTACCCCACACTTATTTCATACAATGCCCTCATTGTATGCTAAAACAAATTAAGAACATAAAAAGGGAGAAAAAGGAACAGACTCCCCTGGGTAGTTGTGGCGAGATCGAATGGGGCTGCTACAAGTTGCTCCAAATATTACTGAAAGACTGAAAACCGGAACTGCTGCTTCTGAATTTGCTGAAAAATAAAATGAAGACCGCCATCTTCAAAAATGTGGCGCAAAAGATTGCAAACAAATGCAATGTGTAATAGCCATGATGTGGGAAAGTGTCGACCACGTCGTCTCGTCAAGAATGACATCCTCTTCTCGCAATGAAAATCTCCCCCACAACATAGGAAAGTGTCAACCATGTCATGGCAGCCGGGATGATACGTCTTCCTCGCGTCAAAATAAAACTCTATGGTGTGGGAACTGCTCATCCATATCATACGAGTCAGAACACCGTAAAAATGCCAATCTTCAAAACGATCACTCACGAAATAAATATGCACCCCACACTTATGACAAATTGTGGGTCTTGACTATAATCTTCAACTCACACACAGCTCTCTCTAGCAACAGTCCGACCTAGCTGCTGAACTTACTGCCAACTTTCTAAGGGCGAAAATTCTACAGAAATCTAAACAACCAAAGAGCATCAACATGGAAAACAAAAGTAAAACAAACTAAATTAACGTTTAACTACATAACAAATAAAAAACTAAACGAAACACAAAATAAAAATAAAAATAAAAGGATCACTCATCATCTCCATCATCATGTGGCTGTGTCCCAGAAGTACCGGCCCCATCAAATCGTGACTGGAATGGTGGTGGGTAGGGAACCGAATACTGAAACCCCTGGTGGGCAAAGAATGCGTTCAACGCATCCCCATACCACCTTTGTTGCCTGTCCACATGTGCAACATACTCGCTAAGGTTCTGGACCCTCATGTCAAGACGGTCAATACGCTGAGCCAGGTAGCACATATCAATCTCCTGCTCAGGTCCCTGCTGCGCTCCCCGAGGAACAGGTCTACGCCGCTGGACCCGTCTTGGTTGTGGCTCGGCGGCACCCTCCTCATCTGCCACATCATCTGCCCGAACCCTCAAGACACCATCTCCACCCCGCTCTAATACGTGCATCGACTCTAACAGCTGAAGACTCATCGGCCTCATGTCGTGAAACACCATCGATCTCGTGATCTCACGCGTCAGCAACTGATATGATCGGGCTAACCGCGTGACAAAATGCCCTCCGCATATTAGGCTATCCCCGCGAAGTCCCCTGGCCCTCCGTCCCAAATATGCAGCTAACGCAACTGGAAGGTTCAGGTGCCTCCCTGGAGTAACTAGTGCCCATAAGAAATATAAGTCCGTCGAAGGCACTCTCTCACTATTCTTGTGATGCGTGAGAGACATAGAAATCAACCGGTGCAACATTCGGTATGTAGTAGACCGAATCATCCCCCCTCGTGCGGTAGATGGTGTATAAACTCCTCCCGTAATCTCGGCCCAAAAAGTGTTCTCGTTATAGTCTTCCGGCTGGTCCATGAGAAAATCAGCAAGGAATGCCGGGAAGTGGACACTCCTCGTCTCATCGACTGTGTAAATACCAACCCGAGTCGCAAGCTCTATCACGCTGCATTCCCGGCTCACTCCTCCCAGTCTGAAAGCAAAGGTTGTCCTGTCATCGAGTGCCTTCCTAGGATCATAGGAAACTGTAGCATAGAACTCCAGCAAAAACTCACGATATACAGGCTCCTGGATCCTGAACAACCGCGCCCATCCCTGACACACAAACAATTCCACACCACTCGCGTCCGAGTGTGTGTATTGCAAAAATTCCTGGATCAATGCAACAAGTCCAGTCCTGGTAGCCAATTCCCAATCAAATGAGGGTGCAATATCAATCTCCTTTGTGAGAAGCAAACTCAAGTTGGTAACATAACGCGCCCGGGTAGCATCGTTCAGCGTTTGCGGAAATTGTAAAAAACGATGATCGGTCACATCATCGGGTGGGTTGGTCCTTTGCGTCCTTCGAGCCATAATCTGCACAAACAAACACAAACACAAAACCAAACACCATTCCACAGAATTAACAACTTTTTAAACCAAAAAAAATTGGAGTTGGGTAGGGTCTGTATGCTGGGCGTACGTCCAAGTGCACGAATCTGTGTTCCAGTCCCTTTTCTTGTTCTAAGGTCATAATCCATATCCAAATAAACACAGCAGGGGCAACAACACAATTAATTTTTAAACATTGTGTGGTCCCAAGGCAGTAGGAAAAAAAATCGGGACCACCCTTAAAAATCAATCCCCATAATCTCGTGTCTAGTGACAATACTCAACAGGGAATCATGTGTAGCAGTCAAGAACTCGAAGTCAACAGGTTACGCTTGGCGTTCGTCCCTGAGGTCAAATCGATGGGTTTGGGACGGGATTAAGACGAAATTAGGTCCTAGGGTTTAGTTTATTAACCGAAATCGGTCTATTCAAGCCCTAATCAACACATACATTTGCGAAATCAGCCCTAATTCAAGAACCCCATAAACCCTAGATTTCGAACAAAGGCTAAATGCAACTTATTCCATCGATTGAAACACAAATACATAACATTGATTAACCGAAAAACTTACTTGTGTGTTGAATTTGACAAGAAAAGAAGCAAAATCGAGATTATTGGAAGGGAGTTGCCGTCACAGTTCGTGTGCGAGAGAGGAGTTGTGAAAAGAATAAAGAAGAAGTCAACGGGTCAAGAGATATACCTGGTCGTCGCTTTACGCAGGGCGTAACGCGAAGTTACGCGGGGCGTAACTCTATCCCCTTGAAAATTCATACGCGATCAGATGTTGAATTACGCTTGGCGTAATATAACTTACGCAGGGCGTAAGTTAAATGAAACTTTCCTTTTTCTTTAATTTAACTCCCTTTTCTTTTTAATTATTTAATCTAGGGACTTTAAAACGTTATTATATATATATATATTTTTTTTCTTTTTAATTTCTTAGTCAATTCAGCAACTAATGACTTCACGATGAGTGATCAAAAAAATAAAAAAAAACGTCACAATCACTTATCTTTGTCAAGATCAAACGACAATGGTTGATTAAAAACCTTTGCATGCAAGAATTGGTTTGCGAAAATACCCACTTTCGGGACCCGTTAGAATATTTCCTTTGTTTTCCTTTCACCTTTAACTAAAAGCGGAACAAGAAGTGACCTAACTAGTCAAGAACAGCAAGAGCTCAGTCTTCCACTTAACCACCACAATACGCCTTGCTATACTACGCCTTATGGATTGAGTTGGACAATTCAACAAAGTAGTAGGCTAAGCAGGTCAAGAATTCCCTAATCGCTTTCATTCTCGAAACCCATGCAAAAAGTTAAGTCAAGCAATGTGTACAATCCCAAATTCCTGCAAATAAAAACAAGAACCTTCCCGATAAGTGAAATGATATCAACGAAAATCAAAGTAAAAATAAAAAGTAACTAAGAACAAATAACGAATAATCAAATAACCTAAATTAATGACAAGCCGTTCCCCGGCAACGGCGCCAAAAACTTAATGTGCACAAAAGTACCCACTAATTTTAATATTTATAACCTAACAAACTTAGACTATCTATGCACTTATAAGCAGTGTATCCAGTCAGATTACAGTATAGCTTAGGTAAGTCGGGTGTTGATCACAGGGAACGGTGGATTAATTTAATATATTTGATTATAGGTTACAGGTCACACGAAAATAATAAAGAAAATGGTTTAATAAATTTCAAACTAGCAATTAACAACTCTCAATAAACTAACAGGAAAGCAAATCTCTTCAGGTATTTTGGTTTAGACAAATTACACCTTAAAAACATAGACAATTGCATACACAAATTCATTTATTCATGTTCACCGATTCCTAAAATGATTAGATTCACGTTCACTATAACTAATCCTTTAGCAAACAAGTCAATTTAAACAGTGATCAATTGATTAAACTAACATGCTTCCTAGTGTTCAGTTCGTATCAAGCAAGACTTGTAAATATAGTTAATCGAATTACTCATTCAATTTAACCTCTTGTTGATGGTCATCAAACAAGGCTCACACATTAACTTTCTTATTCTCAAGTTAATCCTAGTTTCACATTCGTTATTTCTAGTCTTATAATCTCGATGGTCATCAGAAATCATAAGAGACAAGCAAATCAAGCAGATGTTCATGCAACTTAATTCACTTAACTATTAACAGAAAATAATCATCATTAACACATAAGGGATTTTTAACAAGCTTGGCAAGATAAATTAAACATCAACAAACAATTCAATAGAGCAATTAGTCTAATAATCAAAGCTTCATTCAATCATAAACACAAAGTAAAAGGTTTTTACACCCAAATCAGAAACTAAATATAGGAAAGTACCGCAGTATGTATTAGGTCCAGCAAACCCTCACCCCTTTCACAAGTTCCAGTGAAGGGTGATTTTGTCATCTTTCCAAGTAGACAAGATTCACAACTATCATCCGATTTAAGGTCGAATGATTCCAAAACTCCACTCTTTTGGAGTTGGCCTATGCGTTTCTTGTTTACATGTCAAAGACGACAATGCCACAATGATGCTTTATCTAGGGTAGTAGAAGAATCAATATACAACACATTATTTCCTAAGTTGTCTACAATCGACACAGTTTCATACACACCATCACAAGGTAACGCTTTAAAATAAAACACATTTTTATAGAAAGCATTAATACCACCACATTCATTATCAAACGAAAAGGTAAAACCTTGTTTGTACAAAGCATGAAAAGAAATAATATTTCTCGCCATTTCAGACGAGTACAAACATTTATTCAAATCTAATTTTATCCCATTATTAAGCAACAAAGTATAAAATCCAATCTTGGAAACAGGTGAAGCCTTCCTATTCCCCATAATCAAGTTTATCTGCCCGTGCTCCACATCCTCACTTCTTCTTAGGCCCTGCATATCAGAACATACGTGAATACCACATCCTGTATCAAGCACCCAAGAGTTAGAATATGATGAGTAATTAGACAATATTGTGTAAATACCTGCATGGGTGGGTTTCACTTTCCCATCCTTTAGATCCTGCAAGTACTTAGGGCAGTTTTGCTTCCAGTGTGCCTTTTCATGGCAATAGAAACATTCAGCATCCTTGGGAATGGCAGAAGGAGTGACAGAACCGCTCTTCGTCTTCGATGAGGAGCCTTCAAGAGACTTTCCCTTGGTACCCTTCGAAGGGTGCTTCCTCTTTTTCCTTTTGCCTTGCCCAATAGCTAAAACAGGGGTAGATGTTGGAGTAGGAGTAGGAGAGGTAACAACCGCCTTGCCCTTAAGACCGGTTTCCGTGGTCTTCAAGAGTCCTTGAAGCTTGCTGAGGGTAACTTCCTCCTTGTTCATATGATATGTCATACGAAAATGGTCATAACAAGAAGGTAAGGAGTGCAAAATTATTTCAATTACGAACTCCTCAAGGATGTTCACATTCAGCTTCAGCAAACGGTCCACATACCTTTGCATCTTTTGCATGTGAGCCGTGACGGAATCACCGTCCTTCATGCAAGTAGTTATTAGGGAGGAGATTATTTCATACCGCTCCTGACGAGCACTCTGATGGTACCTTTCCATCAGGTCTTGGTGCATTTCAAAAGGGTAGTAATCTTCATATGACTTTTGGAGCTCGGCTGTCATCGTGGCGATCATGATACATGCCACCTTAGTAGCATCTCTCTCATGTGTCCTGAATTCAGCGATCTCCTCAGGAGTAGCAGTAGACTCATCAAGCTCTTTTAACTCCTTATCGAGGACATATTCCTTGTCCTCATAACGAGTAACCATCCTAATGTTCCTAATCCAATCCATGAAGTTGGAACCATCAAAGATGACCCTCCCACAAAGATTCATGAGAGAGAAAGAACCAGTTGGGTTAGAGCCTGAAGCATTAGTGTTGGAAGACATCTGAAGAAAGAAGGCAAGTTTAGATTAGATATATAGGATCCTTAATAAGACACCCAAATGTAATATTAAGGCTAGGACCCAATCACAATATATTATACTTAGAAGAGGGATGCCCTAATCTAAGTAATAATATATTTGAAAGGTAGGTGAATGACGATTCACCAATTTCCACCATGAAAAACAAAATGAATTATTAGGTTTTAATTGGATTTGAAATTCCTAGATTCTTTTGAGATTCATTGAACTTTTCAATGGCATGTTTCAATCTCGATTGTGCCCTTCAAGTTTTGTGACTGGGATGCCGAGGATCACAAAACAAGGTGTGAATAACCATGCTAATTCACTTGGTACCCTTAATATTATCACCTAATCAATGTGCCGGTAAACCACACACACTCCATTGATCCATGACAAACATTAAGTCACCCTTCGTGATCCTTACTAGTCCAAGTTAGTGTGCCGGTTAACCATACACGCTCCACCAACGACTTGGTAAGGTACAAAGTGTGAATTCCATGGACTAGCACCATGTTCACATTTTTCCTAAAATAACTAAGATTGGGAATTAAAAAGGTTTAGTTACTTTATAATAATCATTATACTTTTAATGAGGATTTAAAGTCATTGTCCTACCCGTTCGGCTAACGAACCTGCACCAGTCAAGCGAGCAGTGGGTGAGAGTGGACACCCATTAAGTCACCATTTTATAGGCAACAACCTTATACCCACCTTATAGACCGGCTTCGTGAATGAGGCCTACTAACGATAGAACGACTTATTCTTATACATATATATAATAATTAACCATTAATGTTATAAATAGTATAAGGATTGAATTTTAACTATTAAAACTCTAAGGGTTGGAATTAAAGTTTATTAAAGTGTGTGAAACTTTACAAATTCCAAAACTTGAGGACAAGTTTTGTAACTATCCAAAACTTTTCATTTCATACTTATGAATTAAAGGTTCATAAAAATGAAGACTCTTCACTTTCATGTAACTTATGTGTTTAAATGTGTGTGTTAAAGAAAGTGACCTTTGGATATCCATAACTTGAGGACAAATTATGGACTCCATTAAAACACATAAATGATCAAGAATTAATTCTAAACAATTCAGCAAGTAATTCCTATCATCTTCTAAATTCATAAGAACATGAACATGATCATCAAAATTTCAAGAATTATATGAACACATAAAAATCATGGAATTTTGATATATGCTATTGTAAATGGATTAGAACAACCATTACACCAACTAAAACAAGTTTTAAAACACCAAAACAGTTTAGGGTAATGTTTCTAGTCCATTTCCAGCAGCAAAAGTCGAAAATCTGCAATGCATGAACCTGCTCGGCGAGTAGGTTGAAGATACACATGGACTCGGTGAGTCCCCCCATGGACTCGGCGAGTTCATCAGTCAGACAGCAAGTTTTTCGACTTTTTCAACTATTTTGCATCAAGTATCAAACAAGCAAGCCTAGGCTCTGATACCACTGTTGGGTTTTGAGCAATCTAACACTTCCTAAGTGTGCATGCAACCCTAATAAACCTTGGATCTATGTTTTTCTAAATACATGCAAAATAATAATTTTCCAAGGTTTATAACCTATCTAACATGGCATGGGGAACATTTCAATATAAAAATTTAGAAGAGATTACATAGCTTTTTGATGAGTTTGGTTCTTGAGGAGTTTGAGGGCCAAGCACCAATAGTGTGAATGCCTCAAATGGAATCACAAAACACCACAAACTCTTGGAAAACTTTGAGAGAGTATACACACTTGTATATTTCGGCCACACACAAGCACACACACACACACACACTAGTTCACTAGTTGCCATTTCATGCACCATAAGCATGCTTATATAGTGTACATGGTTAGGGTGAAACCCTAATAACCCATGACTTTTCCTTTCCAAGGATCCATGTGTTAAAAGCTCCATGGATCATCCATGGACTTCCATCAAAGCCTAGCCCATTAACAAATGAGTGTTAGCCCACACCATATAAAATCAATAGCCCATAATCTAATTAGTCTTCCTTTTAATCTTTAAATTAATTCATAATTAATTTAAGACTAAGACTAATTAAATAACATAACCTCATATTAATATATTATAACTTATAATACATTAATAAACATATGTGTATAACTCTCATAAAATTATCCATAAATAGTTTGGATGAGATGCAACCCAAATGGACCATGCCGGTCGGGTCAAGTATATACCAAATAAGTTATGGACTTAGACACCTTATCCAACAGAATATTCTTTTTTGCTTAGGGAATCGGCTACCACATTGGCCTTGCCCGGATGATAGTGAATTTCGCACTCGTAATCATTCAGCAGCTCTACCCATCTTCTTTGTCTCATGTTGAGCTCTTTTTGATTAAGGATATGCTGAAGACTTTTGTGATCGGCGAAGATGGCGCACTTTGTGCCCTAGAGGTAGTGTCTCCAGATCTTTAAGGCGAATACTACTGTTCCCAATTCAAGGTCGTGGGTTGTATAATTAACTTCATGGGTCTTAAGTTGCCTTGATGCGTAAGCGATGGGCATGCATCCGAGGCCTTGATTTGAAGCATCGCAATACACCACGAAGTCATCAGTTCCTTCTAGAAGAGACAAGATCGGCGCACTGCATAGGGCTTGTTTTAACATTTGGAAGGCGGATTCTTGTTTATCTTCCCACTTGAACATCACACCTTTCTGAGTCAAAGTGGTAAGGGGTTTAGCAATCTTGGAGAAGCTCTGTATGAACCTTCAGTAGTAGCCTGCGAGTCCTAAAAATTGTCGGATTTCTGTTGGTGTTGTAGGTTCTGACCAGTTTTTGATTGCCTTGATTTTTGAGGGATCCACGTGTAGCCCTTTCTTTCTAACCACGTGGCCTAGGAATCCCACTTCCCGGAGCCAAAATTCGCACTTTGAAAATTTAGCATAAAGCTTTTCGGCTCTTAGAGTCTCCAGTACCAGTCCCAAGTGTTGGCTGTGCTCTTCTTCGCTTCTGGAATAGACCAAGATATCGTAGATGAACACGATCAAGAATTTATCTAGGAAGGGTCGACATACTCGGTTCATCAGATCCATGAACACCGCGGGCGCGTTTGTTAATCCGAATGGCATTACTACAAACTCGTAGTGTCCATAGCGAGTTCTGAATGCCGTCTTGGGGATATCTTCTTCTTGAACTCGCAGCTGATGATAACTCGACCTCAAGTCGATTTTTGAAAAGTAGCTTGCTCCCTGAAGTTGGTCGAAGAGGTCGTCGATTCGGGGTAGGGGATATCGATTCTTGATGGTAGGTTTGTTCAATTCTCGATAGTCGATGCACATGCGAAAGGATCTGTCCTTCTTCTTTACAAAAAGGATTGGTGCTCCCCAAGGTGAAAAGCTCGGTCTGATGAAGCCTTTGCTTAACAGTTAATTCAACTGGCTGGACAATTCTCGTATTTCAGCTGGTGCTAGGCGGTAAGGAGCTTTGGCTACGGGGGTAGCACCGGGAACCAATTCGATTCGAAATTCGACTTGTCGTGCAAGTGGTACACCTGGCAGATCTTCTGGGAATACGTCAGGGAAGTTGCACACTTCTGGAATGTCTTTGATATCCTTTACCTCCTATTTCTTATCTACGACGTGGGCTAAGAATGAGTGGTATTCCTTTTGGAGATACTTTTGGGCTTTGACGCAAGAGATGATTTGCAAATTTGCACTGGGTTTATTGCCATAAATGAGAAGGGTTTCGCCGTTTGGCAGATTAAGGCGAACGACCCTTTCGTAACATAGAACGTCGACATGATGAGAACTTAACCAATCCATACCGTTGATGATATCGAAACTTTTTATGGTGACCGACATTAGATCGATTTTGAACGAATGGTTATCTAGAGTGAGGGTACACCCTATGTATATATCATTAGTGCGCTCAACCTTTCCGTTTTCCATTTCTATGACGTATGAATCTTTTAATGACTGGGGGTTTTGTTTAAGTAATTGTTTGAATTGGTTGCTCACGAAACTCCACTCCGCTCCACTATCAAATAGTACGTATGCATAAGAGTTATTGAGGAGAAACGTACCGGTAACCACTGTAGGATCCTTGACTTCTTACCCATGTCCTATCGCCAGGACTCTCCCGACACCTCCAGCACTAGGGGCTTGGGGCAGTTCCTCCTAAAGTGCCCTGCTTCACCACATCCATAACAGGTTTGGCTTGCCCCTGCATTGGGGACTTGGTTGATCGGTCGTGCTTGCACTTTACAGAAACGAGTGGTATGCCCTTCCTATCACAATTTTTGCAGTGCATTTCCCGACAAGCACCAGTGTGGTGGAAGTTGCACTTGTTGCACTTAGGGAGGTTTCCATTATATTGCTTCAGTGGTGCTAGAGTGGTAGCAGTAGTGGCAGCACGGACAGCCACATTTTGTTGCTTTTTGGCGGGGTCCTGTGCCGGTTGCTTCATTCTATTGTTTGATAACTTCCTGTTGTTGTTCCCTCCTTTTGCTTAGTCGGTGGTGGCGATCACGACACCACGGCTGGCCCTGTGATCGATAAGTTGTTGTGCCAATTCCTTGGCACTTTCAAAGGTAGCGGGTTTCAAGGCCAGTACAGTCTCTTGAATCTGGGATGATAGTCCCCAGAGGTATCGTTCCACCTTTTTCCCCTCTGGAGTGATCGTTGTTGAACAGAGGAGTGCTAGGTCATTGAACCGGGCAGTGTAAGTTTCAAGATCTGTGCCCGACATTCTGAGGTTCCAGAGTTCTTCTTCGAGTTTTTGTATCTTTCCCCTCGAGCAATACTCCTTTAGCATCAACGCTTTCAAATCTTCCCAGCTTATGGAGTTAGCCACTGCAGGAGTAAGTGATTTAACTCGACCATTCCACCAAGTGAGAGCCCTACCGGTGAAAGTGAACGCTTCATACTTAACCTTGCTCGTTTCGGGACAAGAACAAATTTCGAAGACTGCTTCGGTTCTTTCGAACCATTGCATTAGTGTGATGACGCCCCCGCTCCCATCGAAGGTATCGGGTTTTCCATTTTGGAAATCCTTGTAGGTGCATTCCTTTGTGCACCCCGAACTGTCTCCCTGGTTAGAGGGTGTAGCACCAGATTCGGATCCACCATTGCCATTAGTGCCGATTTATGACATAGTTGCGGCCATAGCTGTTGCTACTGCAGCTTGGAACATTGTCGGATCAAATTGTGGAGGCGGCGGCGGAGGAGGTGGTGCTGTGCTGCCGGAAGGTCTTGGTCTTTTCCTTGGTGGCATAGCTCTGTCATAAGTTTTAAAATGAGAAGTCGGTAAGACTTCAATAGTAATAACGAGTTGAGTGTTACTTGTTTTATCTCATTGTATTATATCCCGACTTTAGTGCATTAGCAAGTAATTCGTGGAAAAAGTTTATGCAATTAAACCTATGAATTAAATAGTGGTGACTCAAACGGAGTCATGTGTTTAGTTCCGTGTCTGACCCACTCCTAAGATTCGATCGATGTGCCCCAGTTATGTGTAATTAAAATTTTAATAAGTTGTTGATACTAATGAGTCTGCCCTAAGTCGACAACCAAACAAGGAATAGGTCCTAGGCGGACTCATCATTTCTAGGTCGATTACTTCTTTAATTACACATAACAATGAGGCACACTTAAAAATCTTAGAGTTATCATTGTAAACTTGTTTGTAATACTACATAGTCAAATCTCATGTCAACATCAAATGAAGTAAAATGCAGGCCAAATTCATTGATAAATTTTTAGTACATATTGTTTTGAGGAAAGTTTGAACTCATAGGGGTCCACATTACATCAAAATAAAAGATAATCTTTGACAGCACAAAATCCCTTTCACTAGTGTAATCAATTAATTGCGGGGTCAACCTATTCGCAAGAAAGAGTAGCACCAACGTATACTCGAAATCCTCGTTTTATAACAAAACATGAGCTGTGAGAACATTACTCATGGCGGGTGGCATATGGTCCCAGGTGGCCCTAAGATGTGGTCGAGGCTCCCTGAAGCTCCGCAATCCGGTGTTCGGCCGCGATCACTCTCTCCTCGAGAGCTGCGTGCCTGTCCTGGTACTCCCTTACCTCCGCTTGAGCAATGGTAAGGCCTCAATAAGTTGGTCCATTGGATAGAAGTCCCTTTTCCAAATCCCTGGTGCGTGCATCGGTGGCTGCCGTAACAACACTGAGATTTCGAACCTGATTTGCCATTTCCCTACTCTGGTTCCCCAAATTCGTGATATCCTGGACCATGACGGGGAGGGCTTTGTCATCCGGTCCCCCGTGGATGAGGTCGTAGTAAGCACGTTTGTCTCCATATGGTGACCGTTGGCGTTGTTGTCGGCTCCGCCTCTCGATCATTGTTGCCCAACGAGGCTCATGCCCGTTTCGGCCGAAGCGGTTCGCAAGCACCCTAGCGATGTAAGGAGGGTTGAAGAATTCCTCCTCCGGTTCCTCTTCTTCTACTTCCTCTTCCGATTCTTCTTCTTCATCCTCCATTTCCTCTTCGTCAATCTCCTCCGGGTCCTCCTCAGGATCCTCTTCGAGATCCTCTTCGATTAGTTCTTCGGGCTCTTCTTCGATCCAGCCGGCATTTCCCTGATTGGGAAAGTATGGGTCTCCTAGTAAGTGGAATCCTGCCATGTCGTCTGCGCGAGAATAGGGGTGTAAGAAGCACGTAACGGTTAATAATAATAATAATAACATTGTGCTATAGCAACATACAAATACTCTTATAGTATTTTAAATGTTTAGATTTGGTTCTTAGAGCATACTTTGTAGAGTGAAGTTAGGTTATTAGATTTTTTTCCCACTACGACTATCCCCCGGTATGTGTAAGTCACTTCTCGGACATATATAGTTGATCAGGCTATATCCTTCCCAGAACTGATTACTCCTACCCATGCATACTCGTAGCATTCAACTCCTCTTCTTTTACTTTATGTGCTCCCTAGTTATGACACTATGCAAGCATGTATGTATACTTTAAACAAGAAAAACTATTTATTTTCTAAAAGTAAAACCAATTGAAAAAAAATGTTTCAAATCAGAGATTTTTAGTCCTAATTGTGTTTATAGTTTGTATATCTTATGTGATTTGATATACTTAATTCACTATAAACTGTGCTCTGATACCAATCTATCACACCCACAAACCAAAGATGGCGGAAACGTCCAGGGGTGGAGGACTTCATGTATAGTATCATAACCACAATTGCAATAGTAAGTTAAGCAAACACAACCAACATATATATAATTCAAAGAGTTACATCATTGTATGAATTACATGTTTCCAAATCAATTACAATATGTTGACAAAATGTGAAATGTTTGCGCCTTAACGTCCCATCCTCAAAATGCACTTGATTTCCTGTTTAGTGATTTCCTGAGAATACAAGTTGTTTGAAAAAGTGTCAATACAAAGGTTGGTGAGTTCACAAGCTTTTGTTTTAACTTGATAAAAGCCTTTCTCTTGTAATTGTAATGTTTGTTCCAGAAAAATCCGATAGTTTCCTTAAAATGTGTAATGTAGTCTTATATCCAGAGACCAAAATGTATAAGTAACCTTTCTTACTTATACTAAACAATGCAAGTTTAAATCGGCATAAACTCTTTTAATTTCAATGAAATTCCCGTAAATTCCTATGTTTGTTAATACTTTCTATGAGTTATTATAACCATGCTATGACATAGTTGGCCTGAAACGACGTTCTTCAGGCGTCGGAAATGTTATGACATTTGTCACCCCAGACCTACCGGTCTAACTGTTGCATGCAGTTAAGGTGTGGGTTTGTCAAACCCAATATAGATTTATATACAACTATCACGCTCTCCATCCAGGAGACTCTGGTTACAATACAAGACTTATTGGTAAATGCGAAGCGAATGTCTCACAAAGTCATTAACGAATTTTTGTGTAATGTAATGAAAATCCCATTTTGTATAAATGTACTCCTTTTTGTATGAGTGTGTTATGTATTGTATCATAAACTATAACTATTATAGTTTATCAAAACAAGGGTAGTAGTGGTAATGTATGTAAACTATATTTAACATAGTTTATTGAAATGTTTGTATGAAATAGATGTACTTTGATTATAACAATTTGTTATCTTATATATATATATATATATATATATATATATATATATATATATATATATATCATAATCCATTTATTAACTGATGCATGTCTATATACAAAGACAAAATGTCATTTATTTGCAATAACATATATTCATATAAAGATATACACCTTGCTCAACATGTTACAAGGTGAAACGAAATTGTTAGCATTTTTCTGTTATTAACATTTTCTATTAGTGTTCTTAGAAAATTTATAGAAAGTTCATAACAGGTCCAAATCAGAATCCGTAAATTCTAGGAGTTTGGAAAATGAGTCTATTTTGATCATAAATTTTCCCATGATTTTTAGTGACCTCCAAGTTAGGTGAAAAAGTCCATTAACACAGACTGGTCCGAATTGGTTCTTGAAATGATAGTTTGTTTAGTAAAAATCACCATAAATTGTACAAAAACATCGTACGGAAATGTGCAAGTAGCCATTTTAAATCTAATATCTTGAACTACTTGCACCCTGTACAGTTTTGAAAACAAAAATGTTTTAGTTGACCAAAACAGTCCGTGAATGGAGTCCGTGAATGGAGTCCGTGAAATGTGCAAGTAGCCATTTTAAATCTAATATCCGATGAAAGCTGTTAGAAGCATTTAGTTGTGTTCTTGGTGATTTAACTTGTATTCCCCCCCCCCCCTTAAAACTTAAGAAAATATGAAAATGTAGGGGTTTGAACTCACCTTGTGTGATTTTGGTGGATGGATGTAGGAAAAGGGAAGTGTTCAACTAAAGAACACTTGAAGTAGCCTTGAAGATTGCAAGAATCTAACACCAAAGGGATGAAATTTGTCTGAGCAACCCATGATTTGAGTAGAATGGAGTGTAATAATCACAAGGAGGATGAATTATACTTACCAAGAGTGTAAGAAAGCTTAATGATCAGCCTTGAAATCTCGAATTTTTAGAGAGAGAAAGTGAGAGGAAAGTTGTGTTTGATCTTTGGTGAAATGAGAGAAAATGAGTGAAGTGAGGAGTGAGGAGGGATGTTCCAGCCCTAAAAACGGGGGAAATGGTTGGAAATGATGAAAAAAGTTCATTGACATGACCTAGGCATGGTAGAAGGAGTGTGGTTGGTCAAGGATTGGGTGTGAGTGGTTGCTTGTGTCATAAGCTAAAGGAAAGTCAACACTCCACCTTTATTACTCCAACCACTAAATCTTGGATAAGATTTGCATTAAAACGTGATTAATTAAGACATATGGGTCTTAATATGTTAAAATAAAGTTTTGGGTGAAAATCCTGCTTTAAAATGATGAAAAACGGGCTTAAAATGCTAAAAATATTTAAAACCGGGCAAAAATTGTCAAATTCCGAAATTTTGGACGATGATGCGAAGGTTCGGCTCCTTAGGAGCTTAGAACCGAAGATGAGGCTCGGTTGTACATGGGGACCGAGAGTAGAAGAGGAACTGAGAGTATAGTCTCGGCTGCGTGGGTCGCCTCTCGGATCGAAAGTGGGACGGAGAGAGCCAAAAGCGAGGTTCGGTCTCAGGCGGGTTTCGGTTCTCCAGGGAGTCTCGGTCCTCAGCGAGTTTCGATCCTCAAAGGTTTTGGTTTCGGCTGCTTCTTGATTCCAAAAGGGAGGTTTCGGTCCTTGGGGTTTCGGCTCCTAAGAGGTTCGGTTCCTAAGAGGAGTTTCGGCTCCTTAAGGCTGTTTTACTCATTTTTACTCCGTTTTAAGTGGTTTTTGACCCAGTTAAGGGTCGGGATGACCCGAGTGATTATAAAAGTTACAGGAACTTTTGAGAGAGATTTAAAATAGAGAGAGATAGAGTGAATATGATTAAGAGAGGTTTTGTTTGTGACATTTTAAGTGTCCGGCTTTGCAATGCAAGGTCTGTAAACCCCATTAAGCCATGTTTTAGTGTCCTACACACTCCCGATGAGTGTGTAATAATGTTTTATCGCTTTGGGTGCATTGTTTAGCACTATAACGGCTAAGGAAAATTAAACACACGAATTTTCCAATTGATGTTTTCTCATTAAAATAGTGAGTTGTTTAGAAGTTACATAACGTAAATCCTAATATACAAGGGTTAATTGAGTCGTCCGGTTTGACTTGTTGACTTTTTTTGACTTTGACTTGATCCGAAATTGACTATTGTCACATTATAGGAATAAATGATTCATACAAAATCATTCGCGGGCAAATTCTAATGATGAAACCTCTTCCTAGTTTGTCCACTACTTATTCATTGATTATCCAGGAGGAACGCCAAGGCAATATTAACATTCCTTTATCCCTCTCAAGTGATGCAATTGCTATGCATGTTTCCACTAATCAGAAGAAATCCTTGACATCCAGTCATTGCAAGAAATTCGTATATACTAAATCCCAATGTTATCGTTTAAATGGATTTCTTTCCAACTTCAAGTTTACAAAGAATAAGAAAGAAGAATCCAAATCAAGTTCTCAACAAGTGACTTCACTTTCTTCTCTAAGCATCACTCCAGAACAATATCAAAAATTACTTCAACTGTTTAACTATACTACCTTTTAACCATCATCCTCTACAAGTCAAATCAATGCTTCTATTTCTGATGATGCAACGGATCCAAATTGTAATTTCTATTCTTTTCAGCACTTTGCAGCCAATGTCTATCAATCCTCTGTTTATCTTCATAAACACAATTATTGGATCTTAGATTCTGGTGCTAGTGACCACATATGTTCTAACAAAGACTTTTTATCTTCATTGATCAAGCTCAATCAACCTCATTTCATTGGTCTGCCTAATGGCAATCACACATGTGTTTCTTATATTGGTGATGTACAGTTACATACCTCCATTACATTACATGGTATCTTGTACGTCCCAAATTTCAAATACAGCCTCATTTCAATTCCCAAGTTAACCTCTCATCTCAAAACCTTCGTTATCTTCACTAATGAAGCTTGTCTGTTGCAGGACCCTTCACTGAAGAGTAACTTTGCACATGGAAATCTAGGCAAAAGAGTTAACAATCTCTATGTGACTGATCACAATCATGTCAAAACCAATTTGTTTTGCAATCTTCTAGTTTTTAATTCCTCTTCATGTTGTTTTTTTGAAGTGTTCTCTTGTAATCTAAAGTCTGATTCACTTTTATGGCACAAGCGTCTAGGTCATGTACCAATGTCTAAACTTCAAAATCATTCATTAATTTCTGGTAATTGTGACATTTTTGTTGAATATTGTGTTGTATGTTCTAAAGCAAAGCATCATAGATTACCCTTTCCTACACACACTTCTCAATCTAAAGCAGCTTTTGATTTAGTTCATATTGATGTGTGGGGCCCTTATAAACATCCGACTTATGATGGTTTTAAGTATTTTATCACAATTGTTGATGATTATACCAGACATACATGGGTTCATCTGTTGAATAACAAAAGTTATGCATTAACTTTGATTAAATCTTTTGTGTCTCTCATTAACACGCAATTTCAAACTACAATCAAAGTTATTAGAACAAACAATGCTTTGGAACTGGAATCTAGCAAAGATGGCATCAATTTTTTCAAAAATCATGGAATTATTCACCATAAATCAACTCCATATACGCCCCAACAGAATAGGATAGTGGAGTGTACACACATACATATCTTGGTGGTTGCAAGAACTCTTTATTTTCAATCGGAAATAGGTGTTTCTTATTGGGGAGAGTGTGTGAAAACTGCAGTTCACTTAATCAATTGCATGCCTTCTAAAATGTCTCATGGTTGTACCCTATTTGAGCTTCTCTACAAAGAAAAGCCATTGTTACAATATTTGAAAGCTTTTGGCCGTCTTTGTTTTGCATCAAAATCTACAATCAGAAGAGACAAGTTTACGCCTAGATCTCACCCTTGTATATTCATTGGATATCCTTTTGGTCAGAAAGCATACAAAGTGTTGGATTTGGTCACAAACAATATTTTTATATCACGAGATGTGAAGTTCTTTGAAGATCTCTTTCCATTGCATTCAGTGACAATACCTTCAAATGCCTCACCTCATAAATCGTATCTTCCCACAAATCCAAATTCTTCCCAAAATATGGAACATTTTTCTTCCGATTTGCCAAATCCGATTAATCCAATCTCTTCACAATCCTCTATACCTAATGGATCTTCCTCCGATTCTTCGTTAAGAAGAACCACACGCATTCGAAATCCTCCTTCTCATTTAAATGACTATGTTTGCAATAGTACTCTTTACACATATTCTAATTTCATGTGTCATCATATTGTTACCAATTTTTGTATTGGTGTCCCTAATTCTATAATACAACAGTCCATTGTTGACACTCCTACTTTTGCTTTTCAATGTTCAAAGCTTGTCGCACGAACCTGCATTTTATCATGAAGCTAAAGACATTCCAGTTTGGGATGAAGTGATGAAAAAGGAACTTGATGCTTTAAATAAAAATCATACGTGGGATATCATCAAACTACCAAAAGCAAGGAAGCCAATAGCTTGTCAATGGGTATATAAAGTAAAATATCGTGTTGATGGGACAATTGAAAGGCAGAAAGCTCGTCTTGTGGCCAAAGGTTTTACCCAAAAAGAAGGGGTGGATTATCATGAAACTTTCTCACCTGTTTTCAAGTTCACCATTGTTCGTTGTCTTGTTTCTTTAGCTGTCAAAAATCATTGGAATATAAATCAGTTCGACGTGAAGAATGCCTTTCTTCATGGAGATTTTCATGAAGAAGTTTACATGTGCATTCCACCAGGTGTTCATCTTTCTTCACCATCCCATGTTTGCAAGCTCAAAAAATCCTTATATGGGCTGAAATAGGCTTCTAGACAATGGTACGCCGAGTTATCAGCCACTTTACACACTAAAGGATATTATCGATCATTAAATGATTACTCACTTTTCATCAAAAAAACTCAACAGTCAATTGTCATTGTGGCAATTTATGTTGATGATATTCTTGTAACCGGAAATGATGATGTTGCAGTTTCAAGTTTAAAGATTGAATTACATGAACAATTCGAGATTAAACATTTGGGACACATCAACTACTTTCTTGGATTAGAATTTAACAAAGTTGATGGTGGAATAGTGGTACATCAACACAAATATCTTAAAGACTTAATGAATACATATTCTCTCAATGATTCCGATTGTGTTTCCACTCATCTTCCACCAAAGTTACCATTAACTTCTTCTATTGATAATCCTTTGCCTGATCTCATGGTTTATAGACAGTTACTTGGTAAAATGAAGTTTTTATTACATACTGGACTCAATATTTCTTTCTCTGTACAATACCTTAGTCAATTCAACCAAACTCCTTGCCAAACTCATTATGATGCAACCCTTCATGTCTTAAAATATCTTGAAGCATATTGTGATTCAGATTGGGCTGCATGCCCTGTAACCCGTCATTCAGTCAGTGGGTATTATGTAATGTTTGGTGGTTCTCCAATCTCTTGGAAGTCTAAGAAGCAGATAACCGTATCCTTATCATCAGCAGAAGCCGAATACAGGTCAATGAGACGCATTTGTTCCGAATTAGCATGGATAAGTCATTTGTTTACCGAATTTTATGAACCGAACATTATTCCTATACTTGTAAAATGTGATAATCAAGTTGTGATATACATAGCTACCAATCTAGATTTCCACGAGATAACTAAACACATCGAGCTAGATTGTCATTTTGTACGAGAGAAACTTCATTCTGGACTCATTTCTTTGTCTCATGTCAACACTCATGATCAACTAGCGGATGTATGTACCAAAGCTTTAAATGGGTCTCAACATCGCAATGCAGTTTCCAAGCTTGGTTTACTTCCGTATCCTCCAACTTGAGGAGGGGGGGGGGGGTGTCAACTTACCTGAAGGGTATTCTCGGTAATTTAACAATAAAGGGGAGTATGGTCATTATGTACATAAGTTAGTCAGTTAGATTGTTTTTATACACATGTGTCTTGTATATATATATATATATATATATATATATATATATATATATATATATATATATGTGTGTGTGTGTGTGTGTGTGTGTGTAAACGGTTCTTTATTCAAGTTTATGACAACTGAATTCATCTGAATGTTTGTCTTTCTTTGTCTCTCAATCTAAAAGATAACAATAAAAAAATTCAAAAAAATGTTTTGTGATCTCTAAGTATTTTTTATGCGTTTTTTTAATTTTTAGGGTTTTTTTGTTTTTTATAAAACATATATATATATATATATATATATATATATATATATATATATATATATATATATATATATATAAGTTAGTCAGATTGTTTTTATACACATGTATCTTATATATATATATATATATATATATATATATATGTGTGTGTGTGTGTGTGTGTGTGTGTGTGTAGACGGTTCTTTATTCAAGTTTATGACAATTGAATCCATCCGAATGTTTGTCTTTCTTTGACTCTAAATCTAAAAGATAAAAATAAAAAAAATTCAAAAAAAGGTTTTGTGATCTCTAAGTATTTTTTTTATGTATTTTTTTAATTTTTAGGGTTTTTGTTTTCCATAAAACCCATATATATATATATATATATATATATATATATATATATATATATATATATATATATATATATATATATATATATATATATATATATATATATATATATATAGGGTGAGGTTCAATAGAAAACCATAATTAACCAAGGAATCAAGGAACCAATCGTGAGCATCGGAAATCATAACGATCATCAGCCAAGAAAATAGATAAACACTTTTACATTAGACGCACACACATCGGATTATACCAAAAAATTCACCCTTTACAAAAGAACCCACCACTTTTTTTTCATTTAAAATTTTTTTTAGGTCATGTTTTTTATAAAAAAAAACAACCGAATATACCGTTGTTCACGATTTTTCGTCCTCTTTCCAAAGAGATTCACGATTATATATAAAAAACAAATTTTTTTTTGAAAAAAACCCACTTCATTTTCTTTAATGAAAAAAGTTAAGGTCTATTTTTTATAGAAAAAAAATTAATACATATATCAAAATTCATATTTTTTGTACTTTTTAAACATAGATTCATGTTCATATTTAAAAAAAAAAAAACCATATTTCAGTTTAGATTTGCATTGTGAACTTGTTCAGATTCATATTGTAATAATGGTTTTATATTGAACTTGGCCTAAAAAAAATTTTAAATGAAAAAAGGAAGTGAGTTTCGTTATAATCCGATACATGTGCGTCCGTTATAAAAATTTACAAACCTTCCTTTTGCCGTTAATCGCTTTAAATTCTGATGTTTTGGATTGGTTCCTTGAATAATAATGGTTTTCTATTGAACTTATATATATATATATATATATATATATATATATATATATATATATATATATATATATATATATATATAGGGTTAGGTTCATATGAGATGGTCGAATTTTGTGAGACCGTGAGACGCATTTATTTATTTATTTATATTTTTTTTAGTTAATTCAAGTCCCGAAAATAATATTTAAAAAAAGAATTTTTGGATTTGTCCATTTATTTTGCATTTTAAAATTATTTTTTAGAATATGTACAATGTAATATTCTATTAGAATATTTCATGTATTTTTCAAAAAAAATGGGATTTTTTTATTATTTTTAGTTAATTCATGTTCCGAAAATAATATTTAAAAAAAGAATTTTTAGATTTTTTCATTTATTTTGTATTTTAAAATTATTTTTTAGAATATGTACAGTGTAATATTTTATTAGAATATTTCACGTATTTTTCAAAAGAAAAACAAGATTTTTTATTTTTTATTTTTTTAGTTAATTCAAGTTCCGAAAATAATATTTAAAATAAGAATTTTTGGATTTTTCCATTTATTTTGCATTTTAAAATTATTTTTAGTTTTGGTATCACGGTCTCACAAAATTAGAATGGTTTCAAATGAACCTGAACCTATATATATATATATATATATATATATATATATATATATATATATATATATATATATATGTGTGTGTGTGTGTGTGTGTGTGTGTTCACTTTCATTTGAGACCATTCTAATTTTGTGAGACAGTGAGACCAAATTTAAAATAATTTTAAAATGCAAAATAAATGGAAAAATCCAAAAATTCTTATTTTAAGTATTATTTTCGGAACTTGAATTAACTAAAAAAAATAAAAATAAAAAAATCCCATTTTTTTTTAATACGTGAAATATTCTAATAAAATATTACAATGTACATATTCTAAAAAATAATTTTAAAATGCAAAATAAATGGAAAAATCTAAAAATTCTTTTTTTAAATATTATTTTCGGAATTTGAATTAACTAAAAAAAATAAATAAAAAATAAAAAATAAAAATTCCTTTTTTTTTAAATACGTGAAATATTTTAGTAGAATATTACACTGTACATATTTTAAAAAATAATTTTAAAATGCAAAATAAATATAACAATCCAAAAATTCTTTTTTAAATATTATTTTCGGAACTTGAATTAACTAAAAAATAAAAAATAAATAAAAAAAAATAAAAAAATGTTTCTCACGGTCTCACAAAATTAGGTCGTCTCACATGAACCTAATCCTATATATATATATATATATATATATATATATATATATATATATATATATATATATATATATATATATATATGAATTGTTTTTCGGAAAGACAAAATAGGGTTTTTTTCATCTATGTTCATATTGCTTTTCTATTTTGTATTCGATATCTTCATCGTACCACATCACTTTTGTATGATTCCATTTTTTTAGGAATTAATTATTCTTAGGAAAGCCAAAATATGGTTTCTTTTTTCCATGTTCACATTACCTTTCAATTTTATATTCGATATTCGATATCTTCATCGTACCATATCACTCTTGTATGATTCCAATTTTATATTCGATATTCGATATCTTCATCGTACCATATCACTCTTGTATGATTCCATTTTTCATTCTTTTATTACTTGAGTTCGTTGAACAATTCGTACTTTTATAAATTAGTTATTGTTAAGAAAGCCAACATGGCTTCTTTTTTGTAACTCATCTTACTTTTCTATTTAATATTCAATATAAATTGTCAATGTGAAGCCTTTTAGGTTAAAAGTCTTGGGTTCAAATCCAAACCCAACCAATTACCTAACTTGATAAATTTAATTTGTAACCACTAATTACTAACCAGTGGTTGATGAAATTCTGTCAAGTATATGGATTTTACCTAGACCAAAAACATAGATTTAAACAATAAAAAACAAACTGACACCATATATAGGGTGCGTTTGGAAAAAATAGCTGTTAGCTGGAAGCGGGTAGCAGGTAGTGGGTAGCTGGACAGGCTCAATCCGGATATATACAAAAAGCCCTAAGACGCAACACGATAAGTCCCAACAATCTCCCCCTTTGCGTCTTTGGGACTGAGACTTCAACTCTATTTAGGAACCGAGGGCTTTTTCACCGTCTTGAACACTCTCGGTATAATAGCTAACAAATGGTACCGAAAGGTGATATACCACTGAAGCATATCAGTAAAATTTTTCTTATCAGCATCCGAGTTCTGCTTGCACCGATGTATCAAATTGATGATGTGCTCCAAGCAGTCAGTAGAAAACAGATGTTTATCTACCAAAGCGAACAAGAACTTATGAGCATCACCCTTCGTAAACATCACAGTTAAGTGAGTTGAGTCAATTTGCCCAATCTTCATCTTGTTCGCATCAACGGGCTTTTGGGTAGGCTTGATTGTCGGTTTCTTGCTCATTACCCTTGCTATCTCCTGATCCATTGTTGCAACTTCATGGATATAGGATCCCAACATCCTTTTTAGATGTTCTATAATCGGTTCATACTCCTTGGAATTATTGAGCAGAATGTTGACAAGCAAAATCCAATTGTGTGGATTAAGATTGGGAAGGTCAGCAAGCGATATCAACGAAACAGAGTTTGTAGTTCCTCGTGTAACTTTGAAATGGACGTTCACAAACTTGCGAGCTGGAGTCAGCTTCAATACCTTGACTGTTGTAATCTTTTGTGCACTCCATGTCATATATTAAGGTTGACCATATTTCAAATACCATTCGATAAGCTCTCGGTCAACCTTTGGACTTGGAAAGGGAACTTCAACAGTTGAATCAAAAGAATGAAAAGAAAATGCCTTCCTTGTAATCGGCATATCAAACTGTGAGTCCTTCGAATTGTCGCAGTTAAACGAAGCAATCGGTTCTAACCAGTAGAAACTTGGTGATTCAATTGCTTGACTGATCAACACATCCCGAATCCATTCAGGAAAAAGAGCTTTCTTACATTGTAAGATATCTTTGGTTTCTTTGTTTCGTTGCTCTGTTTACTCAGCCGCTTTTGTGCTTTTCAAATTGTCATCATCCAGCTCTTTATCCCTTTTCTTTCTTTGCAGAGCCTCAGCAATAGTCTCATATGTATTACTATCGCTGTCATGTACAATCTGTTTCAGCTTTTCTTTCAGGCCAGAACCTGAAGCTACATTATCCTTCAGTTCTTTTGTGATGACTTCTTTCTGAGATTCCTCTCCCCCTTGTTTTGGAGTAGCAAAAGGCTCCAAAACACCTTTCATTTCATGAAGAATAGCAAGGGCGGGAAGTAGTTTGGTTGTGAGATGATTGCGAATGGTGAGAGTCAAAATCGGATCATGAGCACCAAGTATGTTGGTCAACATGTCCTTAACATCGTTGGCACAACTACGAAAAACAGCTCTTTCGGTTTTCAACAATGAAATCTCCTTCTCTGCCTGAGCAAGTTGCACGTGCTGGACGGCGATTGTAGAGGCTTTTCTTGCAATTTCTTCTTTTAAAGCACCCTCATTGGCAATATCTGCATGCAAAGAGTCCAGTTTGGAGGAAACTGAACTATTAAGAGAGGCATTATCAGCTTGCATCGAGGAACGAACGTCTTCAAACTTCTTTTGTGCTTCCTTTAAAGACTGAGAAAGAGAGGCAACCTATTCACGAAGTGTAGCAGCATTTCTATTCGCATGCCCTTTCAAAGAATCTAAAAAGATCTGTGTGGTGCGAATAACTTCAGTCACATCAGCAGAAGCTTTCGGGCAAACTGAAGTCGATTCTTTGATGACATCGGTTGATTTATCCATAGCTTGTGTATATTGCTCTATAGCTGTCTCCACAAAAGCTTTAAGAACAACTCCTCCATAGGCTTGAGTATCAGCAAGCAATTTATCCAACTTTTCATGAATACTGTCTAAGTGTTGGTAGTTGATTGGAGCTTCAGTATCTTCATTAGATTGTAACCGATAGGGACTAAAGTATGTGGAGTCGTACTCATCATTGTCGCCTCCAAGAGTAGCACTAGAATCGGTTGATTGGGTTGGCGAGGGAGGTATAGTGATGATAGGAGTGTCGGATACAGTAGGTGCCCCCGTATTAGATACGTTGACCCTTGCTGATGGTTCAGGTATTGTAGTGGTTGTGAATGGGGTAATGATTGGAGTAGATAAAGATGTTGTGGAAATAGAAACAGAAGATACTGGTGGAGGTGGTAGAGAAGTTTCGGTTGTAGAAGTGGGAACAACCGAAACCGGAACTTTCGGTGTCGGTGTTGGAGTTGGCTGTTTCGGTGGTGTTTTATTTGGTGAAGGGGGTGGAGTTGGAATTTTAACATCTTCTGGTTTAGGAGGGGATTGTTTTGGTGATGGTGGTGGAGTTGGAATGTTGACTTCTTGAGTTGGAGAAGGAGATCTGTAACGTCCCAAAATTCAAGACTAAAAATTTCTTTTAATAAAACATTACTTTAAGCAAATTCATCATTTCAAAACATAAACAGAGTATTAGTTTCCAATATACATGATCGTTATCAGAGTAAACATTCCCAGGCTGTCTAAACTATGGTCTGTGCCATGCGATCACCCCGAGCTCTTCCCTCCACTACCGGAAGTACCAGAAACCAAAACTGAAAACCGTAAGCACGAAGCTTAGTGAGCTCTTCCCCGAGCCCACCCTCAGTCCTTCCCTAACTTGGGCCTTGCCCCTGATCTGCTGCTACTGAGATATGGAACACCATCCACACTCTGCTATTCGTGAGATACGGGACCTCGCCCACACTCACCTCCCTATCTGGCACATACAAGTATCACACAGACAACAAGTATAAACTATCACATAAACCATTCCTTGGGCACCCGCCCTTTGTCATTGGACCTCGTCCCAAATATCATACTAGCATACTGTGCCTAGGGCTAACCCTCGGGTCTTCTACTCATAACTATATGGTCCGACATTGTGGCCGTAGACCCATTCACACAAAGGGAAACTCACCTGCACTGGCTGAACTTGCTGATGATCCCACTAGCCGTTGCCCGACAACTCTCTGAACTCCGGCTCCACCCGCTCCCCGAGCTACCAATAACAATGCAACACTGAGTCTAACTGACCCCCGAAAGACTACCAAGCCAATTGTGGTCTAGGTCAAAGTCCTGGTCAAAGTCAACCTTCCAGGTCAACCCTACTCGCCGAGTCCACTTACTGACTCGCCGAGTTCTTATGCTCAAAGTCCTTCCAATCGCGACTTGACTCGTCGAGTCAGCCCCTGACTCGCCGAGTCTACTGATTCCGGAATCCTGTCCTGTCCAACTCACTGAGTCCTTGCTCGACTCGCTGACTCGAGTCTTAACTCGAAGGGTTTGGGGTTCCGCGACCTGACTCGCCGAGTCCAAGAACAGACTCGACGAGTACAAGGAAATCTTCATCCAACTCGCCAAGTTCATGCCCAACTTCATCCGACTCGACGAGTTGTTCATCCCACTCGTCGAGTTCCTCCTCATCTTCAAGCTACTCGCCGAGTCCACTCAAAGGAGTCGCTGAGTCCATCCGGTCCTTCATACATGCAGATGACTTTTGAGTCATGCAGGGACTCAAATCTGTAGATCTACCCTTCCCAAGCCTATTCCTCACGTAAAGTTGCAAACTTTACGTGTAGAGAAGGAGATCTAGGCAAAATACACCATAAACTAGGGTTTAAGGCAAGAAAGCTCCATAATCGACTCAAGGGCTGCTACTTTATGCTTCTCAAGACCATAATATGCTTAGATATGAAGTAGCAACTTCAGATCTGGCTTCGAACTGAAAATAACAACATTATGGCTAAAAAGCCCCAACAACCACACATAGATCTAGGTGCAAAAAGGGTCCAGGAACTAGTTTATTACCTCCAAATGCTCAGAATGAACTCACAATCCTAGATCTATAGTCCCTTCTTGCTCCTCCAAGTTCCTTTTTCCTTCTCCAAGCTTTAATGCACCTTCCAAGGCAACAAATGGCTCAAATAGAGGATATGGCGGCTAGGGTTTAATGTTCTGGGTGAAAGAGGCAGTAAAGGAACCCTAGGGGAGAGAATGAGGTGCTTAAATAGGCTCCAAGTCCCGAATTTAGGGTTTTCCTTGCAAAGACCAGACTCGCCGAGTCCACTTGGCTGACTCGCCGAGTTGGTCACTTACACCTCGACCCGGATCCCGCTCGGACTCGCCTAGTCCCTCCTTGGACTCGCCGAGTCGACCCCTAAACTTAGGGTTTTCTTTCTTTTCTTGGTCTTCAAAACTTTGGGTGTTACAACTCTTCCCCACTTAAACTAAACTTCATCCTCGAAGTTTGCCATGGCCCACCGCCTGTGATCTGCCTCCAATACCCCACCAATTATTTCAACACCAGCTGCCTACCTTCGTTGGTCTTTCACCCGGTCATTCTGACTAGCATCACTCCTTGCGGATAATCATTTCGGGTCAACTCTGACCCTGATCATTCTGGAAACACAACTTACTCAGCCGACAACCTTCTGGTACTCTCCGAGTACTGCAACTAAACCCATAGGGATTCACCCCTTCCTTCCTCACACGATTCCCTTGCTTTCCCAAGGCAATGCCCCAAAACAACTATCTCCCCTGCCACTGTGAAGATCCTATCTTCACCAATCCATTATACCCGCTAAATCCAGTACGGGTCATTACCGTCAGTAACCACTGACACTCCTCTCTGCCAAAACTTGGTGTCGAGCACCCCTCGATTCAACTAACTGAATTCCACCATACACTGCTTACCCGCAGTACTACTGACTGAAAATTCTGCTATTCCTTGTCTGCCTTCCGGATGAACTGAGACCAGCCTGGTCCCTACCAACCTATCAATGCCTGGATTACCGGCTTCCACCGGTAGGTAGTCCCAACACCACCACTAGTTGCTCCCAGTGACTTCCGAAGAAACTTCGACCACCTATAACTGCTCAATCTATTCTGCCATTCAGGAACTACAATCATGGGATCCCCGATCCCCTAACTTGACACTAAGGTCCCTACCAGGTCCCACCTGCGCTGCTAAAACTCACGGGCCTCGCCCACGGGTCCCACCCGCCTCTATCCTTCTAGTCCCACTAGTATAATCACTCTCGCTCGGGCCTCGCCCACGGGTCTCACCCAACCATACTACTGAACAACCCTGCTCTCAGGTCTCACCTACACTGCTAATCTCATACGGGCCTCGCCCACGGGTCTCACCCAACTATATCCTGGAGCGGCCTCTCCCAAGGTCTCACCTCTCTAGGACTATACAGGCAAACTCCCTATCATTCTCATCCACTACCCATTCCTGATCCTTATCCGATCACTAGGAGATAAGGGCCTCGCCCCAACTCCGCTAACAAAGCTACTAAGGAATGCTACGACTTACCCGTAGTCTTACGTCACCGTCCATTGCTGACTGCTAGTGAATGCTACGGCTGCCCCGTAGTCTTACATCACTTTCTACCACTGACTGCTACTACGAGGGCACCCATGTGCCATTAGCTCTCAAGATCCTCATTCCGACTCCCTCGAGTCCTACGGGCGATCCACAACCTGAATTCCTAACCACGTACTAACCAGTACCAACACACGCACTGGCTGATGGGGAGTTTCTCAAACTCCCAACCCTGAAATCCTCGATCCATCAAACGCTGAACCACTTTTTTTCCTTCTCGGAGATCAGACACTCACTCTGTATCTGCGTGCTCCTACCTTTGCACACTCGGAGGATTCTCCCCCACTTCGATCCTGCTTACCCCTTGTTGCTCAATACTCAAAAGAATTCCAAGCTACCATTCCATAATCAATCTGCTGAGGGATCCAAACTTACCATAGCTAGGGATCTAACCAATCCATTTCTAACACTATACAACTCCGATCTAGCGAGACATACCAAGTCCCTCCCAAGCATGCTACAGTTACTGCATCCTATGTAACCTTCTCTAATAGGGCATAGCCCCTCACTACCATTCGAATATCCAAGGTATGCAGATGGCATATAACTCGATCACAATCAACCGCTCAAAAATAAAATACTCATACCGATAATGATGTAGAACCATAACAATATAATCATGCACAAATAAAAGAACTGAAAACGAAAATCGCATACCTGCAACGTCCGGTGCTGATCGCGCCTCCAAGGTAGTCATCTGCAGAGCTCTGCCTACTACCGCAGACGCCTCTGCACGGCTCTGACGGCCGTCTGTGATCCTCAAAGTTGCAGGGGCAGGTGCCACCACCCGCCTTGCTGAAAACAAACTGGGGCACTGGGCCTTCTTGCGGCCCCGCTGGTTACAGTGAAAGCATAACAGGTCTGATCCCTGTGAGGTGGTAACAGTACAATCCCTGCTGAAATGACCAGTCCGACTGCACTTGAAACAGCCAGACTCACCGCCGCTACCACTCCTGCACGCACCCCCGTGCGCCCTGCCACATATCCTGCATCGGCTGCGGTCCTGATAATCCCTCGATCTCGAATCCGATCCTTTGGGCCTTTTGCCCGAACTCGCGGCCACCTGAACCTCATCCGGCTTCCTCTTCCGGATCTGCTCCAAATCAATTTCTCTCTCCCTGGCCCGAGAAATCATATCTTCCAGCGTCGTGCAGCTGGATCTGCTCACGAACTCCCTAATGTCATCCCTCAACATCTCATGGTATCGGGCCTTCTTCATCTCCTCATCCGCGACATACTGCGGTACAAGAAGAGCCCTCTCCCTGAACTTAGCGGTGATCTCCGCCACAGTCTCAGTGGTCTGCGTCAAATCCTGAAACTCCTGTGCCAACTGCTGCACCTCAATAATCGGCGAAAACTCCGCCCTGAACCTGGCCGAGAAATCGCTCCAAGTCATCGCGTCCAATGCGGCATCATCCCCCAAGGCATGACCAATCTCCTCCCACCAATCCCTCGCTCTGTCCTTCAGAAGACAGGAAGCGAGTCTGACCTTGTCCCCCTCAGGGCACCGGCTCGTACGGAATGTGTTGGCAACATCAGCCAACCATCTGCTGCTAGCGATGGGGTCCCTACCCCATGATAATCTGGTGCCCCGCAAGCCCTGAACTCCCGAAATGTCAAGGTACGCGCTCCCATCAAAGTCATCATCTCAGTACGGAAGGCTCCCAGCCTCTCATCCAAAATCTCCAATATACCCTCCTTAACCGTGCCAAAGATCACAGGAGTCTGATCTAGAATACTGCGTGTAACCTCGGCGGATATCAACTCCCTCGTTCACTCCTCGAGCTGCTCGGCCCCTGAACCCGAGCTTGATCCCTCTCCGGTGCCTGATCCGCCCGCTGTTCTCTCTCACAATGTCACCATACTGAAAATATAATACATCCACCATTAGAAAACTCATCACTGCTGTGAGACCAAACACACTCCCTACTAGGTTCCCGGTCTTGTCTTGGCCTTTCCCGAATCGAGTACGGATCCTCTGCTTTCAGTAGTACGGGCCCATACTACCTTCCATATCTATCTGTACTTTCCTCAGGAATTGCTTTGACTCCACCAGGTCCCTTATCCACTACTACTGCTCCCAGCACTATCTCATCCTAGGCTTACCCTAAGGAAACCTCTGACTCAACTCAACCAGTCCTCAACTGCTGAAGGTCTCCTTGTGATGCCAATTAGCCATCACCTGGATACCATCACATGTGACGAGGCTCAGATAATCCTTCAAGTAAAAGACTCGTCCCTACAACGGTTGGACTCAAACAAGAGCTGCGCAATAGGGCCAAATCCAACACTTTGAGATTATTCAACCCTGATCACATGCGACGTGACATATCCACCTAATAGCTAACTCCCATCACTCAAAATCCCACAATTCACAAATCAAGCAGCATTCGGACAAGGGGAAAATCTAACCACAACATACTCAAGCAATCATATCCAAATAGAATGAATCTGAACTAGCATGCAACACAAACTCATAAACTCAGGCATAACCTAACAGGCTATCCTACTACTGTCTAATCAACACTATCATGCAACTCAAACCCATATAATAGGAACATAAGGCATCATTCCTAGATCCTTAGTCCTAATCTAGCATACTGTTCTATCAACTGATAATCATAACATAAACTTGCATGGGTATTTTGGGGTACTTACTTGAGCTCGGCTGATTGCATGCACCACACCCCTTTTCTCTTTTCAAAGTTCTTTTTCTTTCTAAATTCTTTTGCTTTTCTAAAACTGTTTTTAGTTCTCAAAAATCTTTTTACGAAACTGTCTTTTCATTTTTGAAAACTTTTCATCCGGCCCCTCAGTTTGAGTTCAGGCACACCTGAGAGTATGCCCGAATCCCTCAAACCAAGGCTCTGATACACCTTGTAACGTCCCAAAATTCAAGACAAAAAATTTCTTTTAATAAAACATTACTTTAGGCAAATTCATCATTTCAAAACATAAACAGAGTATTAGTTTCCAAAACACATGATCGTTATCAGAGTAAACATTCCCAGGTTGTCTAAACTATGGTGTGTTCCATGCGATCACCCCGAGCTCTTCCCTCCACTACCGGAAGTACCTGAAACCAAAATTGAAAATCGTAAGCACGAAGCTTAGTGATTTCCCCACCCTACCACATACCATGCATAACCACATACTACACATACTGGGCCACGCCCGCTATCCTGGGCCTTGCCAGCTACAACGGCCCCGCCGCTCCAGGCCCCGCCTGGCTTCGAGCCCCGCTCGGATACAAATCTGTTTCACTTAGGCCTCGCCTGTCACAGGGCCCCGCCCACTAACATATAATAGCACATAAACATATCACATCACATCACATAAGCTAAACACATACTAACGGATCTTGTTCTAAGGCCTCGCCTATCTCTGGGCCCTGCCCGTGTCCTGCTACTGATGAGTCATGGAACCCCGTCCATACTCCTGCTGGTAGTGAGATACGGGCCCAGCCCACCCTCACTCCTTCCCTAACTTGGGCCTCGCCCCTGATCTGCTGCTACTGAGATGTGGAACATCATCCACACTCTGCTATTCGTGAGATACGGGACCTCGCCCACAGTCACCTCCCTATCAGGCACATACAAGTATCATACAGACAACAAGTATAAACTATCACATAAACCATTCCTTGGGCACCCGCCCTCTGTCATTGGACCTCGTCCCAAATATCATACTAGAATACTGTGCCTAGGGCTAACCCCTGGGTCTTCTACTCATAACTACATGGGCCGGCATTGTGGCCTTAGACCCATTCACACAAAGGGAAACTCAGAAACAAGACTTCATAAGTTTAGAGACTTGAGAATCAAACAAAAAACAGGGGGCTCGACCGTCTTCCAAGAAGAGATGCGGTTATGTTGAAAAGACAATTATCTCATTTGCAAACATATATGGGTGGGATTAAATATATGACAGGGTTACCCGAGATTGTAATCATCGTTGATCAGCATGAAGAATATACGGCCCTTCAAGAATGTATCACGTTGGGAATTCCAACAATTTGTTTAATCGATACAAATTGTGACCTGCACTAGCTGAACTTGTTGATGATCCCACTAGCCACTGCCCGACAACTCTTTGAACTCCGACTCCACCCGCTCCCCGAGCTACCAATAACAATGCAACACTAAGTCTAACTGACCCCCGAAAGACTACCAAGCCAACTCTGGTCTAGGTCAAAGTCCTGGTCAAAGTCAACCTTCCAGGTCAACCCTACTCGCCGAGTCCACTTACTGACTCGCCGAGTTCTTATGCTCAAAGTCCTTCCAATCGCGACTTGACTCGCTGAGTCAACTGATTCCCGAATCTTGTCCTGTCCAACTCACTGAGTCCTTGCTCAACTCGTTTACTCAAGTCTTAACTCAAAGGGTTTGGGGTTCCGCGACCTGACTCGCCGAGTCCAAGAACAAACTCGCCGAGTACAAGGCAATCTTCATCCAACTCGCCGAGTTCATGCCCAACTTCATCCGACTCGACGATTTGTTCATCCCACTCATCGAGTTCCTCCTCATCTTCAAGCTACTCGCCGAGTCCACTCAAAGGACTCGCCGAGTCCATCCGGTCCTTCATACATGCAGAGGACTTTTGAGTCATGCAGGGAATCAAATATGTATATCTACCCTTCCCAAGCCTATTCCTCACGTAAAGTTGCAAACTTTACGTGTAGAGAAGGAGATCTAGGCAAAATACACATAAACTAGGGTTTAAGGCAAGAAAGCTCCATAATCGACTCAAGGGTTGCTACTTTATGCTTCTCTCAAGACCATAATATGCTTAGATCTAAAGTAGCAACTTCAGATCTGGCTTCTAACTCAAAATAACAACATTATGGCTAAAAAGCCCCAACAACCACACATAGATCTAGGTGCAAAAAGGGTCCAGGAACTAGTTTATTACCTCCAAATGCTCATAATGAACTCGCAATCCCAGATCTATAGTCCCTTCTTGCTCCTCCAAGTTCCTTCTTCCTTCTCCAAGCTTTAATGCACCTTCCAAGGCAACAAATGGCTCAAATAGAGGATATGGCAGCTAGGGTTTAATGTTCTGGGTGAAAGAGGAAGTAAAGGAACCCTAGGGGAGAGAATGAGGCGCTTAAATTGGCTCCAAGTCCCAAATTTAGGGTTTTCCTTGCACAGACCAGACTCACCGAGTCCACTTGGCCGACTCGCCGAGTTGGTCACTTACACCTCGACCCGGATCCCGCTCCGACTCGCCGAGTCCCTCCTTGGACTCGCCGAGTCGACCCCTAAACTTAGGGTTTTCTTTCTTTTCTTGGTCCTCAAAACTTAGGGTATCTTCTTCATGCTTAGCCCATAGTCTCTCTGTTGACTTTGAATCCAGATTACTTGAGAAGTGCAAGAGGCTGCAACAATATACTCAATTTTGGCTGTAGATAATGAGAAGCACGTTTTCTTTTTGGACTGCCAACTAATAAGTTTTCCATCAAGAAATTGGCATCCACCTGTTGTGCTCTTTCTGTCCAGTCGACATCCTCCTAGATCAGCAACATAATAAGATTGAATGGAGAATCCAGATCTTGCAGGGTACCAGAGACCGAGAGAAGAGGTTCGCTTTAGGTAACGGAAAATGTTCTTCACAGCAACCATGTGAGGTTCTCTTGGATTAGCTTGAAACCTGGCACAATTACACACTGAAAACATAATGTCTGGTCTACTAGCTGTTAAATACATAAGTGAACCTATCATTTGATGATATTTTGTTATGTCAACAGCAGGTTTTTCTAGAGATGGTGTTAGTTTAGTGCCAAATGCCATTGGAACCTTTACTTTTGAGTCGCCCGTCATACCGAATTTTGTCAGTAAGGTTTTTGTATAAGCCTCCTGGTTGATGAATATACCTTGTGTTCCCTGTCTAATGTTTAAACCAAGAAAGAAATTAATTGGACCCATTGCGCTCATTTCAAATTTGGTCTCCATCAACTTTCTGAATTCAACTGTTAAGCTAGGATTCATAGAGCCGAAGATGATATCATCAACATAAATTTGAACAATCATTAGATGTTCGCCTTCTTTCTTTCGAAAGAAGGTAGGGTCAACCGAACCTTGCTTAAATTTTGACATTTTTAGAAAACAAGTTAAGGTTTCATACCAGGCTCTCAGTGCTTGCTTCAATCCATACACTGCTTTATCTAGCACATAGCAATGATCAGTGAATTTCTCGTTTACAAACCAAGGCGGTTGTTCAACATAGACTGTTTCTTCTAATTCTCCATTCAAGAATGCACATTTGACATCCATTTGGAAAACATCGAAGTTTTTATGAGCTGCATATGCCAAGAAGATCCTTACCGATTCCAACCTAGCTACCGGAGCGAAGGTTTCTTCGTAATCTATCCCTTCTTCTTGACAATATCCTTTCACAACCAACCGAGCCTTATTGCGAATTACATTCCGTTCTTTATCCATCTTATTTCTAAAAACCCACTTCAATCCAACCACAGAGGCATCCTTTGGTGTAGGTATCAACCTCCAAACACGGTTTCGTTCAAACTCATGAAGTTCATCTTGCATTTCCTGGACCCAATCTGAATGATCAAGTGCAACATTTACTTTGGTTTGATCTTTGAAACAAATTAATTAAACATACATAATTCAACTTTAGAGAATAATGCAGTTTGTTTCGCCTTTATTTGAGACCGAGTGAGAACGTTTTTAGATGTTTCACCAATTATTTGTTCTTTGGGATGGTCTCTGGTCCATTTCACCAATGGAGGAAAATTTGGGTCATATACTGGATCTAATTCGGCATTCACTTCTACTTCAGCTTCAGAGATATCACCTTCGCCTTCATCAGTTGTACTTTCAGTCTCTTTCTCCCTCTCAACTGGTGAAGTATAACCTGTGTCTTTACTCAAGGTTGCATTCGCTGTGGGAGTAGAGTTCTCCCCCTCGGTTGTACTACCAATAGGTGGAATTTGAGCCGACCTTTCCTCTTTTTCTGAGCCTTTAAGAGATGGAGATGAAACTAAATCCTCCCCCTCGAAAGATGCTTTGTTTGTTTCTGTTGGAGTTGAACTTTCCCCGTGTAATGATGGGTTACTCTTAGTAGTTGGAGGTTCATTTTCCATCTCTTTAGCAGCTTCATCTATGAGTTTCTGAAGATTTTCAACTTTATTATCAATGGCTTTTGCTTTTGAGGTTGCTGCCTTTTCTGGTTCATCAAACATATGCATGTACTCTTTAAACAAGTTAGCTATAGGAACCGAGACTTGTCCTGATTTTGGAAAAATCTCTCCCAGATCACTTTCTTTTCTTTGAACTTTCTTCATATAGCTGTCGTCGTAGGTGACATAGTAAGTTTCTTCAATACGTTTTGAGAATTTGTTCAATACTCTGTATGCTTTCGATGTTAGTAAGTATCCCAGAAATATTCCTTCATCGGCTTTGACATCAAACTTATTTCGGTTCTCTTTCGAGTTGAAAATGAAACACCTTGAACCGAAAATATGGAAGAACTTGACATTCGGCTTTCTGTTGTTCAGGATCTCATATGGAGTAACTGAGAATCTCTTGTTCAATAGGGACCGATTTTGAGTATAGCACGCAGTAGCAACAACATCAGCCCAGAAGTATAATAGAAGTGAAGCAAAACTTAGCATGGTTCTGGCTGCTTCACACAAAGAGCGGTTTTGTCTTTCAACAATACCATTCTGTTATGGTGTATAAGGTGCCGAAAAGTTATATTTCTTGATTCAATTCAGAGGACTTATCATCCTCTCTTTCTTGATCTTATTAGATCAAGATGCCTCCAAGAAAGAGGCCCAGCTCCAAGACCAACAACCCTCCGCCACCACCTCCTCCTCAAATCGACCCTGTAGTATTCCAGGCAGCTGTTACAGCTGCGGTGACAGCTGCCATGTCTCAACGGAACTCTGGCGGTTCCGGTGGTTCGGGAGGTGGTACCCAAACCCAAAACCAAGATAGCAACCAGGGACGCCGGAAAGAGGGTTCCTATAAGGATTTCATGAACGCCAAACCCACGTCCTTTGATGGCACTGGAGGTGTCATTTCCCTTACCCGATGGTTCGAGAAGATCGAATCTATCTTTGAAATCTGCGCCTGTTTAGATTCAGACAAGGTGAAGTTTGCCGCTTGTACCCTTCTCGACAAAGCTCTGACTTGGTGGAACGGCCGAGTCAAATCCCTAACCTTACCTGTAGCCAACGCCATGGGTTGGGAAGCCATGAAGGAACTTCTGCTGGCTGAGTACTGCCATCGGGGTGAAATGCAGAAGTTAGAACATGAACTGTGGAACCTAAAGATGAAAGGTTCCGACATCGCTGCCTATACTTCCAGGTTCGATGACTTGTCACTACTTTACCTGGGAATGGTGACCCCGGAGAGTAAGAAGATAGAAAGATTTATCTGGGGACTGACTCAGCCAACGAAAGGAAACTTCATAGCTGCGAGGCCGGATACGTACGACAGCGCCAAGTGCTTAGTACAAATCCTAATCGATCATAGTGATGATCTTGAAGAGGCAGCAATCACTCCCGAGCTGACAGTGAGGAGTGGTAAGAAAAGAAAACTTGGGAAGAAAGAGAAAAGCCAGACATCGCACGAATCTTCAAAGAGACAGCAAACAGTGGCAGTTCACGCTGTCACTTCCACTGCAACTGTTTCTGTTGATGGATCCTCAAACCGAAAATCTGCTAATAGATATGCTGGAACCCTTCCTAGTTGTGGCAAGTGCAACTATCATCATCTTCCGTCCAGTCCATGTATAGAAGTAATTTGCAACAAATGTGGCATAAAGGGTCATATGGCGAAAAACTGTAAGACACCAACTCAATCAACGAGTCAAACTCCCGGAGCGGGCATTGGTCGAGCCTGCTATGGTTGTGGAGAAGTAGGGCATCTCAAGCGAAACTGCCCCAAGGCTACAACGCCTGGGAACACCGGAAGAGTTCTAGCAATAGGCCGAGAGGAGACGGTCACCGATCCCGCTGTTGCCACAGGTATATTTCCCTTCGTTAAATTTATATGCCTGTGATTCTTTTCGATTCTAGCACCGAAAGAAATTCGTTAATCACCCATTTGAACATTTTCTAACCCCGTCGTTTACGAGTAACTAAAAATGTGTAACTTCGAGATGGTTATCACGTGAGAATGAGAACGCTTGTGTCGTGTCCATAGATTGTATTCTCAATCCGAGCGATTATTCTTTTCCATCCAATCTAATGGAAAACTTTCTATGAAATGCCTTGATGTCATCTTTAGCATGTAATGACCGAGCCTCATTTATGCTGTCTTTCCTAGTTTCGAGAAAGCTATTCGTTCTAACCTTTTCTCCGACTCGTCATGATCCTCGTACATCAAAGCTTAAAAAGTTTTCCCATATATCTCTCATCCGAGAAATCATCGAGAAACGAGTAGTCTACAATTCTTTCCCCGATACTATTTCCAAAGAATTCTTGAAAATTCTTTCCGAACGTATAACTCAGTCTTACATCGACTTAATCCAGAGAAGTTCTTCTTGGCCAAACTTCAGTGAGCACGATGTGTGCAAGTCAGCAATCAGGGCATGATGCAATCATTACGAGGTAGTAGAGGCGCTCTTCGGTCGAACCAACATCTTGATCATGTAAAGAAGCAAAGCAGCCATACTCGTGGATCCTTCCAAAATCTAAGACAATAAGGAATTAGTCAACACCGGGAAAACCCATGGAAACCTGTCGATTCTTAGGTTCCGTCGATTATAATCATAGACTCATGTAGAAGTTTCCTTTAGAACCATCGAACCCTTAGTTACTCTGTCGTGTGAAAATGTACCCACTTGTTGGAAGTTTTATCCTAGAAAGACATAGTATGCCTTGGAAAGTGCGGAAAGCTTAACTTGTGGAACCCTAAACACTTCGTGATCCTTGTTTGAATCTTTGAATTTCGGGACGAAATTCCCTCTAACGGGGGGACAATGTAACAACCCGGAATTCATATCCCTAATTGAAACCCTTTCTCGCGACTCGTTCCGATCATCCAATCGCGGTTTCTGATTTCGTTTCCATTTCCGACGTTTTATTAAGTCGTTATTGAGAGTTTTATTTTATGACTTAATAAGTGTCCTAATACACTTAGAACTCATTCTAACATCTCGCATTAATGATCGGAACATTTCTAGAATCAGTCATATCGGATTACGGCAAATTGGTCGGGTGCGACCAAAAGCCTCGTCTAACGCCGGTATCGGGTAGAATTTTAACGTGTCCCGAACTTAGACACTATTTAAAGTGGTCCAAGTCTCCATTTTGAAGCTTTTTCTCCATTCTACAACTTTCACTCCAACCTCTCTCCTCAAACTAGATTTAAGGGTCAAAATCTCAAGTTTAAGGCTTCAAATCACCAAGGTACCTTCCCTAATTTGTTATGCAACCCCTTTAGCCTTAAAATTAGAGTTCAAACTATGGATTAAGGCCATTACCATGAGTTTACGGCCCTAGAACTATCCTAGGCCGTAAACTCATATAAAGAGGGTTTTTGGAGCAACTAAACCCTTCCAAACCTCATTTAGACCTTGGATAATGTTAGATGACTTTATGGAATGAGCTTAGAGTGCCTTGGACCATAATTTAATGACTTGTATATGAGTTTACGGCCTTAGAAGGTGCCTAGGCCGTAAACTCACATTTAAAGAGATTTTAAGCCATTTAACCCTTCCATGACTCAACCAAGCCTTAAATATGATTTTTAGAATTTGGACAATGGACTTAGAAAACATTTAACATGAATTTTTATGGGATAAAAGAGAGTTTACGGCCAAGGCTCCCTCTTGGGCCATAAACTCCTCAAAATGGGGATTTAACACCTTAAACCATGTCAAAATGCCTTGAAATTTAACCTATAGCTTTGTAGTAAATCCTAGAACACCTTAAAAATACATTTTTGATGAGTTTGTGTGAGTTTACGGCCAAGGCTTGTGCTTGGGCCGTAAACTCCTTAATCAAGGGTATAAACTCACTTCTAAGGTGTTAGAATGCAAACCAACACCACCAAAAGTCTTGGAATAAATCATAGGGTCTACCAAAAATAGTTTAAGGACTTTAAACACATCAAAACCCCACATTTGAGAGTTTACGGCCATAGAACATGCCCCATGGCCGTAAACTCCTAAAAGGAGGTCATATGGTACCCAAAACTCATTTCTAGGTTTGTAGGAATTTTTAGAATCACATGTGATTAATTTTGGGACTTCAAAAACACCTATTCTAAGAGATTTGAGAGTTTACGGCCATAGATCCCATGCCTAGGCCATAAACTCATTTATGTGTTGCAATTGGTGAATTTAATCCATCCCAAGCCTTAGGTAAAATTAATCCAAGCATTTCCAAGTGTTATTGACCCATTTAGACCCATTAAACACCATAAACCACACCCACCATGAGTTTACGGCCGTAAACTCATGGGGAATGGGTGTTTAGACCATAAACTCATTTAGGAAGTTTACTTTTGGGGAGTAAACTCAAATCCCAAGTCCCTCGCTTCAATTCCCGTCCGTAGATGTCACCCGGGTCACTCCAAACACCCGTTTTGAGGTGTTTTCGTTCGTTGGCGTGTAACTTCATATCTAATTAGATTTTGTAAATCTAATTAGATATATTTGTATTCCATTTCACTTTACATAGGAATCTCGCGTGTTATCAGGCCTCGATTTGACGTTTAGCATCCGAAAATCGACACATATCCACGTCCGGTGAGTTCATACCCCTACTCTTTTTCAATGATTTGTCAATGTTTTCAGGGGGGGAATACAAGCAAAAGTAAAAGAATAGTTTGTACTTAAACTTATGTTTTCAATCAAATGGTTTCGTAATTATACATTTTTATGAATTGAAAACCTTTTAACAAACTGTTTTAACTTGCAGGGTTGTTGTTTTAATCCGATTTTCAATTCTTAATATATATTGATATGTTGTATTCTTTAGATTGATTGTTCTCGTTTAAATTGATAAAGCACATAAACCATCGTAATGTCTGTAATAAAACACTAAGGTTCGAGTGTAAAAGTCAGACACCACTAGAAAGCATAAAACATCTATATATCCTTAACAATACACCTAGGTTCGAGTGTGAAAGATAAATACCATCACAGCGCACAAATCAATTATAATGTCCTTAATAATACACCTAGGATCGAGTGTAAAGGACAGTCATCATTAAATAACACCTAGGCTCGAATGTAATGTCCTTAATAATACACCTAGGATCGAGTGTAAAGGACAGATACGTTATATTCTAGTTAGTTGTAGATACCACTTCCCTAGGCGAGATGTGATGAGTAATCTCAAAGATTGGAGACACGTCCTTGGTAACACGTCCCTCGGCACGAGATAGTGGAGGACTAACCCTGTAACCAGAATCTCCGTTCGTAGGAGAGAGTGGCTTGAGTGTATAGATCTATACGGGACTGACAATCCCACACCTGGCTGCTAGCTACAGCCGAACCGAAAGGTTCAAGGGTGACGAAAGTCATAAAAAGGATATTGACCCCGATGCGAGTCATAGCTAGTCTGAGTATGGTTAAGGACTCGCAATCTAGATTATTAACACTTTAGACTCGTTTACTAGCTTTATATTCGTAGTAAAGCTAATGTATATTTTGGTATTTCAAGTAGACACACAGTCAGGGAAACATGGGGTTTTCCTGGGAAGGACACCGAACATAATCAGAACTGTAACAATTCACACACACAGTCAGGGAAACATGGGGTTTTCTTGGGAAGGACACCGAACATAATCAGAACTGTAACAACTCACACACACACAATCAGGGAAACATGGGGTTCTCCTGGGAAGGACACCGAACATAATCAGAACTGGTAACAACTCACACACACACAGTCTGGGAAACATGGGGTTTTCCTGGGAAGGACACCGAACATAATCAGAACTGGTAACAACTCACACACACACAGTCAGGGAAACATGGGGTTTTCCTGGGAAGGACACCGAACATAATCAGAACCGGTAACAACTCACGCACACACAGTCAGGTGAACATGGGGTTCTTCCTGAGTATCAGTAGTATGTAACTAGAAAAGTGTAGCAAGTTAAACAACTGAACTACAATTCATAAGAACAATCATGTTTTCATTGTATATCGTTTACTGTACTTTCGGATTTGGAAATAAATTTTACATAAGAAAATATGGGATTTTCTTGGATAACCACTTTTACTGGAAAACAAAGGAACTCGTACATTTTCAGAAAAACTAACCACTTATGAACTCACCAGCTTTATGCTGATTTTCAAACCGCTTGTATTCTCAGGTCCGTGATAGACAGGTACCCGAAGACACTTTTGTGCGAAGACGGAGTTCTCAGAAGACTCGTTTCGTGTTGTTTATATATACTATGTATCACATGTATAACTTTAGCTTTTGAAACAAATGTAAAACTTTCATATATGTAATGTAATGGTTGATCTACTTTACTTACTATGTACATTGGATTTGATACTCAACGTGGAGTCAATCTCGAAAATGTTTCCGCCTTCGGTTTTCGGGGTGTGACAGATTGGTATCAGAGCCCTTGTTTATAGTGAATGAAGTATACCAAACCTTACATGGTATAAAACTATAAACATTAAGGGGCCTAAGTGCTCTGAACTAAAAGTATCCTTCAAAGTATAAGTATTTTCGAAAGTATATAAGTATACCGACTCGTCGAGATCCGTAACTACAAGTAGAACAGAACATAAGTAAATGGGTGTTGTACGTTGCGGTTAAACCTGAGCAGTTATGTAGTCGTGTCTAGGATCAATATAGCCTGGCCAACTATATTCATTCGAGACACGGCCAACATGTGCTTGGGAGTGACTGTGGTAAGCGGCATACCTAAAACTTACCCTAATACCACAAACATCGAGCTAGTGTCGTAGCAAATCATGAAATACTATGGGAGTATTTCTCGAGCCAATCCTTTGTAGAAATTCTCGTATACGCATTGTTCCTTGATCATTCTCTTAACGATAATTTTTCCTCTTGATAACTCTTTCATGCTTTATCGCTTACTCAATCTATATTTGTCATATTTCTTGATTCAATTCAGAGGACTTATCATCCTCTCTTTCTTGATCTTATTAGATCAAGATGCCTCCAAGAAAGAGGCCCAGCTCCAAGACCAACAACCCTCCGCCACCACCTCCTCCTCAAATCGACCCTGTAGTATTCCAGGCAGCTGTTACAGCTGCGGTGACAGCTGCCATGTCTCAACGGAACTCTGGCGGTTCCGGTGGTTCGGGAGGTGGTACCCAAACCCAAAACCAAGATAGCAACCAGGGACGCCGGAAAGAGGGTTCCTATAAGGATTTCATGAACGCCAAACCCACGTCCTTTGATGGCACTGGAGGTGTCATTTCCCTTACCCAATGGTTCGAGAAGATCGAATCTATCTTTGAAATTTGCGCCTGTTTAGATTCAGACAAGGTGAAGTTTGCCGCTTGTACCCTTCTCGACAAAGCTCTGACTTGGTGGAACGGCCGAGTCAAATCCCTAACCTTACCTGTAGCCAACGCCATGGGTTGGGAAGCCATGAAGGAACTTCTGCTGGCTGAGTACTGCCATCGGGGTGAAATGCAGAAGTTAGAACATGAACTGTGGAACCTAAAGATGAAAGGTTCCGACATCGCTGCCTATACTTCCAGGTTCGATGACTTGTCACTACTTTACCCGGGAATGGTGACCCCGGAGAGTAAGAAGATAGAAAGATTTATCTGGGGACTGACTCAGCCAACGAAAGGAAACTTCATAGCTGCGAGGCCGGATACGTACGACAGCGCCAAGTGCTTAGTACAAATCCTAATCGATCATAGTGATGATCTTGAAGAGGCAGCAATCACTCCCAAGCTGACAGTGAGGAGTGGTAAGAAAAGAAAACTTGGGAAGAAAGAGAAAAGCCAGACATCGCACGAATCTTCAAAGAGACAGCAAACAGTGGCAGTTCACGCTGTCACTTCCACTGCAACTGTTTCTGTTGATGGATCCTCAAACCGAAAATCTGCTAATAGATATGCTGGAACCCTTCCTAGTTGTGGCAAGTGCAACTATCATCATCTTCCGTCCAGTCCATGTATAGAAGTAATTTGCAACAAATGTGGCATAAAGGGTCATATGGCGAAAAACTGTAAGACACCAACTCAATCAACGAGTCAAACTCCCGGAGCGGGCATTGGTCGAGCCTGCTATGGTTGTGGAGAAGTAGGGCATCTCAAGCGAAACTGCCCCAAGGCTACAACGCCTGGGAACACCGGAAGAGTTCTAGCAATAGGCCGAGAGGAGACGGTCACCGATCCCGCTGTTGCCACAGGTATATTTCCCTTCGTTAAATTTATATGCCTGTGATTCTTTTCGATTCTAGCACCGAAAGAAATTCGTTAATCACCCATTTGAACATTTTCTAACCCCGTCGTTTACGAGTAACTAAAAATGTGTAACTTCGAGATGGTTATCACGTGAGAATGAGAACGCTTGTGTCGTGTCCATAGATTGTATTCTCAATCCGAGCGATTATTCTTTTCCATCCAATCTAATGGAAAACTTTCTATGAAATGCCTTGATGTCATCTTTAGCATGTAATGACCGAGCCTCATTTATGCTGTCTTTCCTAGTTTCGAGAAAGCTATTCGTTCTAACCTTTTCTCCGACTCGTCATGATCCTCGTACATCAAAGCTTAAAAAGTTTTCCCATATATCTCTCATCCGAGAAATCATCGAGAAACGAGTAGTCTACAATTCTTTCCCCGATACTATTTCCAAAGAATTCTTGAAAATTCTTTCCGAACGTATAACTCAGTCTTACATCGACTTAATCCAGAGAAGTTCTTCTTGGCCAAACTTCAGTGAGCACGATGTGTGCAAGTCAGCAATCAGGGCATGATGCAATCATTACGAGGTAGTAGAGGCGCTCTTCGGTCGAACCAACATCTTGATCATGTAAAGAAGCAAAGCAGCCATACTCGTGGATCCTTCCAAAATCTAAGACAATAAGGAATTAGTCAACACCGGGAAAACCCATGGAAACCTGTCGATTCTTAGGTTCCGTCGATTATAATCATAGACTCATGTAGAAGTTTCCTTTAGAACCATCGAACCCTTAGTTACTCTGTCGTGTGAAAATGTACCCACTTGTTGGAAGTTTTATCCTAGAAAGACATAGTATGCCTTGGAAAGTGCGGAAAGCTTAACTTGTGGAACCCTAAACACTTCGTGATCCTTGTTTGAATCTTTGAATTTCGGGACGAAATTCCCTCTAACGGGGGGACAATGTAACAACCCGGAATTCATATCCCTAATTGAAACCCTTTCTCGCGACTCGTTCCGATCATCCAATCGCGGTTTCTGATTTCGTTTCCATTTCCGACGTTTTATTAAGTCGTTATTGAGAGTTTTATTTTATGACTTAATAAGTGTCCTAATACACTTAGAACTCATTCTAACATCTCGCATTAATGATCGGAACATTTCTAGAATCAGTCATATCGGATTACGGCAAATTGGTCGGGTGCGACCAAAAGCCTCGTCTAACGCCGGTATCGGGTAGAATTTTAACGTGTCCCGAACTTAGACACTATTTAAAGTGGTCCAAGTCTCCATTTTGAAGCTTTTGCTCCATTCTACAACTTTCACTCCAACCTCTCTCCTCAAACTAGATTTAAGGGTCAAAATCTCAAGTTTAAGGCTTCAAATCACCAAGGTACCTTCCCTAATTTGTTATGCAACCCCTTTAGCCTTCAAATTAGAGTTCAAACTATGGATTAAGGCCATTACCATGAGTTTACGGCCCTAGAACTATCCTAGGCCGTAAACTCATATAAAGAGGGTTTTTGGAGCAACTAAACCCTTCCAAACCTCATTTAGACCTTGGATAATGTTAGATGACTTTATGGAATGAGCTTAGAGTGCCTTGGACCATAATTTAATGACTTGTATATGAGTTTACGGCCTTAGAAGGTGCCTAGGCCGTAAACTCACATTTAAAGAGATTTTAAGCCATTTAACCCTTCCATGACTCAACCAAGCCTTAAATATGATTTTTAGAATTTGGACAATGGACTTAGAAAACATTTAACATGAATTTTTATGGGATAAAAGAGAGTTTACGGCCAAGGCTCCCTCTTGGGCCATAAACTCCTCAAAATGGGGATTTAACACCTTAAACCATGTCAAAATGCCTTGAAATTTAACCTATAGCTTTGTAGTAAATCCTAGAACACCTTAAAAATACATTTTTGATGAGTTTGTGTGAGTTTACGGCCAAGGCTTGTGCTTGGGCCGTAAACTCCTTAATCAAGGGTATAAACTCACTTCTAAGGTGTTAGAATGCAAACCAACACCACCAAAAGTCTTGGAATAAATCATAGGGTCTACCAAAAATAGTTTAAGGACTTTAAACACATCAAAACCCCACATTTGAGAGTTTACGGCCATAGAACATGCCCCATGGCCGTAAACTCCTAAAAGGAGGTCATATGGTACCCAAAACTCATTTCTAGGTTTGTAGGAATTTTTAGAATCACATGTGATTAATTTTGGGACTTCAAAAACACCTATTCTAAGAGATTTGAGAGTTTACGGCCATAGATCCCATGCCTAGGCCGTAAACTCATTTATGTGTTGCAATTGGTGAATTTAATCCATCCCAAGCCTTAGGTAAAATTAATCCAAGCATTTCCAAGTGTTATTGACCCATTTAGACCCATTAAACACCATAAACCACACCCACCATGAGTTTACGGCCGTAAACTCATGGGGAATGGGTGTTTAGACCATAAACTCATTTAGGAAGTTTACTTTTGGGGAGTAAACTCAAATCCCAAGTCCCTCGCTTCAATTCCCGTCCGTAGATGTCACCCGGGTCACTCCAAACACCCGTTTTGAGGTGTTTTCGTTCGTTGGCGTGTAACTTCATATCTAATTAGATTTTGTAAATCTAATTAGATATATTTGTATTCCATTTCACTTTACATAGGAATCTCGCGTGTTATCAGGCCTCGATTTGACGTTTAGCATCCGAAAATCGACACATATCCACGTCCGGTGAGTTCATACCCCTACTCTTTTTCAATGATTTTTCAATGTTTTCAGGGGGGGAATACAAGCAAAAGTAAAAGAATAGTTTGTACTTAAACTTATGTTTTCAATCAAATGGTTTCGTAATTATACATTTTTATGAATTGAAAACCTTTTAACAAACTGTTTTAACTTGCAGGGTTGTTGTTTTAATCCGATTTTCAATTCTTAATATATATTGATATGTTGTATTCTTTAGATTGATTGTTCTCGTTTAAATTGATAAAGCACATAAACCATCGTAATGTCTGTAATAAAACACTAAGGTTCGAGTGTAAAAGTCAGACACCATTAGAAAGCATAAAACATCTATATATCCTTAACAATACACCTAGGTTCGAGTGTGAAAGATAAATACCATCACAGCGCACAAATCAATTATAATGTCCTTAATAATACACCTAGGATCGAGTGTAAAGGACAGTCATCATTAAATAACACCTAGGCTCGAATGTAATGTCCTTAATAATACACCTAGGATCGAGTGTAAAGGACAGATACGTTATATTCTAGTTAGTTGTAGATACCACTTCCCTAGGCGAGATGTGATGAGTAATCTCAAAGATTGGAGACACGTCCTTGGTAACACGTCCCTCGACACGAGATAGTGGAGGACTAACCTTGTAACCAGAATCTCCGTTCGTAGGAGAGCGTGGCTTGAGTGTATAGATCTATACGGGATTGACAATCCCACACCTGGCTGCTAGCTACAGCCGAACCGAAAGGTTCAAGGGTGACGAAAGTCATAAAAAGGATATTGACCCCGATGCGAGTCATAGCTAGTCTGAGTATGGTTAAGGACTCGCAATCTAGATTATTAACACTTTAGACTCGTTTACTAGCTTTATATTCGTAGTAAAGCTAATGTATATTTTGGTATTTCAAGTAGACACACAGTCAGGGAAACATGGGGTTTTCCTGGGAAGGACACCGAACATAATCAGAACTGTAACAATTCACACACACAGTCAAGGAAACATGGGGTTTTCTTGGGAAGGACACCGAACATAATCAGAACTGTAACAACTCACACACACAATCAGGGAAACATGGGGTTCTCCTGGGAAGGACACCGAACATAATCAGAATTGGTAACAACTCACACACACACAGTCCGGGAAACATGGGGTTTTCCTGGGAAGGACACCGAACATAATCAGAACTGGTAACAACTCACACACACACAGTCAGGGAAACATGGGGTTTTCCTGGGAAGGACACCGAACATAATCAGAACCGGTAACAACTCACGCACACACAGTCAGGTGAACATGGGGTTCTTCCTGAGTATCAGTAGTATGTAACTAGAAAAGTGTAGCAAGTTAAACAACTGAACTACAATTCATAAGAACAATCATGTTTTCATTGTATATCGTTTACTGTACTTTCGGATTTGGAAATAAATTTTACATAAGAAAATATGGGATTTTCTTGGATAACCACTTTTACTGGAAAACAAAGGAACTCGTACATTTTCAGAAAAACTAACCACTTATGAACTCACCAGCTTTATGCTGATTTTCAAACCGCTTGTATTCTCAGGTCCGTGATAGACAGGTACCCGAAGACACTTTTGTGCGAAGACGGAGTTCTCAGAAGACTCGTTTCGTGTTGTTTATATATACTATGTATCACATGTATAACTTTAGCTTTTGAAACAAATGTAAAACTTTCATATATGTAATGTAATGGTTGATCTACTTTACTTACTATGTACATTGGATTTGATACTTAATGTGGAGTCAATCCCGAAAATGTTTCCGCCTTCGGTTTTCGGGGTGTGACAGATTCGTATCAGAGCCCTTGTTTATAGTGAATGAAGTATACCAAACCTTACATGGTATAAAACTATAAACATTAAGGGGCCTAAGTGCTCTGAACTAAAAGTATCCTTCAAAGTATAAGTATTTTCGAAAGTATATAAGTATACCGACTCGTCGAGATCCGTAACTACAAGTAGAACAGAACATAAGTAAATGGGTGTTGTACGTTGCGGTTAAACCTGAGCAGTTATGTAGTCGTGTCTAGGATCAATATAGCCTGGCCAACTATATTCATTCGAGACACGGCCAACATGTGTTTGGGAGTGACTGTGGTAAGCGGCATACCTAAAACTTACCCTAATACCACAAACATCGAGCTAGTGTCGTAGCAAATCATGAAATACTATGGGAGTATTTCTCGAGCCAATCCTTTGTAGAAATTCTCGTATACGCATTGTTCCTTGATCATTCTCTTAACGATAATTTTTCCTCTTGATAACTCTTTCATGCTTTATCGCTTACTCAATCTATATTTGTCATATTTCTTGATTCAATTCAGAGGACTTATCATCCTCTCTTTCTTGATCTTATTAGATCAAGATGCCTCCAAGAAAGAGGCCCAGCTCCAAGACCAACAACCCTCCGCCACCACCTCCTCCTCAAATCGACCCTGTAGTATTCCAGGCAGCTGTTACAGCTGCGGTGACAGCTGCCATGTCTCAACGGAACTCTGGCGGTTCCGGTGGTTCGGGAGGTGGTACCCAAACCCAAAACCAAGATAGCAACCAGGGACGCCGGAAAGAGGGTTCCTATAAGGATTTCATGAACGCCAAACCCACGTCCTTTGATGGCACTGGAGGTGTCATTTCCCTTACCCGATGGTTCGAGAAGATCGAATCTATCTTTGAAATTTGCGCCTGTTTAGATTCAGACAAGGTGAAGTTTGCCGCTTGTACCCTTCTCGACAAAGCTCTGACTTGGTGGAACGGCCGAGTCAAATCCCTAACCTTACCTGTAGCCAACGCCATGGGTTGGGAAGCCATGAAGGAACTTCTGCTGGCTGAGTACTGCCATTGGGGTGAAATGCAGAAGTTAGAACATGAACTGTGGAACCTAAAGATGAAAGGTTCCGACATCGCTGCCTATACTTCCAGGTTCGATGACTTGTCACTACTTTACCCGGGAATGGTGACCCCGGAGAGTAAGAAGATAGAAAGATTTATCTGGGGACTGACTCAGCCAACGAAAGGAAACTTCATAGCTGCGAGGCCGGATACGTACGACAGCGCCAAGTGCTTAGTACAAATCCTAATCGATCATAGTGATGATCTTGAAGAGGCAGCAATCACTCCCGAGCTGACAGTGAGGAGTGGTAAGAAAAGAAAACTTGGGAAGAAAGAGAAAAGCCAGACATCGCACGAATCTTCAAAGAGACAGCAAACAGTGGCAGTTCACGCTGTCACTTCCACTGCAACTGTTTCTGTTGATGGATCCTCAAACCGAAAATCTGCTAATAGATATGCTGGAACCCTTCCTAGTTGTGGCAAGTGCAACTATCATCATCTTCCGTCCAGTCCATGTATAGAAGTAATTTGCAACAAATGTGGCATAAAGGGTCATATGGCGAAACACTGTAAGACACCAACTCAATCAACGAGTCAAACTCCCGGAGCGGGCATTGGTCGAGCCTGCTATGGTTGTGGAGAAGTAGGGCATCTCAAGCGAAACTGCCCCAAGGCTACAACGCCTGGGAACACCGGAAGAGTTCTAGCAATAGGCCGAGAGGAGACGGTCACCGATCCCGCTGTTGCCACAGGTATATTTCCCTTCGTTAAATTTATATGCCTGTGATTCTTTTCGATTCTAGCACCGAAAGAAATTCGTTAATCACCCATTTGAACATTTTCTAACCCCGTCGTTTACGAGTAACTAAAAATGTGTAACTTCGAGATGGTTATCACGTGAGAATGAGAACGCTTGTGTCGTGTCCATAGATTGTATTCTCAATCCGAGCGATTATTCTTTTCCATCCAATCTAATGGAAAACTTTCTATGAAATGCCTTGATGTCATCTTTAGCATGTAATGACCGAGCCTCATTTATGCTGTCTTTCCTAGTTTCGAGAAAGCTATTCGTTCTAACCTTTTCTCCGACTCGTCATGATCCTCGTACATCAAAGCTTAAAAAGTTTTCCCATATATCTCTCATCCGAGAAATCATCGAGAAACGAGTAGTCTACAATTCTTTCCCCGATACTATTTCCAAAGAATTCTTGAAAATTCTTTCCGAACGTATAACTCAGTCTTACATCGACTTAATCCAGAGAAGTTCTTCTTGGCCAAACTTCGATGAGCACGATGTGTGCAAGTCAGCAATCAGGGCATGATGCAATCATTACGAGGTAGTAGAGGCGCTCTTCGGTCGAACCAACATCTTGATCATGTAAAGAAGCAAAGCAGCCATACTCGTGGATCCTTCCAAAATCTAAGACAATAAGGAATTAGTCAACACCGGGAAAACCCATGGAAACCTGTCGATTCTTAGGTTCCGTCGATTATAATCATAGACTCATGTAGAAGTTTCCTTTAGAACCATCGAACCCTTAGTTACTCTGTCGTGTGAAAATGTACCCACTTGTTGGAAGTTTTATCCTAGAAAGACATAGTATGCCTTGGAAAGTGCGGAAAGCTTAACTTGTGGAACCCTAAACACTTCGTGATCCTTGTTTGAATCTTTGAATTTCGGGACGAAATTCCCTCTAACGGGGGGACAATGTAACAACCCGGAATTCATATCCCTAATTGAAACCCTTTCTCGCGACTCGTTCCGATCATCCAATCGCGGTTTCTGATTTCGTTTCCATTTCCGACGTTTTATTAAGTCGTTATTGAGAGTTTTATTTTATGACTTAATAAGTGTCCTAATACACTTAGAACTCATTCTAACATCTCGCATTAATGATCGGAACATTTCTAGAATCAGTCATATCGGATTACGGCAAATTGGTCGGGTGCGACCAAAAGCCTCGTCTAACGCCGGTATCGGGTAGAATTTTAACGTGTCCCGAACTTAGACACTATTTAAAGTGGTCCAAGTCTCCATTTTGAAGCTTTTGCTCCATTCTACAACTTTCACTCCAACCTCTCTCCTCAAACTAGATTTAAGGGTCAAAATCTCAAGTTTAAGGCTTCAAATCACCAAGGTACCTTCCCTAATTTGTTATGCAACCCCTTTAGCCTTCAAATTAGAGTTCAAACTATGGATTAAGGCCATTACCATGAGTTTACGGCCCTAGAACTATCCTAGGCCGTAAACTCATATAAAGAGGGTTTTTGGAGCAACTAAACCCTTCCAAACCTCATTTAGACCTTGGATAATGTTAGATGACTTTATGGAATGAGCTTAGAGTGCCTTGGACCATAATTTAATGACTTGTATATGAGTTTACGGCCTTAGAAGGTGCCTAGGCCGTAAACTCACATTTAAAGAGATTTTAAGCCATTTAACCCTTCCATGACTCAACCAAGCCTTAAATATGATTTTTAGAATTTGGACAATGGACTTAGAAAACATTTAACATGAATTTTTATGGGATAAAAGAGAGTTTACGGCCAAGGCTCCCTCTTGGGCCATAAACTCCTCAAAATGGGGATTTAACACCTTAAACCATGTCAAAATGCCTTGAAATTTAACCTATAGCTTTGTAGTAAATCCTAGAACACCTTAAAAATACATTTTTGATGAGTTTGTGTGAGTTTACGGCCAAGGCTTGTGCTTGGGCCGTAAACTCCTTAATCAAGGGTATAAACTCACTTCTAAGGTGTTAGAATGCAAACCAACACCACCAAAAGTCTTGGAATAAATCATAGGGTCTACCAAAAATAGTTTAAGGACTTTAAACACATCAAAACCCCACATTTGAGAGTTTACGGCCATAGAACATGCCCCATGGCCGTAAACTCCTAAAAGGAGGTCATATGGTACCCAAAACTCATTTCTAGGTTTGTAGGAATTTTTAGAATCACATGTGATTAATTTTGGGACTTCAAAAACACCTATTCTAAGAGATTTGAGAGTTTACGGCCATAGATCCCATGCCTAGGCCGTAAACTCATTTATGTGTTGCAATTGGTGAATTTAATCCATCCCAAGCCTTAGGTAAAATTAATCCAAGCATTTCCAAGTGTTATTGACCCATTTAGACCCATTAAACACCATAAACCACACCCACCATGAGTTTACGGCCGTAAACTCATGGGGAATGGGTGTTTAGACCATAAACTCATTTAGGAAGTTTACTTTTGGGGAGTAAACTCAAATCCCAAGTCCCTCGCTTCAATTCCCGTCCGTAGATGTCACCCGGGTCACTCCAAACACCCGTTTTGAGGTGTTTTCGTTCGTTGGCGTGTAACTTCATATCTAATTAGATTTTGTAAATCTAATTAGATATATTTGTATTCCATTTCACTTTACATAGGAATCTCGCGTGTTATCAGGCCTCGATTTGACGTTTAGCATCCGAAAATCGACACATATCCACGTCCGGTGAGTTCATACCCCTACTCTTTTTCAATGATTTTTCAATGTTTTCAGGGGGGGAATACAAGCAAAAGTAAAAGAATAGCTTGTAATTAAACTTATGTTTTCAATCAAATGGTTTCGTAATTATACATTTTTATGAATTGAAAACCTTTTAACAAACTGTTTTAACTTGCAGGGTTGTTGTTTTAATCCGATTTTCAATTCTTAATATATATTGATATGTTGTATTCTTTAGATTGATTGTTCTCGTTTAAATTGATAAAGCACATAAACCATCGTAATGTCTGTAATAAAACACTAAGGTTCGAGTGTAAAAGTCAGACACCATTAGAAAGCATAAAACATCTATATATCCTTAACAATACACCTAGGTTCGAGTGTGAAAGATAAATACCATCACAGCGCACAAATCAATTATAATGTCCTTAATAATACACCTAGGATCGAGTGTAAAGGACAGTCATCATTAAATAACACCTAGGCTCGAATGTAATGTCCTTAATAATACACCTAGGATCGAGTGTAAAGGACAGATACATTATATTCTAGTTAGTTGTAGATACCACTTCCCTAGGCGAGATGTGATGAGTAATCTCAAAGATTGGAGACACGTCCTTGGTAACACGTCCCTCGGCACGAGATAGTGGAGGACTAACCCTGTAACCAGAATCTCCGTTCGTAGGAGAGCGTGGCTTGAGTGTATAGATCTATACGGGACTGACAATCCCACACCTGGCTGCTAGCTACAGCCGAACCGAAAGGTTCAAGGGTGACGAAAGTCATAAAAAGGATATTGACCCCGATGCGAGTCATAGCTAGTCTGAGTATGGTTAAGGACTCGCAATCTAGATTATTAACACTTTAGACTCGTTTACTAGCTTTATATTCGTAGTAAAGCTAATGTATATTTTGGTATTTCAAGTAGACACACAGTCAGGGAAACATGGGGTTTTCCTAGGAAGGACACCGAACATAATCAGAACTGTAACAATTCACACACACACAGTCAGGGAAACATGGGGTTTTCTTGGGAAGGACACCGAACATAATCAGAACTGTAACAACTCACACACACACAATCAGGGAAACATGGGGTTCTCCTGGGAAGGACACCGAACATAATCAGAACTGGTAACAACTCACACACACACAGTCCGGGAAACATGGGGTTTTCCTGGGAAGGACACCGAACATAATCAGAACTGGTAACAACTCACACACACACAGTCAGGGAAACATGGGGTTTTCCTGGGAAGGACACCGAACATAATCAGAACCGGTAACAACTCACGCACACACAGTCAGGTGAACATGGGGTTCTTCCTGAGTATCAGTAGTATGTAACTAGAAAAGTGTAGCAAGTTAAACAACTGAACTACAATTCATAAGAACAATCATGTTTTCATTGTATATCGTTTACTGTACTTTCGGATTTGGAAATAAATTTTACATAAGAAAATATGGGATTTTCTTGGATAACCACTTTTACTGGAAAACAAAGGAACTCGTACATTTTCAGAAAAACTAACCACTTATGAACTCACCAGCTTTATGCTGATTTTCAAACTGCTTGTATTCTCAGGTCCGTGATAGACAGGTACCCGAAGACACTTTTGTGCGAAGACGGAGTTCTCAGAAGACTCGTTTCGTGTTGTTTATATATACTATGTATCACATGTATAACTTTAGCTTTTGAAACAAATGTAAAACTTTCATATATGTAATGTAATGGTTGATCTACTTTACTTACTATGTACATTGGATTTGATACTCAACGTGGAGTCAATCCCGAAAATGTTTCCGCCTTCGGTTTTCGGGGTGTGACAGATTGGTATCAGAGCCCTTGTTTATAGTGAATGAAGTATACCAAACCTTACATGGTATAAAACTATAAACATTAAGGGGCCTAAGTGCTCTGAACTAAAAGTATCCTTCAAAGTATAAGTATTTTCGAAAGTATATAAGTATACCGACTCGTCGAGATCCGTAACTACAAGTAGAACAGAACATAAGTAAATGGGTGTTGTACGTTGCGGTTAAACCTGAGCAGTTATGTAGTCGTGTCTAGGATCAATATAGCCTGGCCAACTATATTCATTCGAGACACGGCCAACATGTGCTTGGGAGTGACTGTGGTAAGCGGCATACCTAAAACTTACCCTAATACCACAAACATCGAGCTAGTGTCGTAGCAAATCATGAAATACTATGGGAGTATTTCTCGAGCCAATCCTTTGTAGAAATTCTCGTATACGCATTGTTCCTTGATCATTCTCTTAACGATAATTTTTCCTCTTGATAACTCTTTCATGCTTTATCGCTTACTCAATCTATATTTGTCATATTTCTTGATTCAATTCAGAGGACTTATCATCCTCTCTTTCTTGATCTTATTAGATCAAGATGCCTCCAAGAAAGAGGCCCAGCTCCAAGACCAACAACCCTCCGCCACCACCTCCTCCTCAAATCGACCCTGTAGTATTCCAGGCAGCTGTTACAGCTGCGGTGACAGCTGCCATGTCTCAACGGAACTCTGGCGGTTCCGGTGGTTCGGGAGGTGGTACCCAAACCCAAAACCAAGATAGCAACCAGGGACGCCGGAAAGAGGGTTCCTATAAGGATTTCATGAACGCCAAACCCACGTCCTTTGATGGCACTGGAGGTGTCATTTCCCTTACCCAATGGTTCGAGAAGATCGAATCTATCTTTGAAATTTGCGCCTGTTTAGATTCAGACAAGGTGAAGTTTGCCGCTTGTACCCTTCTCGACAAAGCTCTGACTTGGTGGAACGGCCGAGTCAAATCCCTAACCTTACCTGTAGCCAACGCCATGGGTTGGGAAGCCATGAAGGAACTTCTGCTGGCTGAGTACTGCCATCGGGGTGAAATGCAGAAGTTAGAACATGAACTGTGGAACCTAAAGATGAAAGGTTCCGACATCGCTGCCTATACTTCCAGGTTCGATGACTTGTCACTACTTTACCCGGGAATGGTGACCCCGGAGAGTAAGAAGATAGAAAGATTTATCTGGGGACTGACTCAGCCAACGAAAGGAAACTTCATAGCTGCGAGGCCGGATACGTACGACAGCGCCAAGTGCTTAGTACAAATCCTAATCGATCATAGTGATGATCTTGAAGAGGCAGCAATCACTCCCGAGCTGACAGTGAGGAGTGGTAAGAAAAGAAAACTTGGGAAGAAAGAGAAAAGCCAGACATCGCACGAATCTTCAAAGAGACAGCAAACAGTGGCAGTTCACGCTGTCACTTCCACTGCAACTGTTTCTGTTGATGGATCCTCAAACCGAAAATCTGCTAATAGATATGCTGGAACCCTTCCTAGTTGTGGCAAGTGCAACTATCATCATCTTCCGTCCAGTCCATGTATAGAAGTAATTTGCAACAAATGTGGCATAAAGGGTCATATGGCGAAAAACTGTAAGACACCAACTCAATCAACGAGTCAAACTCCCGGAGCGGGCATTGGTCGAGCCTGCTATGGTTGTGGAGAAGTAGGGCATCTCAAGCGAAACTGCCCCAAGGCTACAACGCCTGGGAACACCGGAAGAGTTCTAGCAATAGGCCGAGAGGAGACGGTCACCGATCCCGCTGTTGCCACAGGTATATTTCCCTTCGTTAAATTTATATGCCTGTGATTCTTTTCGATTCTAGCACCGAAAGAAATTCGTTAATCACCCATTTGAACATTTTCTAACCCCGTCGTTTACGAGTAACTAAAAATGTGTAACTTCGAGATGGTTATCACGTGAGAATGAGAACGCTTGTGTCGTGTCCATAGATTGTATTCTCAATCCGAGCGATTATTCTTTTCCATCCAATCTAATGGAAAACTTTCTATGAAATGCCTTGATGTCATCTTTAGCATGTAATGACCGAGCCTCATTTATGCTGTCTTTCCTAGTTTCGAGAAAGCTATTCGTTCTAACCTTTTCTCCGACTCGTCATGATCCTCGTACATCAAAGCTTAAAAAGTTTTCCCATATATCTCTCATCCGAGAAATCATCGAGAAACGAGTAGTCTACAATTCTTTCCCCGATACTATTTCCAAAGAATTCTTGAAAATTCTTTCCGAACGTATAACTCAGTCTTACATCGACTTAATCCAGAGAAGTTCTTCTTGGCCAAACTTCGGTGAGCACGATGTGTGCAAGTCAGCAATCAGGGCATGATGCAATCATTACGAGGTAGTAGAGGCGCTCTTCGGTCGAACCAACATCTTGATCATGTAAAGAAGCAAAGCAGCCATACTCGTGGATCCTTCCAAAATCTAAGACAATAAGGAATTAGTCAACACCGGGAAAACCCATGGAAACCTGTCGATTCTTAGGTTCCGTCGATTATAATCATAGACTCATGTAGAAGTTTCCCTTAGAACCATCGAACCCTTAGTTACTCTGTCGTGTGAAAATGTACCCACTTGTTGGAAGTTTTATCCTAGAAAGACATAGTATGCCTTGGAAAGTGCGGAAAGCTTAACTTGTGGAACCCTAAACACTTCGTGATCCTTGTTTGAATCTTTGAATTTCGGGACGAAATTCCCTCTAACGGGGGGACAATGTAACAACCCGGAATTCATATCCCTAATTGAAACCCTTTCTCGCGACTCGTTCCGATCATCCAATCGCGGTTTCTGATTTCGTTTCCATTTCCGACGTTTTATTAAGTCGTTATTGAGAGTTTTATTTTATGACTTAATAAGTGTCCTAATACACTTAGAACTCATTCTAACATCTCGCATTAATGATCGGAACATTTCTAGAATCAGTCATATCGGATTACGGCAAATTGGTCGGGTGCGACCAAAAGCCTCGTCTAACGCCGGTATCGGGTAGAATTTTAACGTGTCCCGAACTTAGACACTATTTAAAGTGGTCCAAGTCTCCATTTTGAAGCTTTTGCTCCATTCTACAACTTTCACTCCAACCTCTCTCCTCAAACTAGATTTAAGGGTCAAAATCTCAAGTTTAAGGCTTCAAATCACCAAGGTACCTTCCCTAATTTGTTATGCAACCCCTTTAGCCTTCAAATTAGAGTTCAAACTATGGATTAAGGCCATTACCATGAGTTTACGGCCCTAGAACTATCCTAGGCCGTAAACTCATATAAAGAGGGTTTTTGGAGCAACTAAACCCTTCCAAACCTCATTTAGACCTTGGATAATGTTAGATGACTTTATGGAATGAGCTTAGAGTGCCTTGGACCATAATTTAATGACTTGTATATGAGTTTACGGCCTTAGAAGGTGCCTAGGCCGTAAACTCACATTTAAAGAGATTTTAAGCCATTTAACCCTTCCATGACTCAACCAAGCCTTAAATATGATTTTTAGAATTTGGACAATGGACTTAGAAAACATTTAACATGAATTTTTATGGGATAAAAGAGAGTTTACGGCCAAGGCTCCCTCTTGGGCCATAAACTCCTCAAAATGGGGATTTAACACCTTAAACCATGTCAAAATGCCTTGAAATTTAACCTATAGCTTTGTAGTAAATCCTAGAACACCTTAAAAATACATTTTTGATGAGTTTGTGTGAGTTTACGGCCAAGGCTTGTGCTTGGGCCGTAAACTCCTTAATCAAGGGTATAAACTCACTTCTAAGGTGTTAGAATGCAAACCAACACCACCAAAAGTCTTGGAATAAATCATAGGGTCTACCAAAAATAGTTTAAGGACTTTAAACACATCAAAACCCCACATTTGAGAGTTTACGGCCATAGAACATGCCCCATGGCCGTAAACTCCTAAAAGGAGGTCATATGGTACCCAAAACTCATTTCTAGGTTTGTAGGAATTTTTAGAATCACATGTGATTAATTTTGGGACTTCAAAAACACCTATTCTAAGAGATTTGAGAGTTTACGGCCATAGATCCCATGCCTAGGCCGTAAACTCATTTATGTGTTGCAATTGGTGAATTTAATCCATCCCAAGCCTTAGGTAAAATTAATCCAAGCATTTCCAAGTGTTATTGACCCATTTAGACCCATTAAACACCATAAACCACACCCACCATGAGTTTACGGCCGTAAACTCATGGGGAATGGGTGTTTAGACCATAAACTCATTTAGGAAGTTTACTTTTGGGGAGTAAACTCAAATCCCAAGTCCCTCGCTTCAATTCCCGTCCGTAGATGTCACCCGGGTCACTCCAAACACCCGTTTTGAGGTGTTTTCGTTCGTTGGCGTGTAACTTCATATCTAATTAGATTTTGTAAATCTAATTAGATATATTTGTATTCCATTTCACTTTACATAGGAATCTCGCGTGTTATCAGGCCTCGATTTGACGTTTAGCATCCGAAAATCGACACATATCCACGTCCGGTGAGTTCATACCCCTACTCTTTTTCAATGATTTTTCAATGTTTTCAGGGGGGGAATACAAGCAAAAGTAAAAGAATAGTTTGTACTTAAACTTATGTTTTCAATCAAATGGTTTCGTAATTATACATTTTTATGAATTGAAAACCTTTTAACAAACTGTTTTAACTTGCAGGGTTGTTGTTTTAATCCGATTTTCAATTCTTAATATATATTGATATGTTGTATTCTTTAGATTGATTGTTCTCGTTTAAATTGATAAAGCACATAAACCATCGTAATGTCTGTAATAAAACACTAAGGTTCGAGTGTAAAAGTCAGACACCATTAGAAAGCATAAAACATCTATATATCCTTAACAATACACCTAGGTTCGAGTGTGAAAGATAAATACCATCACAGCGCACAAATCAATTATAATGTCCTTAATAATACACCTAGGATCGAGTGTAAAGGACAGTCATCATTAAATAACACCTAGGCTCGAATGTAATGTGCTTAATAATACACCTAGGATCGAGTGTAAAGGACAGATACGTTATATTCTAGTTAGTTGTAGATACCACTTCCCTAGGCGAGATGTGATGAGTAATCTCAAAGATTGGAGACACGTCCTTGGTAACACGTCCCTCGGCACGAGATAGTGGAGGACTAACCCTGTAACCAGAATCTCCGTTCGTAGGAGAGCGTGGCTTGAGTGTATAGATCTATACGGGACTGACAATCCCACACCTGGCTGCTAGCTACAGCCGAACCGAAAGGTTCAAGGGTGACGAAAGTCATAAAAAGGATATTGACCCCGATGCGAGTCATAGCTAGTCTGAGTATGGTTAAGGACTCGCAATCTAGATTATTAACACTTTAGACTCGTTTACTAGCTTTATATTCGTAGTAAAGCTAATGTATATTTTGGTATTTCAAGTAGACACACAGTCAGGGAAACATGGGGTTTTCCTGGGAAGGACACCGAACATAATCAGAACTGTAACAATTCACACACACATAGTCAGGGAAACATGGGGTTTTCTTGGGAAGGACACCGAACATAATCAGAACTGTAACAACTCACACACACACAATCAGGGAAACATGGGGTTCTCCTGGGAAGGACACCGAACATAATCAGAACTGGTAACAACTCACACACACACAGTCCGGGAAACATGGGGTTTTCCTGGGAAGGACACCGAACATAATCAGAACTGGTAACAACTCACACACACAGTCAGGGAAACATGGGGTTTTCCTGGGAAGGACACCGAACATAATCAGAACCGGTAACAACTCATGCACACACAGTCAGGTGAACATGGGGTTCTTCCTGAGTATCAGTAGTATGTAACTAGAAAAGTGTAGCAAGTTAAACAACTGAACTACAATTCATAAGAACAATCATGTTTTCATTGTATATCGTTTACTGTACTTTCGGATTTGGAAATAAATTTTACATAAGAAAATATGGGATTTTCTTGGATAACCACTTTTACTGGAAAACAAAGGAACTCGTACATTTTCAGAAAAACTAACCACTTATGAACTCACCAGCTTTATGCTGATTTTCAAACCGCTTGTATTCTCAGGTCCGTGATAGACAGGTACCCGAAGACACTTTTGTGCGAAGACGGAGTTCTCAGAAGACTCGTTTCGTGTTGTTTATATATACTATGTATCACATGTATAACTTTAGCTTTTGAAACAAATGTAAAACTTTCATATATGTAATGTAATGGTTGATCTACTTTACTTACTATGTACATTGGATTTGATACTCAACGTGGAGTCAATCCCGAAAATGTTTCCGCCTTCGGTTTTCGGGGTGTGACAGATTGGTATCAGAGCCCTTGTTTATAGTGAATGAAGTATACCAAACCTTACATGGTATAAAACTATAAACATTAAGGGGCCTAAGTGCTCTGAACTAAAAGTATCCTTCAAAGTATAAGTATTTTCGAAAGTATATAAGTATACCGACTCGTCGAGATCCGTAACTACAAGTAGAACAGAACATAAGTAAATGGGTGTTGTACGTTGCGGTTAAACCTGAGCAGTTATGTAGTCGTGTCTAGGATCAATATAGCCTGGCCAACTATATTCATTCGAGACACGGCCAACATGTGCTTGGGAGTGACTGTGGTAAGCGGCATACCTAAAACTTACCCTAATACCACAAACATCGAGCTAGTGTCGTAGCAAATCATGAAATACTATGGGAGTATTTCTCGAGCCAATCCTTTGTAGAAATTCTCGTATACGCATTGTTCCTTGATCATTCTCTTAACGATAATTTTTCCTCTTGATAACTCTTTCATGCTTTATCGCTTACTCAATCTATATTTGTCATATTTCTTGATTCAATTCAGAGGACTTATCATCCTCTCTTTCTTGATCTTATTAGATCAAGATGCCTCCAAGAAAGAGGCCCAGCTCCAAGACCAACAACCCTCCGCCACCACCTCCTCCTCAAATCGACCCTGTAGTATTCCAGGCAGCTGTTACAGCTGCGGTGACAGCTGCCATGTCTCAACGGAACTCTGGCGGTTCCGGTGGTTCGGGAGGTGGTACCCAAACCCAAAACCAAGATAGCAACCAGGGACGCCGGAAAGAGGGTTCCTATAAGGATTTCATGAACGCCAAACCCACGTCCTTTGATGGCACTGGAGGTGTCATTTACCTTACCCGATGGTTCGAGAAGATCGAATCTATCTTTGAAATTTGCGCCTGTTTAGATTCAGACAAGGTGAAGTTTGCCGCTTGTACCCTTCTCGACAAAGCTCTGACTTGGTGGAACGGCCGAGTCAAATCCCTAACCTTACCTGTAGCCAACGCCATGGGTTGGGAAGCCATGAAGGAACTTCTGCTGGCTGAGTACTGCCATCGGGGTGAAATGCAGAAGTTAGAACATGAACTGTGGAACCTAAAGATGAAAGGTTCCGACATCGCTGCCTATACTTCCAGGTTCGATGACTTGTCACTACTTTACCCGGGAATGGTGACCCCGGAGAGTAAGAAGATAGAAAGATTTATCTGGGGACTGACTCAGCCAACGAAAGGAAACTTCATAGCTGCGAGGCCGGATACGTACGACAGCGCCAAGTGCTTAGTACAAATCCTAATCGATCATAGTGATGATCTTGAAGAGGCAGCAATCACTCCCGAGCTGACAGTGAGGAGTGGTAAGAAAAGAAAACTTGGGAAGAAAGAGAAAAGCCAGACATCGCACGAATCTTCAAAGAGACAGCAAACAGTGGCAGTTCACGCTATCACTTCCACTGCAACTGTTTCTGTTGATGGATCCTCAAACCGAAAATCTGCTAATAGATATGCTGGAACCCTTCCTAGTTGTGGCAAGTGCAACTATCATCATCTTCCGTCCAGTCCATGTATAGAAGTAATTTGCAACAAATGTGGCATAAAGGGTCATATGGCGAAAAACTGTAAGACACCAACTCAATCAACGAGTCAAACTCCCGGAGCGGGCATTGGTCGAGCCTGCTATGGTTGTGCAGAAGTAGGGCATCTCAAGCGAAACTGCCCCAAGGCTACAACGCCTGGGAACACCGGAAGAGTTCTAGCAATAGGCCGAGAGGAGACGGTCACCGATCCCGCTGTTGCCACAGGTATATTTCCCTTCGTTAAATTTATATGCCTGTGATTCTTTTCGATTCTAGCACCGAAAGAAATTCGTTAATCACCCATTTGAACATTTTCTAACCCCGTCGTTTACGAGTAACTAAAAATGTGTAACTTCGAGATGGTTATCACGTGAGAATGAGAACGCTTGTGTCGTGTCCATAGATTGTATTCTCAATCCGAGCGATTATTCTTTTCTATCCAATCTAATGGCAAACTTTCTATGAAATGCCTTGATGTCATCTTTAGCATGTAATGACCGAGCCTCATTTATGCTGTCTTTCCTAGTTTCGAGAAAGCTATTCGTTCTAACCTTTTCTCCGACTCGTCATGATCCTCGTACATCAAAGCTTAAAAAGTTTTCCCATATATCTCTCATCCGAGAAATCATCGAGAAACGAGTAGTCTACAATTCTTTCCCCGATACTATTTCCAAAGAATTCTTGAAAATTCTTTCCGAACGTATAACTCAGTCTTACATCGACTTAATCCAGAGAAGTTCTTCTTGGCCAAACTTCGGTGAGCACGATGTGTGCAAGTCAGCAATCAGGGCATGATGCAATCATTACGAGGTAGTAGAGGCGCTCTTCGGTCGAACCAACATCTTGATCATGTAAAGAAGCAAAGCAGCCATACTCGTGGATCCTTCCAAAATCTAAGACAATAAGGAATTAGTCAACACCGGGAAAACCCATGGAAACCTGTCGATTCTTAGGTTCCGTCGATTATAATCATAGACTCATGTAGAAGTTTCCCTTAGAACCATCGAACCCTTAGTTACTCTGTCGTGTGAAAATGTACCCACTTGTTGGAAGTTTTATCCTAGAAAGACATAGTATGCCTTGGAAAGTGCGGAAAGCTTAACTTGTGGAACCCTAAACACTTCGTGATCCTTGTTTGAATCTTTGAATTTCGGGACGAAATTCCCTCTAACGGGGGGACAATGTAACAACCCGGAATTCATATCCCTAATTGAAACCCTTTCTCGCGACTCGTTCCGATCATCCAATCGCGGTTTCTGATTTCGTTTCCATTTCCGACGTTTTATTAAGTCGTTATTGAGAGTTTTATTTTATGACTTAATAAGTGTCCTAATACACTTAGAACTCATTCTAACATCTCGCATTAATGATCGGAACATTTCTAGAATCAGTCATATCGGATTACGGCAAATTGGTCGGGTGCGACCAAAAGCCTCGTCTAATGCCGGTATCGGGTAGAATTTTAACGTGTCCCGAACTTAGACACTATTTAAAGTGGTCCAAGTCTCCATTTTGAAGCTTTTGCTCCATTCTACAACTTTCACTCCAACCTCTCTCCTCAAACTAGATTTAAGGGTCAAAATCTCAAGTTTAAGGCTTCAAATCACCAAGGTACCTTCCCTAATTTGTTATGCAACCCCTTTAGCCTTCAAATTAGAGTTCAAACTATGGATTAAGGCCATTACCATGAGTTTACGGCCCTAGAACTATCCTAGGCCGTAAACTCATATAAAGAGGGTTTTTGGAGCAACTAAACCCTTCCAAACCTCATTTAGACCTTGGATAATGTTAGATGACTTTATGGAATGAGCTTAGAGTGCCTTGGACCATAATTTAATGACTTGTATATGAGTTTACGGCCTTAGAAGGTGCCTAGGCCGTAAACTCACATTTAAAGAGATTTTAAGCCATTTAACCCTTCCATGACTCAACCAAGCCTTAAATATGATTTTTAGAATTTGGAAAATGGACTTAGAAAACATTTAACATGAATTTTTATGGGATAAAAGAGAGTTTACGGCCAAGGCTCCCTCTTGGGCCGTAAACTCCTCAAAATGGGGATTTAACACCTTAAACCATGTCAAAATGCCTTGAAATTTAACCTATAGCTTTGTAGTAAATCCTAGAACACCTTAAAAATACATTTTTGATGAGTTTGTGTGAGTTTACGGCCAAGTCTTGTGCTTGGGCCGTAAACTCCTTAATCAAGGGTATAAACTCACTTCTAAGGTGTTAGAATGCAAACCAACACCACCAAAAGTCTTGGAATAAATCATAGGGTCTACCAAAAATAGTTTAAGGACTTTAAACACATCAAAACCCCACATTTGAGAGTTTACGGCCATAGAACATGCCCCATGGCCGTAAACTCCTAAAAGGAGGTCATATGGTGCCCAAAACTCATTTCTAGGTTTGTAGGAATTTTTAGAATCACATGTGATTAATTTTGGGACTTCAAAAACACCTATTCTAAGAGATTTGAGAGTTTACGGCCATAGATCCCATGCCTAGGCCGTAAACTCATTTATGTGTTGCAATTGGTGAATTTAATCCATCCCAAGCCTTAGGTAAAATTAATCCAAGCATTTCCAAGTGTTATTGACCCATTTAGACCCATTAAACACCATAAACCACACCCACCATGAGTTTACGGCCGTAAACTCATGGGGAATGGGTGTTTAGACCATAAACTCATTTAGGAAGTTTACTTTTGGGGAGTAAACTCAAATCCCAAGTCCCTCGCTTCAATTCTCGTCCGTAGATGTCACCCGGGTCACTCCAAACACCCGTTTTGAGGTGTTTTCGTTCGTTGGCGTGTAACTTCATATCTAATTAGATTTTGTAAATCTAATTAGATATATTTGTATTCCATTTCACTTTACATAGGAATCTCGCGTGTTATCAGGCCTCGATTCGACGTTTAGCATCCGAAAATCGACACATATCCACGTCCGGTGAGTTCATACCCCTACTCTTTTTCAATGATTTTTCAATGTTTTCAGGGGGGGAATACAAGCAAAAGTAAAAGAATAGTTTGTACTTAAACTTATGTTTTCAATCAAATGGTTTCGTAATTATACATTTTTATGAATTGAAAACCTTTTAACAAACTGTTTTAACTTGCAGGGTTGTTGTTTTAATCCGATTTTCAATTCTTAATATATATTGATATGTTGTATTCTTTAGATTGATTGTTCTCGTTTAAATTGATAAAGCACATAAACCATCGTAATGTCTGTAATAAAACACTAAGGTTCGAGTGTAAAAGTCAGACACCATTAGAAAGCATAAAACATCTATATATCCTTAACAATACACCTAGGTTCGAGTGTGAAAGATAAATACCATCACAGCGCACAAATCAATTATAATGTCCTTAATAATACACCTAGGATCGAGTGTAAACGACAGTCATCATTAAATAACACCTAGGCTCGAATGTAATGTCCTTAATAATACAACTAGGATCGAGTGTAAAGGACAGATACGTTATATTCTAGTTAGTTGTAGATACCACTTCCCTAGGCGAGATGTGATGAGTAATCTCAAAGATTGGAGACACGTCCTTGGTAACACGTCCCTCGGCACGAGATAGTGGACGACTAACCCTGTAACCAGAATCTCCGTTCGTAGGAGAGCGTGGCTTGAGTGTAAAGATCTATACGGGACTGACAATCCCACACCTGGCTGCTAGCTACAGCCGAACCGAAAGGTTCAAGGGTGACGAAAGTCATAAAAAGGATATTGACCCTGATGCGAGTCATATCTAGTCTGAGTATGGTTAAGGACTCGCAATCTCGATTATTAACACTTTAGACTCGTTTACTAGCTTTATATTCGTAGTAAAGCTAATGTATATTTTGGTATTTCAAGTAGACACACAATCAGGGAAACATGGGGTTTTCCTGGGAAGGACACCGAACATAATCAGAACTGTAACAATTCACACACACACAGTCAGGGAAACATGGGGTTTTCCTGGGAAGGACACCGAACATAATCAGAACTGTAACAACTCACACACACAGTCAGGGAAACATGGGGTTTTCCTAGGAAGGACACCGAACATAATCAGAACTGGTAACAACTCACACACACACAGTCAGGGAAACATGGGGTTTTCCTGGGAAGGACACCGAACATAATCAGAATTGGTAACAACTCATGCACACACAGTCAGGTGAACATGGGGTTCTTCCTGAGTATCAGTAGTATGTAACTAGAAAAGTGTAGCAAGTTAAAAAACTGAACTACAATTCATAAGAACAATCATGTTTTCATTGTATATCGTTTACTTTACTTTCGGATTTGGAAATAAATTTTACATAAGAAAATATGGGATTTTCTTGGATAACCACTTTTACAGGAAAACAAAGGAACTCGTACATTTTCAGAAAAACTAACCACTTATGAACTCACCAGCTTTATGCTGATTTTCAAACCGCTTGTATTCTCAGGTCCGTGATTGACAGGTACCCGAAGACACTTTTGTGCGAAGACGGAGTTCTCAGAAGACTCGTTTCGTGTTGTTTATATATACTATGTATCACATGTATAACTTTAGCTTTTGAAACAAATGTAAAACTTTCATATATGTAATGTAATGGTTGATCTACTTTACTTACTATGTACATTGGATTTGATACTCAACGTGGAGTCAATCCCAAAAATGTTTCCGCCTTCGGTTTTCGGGGTGTGACAGAAGTCCACAAACATGATCACCAAGCACCAACTTATTAATGTCTTTAAAGTTCAGGTTCGATAGTCGTCTGTGCCACAACCAACCATCATCTGTATTTGCCTTTGTTAGCAATCATATTGCTGGTTTTCCTCGTATGGGATTGAGATTTAATGGATACATCTCTCCTTTCCGTTCGGATTTCAATAGAACCTTATTGGTTTGTTTTTCGATTATCTCTGACCCCTCATCATCGATTGAAACTTTCAAATTTGTGCCCACAACTAATTGTGACACACTAATGAGGCTGTGCTGCAAACCTTCTACGTAAGCCACTTTTCGAATTGTGAAGCCACCATTTTTCAGTGAACGGAATTCTCTAAGTTCTTCCTTCCTTCCTGTCATGTGACGTGAGCAGCCACTGTCTATGTACCATTCTTCGTCAAACTGCTCGTTACTCATTACCTGCAAATTTAAGCAGATTTAGGAACCCAAAGTTTCTTGGGTCCTTGTGAGTTTTTCACAGAAAAAGGAATTGCAGTAGAAATATCAACCAAGTATGTTCTTTTTACTAATGTGGTTTGATCTTTTCTTTTAATTGTATATACCTTAATTTTTGTTTTATCTTGTTTAAATTTGAATTCATTGGTTAGTTTGTTTGATGATTTTTGACTCCTAGGATTAGTTGATGATTGCTTATTGTTGCTCCTAGTAGCAACGGTTAGATTTTCTTTTCCTTTGAAGGTTGCTTTGCTTTGAGGTTTGTTGTAGCCGAAACTAGATTTTGGACCGAAACTAGGTTTGCATCTGTTAGGAGGACCGAAACTCGGTTTGCATCTGTTAGGAGGACCGAAACTCAACTTAGGACTGAAACTGGATTGAGGCCTGAAAGTGGATTTTTGGCTCTCACACTTGGAATAGTAAGAACTTGGGCTGAATTTGTCTATTACTTTTTCTTTTCCTTTGTCCTCTGAAATCTTCTTTGGAGGAACATGGTTGGGATTTTGTGAATTCCAGTAACTCTTTCGTTCATTCAACTTCTTAGCATATCTTTGATTTCTTAAGCGTTTTTGCTCAGCTAGTTCCTTCTGCGATTTGTGCATATTGAAGCTTGCCTTTTGCTTCTTTCTTTGGGTTTTGGTTGTTTTGACTTGAGCTTTCGGTTCTTCTCTCTATTCTATAGGAATGTCCTTGGTTCCACTTGTGCTTGGTTTGTCAGAACTTGAGGGTTTATTTACGGGTTCAGCAACGTATCTTCCTTTAACTTTCCAGGAAGTCTGCTCAGATAAGCCTATAGTTTCGTCTACATTATCTATGGGAGCCAACCAGAAGAACTCTTCGCATCCTTCTGCATTATCTTTTTCTACCAAGACACTTAGTTCTTCTATTTGTCTATGATTAACTCCTTCAGTTGCATATACTTGATTTGGCACGGTTTGAACCTTTTGATAAACCGCAACTTTTTCTTTAAGCTTCTTTTCCTTATCCTTTGCTAGACGAGCAAATTCAGCTGAATCTTCTGAGATTAATAGTTTATCATTCTCAGTTTCTCTCTTCGTAAACTTAGAGCAATCAACTACATCTTCTACAGATATTTCACTCATCTCATTAAATTCAGATGCATTGTCTAAGTCTATTTTTCTTTCAGAGGTTAGTTTGGCATTGCATTGATCAAATGAGTGAATAGTGTCCGATTTAATTTTTAATTTCTCATTTTCATCTAAAATGTCTTTTAACATGCATTTGTGTTCTTTTGAGTCTATGAAGGTTTCTATTTTGTCCATACCAATTTTGTATGACATGGACGTCTCTTCTGATGATACTACTCATTTGCATTCTGCTATTATTTCATCTTCCTTGAATTCAAGAAAAGGCAAAATCATCTTATGAATTTTCTTTCCTATCTCACAGCTTAAATGCAATTGAGCTATATTAGTGTATAAACGCTTAGCAATTAAACAAAAAACATTTCTCTGTTTAAAAATTTTCAAATTGTCTTTTTGCAAATAAAAACTTTCGTCCCTACCTTTAATTAACTCCGCCTCTTTCAACTCGATCCACATCCTTCTCTCCTCACTCTTTGAAGACACCCTGTTGAGTTGGTCAGTTAGGTTAGAATTCGCTAAGCGAGTTTGCATGACACTACCACTTAAGTTAGAGAATTTAAATTTTAATTCGTTTAATTCTTCTTCATAATTTGTTAATGGAATTTTAAGAGATTCGAGGATGGTTTTTACCTTTTTGATCAACCGATCACATTCGTTGATCTGCTCACTGACAGGCTTTGCCGCAAAGCATTTGTCTTCATTCAGGTTCGGTTCCTTATCTGCACTTTCGGTTGATGATCCAGCGGTGACCATCAAGCACTTCCCGGCCGAACTTGCTTCCTTTACCACATAAGCCCTTCCATGAGTAGGCTTTCTTACTTCTTCATCCTCAGAGTCGGTTGACCACACTTCTGTTGGATATAGTGTCTAAGTCCATAACTATATTTGGTATGTACTTGACCCGACCCGGCATGGTCCATTTGGGTTGCACTTCACCCGAACATTTTATGGATAATCTTTTGAGAATAGTACAAGTTATGATTTATTAATATATTATAAGTTCTAATATATTAATATAAGATCATATTATTTAATTAGTATTGATCTATAATTAATCTAGGATTAATTTAGAGATCAGAGATATTACTAATTAAATATGGGCTTCTATATTTATATAGTCAGGGCTAATGCTTATTTGGAATGGGCTAGGCTTGCATGGAAAGTCCATGGATACTCCATGGAGCTTTAACCCATGGATCTCATGGAAATGAAGAGACATGGGTATTAGGGTTTACATGGATGTAACCTTAATCCACCACACTATATAAAGGAGGCTTTGGTTCTTGAAATCACACTAGTTGAGGTGAGTAAAGCAAGAGGGCCGATTTCAAGATAGTAGTGACTATTCTCTCAAAGTTCCAAGTTTGTGGTGATTTGTGATTTCCATTTGAGGCATCCACACTATTGGTGCTAGGCTCTAAAACTCCAAGGAATCAACTACAACTACAGGGTAAGTATTTCTACTAGCTTTATTTTAATCATGTTCCCCATGCCATGCTAGTTAGGATATGAACCTTGGAAAAATAATTATTTGCATGTATCTTAGACAAACATAGATCCAAGGTTTATTAGGGTTGCATGTACACTTAGGAAGTGTTAGAATGCTCAAAACCCATCAGTGGTATCAGAGCCAGATTTGTTTGTTTGATACTTGGTGCAAAATATTGGATAAAGTCAAAAAACTTGTTGTCTGCCTGATGAACTCGCCGAGTTCATGGCGGGACTCGCCGAGTTCATGTGTATCTTCATCCTACTCGGCGAGTAGGTTCGTGCACTCGACGAGTAGGAGCCACAGAATGTAGATTTTCGACTTTTGCTGCTGGAAATGGACTAGAAACATTACCCTAAACTGTTTTGGTGTTATAAAACTTGTTTTAGATGGTGTAATGTTTGTTCTAATCCATTTACAATAGCTAATATCAATTTTTCATGGTTATATGTGTTCATATGATCTTGAAACTTTGATATGGATATTCATGTTCTTGAAGTTATGAATTTAGATGATCATAGGAATTACTTGTAACCTACTTGGTAGTTTAATTCTTGATCATAATGTGTTTTAATGGAGTCCATAACTTGTCCTCAATTTATGGAAAACCAAGAGTCACACTTGAATTAAAACAATTAAAAGAACACAAGAGTTAGAAAAATGATGAGTCTTCATTTTATTACTCTATTTAACTCATAAGTTACAAGAAATGAAAAGTTTTGAAAGTTTACAAAACTTGCCCTCAAGTTTTGGAACAAGTAAAGTCATATTAAAAACTTTAGTTCCAACCCTTAGAATTTTAAAAGTTAAAATTCAACCCTTATACTTATAATACTATAAGTTAATAATATATATATATATATATATATATATATATATATATATATATATATATATATATATATATAAATGTATAAGATCAAAGTCGTCTTACCACTAGTACGCCTCATTCACGAAGCTAGTCTATAAGGTGGGTATAAGGTTGTTGCCTATAAAATGGCAACTTAATGGGTGTCCACTCTCACCCACCGCTTGCTTGACTGGTGGAGGGTCGTTAGCCGAATGGGTAGGACAAGGACTTATAAATTCTCATTAAAAGTATGATGAATGTTATAAAGTAACTAAATGTTTTATTAAATTCCCAATCTTAGTTACTTTATGAAAAATGTGAATAAGGTGCTAATCCTTGAAATTACACTTTACACTTTGTCTAAGTCGTTAGTGGAGCATGTGTGGTTAACCGGCACACTAACTTGGACTTAACAAGGTAGGTAAAGGGTGACTTAATATTTATCATAGCATCGATGGAGCGTGTGTGGTTAACCGGCACATCGATTGAGGGGTAATACATTAAGGGTACCAAGTAATTTGCATGGTTACTTCACACCTCGTTTTGTGATCCTCGGCATCCCAGTCACAAAACTTGGAGGGCACACTCGAGATTGAAACATGCCTTTGAAAAGTTCATTGAATCATAAAAGAATATAGGAGTTTCTAAAAAGCCAAATTAAATATTTTTAATATTTCGTCTTTGGTGGAAATTGGTGAATCGTCATTCACCTACCTTTCAAATATGTTATTACTTAGATTACGGCATACCTCTTCTAAGTATAATATAATGTGATTGGGTCCTAGCCTTAATACTACATTTGGGTTTTTTATTAAGGACTATCTCTATATCTAAACTAATCCTTTCTTTCTTCTCTTATCAGATGTCTGCAAACAACGCTGCTTCTGGCTCTAATCCTAGTGGCTCCTTTTCTCTTATGAACTTGTGTGGGAAACTCACTTTTGATGGATCCAACTTTAATGAATGGATCAGAAACATCATAATGGTTACTCGATATGAGGACAAGGAATATGTCCTCTATAAGGAGCTTAAGGAGATTGATGAGACAGTTGCTACTCCTCAAGAGATCGCTGAGTTTAGGGCACATGAAAGGGATGCCACCAAAGTGGCATGCATCATGATGGCCACTATGACCGCTGATCTCCAAAAATCCTATGAAGATTTCTACCCCTATGAGATGCACCAAGACTTGATGGAAAGATACCATCAAAGTGCTTGTCAAGAGAGGTATGAAATCATCTCCTCTATGATAACAACTCGCATGAAGGATGGTGAACCCATCATGGGCCACATGCAGAAAATGCAAAGATTTGTGGACTGTTTGTTTAAGCTTAATGTGAACTTCCCCGAGGAGCTTGCAATAGATATAATTTTGCACTCCTTACCTTCATGTTATGATCAATTCCGCATGACATACCACATGAACAAGGAAGAGGTCATACTCAGCAAACTTTAAGGACTCTTAAAGAACACGGAAAGTGGTCTTAAGGGTAAGGCGGTTGTTACTACTCCTATTCTTACCAACTCCGTCCCTGTCTTGGCAATCGGGAAAGGACGAGGGAAGAAGAGAAAGTGTTCTTCAAAGGGTACCACGGTTAGGACCCTTGATGGCTCTTCTTCAAGTGGAACCAAGAAAGGTTTCATCACTCCTTCATCTGACAATAAAGAGGCTGAATGCTTCTATTGTCATGAAAAGGCACATTGGAAGTAGAACTGCCGAAAGTACCAGCAAGATGTGAAGGATAGGAAAGTTAAACCCAACCATGCAGGTATTTACACTATCATTTCTAATAACTCACCCAATTCTAACTCTTGGGTCCTTGATACCGGTTGTGGTATTCATATTTGTTGTGACTTGCAGGGACTAAGAAGAAGTGAGAATGTGGAGCAAGGAAGGATAAACTTAATCATGGGGAATATGAAAGTTACACCTGTCACCAAGATTGGAGTTTATACTTTATCGCTAAGTAGTGGGTTTAATTTAGATTTGAATAAATGTTGTTACTCGCCAGAAATGGCAAGAAATATTATTTCCTTTCATGCATTGTATAAACAAGGGTTTACCTTTTCATTTAATAATGAAGTTGGTTCTATTGATGCTTTCTTTAATAATGTTCTTTATTTTAAAGCATTACCTTATGATGGTGTGTATGAAGCTGTGTCTGTTGTAGACAACTTAGGAAATAATGTGATGTGTATTGATTCTATAAATAATAATAACTTGGATAAAGCATCATTATGGCATTGTCGTCTTGGACATATAAGCAAGAAACGCATAGGCCAACTCCAAAAGGATGGAGTCTTGGAGTCGTTTGATCTAAAGTCAGATGATAGTTGCGAATCATGCTTACTTGGAAAAATGAAAAAGTCACCCTTCACAGGCTCTTGTGAGAGGGGTGAAGGTTTGTTGGACCTTGTACACATGGATGTGTGTAGACCATTCAAACATGCCACAAGGGATGCTAATCGTTATTATTTGACTTTTACTGATGATTACAGTAGATAGGGATGCTAATTGTTCCATGTATTTGTCCGACTGATATCTAGAACAGAGGATTATATGATCACTTATCTAAAATGGTGCATTCTAGTTCAACAGAGTTTAAAGAGCTATGATTGTTGATCGGTTCCTGAAGTCATACTTGCAACTATAGTTATTAGACTTATCCAAGTGGGAGACTGTTGGATATAGTGTCTAAGTCCATAACTATATTTGGTATGTACTTGACCCGACCCGACATGGTCCATTTGGGTTGCACCTCACCCGAACAATTTATGGATAATTTTTTGAGAATAGTACAAGTTATGACATATTAATATATTATAAGTTCTAATATATTAATATAAGATCATATTATTTAATTAGTATTGATCTATAATTAATCTAGGATTAATTTAGAGATTAGAGATATTACTAATTAAATATGGGCTTCTATATTTATATAGTGCGGGCTAATGCTTATTTGGAATGGGCTAGGCTTGCATGGAAAGTCCATGGATACTCCATGGAGCTTTAACCCATGGATCTCATGGAAATGAAGAGACATAGGTATTAGGGTTTACATGGATGTAACCTTAATCCACCACACTATATAAAGGAGGCTTTGGTTCTTGAAATCACACTAGTTGAGGTGAGTAAAGCAAGAGGGACGATTTCAAGATAGTAGTGACTATTCTCTCAAAGTTCCAAGTTTGTGGTGATTTGTGATTTCCATTTGAGGCATCCACACTATTGGTGCTAGGCTCTAAAACTCCAAGGAATCAACTACAACTACAAGGTAAGTATTTCTACTAGCTTTATTTGAATCATGTTCCCCATGCCATGCTAGTTAGGATATAAACCTTGGAAAAATAATTATTTGCATGTATCTTAGACAAACATAGATCCAAGGTTTATTAGGGTTGCATGCACACTTAGGAAGTGTTAGAATGCTCAAAACCCATCAACTTCTACGCCATCGAACTCATCTTCATTAGCCTTTTCCTGCACAATTAAAGCATTCGTCGTTCCTTTTGCGCCGTTAGTTGTCTTCTTGTTCTTGATCTCTTCCATCTTTCGCATGTAGTATGCCTCATCATCTTCCCCGTCTCTCTTCTCAGCGAATTTCCTTAACATACAATCCTTTACAAAGTGGTTCTTGCCATGGCAGTAGTTGCAGTCGTATCCAGAGTCTCCTGCAAGTTTGCTCTCATTCTTGTCTTCAGTCTTTTGAGAGGTGATCATTGCTTCATCCTTCGCTTTCTCGGAACTATAACTTCCTTTCCAGTTTCGGTTCTTGTTGACATGAAATTTTCTTCTAGCAAACTTCTTTGGATTGGTGACCATCATAGCATACTCTTCGCTTGTAAGGTCATATTCAGATATATACGACTCTTCTTCTTCTTCTGCAACACCTTTTCTTTTTGATATAAGAGCAAGCGAGTAAGATTTGAACTGCTCATGCGCTTTTACAGTAGAGACCACAGCCATCCATTCGGTTCTTAGTCCGTTCATGAAAGTCACCTTTTGCTCAATTAACTTTACTTCTATTCCATGCTTGACCATTCTGCTGAGAAGATGATTGAAACGATCGAACGTCTGTATGAGTTTCTCCTCTGGTTTCTGTTTGAAAGCTCCAAATTCTGATAGCAACAAGGTTTGAGTTGAGTGTTCCAGATCTTCATCAGTTGAATAGAGTTCTTTCAGTCTGTCCCAGATTTGTTTAGCAGTCGTGAATGAACCAACTAACCGAAAGGTATCGAATTGCAAGGCGAATCTTATCATTCGCATGGCTTTCACATTACATAGCAATTTGTCTTTCTCATCCTGTGGCATCTTCTGTTCATCTGCCACCAGCGTGTTATACTCCTGCTGAGTCTTGACAGTAGTGTTCGTTCCCGAATGAACAAACAGTTCAAGAGTGATGGCTTCCCAGATGAGATAGCCTCGATCTTCAGAACCTATGACGTAGTCTTCAAAGTTGTAACGCCCGCAGATCCGGGCTAGTCAAGTTAGAGGCAATAAGTGTCGAAAACGACTTTTCGAAAAAAGATTATTTAGAATAAATAATTTGAACCAAATTGTAGTATATGTCACAAGGTTTCCGTACATATAAAGAACGTCAAAAACGGAGCTCATATGCAAGAGTTATGATTTTTAGAAGTCGGAGTAGAAAATCACGAATCTGGTGTGAAGTTGATGACGTGGCGGCATCTGGACGTCGCTTGCTAATGACGCCTCGCTTCGGATCGTGACACATCGCCCTCGCAGTATGCCCCGCATCCGAAGAAGTTACGCCCCACGTAGCTCCGATCTGATCCATCCAATGGTGCGAGACAGTTGGCTTCGGCTAGCAACCTTATCCAAGGAGTACGCCCAGCGTAACCGAGGCTGCTGGAGCCTATAAAAGGGGTCCGAACTCTTCCGAATTCTCACACCAATTCTCTCTCTAGCCTATTTTAACCCCCTAAACCCTAGGAAAAATCCCTTAGCTCCCGAGGGAAGCCCCGAGGCTACCGGAGTCCCAATAAAAAGGGTCTTTCGGTTTCAAAACGCGGCTCCGAGCAAAGCCCGAATTTCTTTAGAATCCGCTGTTTTATCGAAGGAAAATTGTTTTGAGAGTATCGAAGTGTTGTCCGAGTACTGAGTCACCACCTTTCAAGTGAGTGCATAGTCCCTTTCATCTTACACATAGATATGAAGTATTTTAATATAAATTACGTGCTATGTGTGCATATTGTCTGAATACTCGCAGTCTATGCTGGATGGAAGATTTTTATACATGTTTTAAATGATTTAAACTGTATATGTATTTTATATCTACAAAATGTGTTAGGTAAAACATGGGTAGATGAAATAGTTGTTGTGTGACAACATGATGAAAGACCTCAATGTTGATAGTGATCCAGTCATCTAGTGGAGTGTAGATGACGACCATGGACGATACTAGACAGTCCAGTGGAACGCTAGCGACTCGTAACTTGTAGGTGTTTTTGAACTAGGTGCTCATTAGGTATTTTTGAACTAAGTGTGATCACTAGGTATTTTGAACTGAGTGTGTTCACTAGGTATTTTTGAACTGAGTGTGTTCACTAATTATTTTGAACTAAGTGTGTTTACTAGTTACTTTTGAACTCAGTGTTTACCAGATGCTTTGGACTACGTGTTAACCAGTTATAATCTATAGGCCTTGGTAAACGATGGACTTCATGCCGATTCCTTAGGATGATCCTTAGGAATAAATAAGCGAGGAATAGCTGATTCTTAGGGTAGATCCTTAAGACTAAAGAAGATAATGGGGATGGGTAATTAGGTTGATTGTTTGATTGTTTAAACATAATAATTATATTATTGTGGGTTGAAAACCCTATGTACTCACCAGGTTTCCCAACCTGACCCACTCAGTTTATTTATGTCATAGGTGTTGTTATGAAGTCACATTACACTGAGAGATTTAAAGAGATATAGATCACTAGTGTAAATAAATGTAAATTCTGTTTATGCTTATGTTTTTGTATTAACGATGACATCCCAAATGTTTTAAAATGAATAAAATACGTTGCGTCGAAAATGTTTTAATAACGTATTTATCATGTTTTTCTGGGAACAAATTCCGCAACATTTTTATTAAAAGAAGTACTCTGATTTTTATAAAGCATAAACAAAATCGGTCTTTTCTGGCCATGAAAATGGGGATGTCACAAAACTGAAGTGCCCATACTTCATAGTCTTGAGTATAGAGTATGGGTATCCTAGTTATAGATCCAATGCTGTTTGAGATGTTAATGGGATTTGTTTGTGAATCATCGTGAGACATGTTGAGTTTTTAGAATCAAACTTTTAAACTCGAGATTAGGGTTTTATCTAAAACAATGTTGCCTTCGAAACGAAGAAGACGACTTGTTATTTATACGATAAAAGCGGAAACCCTAAGGAATTCTGAATACAGAAGGAATGTGTATTGATCACACAAACTCCTGCTCTGATACCAATTGTTAGAACAAAGTTCTATCAGGATCGATTAATTCTAAGTACGCAAACAAGAAAGAACGTAAAGTGAATAAGAATATGGTTTGAATACGTTGTATGATTAATGCTTCAACACCTCAGAAGAACTCGATTAAAAACTTCGACTGTAGAGGTGTTTAGGGTTACAAAACTCAAGCGTAATTAATAAGACGTGACCAACATAATGCATACATGCATGCATATATATAGTCTAACCCTAAGAGAGAATCACGGATGGATAGGCCCAATCCGGATATATACAAAAAGCCTTAAGACGCAACACGATAAGTCCCAACAATAAAATTACATAAAAAGCAATTGATTAAAAATAAATAAATATATAAATATATTTTTTAAGGTAATTATGGATATTGATTTCAAAAGCTCAGTAGCGTTTTGTTAAACGCTACATGAAGTAGCTTTTAGATTTGAAGCTTTTTGTTTAAACTAAAAGCTAAACGCTCGTACTACCAAACGAAGTTTTTTGTTTAAACTAGAACGTTTTGTCAAAAGCTACAAGCTAGAAGCTCCCAAACGCTTCCAAAAGCTCCGTTCCAAACACGTCCATAGACTCTTCATTCAATTATAATTAGGAATTTGCTAGGTAAATTCTTAAAATATGTTAGAAAATTTTCAAGCACACACACACACACACACTCTCTCTCTCTCTCTAAAATCTCTCCCGAATCTTCGGTTTCCGCCTCTCATATTCTCGAGCGTCTTATCGAAGCTTTTCATGATTAGAAAGTCCGAGGAAAAGAAGTATTTAACGTCAAAGTTCTACTCATAACTATTTGATTTTTGCTAGAAAACCTGAAAGTTAAGTTATACTTTCTATGCTTTAAGTGTAATTTATATTTATGTTCATAGTCTTTATTATGAACTTATATATACAATTTATCCGTAATTCGAGTTATAATATTGATTAATATACTTCCGAGAATGATGTCAAGGCTAGAAATAGTGAGGTGTTTAAATTTCGTTTTCTAAATAATATACTCTATATACCAAACGGATTCTACATCTAATATGATCTTACCTGGTCATTCCTTATGAACGTTTGTATTTGATCAAATACACTTCAAGTATAAATAAGAAATGTAAAAATAATCTACGCAAAATAATAAACAGAAAGTAAATACCATAGAATCTCTCCAAATTGTTCCTTTCACCAAGAAAAGAGGTTTTGTCTTCACCAAGAAGATAGGTTTGTCATAAAGACGATTCACAAAAAGCTACGATCACTAACCCATAACATTAGGGTTTGTCCCAATGTTGTATATATACTAACCTATACATATATATCACTTGATTGAATGGATTGTGTCTAATATATACTAATGATCTGATCCTTATCAAGAAGATTAAAAATATGATATCTATTTTATATTTATCTATAATAACTGCCTAATATACAACAGATTACAATCGGATAACTATACTATAAGCTGACATTGTTGAACTTGCTATGATGGCACTGTTGAATTGTATAAGTTGACGCTAATAAATTAGCGTGTCATATCATTGAATCATCAGATCATAAGGGTGTGACCTTAAAATCTCCCCCTATCTGATGATGTTAAACTAAAAGTCATCTTTTAAGTCATCTGAAGAGCCATTGTAAAACTTTTCAGGTTATTTCAAGACTTCAGGCTTGAACCATCTACACTGATCAAGCTTGAGTTCATCCAGTCTTCTATTCAAGTCAAGTGATTACAATATTTGATATCCTCTTTCCAGTTCATAGTGACCTAGTCCTTCCAAACATAGATGAAACAATTGTTCAGTAGGAGGGGAAGGAAGGTCATCAGTGCGTTGAAAGCACATCTGATTTTGACTGTCGAGATAAAAGATCCATTGCTCTGGCTCTGTAATAAACATTTACTAAACAGGTTCAACACCAGCTGGTAATTCATTATTGATGTATCTGGTGCCATAAGGAAGAAGAAACTTGGTATTACTTGTAGAGTCTATGTATTGTAAAAAGTCGAAGTGGTTGTTTCTTTTAGTTTCGCATATTAGTTATTTTACTAAGTCACAGTTTTATGCGAAGTGTATTGTAATAGACTTAGTATATTTTTTGTACACTCAGTTTTCCTATAAATAGGGGCTGAGGATAGAAGTAGAAAAGATATATTTTTGAACTTGAGTATTTTTTCTGCTTAAAGCATTGTAATCAGTCTTCATTAATATAAGATCTGATTAATATTTACTCATTGTGTTCTTACTTTTCAATCAATCAATCATAATTGCTTTCATAATCTCGTTAACAATTCTCTTCAATTGGTATCAGAGCAGGATTCAAACTGCATCGATCTGATTTTCGTGTTAGAATCATTTGCTTTTTGAGTAGTAACTTTACTCAAAATTTTCCGCGCATCTTGGTTTTGAAAATCACATTTGATCTTCAGATTTGAATCGATTCTGCCTTTGAATTGTTTAGTCGAGTGATCGATTAGCAATTTGTGATCATTTCAGTTGATCAATTCTCAAATTCATCAAGTTTTTCAAGCTTTCTGAAATTTTCGTGTTCATCAATGGCGAACTTCAACATGAATACAATGACTTCTTTCTCTCATTTGCTTGGTTCTTCAACCAAAATTCTGATGTTAATCCCTGAATACTATGATCAATGGGCCGATAGAATGGAGGATGACTTAAATGGAATAGATGAAGAACTTTGGAATGGTATCAATGGAACAGTTCAAGTTCCTGCTAATGTTCAATCAATTGGATCGTCTACTACTTCTGCTGAAGTTGCTGAACAACAAAACCGTCTGAAGAGGAATGAAAAGAGATGCATGAGGGAACTAAGAGGTGCTCTACCTCCCGTGGTTTACAATTACATCCGTAGTTGTAAAACAACCAAGGAGATCTGGATCACTCTGAAAGAGAAGTATCAAGGTAGTGAAAAGACGAAGATCAACTCTATGAAGCAATGTCTTGTTGAACTAAAGGAATTCAGACAAAAGGATGCTAAACTCTTGTAAGTTACTATGATCGTACGAATGAGCTTGTGTATCGCTGCAATAGGTATGGAATCACTAGGTCTCTCATGGAGTTCAATTTAACATTCATCATGGGCCTTCTCAAGGAATGGCGAAGTGTGAGTATGATGATTAAGAATCAACAGAGTTTTGATACAACCAGCTTGAATGATCTCTACAATCAGCTGAAAACACATGAAAGTGAAGTTCTCATAAATGTATGAAGAATCAAAACAAAGTATAGGAGGACCTTTGGCTCTTGTTTCAAAGGTATCAGAAGTCGAAATTAATGAAACAGATGGTTCAGACAATAAATGCTTCTTAATGAACTCTGATGACGAAGCTGTGGCATTCTACTCAAACAACAGAGTTAAGAAATTTTTCAAAAAGCCTTTTAATCCAAAAGGAAAGGTAAATGATGCGAAGAGTTGAGTCGCAAAAGCTGGAGGAGAGGAGAAGAAGAAAATGGAAAAAGTTGATGAAAAGCAAAAAGATGCTAAAGATGTGAAGAAACTGAAAGGTGATTCTGGAATCTATTGTCACTACTGTAATGGTGCGAATCACTTCGCAGCTGATTGCATGTTGTGAAAGAAAGAGGAGAAAAAGAACAAAGTGAAAGATGAAGCTTACTATTCGGAAAAGATTGAAGAGTTGCATGCAAAGACAAAAGGAATGTCACTAGTTGCGAAGGGTAAGTCTGATGAGGAAGAGAGTGGAACATATCAGATCTGGTCTTCAGGATCTGATGACGAAGAAATGAGGCATCCAACTCATGGAGCTATGTTCGCAAGCTTTGAAGAAAATTGCAAATAAGATATTTCAGGTCGGTGCTTCGTATCCAAATCAACAGACAAATCACCAATTACCACCAAGGTACGTGCTATTCTTGAATCTTTTAATATTCCTTTATTTGCTTATGATGCTGAAATTACTTCTTTTGATGATATTGTTGCTTATTTTGATTCTGTTATTGTGTCTGCTAGTACTGAAGCTCAAAATTTAAATATGCAACTAGTTGAAACACGAAGAGAGTTAGAAATAAAACGAAGCAGAGTAGACAAACTTGAACTACAAATCAAAAATGTAAATTGTGATAGGGACAATCTTGGAAATTAAGTTAGGTTGTTGCTAGCACAAAGAAATATATACTGTAACTCTGTTAAGCGTTTGTATGCAAAATTAACTGTTTTACATCATTCATCTGACATTAGCAAAGAACAACATAGGAAACTTTTACCTTTTCTTGAATATGATCGTGAAAAAGTTGATGTTGTGTCTTATGATTGCGAAAACACAATTGCTCAATTTGACAAAATACTTGATGATAGATTCGCATATGGTATTGTCAAAATTGATGAATTTTTGAACGTTGATGAGTTGGTTAGTATTGTCAATGAAAGTTTGACAAAGAATGAACAAGTGAAAATCTTAAAGAAAACCAAAACCTCAACTCTTGATTCTCAACTCAATTATGCTGATGTCGATAATAATTCAGATAATGTGAGTAAAACCAGTGAGATTGAAGAGGAAGAAGAGGTTGATTGTTGTCAATTGTCAATCATTAATATCACATCTAAGATCAAAGGTAAAGAAATTATAGTTGATTCGATAGTCAAAGATGAAATTGAAAAACCCTCTACTTCGCAACATTGTAATTTTGATAATGTGGAAGTTGAAAGCTGGAAGTCTGATGACACTGATGAAAACAAAGAAGATGTGAAGGATTCACATGAAATACCTCCACGAGTTGTGGTTGATCAAGTGTTTGGAGATACAAAAGAATCTGACAAAATTTTAAGTGACAAAGGTGCACATTATTTGGAAACTAACACTGTGGTTTATCCAAATTTTATATGCACTGATAACACAATTTTTCCAAATCATGTTTTTGTCACTACTGGGAATGCTGAGAAAATTAAACCTGAATTCAATAAAATGGTTGAAAATGATAATCAAAGGTCAACTACTGAAGGTTTGTTCGCAAATCAAAACACAGTAGAAAACAATTTAACTCAAAAATCTTATGTTTTTCAACGACAAAAATCATCACAAAAATGGGTGGTTAAAGGTGAAAAAGCAAACAAAGTTTTTGAAAAAGTTGAAAAACCAAAGGTTGAAGTGAAATTAAATTCTCATGAATTCAAATTGATGGTTGGAAATTTATTCAACAGAAAATAATGTTTCAAAAAGAAAAGCAAGAAAAGCAATCTTTTGGCAAGTTGTGTCCAATGATAAATCAAAAGTTGAAAAAGAACAAATTGCAAAGTTAAAATCATCAAAATTTCAAAGCATAAATAAACAAAAGGATACAAGTTTTCATAAACCAATAAATCCTGTTGACAAAATTCCAATGAAAAATAATGATAAACTTGTTCGCAAATATGACAACAATCGAAAATTTGAGACTTCGCAAAAATTTGTGAAAAATCAAAAGTTTCATAATGTTGGCAAATTCACGAATAATTCGTCATCTTTGAATGTCACAACTCAAAAAAAAATGAACTTTTCACCTAAACAACCAAATTTTCCAAATCCTTCAGTCTCAAAACCGACCAAAGTTTCGTATACAAAAGGAAAATCTGATGTATGTATGATCAATCGTTGGCTTGAAGGAAAAGGAAGACAATATCAAAATGGAAAGTTTTCAGAGCAACAAATAAAAAATGCATTTGACAAGTTCGCAAATAACTCTTCCACTGGTAGTTCATCATCTTATAATTTGCAAGGTCCGATACAAAAATGGAAACTAGTTAAAAAATCTCTTCAATTGGTACCAGTTATCAAAGTTGCGAATGTTGTGAAAGATGAGATGAAACTCAATGAAAATCCAAAATTTTTGAAAGACTATATTTCAATATCTCGATCTGATGATGTTGATATAATTGATAGTGTCACACACAAAGTGAAAACATGGTTTTTAAATTCAAAGAATTTGTTCAAAAATACTAATGATGGACCCAATAAGTCTTGGGTTCCTAAATTTTTCCATTAAATGCAGGTGATGTGTGACGAACAATATGATACGAAATGGTATATTAATAGTGGTTGCTCTCGTCATATGACTGGAAGAAAGGAAAACTTGCGAGATTATAGAAGCTTGGAGAATGCTGGAGTAGTCAAATTTGGAAATAATCATAAATGTCAAGTGAAAGGATATGGAAAAGTCACAAATGGACAATTCACAGTTAACAGGGCTGCTTATGTTGAAGGTCTTCAACATAACTTGATTAGTGTTTCACAACTTGTTGTAGGTACTGGAAACCAGGCTGTGTTTAATGAAGAAGAAAGTATCATTTCAAATGCGAAGACAAATGAAGTACTTCTCAAATCCAAAAGATATGGTGATATGTTTACACTGGACATCAAACTAATCGTGGGCAAACCTGCTGTGTGTTTACTATCAAAGGCATCTAATGATGTTAGCTGGCTTTGGCATAGAAGATTGTCACATTTGAATTTTCGCAATATTAACAAACTTGTCACTGAAGATTTAGTTCAATGTTTACCTATACTAAAATTTGACAATGATTCTCTGTGTGCAGCTTGCGAACAAGGAAAACAACATAGAAAAGGTCATCCGATTGTGATAGATTCAAAAATCGTAGAACCATTGGAACTTCTTCACATTGACTTATGTGGACCGTTGACTGTTGCTACAATCAATAAAAAGCGGTACATTCTCGATTCACATGGGTACTTTTTCTCAGGTTAAAATCTGAAGTTGCTCAGACGATGATTGATTTTATCAAAAAGATTGAGATTAGCCTTAAAAAGAGTGTTCGCAGAGTTAAAAGTGATAATGGTTCTGAGTTTAAAAATCAAATACTAGACTCTTTTCTCATACACAAAGGCATTTCGCATAATTTCTCTTCACCATATACTCCATAACAAAATGGTGTTATTGAAAGAAGAAATCGATCTTTATGCGAAGTAGCCAGAACCATGTTGACATATGCGAACTTACCTCAATATCTTTGGGCTGAAGCAGTATCAACTGCTTGTTTTACTCAGAATCGGTCATTCATTCATCGCAGATTCAATGTCACTCCATATGAAATACTCAAAAATTGAAAACCCAATGTCAAATTTTTCCATGTTTTTGGTTGCAGGTGTTTTATAATGAATCTAAAAGAGAATTTGACCAAGTTCCAAGCTAAAGCTGATGAATGCATATTTTTAGGATATTTGCAAAATTCAGTTGCATACAGGGTGTTAAACAAGCGAACAAGAAAAGTTGAAGAAACTTTCAACTTAACTTTTGATGATTACTATCTTAAACAAATGGATAGTAAATTTGAACATAACTCAATTCTTGTTAATTCAGATACTAAGATTGATAATTCAAAAATAAATGATTTTGATTATGACTTAATTTTTAGAACTCCTGACAGGGCAATTGATTTGAAAACTAATGCTCATGATAATCAAACATCAGAATCCTCAAAACATACTGATGGTTCAACAATCACTACAAGTTCAATATTTTGAAAGTGTGCCTGAACTTCATATGGAGGGGGAGCATACAATTAACAATGAACACAGACAGCAAAATTTTGAGGGGGAGAATGAAAATATGAATCATCAAGTTGAGGGGGAGCATTTGCAATCTCAACAAAATCATCATTTTCAGGAGGAGCATCAAGATGAACATTATGTTGAGGAGCAGCATGATACAATAGAGACAATTAATCTTGATGAGAATGATGAATTTCATAAATTAAATGATAATTTTTCTGTTGCAGGATCTGAGAATGAAGATGTGTACGAAGATGCACCATTGGAATTTAATCCTGATTTTCCACCACTTGAGAAATAAACAAAGAATCATCCCAAAGAACAGTTAATCGGGAATCCACAAGATGGTGTGTTGACAAGAGCTCAAATTCATGCGAAAAATGAGGTACTGAATGCGAATAAAGAACTGTGTATGATTAATGTCTTTATTTCAAAAATAGAGCCAAATACAGTAAAGGATGCTATGGAACACTCAGATTGGGTTGTTGTCATGGAATCTGAACTGGCTGAATTTGAACAAAACAAGGTTTGGAGATTAATTCCTAAACCTTCTGATGTTTCAATTGTCGGATTAAAATGGATTTTTAAAAATAAAACCAACAAAGATGGCAATATTATTCGCAATAAAGCTAGACTAGTTGTTAAAGGTTATTCGCAACAAGAAGAAATAGACTATGAAGAAACATTTGCTCCTGTTGCAAGACTCGAAGCAGTTCACATATTTTTAGCTTGCATCTCACAAAGACTTTAATGTTTTTCAAATGGATGTTAAGTGTGCATTCTTAAATGGAGAACTTGAAGAAACAGTCTATGTTGAACAACCACCAGGATTTATAAATGGTGAACATCCTGATCATGTCTACATTCTAGACAAAGCAGTGTATGGGTTAAAACAAGCACCAAGAGCCTGGTACGCAACACTTACAAATTTCTTTAAGCAATCTAAATTTAAACAAGGATCAGTTGACCCCACTTTGATTCTTAAGAAAGTTGGGGATCATCTTATGATTGTTCAAATTTATGCTGATGATATTATTTTTGGCTCAACTGACCCAGCATTGTCAATTGAATTTGAAAATCTAATGAAAAGTTAATTTGAAATGATTATGATGGGAAAAATCAATAATTTTCTTGGTTTGAATATAAGACGGAACAGGGATGGAATTTTAATCAATCAAGAAAAATACACAAAGAACTTGTTTGAAAAGTTTGGAATGACCAACAGCACGAAGCTAAGAGTACCTATTGCAGTGGGAACAAGACTAACTCCTTTATTAGATACTCCTGCTGTTGATTTAACTCTTTATCGAAGCATGATAGCGTCCTTATTGTACTTAACTGCAAGCAGACCTGATATCATGTTTTCGGTATGTAATTGTGCTAGATATCAAGCTAATCCCAGAGAACCGCATTTGACTGCAGTGAAAAATATTTTTCGCTATATTAAGGGGACAGTTTCGTTAGGACTTTGGTATCCTTCGAAATCGGGATTCTTCATTCAAGCTTTTTCAGACTCTGATCTAGGAGGATGTACTTTGGATTGGAAAAGTACAAGTGGTGGATGTCAACTATTGGATGGAAAGTTGGTGAGTTGGCAATCAAAGAAGCAAACTTGTGTTGCTATATCAACTGCTGAGGCTGAATATATTTCAGCTGTTGCTTGCACTTTGCAAATTATTTGGAATTATTTGGATTTAGAGTCAACTTCGTGACTATGCGATAAACATGAAAATGATTCCCTTGTATTGTGATTCAAAAAGTGGAATTCGCATTTGTCATAATCCAGTACAACATTCAAAGACAAAACACATTGCTCTTCGATATCATTTTATCAAAGATCATGTTGAAGATGGGAATATTGAAATTCATTTTGTTAAAACCACTGAACAACTTGCTGATATTTTTACTAAACCTCTTGATGAAAAATCATTTGTAAGAATTTTAGTAGGTTTGGGGATGATTGATTCGAATTCAGTTTTAAAATATCAAGAATGAAAGGTCCATTCAACAGTTATGAGTCAGAATCATTCAGAAGTTACTGTTTATTCAGAGGCTTCACATGGCTTCGCATCCATATTTCTTCGCATTCGCACACATGATAACTAAGTGTGTTTTTAGTTTAGTCCAGGGCTTAATGCGAAGAGGTCATGCTTATATGTTTCTATGGGAAGGTGTCAATTCTTTCAAATTTGTACTAATTAGGATGTCCCTAGAAGCATGCTGCAGGATGTTGACTCAAGCCTCATATGACTCTATGTGTAAGAAAAGAAAGCCTTAATGAAATTATCACATGAAAATTTCTTCCCAATAAGGCTTGTATTCACATTTGTCAAAAGAGCTACCTTACTCTTCTCATATGAGTTAAGAGTTTTCTGTTTGGTCCACAAATAACAGAGGTACATTAGATCTGATAACCAATCTTTTTCATCACAAAATTCTTCACACAAATCACACACAAAGACGTATGTCCGAGAGGTCTCTAATCAAACCCATCGAGACTTAGATATACAAAAATTCTGTGTTTATGATCTGACATCATGAGTCCGTGATGAAAGTGAAACCCAAAAATCCTAAAGTTTGAGGAATTGATGGGGAAAATTTTTCCAGGTATTAACGAAACTTTTGTTTCAGTACCAAAATTTTGAAACTCCAAATCATATTCAATTCGCATGCGTGGTCTTGATCAAACATTCGCAACCCACGATGTTAGTTACCCAAGAAGATCCAGTCCAACAATTTTTATGAATATGATTTCTATGTGAGTTTCATTCGCAAATCCTAGTCATGATAAAATTTACAAAAGCCAACTTGTCACTGACTACACTGGTCATACAAGTAATTTTAGTTACAATTTCTCACCTTATGTTAAGGTTGATATGTAATGAAATTTGAAACCAACCCAAAAATATCTTTCAAAAGAAGCCCTTTGATACTTATCAAAAAGTATTCGATTGTAATTCACGGGAACATACACAAGCTATTGATCATCTCTCTTGATGATTAATGAAGCAACCTTTGCCTGGGGTTTACCTATCTTTGTGTCAAATTGTATTTTTGACATCACAAAATTCCAAAAAAAAAATTTAACTTGCTTCTCATCTTATTTCTCTGACTCACATGCACTCACGAATTCCTTGAGGTTCTAAGTAATACCAACTTAGGCTGATGATTTTGCAAATCTGGCATACGACTTCACTTTATATCCCAAAAGTGAAAGAGCCTTGCCTCCATGCGAAGGGTTCTAACGGTTCCAATTCTATAACGGGAAAATTGACAGGCTGAGTACACGAGATGGTTGGTATTTTGTCCGGGTTTCTAGGTGATGTGACAACTACTTTTTGCAGCATGGCTACCTTTTTGCTGTCATGGTCCGATTATCAAGGTGCCACATCGGATAACATTAAATGCATCCCGCTTTAATTTCAAATCGATTCAGGTTACCTATAAAAGGGGGTTCAAGATCATTGTATACGGTTACGCGAACAAACATACTCACTCCTAAATTTCTTCATCTTCTTCATATTCATCTTGTTCAAACCCTAAAAATGGCTGGCACTCAATCCAACACAGACGAGGTTCTCTCACAATCACTCATGAAAATTCAAAGCACCAATTATCAAGTCGATCTAAATGTATCTTCTTACCTAGAAGGACTGAAGATGTTAATAGTTGCACTGAAAAGATCTCCACTGTCCACCGCCATGTTCAGTCCTTTCTTAGTTCCGATGACATGGTTGTCATTGGCAGCATCATCGGCTTCCTACAACTATGCCACTGACGTGATTACATTCAAACTGATGAACAACAAAAGGGTTCGACTTACGAAGAAAATGTTCATTGAGTTCTTGAACATTCCCAACAACCCTCCATTTTTCAAACCCATCAATTCTCAAATCATCTTTATGTTCAATGAGATGGGTCATCAGCCAGCACTTAAGAAGATCAGTGATTTCCGAAAATCTGGATTACCCTGTATGTGGAATTTTCTATTTGGCATTTTTCTCAGATGTTTGACAGGAAGAACAGTAGGTCTTGACAGGGGGCGTATGGAAGTTTATGCGATGGTGATGGGCTTATACTATGATATCAGTGTGGATTACGGAACTCAGTTGTGGAAGGAGTTCGTAAAGAGTCTTGAAAATACGAATTCTGAAAAAGGAATCTCGTGTGCAAGGTATTGGAGCCTTATTCTTGAAAAGGCATATGAAAAAGAAGGAATTCAAGTCCTAGAGGGTGCTGAGGTTGCAGAATTCTTGTTGTATCAATTTCCGAAGGTGGTGGAAGATGATGAAAATATCTTTACACACATTGCTCGCATTCTGGTTGCGATGCTTCGTAAGGTATCATCCACTCACAAAGTGTTGGTAAGATACATGAAGACAATGGATCCAGCTGCGCAGACTGGGATCCTATTGGAAGTCACTGCCGCAACCTCAAAGAAGAAGAAGACCACTAAGAAGGATGAAAAAGTTCAATCTTCAAAACAAACTCAAGAAGAAGAGGTTCAGATAGAGGAGACGTCTTCAAAATCAAAGAAGGAAACTGTACCCTCAAAATCTGGGGTACTGAAGAAGATTCGCAAATCCTCTCCTATTCGCAAGACAGAAGTCAACAGTAAAGGGGTAACGTTTAGAAGTGTTCCAGCTCATGTTTTTCCAGGGTCAAAAAGAAAAAGAGTTCAGGATGATGCGAAATAGATGCAACAAACAATTCTGAAGAAGCGAAAGTTGATCATTCGCAACGAGTCTTCTGATAAAGAGATTGTACCAGAGACTCCACCTGTTTCTACACCGGTAACTGTTTCTCTTCCACTCTGTCACACCCCAAAACCGGAACGGCAGAAACGTTCTGGGGTGGATGACGTCATGTCAAGTATCGCAACACATGCATATAGTAATCAAAGTACAACAAAACATTGCATTAATAGTAATAATTTTACATGGTTACATTACATAGTATCAAAGTAATACAAGCAAAATATATAAAGTGTAGCAAGGTACTTAAGCCATCTTCATCAGCAGCTCCGGGGATGTACCTGTCTAATTGCTGACCTGAGATTACAAGTTATTTGAAAAGCGAGTATCAGCATTTTTACAAATGCTGGTGAGTTCATAAGTATTTAATGTCATTTAGTCAAATAACTTTGATATGTAGTGGTTTAAGTGTTTTCTGAGCATCAGTGTTCTTTCTACAAAATCCTATATTTTCTGTAAATAAAGCAGCCTTCTACCAAGACTGTTCAGTGTATTGTGGTAAGAGGTATTCTCCCTTAATTGCTATTATTATCAAAATACTAAATTTGATTATTAAAGAAAGCAAGAGACATCAGGGAATAACATATGCCTCAGCAGTGAGGACTACTGGCTAAGGCAAAGAATCATAGACTCCAGGAGGGTATCGAACTAACGACACGCCTGGTTCAGTCTAACAAAGGGAGACACAGACCCCAGAAGGTACTAGGTGAAAGGTACAGCTAGTAAGGTCTAAGACAGTGAATATAGACCGCAGACGATACCAAAAGAAAAGTACATCTCGCAAGGTCAAAACAAGGACTACAGACCCCAGACAGTATCAATTGAAAGATACAGCTAGCAAGGTCAAAACAGAGACTATAGACCCCAGACAGTATCAAATGAAAGATACAGCTAGCAAGGTCGAAACAGAGACTATAGGCCCCAGACAGTATCAAATGAAAGATACATCTAGCAAGGTCGAAACAGAGACTATAGACCCCAAACAGTATCAAATGAATGATACAGCTAGCAAGGTCGAAACGGAGACTCTGAAAAGTGACATCAGCATACAGTGTAAATTGCTGACGAAATACCGTTACCTTAAAGCCATGAATTATAAGGCAACCCAGGATACTCGTAACCATACTGACTAGAGTTCCAGACGCCCTACAGGCATCTATATAATGTGACATTTGTCACCCCTTGGCTTGGTGGGCCGTGGACTGTAGCTAGCAGTCAGGGTGCGGGGTTGTCAATCCCGTATAGGCCTATACACATAATGTCCGCTCTCCCTACAGGAGACTCTGGTTACCAACTAGACGACGGAGAAGGCCGCGTCCCGAAGATGCATCCCAAATAGTGGGTTTCTAATGAAAGTGCTGGACTAGAGGTAGAGACTTCCCAATAGTGGGTTTCTAACGAAAGTATAAAATAGGGGTTGAGACTCTTAACTGAATTGACTGGAATAACCCGTATGTCTAAGCTCGTGAACATAGTATATAACTAATGAATCTAACGACCTTCGGATGGATATCCGATCCCACCAGACCACATCTTAACGAAGAAAAGGAAATAGGGTGGACAAACCTTCCTAAGTCCTTCAACCATTATTTATATGTGTCTACACAAGCACAGACATACATCTAACTATGCATGAGTGGGTATCAAGTGAAAGTGATTCTCGTGAAGTAGGAGTGTCTAATAAGTGAAGTAAGAGCGGTCGCAAGTGAAGTATAAATGTCGAATAAGTATAAGCGCATCGCGAAGTGGAGATGACAACAGGTGAAGTAAGAGCGTATCAAGTATAAGTGAAGTAAAGTCGATCTCAAGTATAAGCGAAGTAGGCTCGTATCGCCAAGTAAGAGGGTGAATAAGTATAAGCGTCATCAGGTATAAGTGACTTCAGGTATAAGTGAAAGCATTACAGAGTAGGAGTATAAAATAAGTATAAGCGAAGCAGCAGTGATTAACAATTAAAAGTATTCATGAAAATCTTTGAAAACCTTATCACTCAGGAAAATCGCATTTGTATTCTTTGATAAAATAAGTGTGAAAACCTTTAGAAATCTTTGGGAATCTATTATAAATCATTTTGAAAATGAATCTTTGATAGCAATATAAGTAAGAACTTGAACAATTTAAAAACCCTTTTTGAAAGCCATTTACAGTGTCCTACTCGGTAAAACAGTGTACAATGGTAAAATCTTGTGCATGCGGGTTATCAATCACATGTGATTGATATGATAACTGGCATGTTTAACTTGTAATACCCCCTATAAAACATTTAAAAGCATTTAAAAGGTTCATTCAGGGGTATGAACTCACCTGGTGTAAGTAGGTCCGACGGTAGTGCCGTTTAGGCGTTCGGGGTCACGCAAGGACTTGAACACACACAAGGACCTATTTTAACATATGATAACATATGTTCACATACAATTAGCATATAATATACTAATTAAACAATTATACACACTCAAAGGAGTGGAAAACACTTTTGGTTGAGCGTTTGGGGTCCCGGGTAGCGTTTAAGGGTGCTAAGGGTCTCCTATCAGCTGTGGGACTTTGCTATACTCACATATCAAGTGTGTAAAGGGGTTTAAAGCATCAATATGGACCAAACAAGGAGTTTACGGCCCAACCTAAGGGAGTTTACGGCCGTAAACTCCCAAGGTCATATTCTTGGGTGTTTGATGCTTCTAGCTTGTTCATAGAATTATTCCAAGCACTTTTCCTCAAAGGCATGAGTGGGTTTGAGGCCTCTAAGGGTATGTTATAGGAGTTTACGGCCTAAGAACTCTCCCAAGGGAGTTTACGGCCGTAAACTCTCAATCTTTGAGTTTAGTGAAGTTTTAAGTCCCTATTGCCTTCCTAGAATTTCCTTATGAAGTTTGATGCCATTTTGGGTGATTAAAACCAACATTTGAGGGGGTTTTGGGGAGTTTATGGCCTAGATAATGCTTGGGCCGTAAACTCCAAGAAATCCTTCATTTTCCTTGTGTTTAAGCCTTTAATTCCTTTCTAGCATTTTATAGAAATGGCCTATGGTCATTTGGGGGGCAAAAACTACACTTTTGGGCATGAATTAGGGTGTTTACGGCCTTGACCAAGTCTGGGCCGTAAACTCCTTTCTTTAATTCATTTTGGAGTGTTTCAAGGGTCTAAACTCAAGAGGATAAGTCCCTAAATTATGTAACAAGCCCTAGGATGAGTTTGGGAGTGTTTTGGGGAACTTTTGACATTATTTTGAGGAGTTTACGGCCTAAGCTTGTGCTTGGGCCGTAAACTCTCCTTTACCCCCTAATTCCATGAGTTTTTATGTTAAAACACTCCTAGGCTATTACCTCAATTTATTTCCTAGCCAATGGGGACAAGTTTGGGTGGTTTTGGCCTTGTTTTAGGTGTTTACGGCCTAAGAAAAAGCTTAGGCCGTAAACTCCTTTTCCATTGCTTCTAAGTCCGTATTTTGGTCCATAAACATGAATCAATATGTTTAGAATAGGCTAGGGTAAGCGGACTTACAATATGGAAGCGTTTGGTTGCGGATTCGGGGCGAAAACGGGTCTAGAGAGAGAGTATAGAGAGAGAGTGTAAAAAGTCTCCAATGGACTCCACTCACCCTTATATAGGTTTCCGGGTCGGGGCTCAGTGGAATTTTACCGGATACTACCGTCAAACGGGGCTTTTGGTCGCACCCGATTTAGTGGTCGTAATAATAAAACTTGACATTTTCCAAATGAATGAAAATGTGTGTCCTGTGTTTTTATTCCCTTTTATCACGACTTAACGGCATGTTAAAGGTAATCAAATGGAAGTGTTTATTAAACTGACGCCCTCAAATTAACGGAACTTTTATACAGTGGAATATTCCGTTAACGGTAACGGGGAAATGTAACGGGAGAACTTGGGTTGTCACACACTCGTTTCAATAACACCTACTTCGCAAATTTCTACCACAACCCCACTATCCATTCCACTTGAAATAGTCACTACCAAATCAGTTTTTGAGGAGGTATGTCACACCCCGCTAAAGCGGAAACGCAAGGTATGACAGCGATAACGGTTTCATTGCAAAAGATAAAGATACATCACCATAGCAGTAGTTAAAAGTTTACAACCCATAGCTTCAAAAGAAACAAAATACAAGTTTTTCAAAATAACATTGTTCAAAATATAACTTCATAATAGCTTCAACACGATGCAACATGCTCTATGATGATGAATCTTTACATCCACTTACTAATTATTTCCTGAAAAAGCATGTAAAACGAGCGTCAACTATGAAAATAGTTGGTGAGTTCACAAGTTTATAAAATCGAGCTTGAAATAAGGCTTTTCGTAAATACAAGTACATTGCTTTAATGATAAACAAAGTTGATTGCTATTAATGAATACAAGTCTATTGCTATAACGAGAAACGAGTTTGTATGTGTATGAGCAAACAATGAGTCTCAACCAAACCTATGACTGAAGCCCTATCGAGATCTATGCTTATCGTTCCATAGATGAATATGGTATCATGCACTCCAGCGATTCGGGCGAGTGAGGAGTTGTCAATTCCTAATAGTGCTATCCATAATGACCATTGGCTCAAAGAGTTAATGGTTAGAGATAAGGGAAGGGCCTTAGTACGATAAGTTCTCATGTTCCGTGTTGCATAGCCATACATAAAGAAACATAGCAATACAATAGCAATCATGTTTGATACAAATCAATTTAAATACAACATGCAAATTATAGTTTTTCTGGACATGCTTTTCCACCCCAAAACATAAAAACTGAAAATAGGGGAGTGCGTGAATACTCACAATATGCAAAATATAGTAACCAAATTTATACGAGTCAAATAAATACAACGAACATAAGTAGTTTAGGACATGCTTTTCCACCCCAAAACATAAAAACCGAAAAAGGGGAGTGGTGAATACTCACGATGTTTTGTGTAGGCACAAGCGGTACTTCGGGATGCACCAACGTCTTACTACCGGGATCCTACGACATCAAACACACGCACTAGTGAGTTTCCATGTCGATATCTAATGCTAATATACTAAACTCTACATATAGGGAAATGCCAATTTATGTTTTAGTATTGGATTTTATATCAATTAGTTACACTTTTTCTGAAGTAATGAAATTCTACATATCGGGTGATTAATTACAACATTGGCATATAAATTTTCCAAATTTTTTTTTAAGTCCTTATTACAACATAAATTCATGAAAATAGCATTCAAAGGATAAAAATTCTCAAACTTTTTATTTAACTGTTATTACACATTAATAAGCTGGGAAAATTATAAAAATGGATTTTCAAGCTGTTTAATTATATTTTATGATTTTTGAGCATTTATTTCAATAAAAATTGAAATAAATAGAAAACAGTTTCCAAAATTACCCAAACTTTTTAATTAACTGTTATTGTACATAAATAGGCTGGGAAAAATATAAAAGATATTTTTCAGTGGGTATTTCTATTTTTCCTTGTTTTATTCCTTTAAACAGTCATTAATTGAAGAAATAATATTAAACAGTGAAAATAAATCACCATAAATTTTTGTAACATCATTTACAGTATAAATATCCTAGGAAAAATATCAAAAGGGTTTTCATAATGTATAAACTGGTTTTGGGTATTTATGCATATTTAAGTGCATTTTAATGCAATTAACTTTAGAAAATAAGAGAAAAATAGTTTACAGTAGAGAAAAATCCTCAAAATATTTATGTAACCTCCTACTGTATAATATGATATCCTAGTAAATTTTCATGAATTTTGGATAATCAGAACTATTTTTCCCATTTTTAGACCATTATAATTACCAAAACTTGGGAAAAATAGTAAGACATGATGAAAAATCTTGAAATTATTTTCTGGCGTCACCCATCACAGGTAAGGTATGCGAAAATTCTTAGATACAATTTTCATATCCTCTAAAGTGGTTTTGTAATTTATCATGTCCTAAACAAAAGAAAATTATAAGTCGTATTAAACAGTAACAAAAATTGCTTAAGTTTGTTGAGGGGTCATTATTCCCCATATGGATCGTCCATGAATTTATTTAGGATTTATTGACCTCTGTAAGTATTTTATATGATTTATGCCCTTGGTTTTAGCAATAACTCTAATAAATCAAAGAAATAACAAAAGCTCTTGAAATTTTCCAGATTATCTCATGCATGCAAGGGCTTTCAAAAGGAAAAATGTAAAAAAATGTATTCAGAAGATAAATGAGGGTAATGATTCCAAACAATTTAAGAAAAGTTGCATGCAATAATGCATGAAGTGTAGATGTGGCTGAAGTTCATGAATTTGTGTAGCCCATTCAGTGAGGTTTTAAGCCACGAAATTTCAACCATCATTCACTAGGTATGTTAAGTTTCTAAGGTATTTTTCCTCAGATTTATGGTTGGGTTTAAGGCCATTGATTATGCAAGACAAAAATAGTGATCACAGAAAAAGAGCTGTATGTGCAACCATTTTGTAAAAATTGCTAAAAATCGGATATTTAATATTTTACATTAAGACCAGTTGGTTTTGAAAGTTAACTCGTGGAACTAACCAATACAAAAAGCATATCATGATTTGGTTAAGAAATGACTGAGTTATGGCCGTTCAAAGTCGAACAAAGTAATCTGGCAGATTGCATGTTTGCTTGTGTGCATTATTAGGGTATTTCAACAAGAACATCATGCATGTCTTTGGTAAGGCCCGATTTCTAACACATGCATGGAATGAATGAGCATCCAAGATGTACTAGAAATGGTTTAAATGCTTTTGTTCATGCATGAACACAAAAGAAATGGAGAAGAACATGAAATATTAGGTTTTGATGTCACATGATCATATGTGCATCTTTTTCACTCCTTGCATGGGTTTGATCCCGGATTTTCACCATCTCTAACACATGCATTGTGTTATGGTGAGAATCTACAAACCAAAAGGTAAAATATACAGATTTCTATCCATGGAATGGCATAGAATCCGAAAAGAAGAGAAAACTAAGAAAGAAAAGAAGTAAAATCATGTAACTATGGAAGAAGATGATGTTGTTTACCTTTGTTATGATCTTGAGGGAAGTAAGAACACTTCAAGGGCTTCACAATCTCGAAATTTTGCAGAGGAATGAGAGGATTTTCGTGGGTTTAGAGAGAGGGAAGAAGAGAGTGAAGTGTGTGAAGAGTGGAGTGTAAGAGAGTGGAGAAAGAAGAGGTGGAGTGAGGGAATAAATTTAATCATTGAGTTTTGGGGAAGAGAGAGTGAATGGGGAGAGGGGATGGCCGGCTCTTGAGTGGGTTAGGCCTCCTCTCTCCTAATTCAAATTTTATAAAATTTAACTCCATTATTTATATAAAGACATTGATTTTTATAAAAGTGCTTATTAAGCAAATTTGGATTTATTTAAAATCTTGTTTTCAACAAATAAATTATGATTAATACTTGGTAATTTAATTTCTATTTCATTGACTATAATTCATAATTTGATTAATAACAATTTGATATTAGGAAGTTTATAGCCAAATTTTATAAGGTTTTTAAGCTTTATAATTTATAACTTTGGATTTTTGGCTCTTTAGGGTTTTTGGAATATTGTTTGATATTCAACAACATGTTGAAGTATAATTAGAATGTTTTAATTTATTTTTTATTATTTTTTTTAGGGTTTTATACCATGTTTCAATTATAACAAAGCTTGAAGCTTTATTCTAATTATAGTATTGGCATTTCCTATTGTAGCTAAGCAACTTACTAGAATTATAAGTATCAAGTATATTAGTCCTAGACCTTAGTTGGATCCTAGTTTATGCAAGATTTTTGACCTAATTTATACTACTAGGTCATGGCATGTTGTGCATGAATGGTTTTTATAAAGATGCATGAGTCCGAAAATGACCTCAATTGACAGTTGTCACAAGGTACCTATTTCTGATACGGTTGTAAACGTATCTGATACGGGGGCACCTAACACAAGTGTTGAAACCACTCTTCCCGTTAGCCTATCTGTTTCAATACCTTTTTCATTTGCGAAGGTATCTACTTCATTACCACCGTTTTCACTTCCAACTCCTACACTTTCTACCTCATCCATTTTTTATCATCCTCTACAACATCCATTCACAACCTTATTTCCATCACAATCACACGAAACTCCTTAACCTTCGCAACCCATGTCCGATGATGAAACCGAAGGAAGAGGTTTTGGAGGAATATTTGAGGATTTACATTTTGATTCAGAGGAGGAGGAGATACCTGATCATATGCTTATGACAGGAAAGCAATTCAAAATCCTAAATCAAAAGTTGAATGCCATTATTCAGTCACAAGCTGATTCTGGTACAACGTCATCTCTATCAGGATTGGAGGTTGAAGCTATGATCAATGCTGCTGAAAAGACAATACTTGATAAAGCTGATCAGTCAGATAAGAATAATGAGCTTCGCATTTAAGCTCAAGTGAGTTCATTTAATGGTGCTGTTAAGGAATTGAAGACTGTTGCAAAAGAACATCACGTTCTTTTTGTGCAGGATGTAAAGAAGGTTAAGGAGGATGTCAACTTTAAAGTTGAGGAATTAAAGAAAGAACTTGCGAAGGAGCTTCAAGATATTACTTCTCAAAATTTGGAAGTACAGAAGAGGGTTGATGTGATTGCAACAGCCCTGAACAAAGTTATCAATGATTTTCAATCTCCTACTCCGATTCTTGAAGCCAATCAGAAAGAAAACAAGGAGAAATTCGATCAGTTGATTCAGTTGATGACTGAGTTGAAAACTTTGATTTCACAACCTACATCTCAGACCATTCTCACTCATGAATTCTTGTCTCTCAAAGTCAATACTTTGGAACAAGCAATTCAGAAGGCACTTGCTCCTATTGCGAACTTTACCTCTTTACTACCGAAGAATGCCCCACCTGCTTTCAAAGGGGTGCAAGGGGGAGAGAAGAATACAAGTAAAGAGGATGATGCGAAGACTGTGGGGAAAGTGATATCCACTCAGCTCAAAACTACTCTTCCAATATTCACAATGCCAATTTCCTCAACAATAATGACCACAAGACCAATATCCAAAGGAATATCTATTGGGTCAAAAGAAGGAAGTTCTAGTGCGAAACCTCCAACTGATGATGTGGGAAAAGGAAAAGGGATTGTGTATGAAAATTCGAAGAAGGAGAAGAAAGCTGAAGCAGAGGATGAAATAGAAAGGTTGAGGCAAGTTCAGAGCATAATGAGGCAAAGGGCAAGTGATCCTCCCACAATGAATAAAGGAGATCCTGTGAAGCTTTATTCTTATGAAACTATAGAGTCGAAAGTGGTGGGGAGAGAGATGTATTGCGAATTTGGACAAATGCCAGTTGGATTTTCCGATTAATGAAATGCTACTCATAATAGCTCAGTACAAGATAAGTGAGAAGTTTGATAATGCTGATGACTACATACACATGAAAATCAGATTTCATGCTGTATTGGGAAAGAATCCAGATGAAGTATGGTCCTTGATGAAGATTAAAAAGGTGTTGACAATTAAGAAGGATTCGATGTTTGAAGACATGCTTCAGAACATTCTATATTTTGTCATTCGAGCTGATAACAAACAATATGACTTTACGATAGCTGGCTTCCCTCTGATGAACTGCAATGATCTTATCCAAGTAGCTCTTATTTTGAAACACATGCAAGATCCCAAGCTCAAAGGATCTGAAACTGAAGTGTTTAGAATCGGCTTCGCACATGTCAAGACTTTTATTGATAACTACTTTGACTGTTTGGCATTAACCGATGAAGAACTCGGAACGACCTTGGGAAGGGAAGTGAATGTCCCCTGGGAAGATACCTTGACCCAGTCAGCATTATCTAAGTATGCTGTTGGTGAAATATGCTTGAAACCTTTTGGCATGGTATTTTCAGGAAGAGATACAAAGGGGAAGTCCAAGAAAATTTTGTTCAAGGTCTCGGAAAATAAAAGATATACTTCTTCGCAATATACGAATTTTATTGTTCATATGAATAACTGCAAGAAGAATAACGAAGGAGACAAGAGGGAGCTTAAGAAGGTGATTACTTGGTATGGTGAAGTGCGAAAGACAATTCACTCAGCTGTTCAGAGGCTTATGGACTGAATAGCTTCGACTGTTTACAAAGGGGGAGATTGTAGTGTCTATGTATTGTAAAAAGTCGAAGTGGTTGTTTCTTTTAGTTTCGCATATTAGTTATTTTACTAAGTCACTGCTTTATACGAAGTGTATTGTAATAGACTTAGTATATTTTTTGTACACTCAGTTTTCCTATAAATAGGGGATGAGGATAGAAGTAGAAAAGATATATTTTTGAACTTGAGTATTCTTTCTGCTTAAAGCATTGTAATCAGTCTTCATCAATATAAGATCTGATTAATATTTACTCGTTGTGTTCTTACTTTTAAATCAATCAATCATAATTGCTTTCATAATCTCGTTGACAATTCTCTTCATCATTGGACTATCTTGGAGCGCCTACTCTTCCTAATGAGGTTGATTTAGATGAACTCGTTTATTGACCAGCAGATGGCATCAGGTTAAGTTTCTTTACCTTGTGGAGAAGATGTTGGATTGCTAATTTCACTTCTTGGGCGTGAACCCTTTAATGTTTGTCGATGATTTCTAGAATCTACATCCACTCGTTGTAGCCAAATTTGACTAGCTCACGAGCAAATACAACCGTAGTGTATTCAAATTTCTCCTTCTTTCTAACCATGTAAAGATTTATTGACTCGTTCTTTGACTTCATGCATCTTACTTTTATGATGGTATCAAACTTTGTTCTTCGAGTAAGAACATCTCCAAACTTCTTTCTATGATCATTTAGGTTTGAAACAATGTGTTAGTTTTCCACATTGTTATTAAATATCTTCTTGACCTGATTATTAGTGCTTTAAACATCAACAATCTTATCAGCGAAAACAAGTTCTTGAATAAGTTTGGCAGACAAGTGTTCTGGTTTTCGGTCTTCTTTCTTTTGTCGAACAACAACATTGTATTCCATCATGATTTGTTTAACTTTCTCGATATGTATGCTCCATGTGTCTGCTAACTAATTCATATAAAAAATGATATTTCTTTCCTTTTGAGGAGGTGGTGAGGTATCACTAGCTGCAAAGGAACTTCCAGCTTTAGTGTTAAGAGCCCCCCTCGCCCTTTCCTGAGAAGGAAGCCTTCTATTTTTGAAGACTGAGTTGGACACCATCATCAAAATCAATGTCACTATTTGTTCCTTGAGGAACCTCTTGAGAAACCTCCCCCTCAAAACAAGAAGCAAGATGGAAAACATTTAATGGAAAAGTAGAAACAACAACTTGTTGCATGAAACCAAGATCCAGAAACCCTTCATAGTCATCAACTTCTAATTGGTCACTAGTGTATGGAATGTCTAACAACTTTGATCCCAAATCACTCTTAAAGTTAGCTATTATTTTTATTTTTGTTAAGTTTGTTCATAGTGTTCTTCTAATTTAAATAAAAGGGGAGAATTAAAAATAAAAAAAGTTAAAAAAAATAAAAAAAACAAACAAAAATAAAAAAATTCAAAATCAAAAAATAGTGTTATTTCTGTGTTACTTTTTGTTCTAGCTTTTCTTTTAGTTTTATTTTGTCTTGAAAAGTGATTTCAGGTGAAGATGAAACTCATGGAGTTTGTGTTGAAGATTTCTGAGCCAAGGCTTCGTCCGTGAGCATCGAAGAATTCTCATTCGAAGGAGCAAGAAATGAAGATTATTTGTTCGACATTCAATCCTTCAACCCCAGAAGTAAAGTGAAGCAGAAATTGAAGATTATGTGACGGATTGCATTGAAGCCTCCTCAGTCAGTCTGCTGCTATCTATGAACCTGCTGAAGTGATCCAGAAGATTTGTTCTCTCTGATGTTCTCTCTGAAGATTCTCAAGCTGAAAGCGCCATCTTTCAAGAATCAGTACAAGAAGCCTCCTCACCCAATGTGCGTTCAAAGTCATTCATTAAAGATTCATCAAGTTCATCGTGAAGAAAAACCCAACTGCTCAAGATGAAGTCATTCATTAAAGATTCATCAAGTGCATCTTGAAGTTGTGAAGAATTTGAAGATTAATGCTGAAGCGAAGCTCTCAATGAAGACTTACAAGAAAAGCCAGCTACCTTTTAGGGGGATCTTGTTGGGTCAATTAAGAAAAGAAAGTTATAAACCAAGGGGGAGATTGTTGGGTCAAAAATATGGTTTATACTTTACTTTTCTAGAAAAATATATTTTTTGTGTCATGGACCGTAAACAATTTGGTGTTTACGGCCATAAGGTGTTTACGGCCGTAAACCCATTTACGGCCCATTTTATCCGGCCCATGTTCTCCAAGTATAAATATAGGTGTTAGGGTGAGGATTAGAGATTGATGAACAGAAGAGAGTTTACGGCCAGAGTGATGTTTTGTGTGTGTGAATCTTTTGTATCTGGAACTTTAATTCTAATCAATTCATATAGAGATTCATATTCTTCTTCTTCTTCTCCTCTTCTATTTGATCTGACATCATCCGTTTGATTGGGATTCTGCACCATCAAACGGATCTGATTGATACATGGGCATATTAGGGACTTACAGCAACGGCAGTAGCGAGGCGGCAATGGGGTTCGATAGTGTTGGTTGCTGATGGCGATTGATGAAGTAGTGGTGTCTAGAGGCTGCTCGATGGTGCTAGGTGGTCGGAGAACAGACCAGATGGGTGGTGATGACACCGGAGTTGAAGGAGGCATAAGGTGGAGGTGACGGCTGAGCATTTTAACATTAGGGTTAGGGTTCATTAGGCTTATATATCCGAATCAATGGGAATGATTGCCATGATGGCATAAATGGTCCCTTCCTCATGAAATTATTTCAAAACTAACCCATAATTTACCCTTTCAGCCTTCAACCTTAAAATTCATTACAATTTAGGTAAAAGATTTACCAATTACACCCTTGCTTCCACAATTCCTCTCAATTTTGATCCATAAATTACCAAACAGCCCCTTAGCCTCCAAACTCTCTTCAAATGAAGTCCCAGAAGTTACCATTTAGTCCATGCCTTCAATAATACTTACAAATTAAGTTCGGATTTGTACTTTAATCCCCGCTTTCTAAAATTATGACAGTTAACTCCTCGAGACCAGCACCTTGCGATATAATTATTAGTTTTTGGGCTACTATTCATTCATTAATTTGTTTATTTATTTATTTATTAAATAAACAGGGTGTTACAATTAACAATTTAACTCATCAACAAGAAGTGGTTTAAACTCTTGTATCATATAGTAAGTTGCAATCTAGAATCAAGGATTCACCGTTAATTCATAATGGTACCATCTCTATCTCAAACTAGGAGGTCAGGGACATGAATAACTAATTGTCATTTAAGGACATGACAAGTATCTCTTACGTTGATGATTATGCAATCAGGGTAAGGCATTGGGTTATGCTCAATGTTTCAGCAGAACTTGAGACTTGATGCATACGGAAAGCATGCTTCCAGGGACAGGGTCAGGTAAAGATGATTAACTTGAAAAAAAACAAACACCTTATCCATTTTATCAATATTTTTTATTTGGACCAAGATATCTTGATTTGAGGGTTTAGAAAGTATTAAACAATCAATGTGAGAGGGTGACTCAATGTTCTCAACAGATGGTCTCGCTAATGAGAAACATAGAAAGATTAGTCACATACAACAACATGCTTCTAGGGACAATGAAGTGTCAAAAGTTGCATACTAGGCTTAGGATTGCCACCATCAGATTCCTTTAAAAAATGGTGTAAAAGAATAAACAATATTAGAATACAAAAAAAAAGAATTATTCAAACAAGGAAATAGTTTAAATAGAGAAATATGTGCAACTTTTTCAGAAAGGTGATAAAGGCACGTTCCATCAAATTTTTGGAATTGAATGGTCATTATTACATTTCCATTTTCAGATATATCTACCACTTGAAATTTTAGCTATAAAAGAGAACAAGAAAGATCATCCATATCATACAATAACACAAATCATAGTAAATAAAGAGAGAGAGAATGCCTTTAATCGTTGAGATTCTGCAGATTGATTCCAAGCTTCAGGTTCACCAAGAACAAAAGAAGAACATGAACCAGTCTTTATGACCAATGACTTAGACGGATCCAATCTTTGTCACGTTAGAGTTATGAGAGTCACGAAGACAAATATCGAAGGTTCCATACATTGAGATCTGTAAAGGAGGAGAAGGTGGGATCACTGTCTTCTTGAAGACGTCTTTGGATCTTTGAGGTGATGAAGTTGAAGTGAGAAAATCTATGGAAATTAGTCATGCCAGATCACCTAAATTCATCTTATCCTAGTGAAACAGAAATATGCTATTCAAGATAGAGGACATATGTGCCCAGAAGAACATCCTTTGGCACAGTTATTCCCCATCTGTTCTGATCAACATGAAGCAACATGTTAATCAACATGTGCATCAATGTTAGTGAGAGGGCAATTGGTGCTAAAGAAAAGATGCAGAGTCAGCATCAAATGGATTCACAAGGAGAGTGATGCATTCAAGGAATGGTATGCTGATCTCTTTAAAGTAGATCATTCAGATAAGGTCACTATTGTGGAGAAGATCATGTAGGAAATGTTAGAAGAAAAAGAAAGTGTATTCACAATGTATACTTCTTTGGTAAACATTAAGAGAAATTTTTAATGCAAACATGCCAAAAAAAATAAATGTGTAGTAGCTTATGTTCAAAATTTTAAAAGTAGCAAAGTATAAAACCAAAATGAAGTATCAGCGTCAAAATCAACAAATCAAACCATATAAATATCGTTCTCTCTGAGAGAAGAAAGGATGGTATTGTTTTCAGAATCAAACACTTTTCCCTCATGAAAGTTAAAAAGAAGATTCTAACCAACATCACAATGTCGATTGATGGAGATGAAGTTGACTTTAAGACCTTATACATAAAACATGTCCTCCAGCTTAATCATTCTACATTCAAACATTCCAAAACCAGAAATAGAGCTTCCACTATTGTCACCAAAGGTTACCATTGGTCCATCCTTCTTTGTAAAATGTTTTAAGAGGGACTTGTAACCGGTTAAGTGTCTAGAGCTTCCATTCTCTAGGTACCAGTTTGAGCTAGATTTAGACTTTATCCTTCATCAGTATGCGAACCATCAACGTCACAAATGCCATTAGGGGAATCATTTAAAAGAGCCATGACACCGCTAACATTCAGTGCCTCATCTTCATATGTCTCCTCTTTATCCACCCATTCTTTATGGTCCTCTTGTTTTGCAATGAAAGCTTTTGGAAGAGAGATGTTTTGCTTCTTCATATGAGCCACCAGTTTCTTGTACAAAACTTCATAGCTCGCAGGACTCTAGGCTTCTTTCTTCTCCTTGCTATCCCTGAAAAAATGGTTAAGGTTGCCACAATTGAAGCAATTACCTGAGCTTTTCTTCTCTGAAGTGGATATTTTTGCTGAGCTTTTCCCTTGAATTAAGCTCTTATAACCCTGTCTTCTTTGCTTTCTTAATAACTCTTGACGATAAGTGCATTGCTGACGAGAAGCTCATCGGTGAAAACTTCATTAATTTGCTTACCACGGTCTGGATTTTTTGAGTCGATGATGGTCTTCCTTGTTTCCTTTCGAGACATTATGGAAACATATTTTTCCTTTCTGGATTCCTTTATGATTTCCTTATGAAGAGCTTTGTTCTTTTCATAATTTTGAAGATTACCAAAAAAAATGAATTTAGATCCACAGAATCCATCTTCTCATAGTTGTTAAGAACATCAGCGTGATGTTCCTAACTTTTCCTAAGAGAATCGAGAAACTTCAGAACCAACTGTGATGAGTGCTTAACGATTCCCATGTTGTGCATATCATTGACCAAACATTTAAAATTATTGGAGGTTTGGGCATGAGACTCACCTTGTTGAGTAAATAAATGATCGTATCTTCGATTATGATTGTTGATAGTCGTAGCCTGGACTTCCACAGTGCCTCCATAAGCTACAGTCAGTGTGTCCATCATCTCTTGTGCCGATTCACAATTCTATATGAGATGATACACATGGTATGGAAGATATTTTCCAATAGTTTCCCTGGCTTTCACATTAAGACTGAGCAAACTTTTGTCATCGCCATCATAACTTGTTGTTGGCTTTTGCTTCAGGGGCAACCTGGAGCATTGTTTGCCATGGGTTGGTACATAGGGACATGGGGACCTTTTTCAAAAATATTTTTGATCTCATAGTTAATGGTTTCAAGAACCACCATGGCCTTCGTTTTCCCCACAACAAAGTTGTGTTCATCGAATGTAGGAATTTTGTTGAAACCAAAGGATTTTAAATTGCTTGAAATCGACATAATAACATGAGTTGATCAAAAACCTGTTCTGATACCAATTAAAGGATTGTATTTGATTGGAGATATTTCATGTATGAATAAGAAACGTAAAAATAATATAAGCAAAATAATCAACAGAAAGTAAATAACATGAAAGTTCTCCAAATTGATCCTTTTACCTAGAAAAGAGGTTTTGTCTGCACCAAGAAGATGGGTTTGTCACAAAGACGATTGACACAAAGCCACGATCACTAACCCACGACATTAGGGTTTCCCCAATGTTGTATATATACTAATCTATACATGTATATCACTTGATTGAAGGGATTGCCTCTAATATGTACTAATGATCAGATCCATATAACAAAGATTACATATGTGATATATGTTCTATATTTATCTATAATAACTGCCTATTATACAAAATATTACAATTGGGTAACTATATTATAAGTTGACGCCGTAGAACTTAAGACGCTAGCATTGTTGACTTGTACCTTATCATATATAACTTAAAGTATTCTTTAGGATTAATGAAGAATCTAAATATTAGTTACTATAGTCAAATAGTTAATAACATCTAAAGTATATTATTGGTTGATACGTGTTGGTCAAATAGCTTGCAAAATTACATACTTCACTGTTTCGATACTATTCAAGTGAGTTATCTTACTATACGATGTATTATAATATATATCATGTTTTGATCAAAAATTAACAACCTAATTTCGTAAGCAAATTAGCAATTTGGTGTGATGTTAATATTATGATATTGAGAATCAGAGTGTTAATGATCTTAAAATACACCAAAGATCTTGTTAGTGCCCAAGATCCTGGAAAAAGATAATGATATTTAGAAAAATGTCGAAAAGAATTGTTTCATTTTGGAAGGTGAACAAGCGTATTTCAAGTAATTCGGAAACAATAGTGAAAAGATAAATGTCAAGTGAGTTATACATAAAAAAAGGTAATAGGTACTCAAAAAGATATCAAGATGCCATGGGATATCATGATATTTTAATGTGTAAATTGAATAACATAGAAATAAGTGTGCAAAAAGTGTTGTGATTTGTTAAAAAGTCATTAACAAGTAAACTCAAGATACGAATGCTATAATATACGAGGAAAGCCCTTAATCCTTCATGATCACTAGCATAAAACGTCGAAAGGTGATAAACTCACCAGCCTCAGAACTTATAGTATATCAATACAAATAGGTACAAGTGCAAGCTGATCTTAAAGAGAAAGAGTTTATGCGCAAGTGTTGATTTAATCAGAGAGTGGTGAGAAGTGTGTGTGTGTGTGTATGTGTACTTATGTGCTTGCAATCAACTAGTCATTATACATAACGATAATAACTAAAGTTATAAGAATATTGGGATTCTCCTTGTTCTTCATTTGACCCGAATTCTCAAGGGTCTTCAACCCCTACATAAGATTTCACAAGATAAATGATGACAATCCAAGACACTAAGTAAATCTAAAATATTGAGCTTTGTAGGATGTTAGTTCCAGTTTAAGATGTAAGATTAGTAAGTTGAAAATTCTACCCATAATACTTACCCCCATAAATCTTCAATCCAGGGTCATGAGTGATTGGAGATTTCTAGAATCGTTAATTTTAGTGAGTTAGCTGTTATCTGCTGGAAATTCGGGACATCTGTTCAATTTCCCAACAAATTTAAATTCAAATCAATTAGTTTATCTATAAATTTTCTATTATATTCTTTCATCTTTCATGCATCAAGTTCATTCCTTAAGTAAGCTTATGTATTCCTTCTGTTTCTTCTAAATTCATGGAAAAAACCATCCTTGCATTGAAAAATGACTATAAAGTTTTTATCTATGAAGATTTCAGAGATTTAGGGATTATTAAATCAAGAAAGAAACCAACACATTCATGAACACTAGAATTGAGTCTCTTGGGTTAGAAGGAGTCTTCCCTTCGCAAGCAATCATTAGGTTGTTTGATACGTGATTGAGACCTGATTTCGTATTGGCATCCTGGGCTTGTATCTACAAGTCAGCCAAAGTTGACACGTGGCCCCACAAGAGGGTGACACATGTTTCCATCACACTCAACCCTTACTCCCTACAACAACTGATAGAATCGTGACACATGACATAGGTGTGGTGAACCTAGGCACGACACAACCTTTTGTGATTGCTATATATATATATATATATATATATATATATATATATATATATATATATATATATATATATATATATATATATATATGGTCGAATTTATGCTTAAATGTTGCTCAATTCTCTTCCTCTTCTCTTAAACTGTCACGAGACCCTGAGGCCCCGTTCTAGTACTTCTTAGGTGTTAATAGTGAAGCTATCGAGCGTTAGAGGGCCTCAAGAAATAGAGATTTCATTTTCAAAGTTCTTCCAACGTATTGTCTAGTTTTACATTAAATAACCTATAAGTTGAGTTGTGCTTACTGTGCTTTAAGTATAACTTATATCTATATTTATAATCATTATTATGAACTTATAAATAAGATCTATCTGTAATACCTGTCGTTATACTAACTGATTTACTTATGAGACTTATAACAAGGCTAGATTCGTGGATTGTTTAAAGTCGATCTTCCAAACAATATATCTTTATATACTAAATGGATCCTACTTCCGATACAATCTTACTTGTTTGTTTCTTATCAACTATATATTAGTGTTCTTTTGGTATTATTCATAAATCTAATAAAAAACTTTATAACAATTAAAATTATAAATACGAACGAATATTAAGGCTTGGTAATATTCATGTTAAGGTCGTTTTACAAGTGAATCTGAAGTGTCAGTCAAAGATCTGTATTTCCCATGAGTCTTCCACCTATATCAAGTGAGGACATAATTACTTTTATGAATATTATTTTAATTCAAGTATTTATTAAAAGTATTAAATATTTGTAGATGTTTTATATATGAATGAAATGTTTTTTATTAGGAATATTTATTAAATGTGTATTTAATAACATGCATTGTGTGATACGGTTATGATTAACTATTTGTTAAAATTTTATATGTTATTATTACTAGATAGTCTTAAAAATAAGTACTGTTACTTAAAAGATTACTACATGTTAAAAAAATACTCAATGTTAAGAATATATAATAACTTACAATAAGTTTCTTTTAAACAAAAGTTAATATTAAATGTTGATTACAAGTTTTGGAGTCTCGTCTATGTTCTAAACTAAGACATATAAATAATATTTAGATCTAGTTAATTCGGATGAAAGAATAGTCGTATACTTTATTGTGATAATATGGTATATGTAACACCTCAAATTTCAAACCAAATTTTTCATTTTTAAAACTTCTAAAAACATAGTTTCACAAGCAGATCAATTACAAGTCATCTCAAAACCATAAATATCATAGTTATCAAAGTACATAAAAGATCTTGTAACGATAGTAAATTCCCAGTGCATGTGCAAAATCAGAGCTTCGCCTTCCTGTGGTTCTACGAAGTACCTGCCACATACAAATCAACAACTGTAATCATAAAGTTTAGTGAGCTCCCCAAGATACCACATATAAAATAACATAAGTAAATAATTGTGGGCTATCTGCAACCCTGGGACTATCAGCAATCCTAGTGAGCTAACAACACGCTTGTAAGGTTATCCGTAACCCTCGGTTGGCTATCAACATCCCTAGTCACAAACAAATATCATATCAACATATAACATAACATAATAACTAGACCTAGTTGGTCATGATATTATAGCTAGCCTACTATAAAGAGTAAGTGAGGAGACTCACCTGATACTGATGACATGAAAACCTAGCACCCGAGCTTTCAAATCTAGACTTCGCCAAATTAACAAAGAAATTAACCTTTATTGAAGTTATGGTCCAAACCACTCACGAGTTCAAGGTCCACGTTTAAACCTAATAAGGGAAAAATACCATTCTTCCCCTTCCTAGGTCCAAAACCCTAAATTTTAACCAAAAGTCAAAATCAACAAAAGTCAATACCCAGCGAGTACGCTGGCCGTACTACCCCTAACGTTGGGTGTACAACCTGGCTAAGCATGTGACAGGGCATCTCCGTTTACATTGCGTGTAATTGGGAGTAGCTACAGTGTACTCCATGCACTTCTATTTCCTTATTTTTTTTTGTTTTAATCTGTTAAGACAACCACTCCATCCATAGATCTGACTAATTTAAGACCTCTTAATATATAAAGTTGTGGGCTTTAAGAATTTGAATGGCTAGGAGAGGCTAAAACATCATTTCATGTATTCCAAGGTACATTACTTATGCATGGGGCCAAAGGTAAGATCAAGCAAACATTTTTATCAACCTAGAAGCCCAAAGATGCATGAATGGACAACTTAAACTCCCTGGAGAGTCTCAAACTTAAAAAGCTCCAAATTTTGGGGACTTAACCTCATAAATCTTACACTAAAGAGATCTTGAAGAACACTAGCCAAGTTATAAACTTTATACCTGAAAATGATGCACAAAGGTTGGAGGTTTCTGGATCTCTAAGCTTGATGGCACCTTCTTCTTCTTTTCTAACCTTCTTCTTCAACTACAAGAGACAAGAATCTCTCAAAACTTGCAAAATCACACTCACAAGCCACACACACGAGATTAGGGTTTTAAAGAGGGCTGGAGGCTGATAAGTGTGTACAGAAATGAGACCATCATGTTATATTTAATGGGGACAAATGAATATTAGGGTTTGCATCTGAGCCTAGTATGCCCATCGTACTAAGTGACGTCCACGATTCTGCATTGTGTATGAGTACGTTGCGTGTACTCATGCGTACGCCCCGCGTACTGAATTGCCAACCTTTCACATTTAGGGACTAATTTTGACATAATAAGGAAAGATTCAAGAATGTTAATTGTACCTGTTGGAGCATGGACATGCTATACAAATAATGATTGATACGTAGGTTATTTATTTCCCTTTAATGCATTGTAGGTGTATTTTCTCCCTCCTATATAAAGGGAGAGTTGGTCATTTTCTTATGTGTGCACTAAAAATGTAAATTCTCTAGAGAGAGAGAAAAAGTGGTGGGATGTCTCCGACCAAGGGAGAGTCTTCTCTCCCACCCATGTTCTTGTAATGTTATATTTTATCTCTCTTTTCTAATCTATGGAATTTCTCATTATATGTTCTTTATGTTCTACATTTTTATATCCGTTAAATCTCGAGATATTATTCTTCTGCATCCACCGTTCGTTAAAATGGGTTCTATCAATTGGGGTTAGAGTCGTATCTTGAGGGTTCAAGCGACTAGTTCAAGGGAACGACTCCCGTTCGGTGATTATCTTGAAGATTTTTTGGATTTTTGCAAGAATTTTTGGGTCCAAACCGGAAATTTTATGATGAGTTTTCTATTTTCTGGTGTTGTTTTGTGCTTAGAAGAATAAATTGGTTGCTGATGTTTGTTCAAATTTTCTGATGAAAATCGTGTTCTTAATGTTCTTATTTTGCTGATTGAAGAAATGAAGGAAAATGAGAGAAGAAAACAAAATTTTAATGGTCTCTAAAAATGTTGAAGAACTTGTTCCAGGAGGTGTTTATTCTTGGAAATGAGACACAAATTTTGGGCATTTATTGATAAAGTTGGAGCATTTTTCTTGAAGACTTTTCCCAGTAACTTTTGTTCATCCAAAATGTATGAACTTTTCTTGTTCATAAACAAATTGTTGCTATAGATCTTTATGAAGAATGTATGGACGTGAGTCTTTGGTTTGCATAAAGCCACATGTCCTTGTTACTCCTTTTGGTAAAGAGTATTCAACTTTTATTTACCGTCCCAAGATAAAACCATGTGACTTGACTAATCCCATATACTTTTGTCCCCTTAACACCACTTGCATACTCCTCTTTTTGCCTTCCCAAGACCTCTTTTTGACCTAAAATGCTTTAAAAAAGATTCCCCTCATTAAAATATGAATAAATGGACTTTTTGGCATCATTTTTTCATGAAAAATAGCATTTTTCGTCATCTGTCCAACCCATCTCGGCTCCCGAACCACAACCAAAAACTGCCTACCGGAGCCTCCTAAGAAGCCTCCCCGTAGCCCTTCTCAGTCCTTGGAACGCAGCCTCACCTTCTCTGCTGACCGTAAAAATTCGGACCGCAGTCAGCTACTGGAGTCCTCTCTTTTTGGCTCAGACAGTAGCCTCAGACCGCAGCGTTGGTCCGCAGGCATTCGCTTGCTTGTTCTTCGCGCTACCGCAGCTTGCATCCGTAGCTCACATCCCTTGCTACTGCAGTCTTCATCGACTGTAGTCTTCATCCATAAGCAAGCCTCATCCGCACCCACCCCTTCCAACCGCCCCTCTCATCCGCAACCAACCCTCCATCGGCACCCTCCCTTTTTGCCTCTGATCCTCCTCCTTCTCAACTCCAACCCTCTAATCTCTTCAGCTCCACCTCCCTCTTCCTTCTTCATCCTTCTTTACATCCTCAACCCTTCCTCTTTCCCTCCTTCCTCCTCCTCCCCTCCTTCCTTCTTTCCTTCCCTCCTTCCCTCTCATCAACCCCTTCTTTTAAAGCCTTCTTATTTTTTTTACACCAATTTTTTTTTCAGCCAAATTTTTTTTTTATTTTTTTACCACCAAATTTTTTATTTAGCCAATTATTTTTTTAAACACCAATTTTTTTATTTAGCCAAATATTTTTTTAACACCATTTTTTTATTTAGCCAATTTTTTTTATTAAAACCAATTTTTTTAAAACCAATTTTTTTATCACCAGATTTTGCCACAACCTAACCTTGGATAGTGACATTGGTCTACTCCATGCCGATTATTTTGGAAGAATCTTTCCATAAAGATTACTCCATACTGCAGTCAGACTTCAAATTAATCTTTGTGACGTTTGCACTGCAAGGACGACTGATCAACAAAGTTGTGTCACATTCTTCAATTTATGGGACTTTTATGACTTGTCTCTCTTGATCTTCGATTGACGAATCATGTATATTAAACATGTGGAATTTATTTTTCTGCTTCATTGGTGGTGCTTTGAAGCCGAAGACCTTCACTGTTTAGAGATTCATTGCCAATTTCATACATTACAGACACTTCAAAGTTTTAGAGACATTTCAACATTTGGTTCTCATTATGTTTAATTTTACTACCACACTCGCTAGTCGGATTACTATATTATAGCCTTGTGTCACTTATTGTATCCCTCATCATTTGCGAGCATTTAAGGAGAGAATTTTGGAGCATGGAAATGCTCTACAAATAATGAGTGATAGTTAGGTTATTTATTTCCCTTTATTGTATTGTAGGTGTATTTTCTCCCTCCTATATAAAGGGAGAGTTGGTCATTTTCTTATGTGTGCACTAAAAATGTAACTTTTCTAGAGAGAGAGAAAAAGTGGTGGGATCTCTCCCACCAAGGGAGAGTCTCCTCTCCCACCCATGTTCTTGTAATGTTATATTTTATCTCTCTTTTCTGATCTATGGAATTTCTCATCATATGTTCTTCATGTTCTACATTTTTATATCCGTTAAATCTCGAGATATTATTCTTCCGCATCCACTGTTCGTCAAAATGGGTTCTATTAGTACCTCATTTTGGAAAGTTACAATTCTCCAGCACTAAAATCACACTTCTCCCTCAAATTCATCCTCCTGAAACAACTCAGGATACTACTCACGCATCTCAGACTCCAGTTTCCATGTCCATTTCGAACCTCTACGGTGCTGCCACTGATCTCTTACCAAGTTCACGACCTTATTCCTCAAGTTTTTCACCTTACGATCAAAGATGGCTAGAAGCTTCTCCACATAATTCAGGCGATTGTCGACCTGAATGTCCTCCAATGGAACCACAGCCGCCTCATCGGCTATACGCTTCCTCAGCTGGGATACATGGAAGGTATCATGGATCTTACTCAACTCCTCTAGTAGCTCCAACCGGTAAGCAACCTTTCCCGCACGAGAGAACACTCGAAAAGGACCAATGAATCTTCTGCTCAGCTTGCCCTGCTACCCGAAGCAGATAACACCCTTCCAGGGTGATACCTTAAGGAGCACAAAGTCCCTTACCTAAAAATCTAACTCATAGCGTCTCCGATCCGTATAACTCTTCTGGCGGATTTGCGCGATCAAAAGTCTCTGCCGAACCTGTTGTATGAGCTCAGTCGTCTTGAGCATGACTTCCATGCTCCCCATGACTCTCTAACCCACTTCACCCCAACAAATAGGAGTTCGACATCTCTGACCATAAAGGAGCTCGAATGGGGTCATACCGATACTGGCATGATGGTTGTTATTATAAGAGAACTCAACTAACGGAAGATAAGAGTCCCAACTCCCACCGAAATGAATAATGTAGGTGTGCAGCATATCCTCAAGCGTCTGAATAATCCGCTTGCTCTTCTCGTCCGTCCGTGGGTGGTACACGGTGCTAAAATGTAGTCGGGTACCCACCTCCTCATGAAATCTCTTCCATAATCTGGAAGTAAAGTGCACATCCCGGTCGGACACAATAGATGTCGGCACCTTATGCCGAGCAACCTCCTCACAAACATAAATCTCGGGTAACTTCTCCGTAGAAGAGTTCTCACTAATGGCCAAGAAGTGAGCACTCTTTGTTAAACGATCCACTATCACCCAAATAGTGTCAACACCCATCGTAGTCCTCGGTAGCTTAGTAATGAAATCCATAGTGATCTATTCCTACTTCCATAAAGGAACCTCTAGAGGTTGCAACTTACCATGAGGGCGCTGGTGCTCTTCCTTGACCATCCGACAGGTCAAACTTCTCTCCACAAACCATGCCACATCTCTTTTCATACATGTCCACAAATAATTATCCTTCAGGTTAAGATACATATTTGTGGCCCTCGGGTGGACAGTAAATCTCTATTTATGGGCCTCCTCCATCAAAATCCGCCTTATCCCACCCGCACACGGTAACCAAACCCACCCATGAAAAGTAAAATCCCTCAAATATCCATATTAAAATTCGAAACCTAACCAATCACCCACTCACTCTTACAGTTTTCTTCTTTTATGGCCTTCGATTGTGCTTCCTTGATGATCTCTAAAACTAGAGTCATCACTGTCATCCTCATACATACATCTCGCATCGGGGCACTCGCTGCCCTCCAACTTAAGGTATCGGCCACCACATTGGCCTTGCCCGGATGATAGAAGATCTCAAAATCTTAGTCCTTTGCTACGTCTAATGTGACAACCGTCAATTTTCGGTCAAGTTAAAATCAACTAAAGTCAACAAGTCAAAACGGTCAACTCGATTTGCCCGTAGGTACTAGAGTTTACGTTATGTAATTTCTAAACAACTCGTTGTTCTAATGAGAGATCATAAATCAAAAAGTGTGTACATCTAGATCTCCTTAACCTAAAACTGTGGTACGTGGCGAGCCAAACCGATAAAACAATGTTGCATACTCATCGGGAGTATGCAAGATCCTTAAACAAGGCTTAACGGGGTTTACGGACCTTGCATTGCGAAGCCGGACACTCACATTCGTCACACACAAAACCGCTCTCAATCGTTTTTACTCCATCTCTTCTTATCGAGAATCTCTCCCAAATCTCTCCAAGTATGTGAAATCTCTCCCAAATATCTCTTTATATGAGAAATCTCTCCAAGAATGTCAAATCTCTCCCAAATCTCTCCAAGTATGTGAAATCTCTCCCAAATATCTCTTTGTATGAGAAATCTCTACAAGAATGTCAAATCTCTCCTAAATCTCTCTAAGTATGTGAAATCTCTCCCAAATATCTCTTTGTAAGAGAAATCTCTCCAAGAATGTCAAATCTCTCCCAAATCTCTCTAAGTATGTGAAATCTCTCCCAAATATCTCCTTGTATGAGAAATCTCTCCAAGTATGTCAAATCTCTCCCAAATCTCTCTATGTATGCTAAATCTCTCCAAGTATGACAAATCTCTCCCAAATCTCTCTCGAAATCTCTCTCAACTTTCTATAATCACTCGGGGCATCCCGACCCTAGAATTTGGCGAAAACAGCCCAAAAACGGAAGTCTACGCGAAAACGGACTTAAGGACCCGAAACCCCTCTTAGGACCCGAAAGTCCTCATAAGGGACCGAAACCTTTTGAGCCGAAGGCTGCTGAACCGAACCCGAAAGGTCCTATCGGGCCCGAACCTCGCCTACACACCCGAACCCGAACCTTCGGTCCATTTCGGATCCTGAGCCTTGACCGAGCCCTCGCTTCTGACCCTTCGGACCGAGCCTTCGGACTGACCCTTCGCCTCTCGCTTCCTCGCCCCCCCATCGCTTCGCGCCTAGCTGCATTAGGGACCGAACCTCGGCCTAGGACCGAGAGGTCTCGCTGGAACGGCCTTTTTCTCCTGGTTTTCGACTAATTTCGCGTTTTAGGCCCGTTTTTAATTGTTTTAACACGGGATTTTCACCCAAAACTTTATTATAACATATAAGGACCCATAATTATTAAATTATCATTTTTTTAAGGATAAAACCTTATCCAAAAGAGTGGGTGAAGTACAACGGTGGAGTGTTGACTTTCCTTTATTCTATGACACAAGCAACCACTCTCATACCCACTCCATGTCACTATTCACCACCAGCCCATCCCTAGTCACTTCATAAGTCCTTTATTGTTGTCATCATCCAATTTTAAGGATATAGCCCTCATCTTCCCGATTTAACGGCTACAAAAGAACCCTTCACCTAACTCACCGAATATCAGAATCTTTGTCTCCCATAAACGCGTCCAGCACGGATCTCCGGGTCATCTCTCACGGTGAAACCCCAAAACACGCACCAGAGGAGTGTTATACATCCCAAAACCTTATCACAAGTATTTATAGGAGACGTTCGGGAATGACACGCATGTAGCAGACAAGGTTCAAGCACAGAAGCTTGGGACGGATACGGTTAGTCCACCACTACTACGTGTATACGCGAGGATACTGTATAATTAAGATTCTACAGACATTGGATGTGTGCTTCCGCCCTATTTCCTGTTCCATGTCTGGTTGTGGATTTGGGGCAGAGTCACCCATCCAACTGTCTTGCCAATCTTGAGGACATACGACCTATATGCGCAAGTGAATGATAGATGGACCAGGTACGAGTCCTGCCATAAACTGTCAGGCCAAAACCGTCGAGCTACCCAACAATGAAATTGAAGAATCAAGATTCTCACCCTGGAGAACTCCGGTTTTATTCTTCAAAATTGAAAGACAAAATTTCTCGAGGGCCCATTGACCTCAAAGCCCTGGCAATATCTCCAATAGAAACCTTTACTATCTACCTCGCATAGACGAATAGGCTGACCAACCGCGAGGAACGAAGTACCCTTCAGGAATTGGACCTGAGATCTAAATATCACCAGTTGCGAGTATTGGAGAAGGATGTCCGAGGACAATCCTCCAAATTCGATGCGGACGCTGCAAGTCCGTAGTGATACCCCTCGGATAGTACCAACCTGCTCGTAGTATTCATAGGATATGCCATTCTTACTAGGATCCGTTAGTCATTGTCATTGTAAATGACTTACTTATCTACCCTCGTAGTAAGAAGGAAACCAAGGAGAGCAGCTGCAACAAACCGCGAAAGAAATACGATCAGAGAAGCTTTACCCGAAGTTCTCTAGATACGAGTTTTGGAATTGAGGACTCAAATTCCTAAGACACATCATTATCAATGTGGAAATCCTTAAGGACTCTTTCAAGTGATCAAAACCGTTGAGAAACAGTCAGCACAAAAGGCATCAGCAGGAATACGCCAAAATTCCGGGTCTCGCTAACCTACCGTCTTAGTTCCTTTGGAACTTCTCGTAAATTACAGAACCCTTTTACGACTTTGACCCTGAAGGGAGCAACCCTCGACTGGGAAGAGAAGCAAAAGGAAGAAACCTTTAGAACTCCAGAATAAGAGACCAAATTCCTCTGGAAACCTCACTTTGGGCAGGCTTAGTATGCTTTGGAAAGCGTGGAAAGCCAAAACCCCAGATAATTATGCCTTTCGAGATTCTTGTAAGAATCATCCCTGTAATCGCAACTTCAATCTAGTCCCGCGAGCTTAGTAAAGTACATTCTACCCGACAGATCCCGAACTTGCAGAAGTATCTATCCGACGAGACTCTTGTAATCCCCCTCGACGAGATGGAGTTCCATAAGAGCCTCACCTTCGTGAAAGAACCATAGTGACCATGGACCGAGAGGTTAAGCGAACGCAACTTCCCATTAGTGGAAGTTCGCTGGAATACTAACCAAGGACCTGGAGTCACTTGGGAGCGCGAGAATCAGTCGATTAGGAAGTATCCCCACTTCATGGCTCGATTGTTCATGCCCACTCCTTGCCTAAATTCAAAATTTCTGGACGAAATTCCCTCTAACGGGGGGATGATGTGACAACCGTCAATTTTCGGTCAAGTCAAAGTCAACTAAAGTCAACAAGTCAAACCGGTCAACTCGATTTGCCCGTAGGTACTAGAGTTTACATTATGTAATTTCTAAACAACTCGTTATTCTAATGAGAGATCATAAATCGAAAAGTGCGTACATCTAGATCTCTTTAACCTAAAACTATGGTACGTGGCGAGCCAAACCGATAAAACAATGTTGCATACTCATCGGGAGTATGCAAGATCCTTAAACAAGGCATAACAGGGTTTACGGACCTTGCATTGCAAAGCCGGACACTCACATTCGTCACACACAAAACCGCTCTCAATCGTTTTCACTCCATCTCTTCTTATCGAGAATCTCTCCCAAATCTCTCCAAGTATGTGAAATCTCTCCCAAATATCTCTTCGTATGAGAAATCTCTCCAAAATGTCAAATCTCTCCCAAATCTCTCTAAGTATGTGAAATCTCTCCCAAATATCTCTATGTATGAGAAATCTCTCCAAGAATGTTAAATCTCTCCCAAATCTCTCTAAGTATGTGAAATCTCTCCCAAATATCTCTTTATATGAGAAATCTCTCCAAGAATGTCAAATCTCTCCCAAATCTCTCTAAGTATGTGAAATCTCTCCCAAATATCTCCTTGTATGAGAAATCTCTCAAAGTATGTCAAATCTCTCCCAAATCTCTCTAAGTATGCCAAATCTCTCCAAATATGACAAATCTCTCCCAAATCTCTTTCGAAATCTCTCTCAACTTTCTATAATCACTCGGGGCATCCTGACCCTCGAATTTGGCGAAAACAGCCTAAAAACGGAAGTCTACGCGAAAAACGGACTTAAGAACCCGAAACCCCTCTTAGGACCCGAAAGTCCTCTTAGGAACCGAAACCCCTCTTAGGACCCGAAAGTCCTCTTAAGGGACCGAACCCTTCTGAGCCGAAGGCTGCTGAACCAAACCCGAAAGGTCCTCTCGGGCCCGAACCTCGCCTACACACCCGAACCCGAACCTTCGGTCCATTTCGGATCCTGAGCCTTGACCGAGCCCTCGCTTCTGACCCTTCGGACCGAGCCTTTGGACTGACCCTTCGCCTCTCGCTTCCTCACCCCCCTTCGCTTCGCGCCTAGCTGCATTAGGGACCGAACCTCGGCCTAGGACCGAGAGGTCTCGCTGGAATGGCATTTTTCTCCCGGTTTTCGACTAATTTCGCGTTTTAGGCCCGTTTTTAATTGTTTTAACACCGGATTTTCACCCAAAACTTTATTATAACATATAAGGACCCATAATTATTAAATTATCATTTTTTTAAGGATAAAACCTTATCCAAAAGAGTGGGTGAAGTACAAAGGTGGAGTGTTGACTTTCCTTTATTCTATGACACAAGCAACCACTCTCATACCCACTCCATGTCACTATTCACCACCAGCCCATCCCTAGTCACTTCATAAGTCCTTTCACATTATTTTCAGCCATTCCCACGTTCTTAGAGATGGAACATCCACCCTCTCTCCTCACACTTCATTCATTCTCTCATTTTTCCACCAAGAACCACACTCCAAACTCTCTCATCTTTCTCTCTTAAATTCGAGAACTTCAAGGCATACTCCAAGACTTTTATCCTTCATTTATTAAGTATCATCATCTTTCTTATGATTATTACACATCCTCCTACTCAAAATCATAGATTGCTTACACAAACATCATCACCTTCTTGTTAGATCTTCGAATCTTCAAGTGATTCATCAAGTGTTCTTGAGTTGAACACTTCTCTTCTTCAACACTCATCTACTGAAATCACTCAAGGTGAGTTCATACCCCTACATTTTCATGTTTTCTCAAGTTTTTAGGGGGAGAATACAAGTAAAACAACAAGAACAAAACTAAACCTTTCTAACAGCCTTCATCAGAAAAGTTGGACCCCATTCACGGACTGTTTTGGACAACTTAAACATTTTTTATTACAAAACTGTTTTAGGTGTAAGTAGCTCCAGTTCTTAGCTTTAACATGACTACTTGCACATCTCCATACGATTTTTCTACAATTTATGGTGATTTTTACAAAACTGCCTATCATCTCAAACACCAATCCGGACCAGTCTGTGATTATGGACTTGGTCACACACGTTAGAGGTCCCTAAAAATTATGGAAAAATTTATGAACCAACTAGACTCATTTTCCAAACTCTCAGAAGTTACAGAACTTGATTTGGACATTTTATGAGTTTTCTACAAATTTTCCAATAACAGCTACATAAAATGTTATAAATAGAAAAACACTATAAATTTCATTTCACCTTGTAACATGTTGAGCAAGGTATATATCATTATGTGATTATGTGTTATTGTAGTACGTGACATTTTTGCATTCATATCTAGATATACACCAGTTAACAAATGAATTTTTACTAGATAATACATAGAAATAACCCAGTGTTATAATTAAAGTACACCCATTACATACAAATGTATTATTAAACTATGTTAAGTATAGTTTATGTACTTTACTATTTCTACCCTTGTTTTGATAAATTATAATAGGTATAGTTTATGATACTTTACAAAATACAAATACATTTTCAGAAGGGTACATTTATACAAAAGGGAACTTTCATTACGCTAAGTGTAAATTCATTACAAAAGCGTTTTCATAAAAGAGTTTTTATACATTACAAACCTTTTGGGATAAACTATAATAGGTATGGTTTATGTTTCCATTAACACAACAAACACATTTCGGGAGGTTTTATTCCCACAGGAAAAGGTTTTACAATTATGCACACCACATGTAAACTTGTTAACCTAAATTGTGAGACATTCTCTTCCGTACGTCCGAGTGCGGAATCTAATTCCTGCTAGTTATAATCAGAGTCTCTTGGAGGGAGAACGTGATAGTTGTGTATAGATCTATATTGGGTTTGACACCCCACACCTTGTTGCTAGCTACAGCCGGACCTGCAGGTCTGCGGGTGACAAGTGTCATTTTAGTTTCGCGACGCTTGAGAAACGTCGTGGCAGGTGTATTCAGTCATTAGTATGATTATAGCGACTCACATAGGGATCTAACAACATAAGTTTACAAGGTTTCGCATAAATCAAAAGGGGTTTTATGTCAATTTAAAATCACTTTTTATATCAATAATTACAGATATTATGGTATATTTTCCGTCTTGGTATTTAAGACCACACATCATTCATTTCGGTATTTTCTCAAATCAGAAAGGGGTTTTACGCCAATTTAAAATCACAATTATAGCTTTAAGTATGACAAAATACTTGTTCATTTCGGTCCTGGTATTTAGGACTACATGACTTTTATAAGGAAAATATTGGATTTTTCTTGGTGACATACATCTTCTTACAAAGATCGATTTTCAAACTCCTACTGTCAAAAGCTTATGAACTCACCTACCTTTGTGTTGACACTTTTTTAAAACTACTTGTATTCTCAGGAATTCGGTGAAACAGGAAATCAACCACATTTTGAGGATGGGACGATAAATCGTCAAACAGTTCATTTTGTATCATAATGTAATTGATTTGAATCATGTAAACATATACTTTGGTGTAACTTTTTCAATTATATTCATGATGGTTGTATTTACTTTGAGCACTATTATACTCGTTGTTGTGATACTTTGCATGAAATCCTCCACCCCCGGACGTTTCCGCCATCCTTGGTTTGGGGGTGTGACATCTAACCACCTCCTCTTCCTCATATTGAGGTTAGGTTGATCCATAAGGTATCTCAAGATTTTATGGTCCGTGTAGATGGTACACCGAAAACCATAGAGATAGTGGCGTCAAATCTTGAGGGCGAAAACCACCGCCCTTAAATCCAAATCATGAGTGGGGTACCTCAGCTCATGTGGCTTCAGCTACCTCGAAAGGTATGCTATCACATGTCCTCCCCGCATCAATACAACACCCAATCCCATAATGGATGCATCACAATAAACTACGAAATCCTTAACTCCCTCAAGGAGGGCAGGCATTGGGGCCTCGTACAACCTCTGAAGTAGAGTCTCAAATGATGTCTGCTGCTCAGGCCCCCAACTAAAGGCAACGTGTTCCCTGGTCAACATGGTGAGAGGAAAAACAATCGTATCTCTGATGAACCTCCGATAATAATTTACCAAACCAGGGAATCTCCAAATCTCAGATGGAGATCTCGGCACCTCCCACTGCGTCACCGCCTCAATTTTGGCTGGGTCGACCTAAATACCGTTTTGATTGACAAGGTATCCTAAAAACTGAACCACTATCAACTAGAAAACACATTAGGAGAATTTGGCATAAAGCCTCTCCATCCTCAATACCCCAAAAATCTCACACAGATGCTCTTCATGTTGCTCCCTAGTCTTCGAATATACCAGAATGTCATTGATAAAAACATCACAAATCGATCCAACATGTGCCTATACACTCGGTTCATGAGGTCCATGAACACTGTCGGTGTGTTGGTGTGTCTAAAAGGCATAACCACAAACTCATAATGCCCATAACGAGTTCGAAAGGCCGTATTTTGAATATCCTCTCCACGAAGAACTTCTCGGTCTAATGAACCCTTTCCCCAACAGCTCTTGCAAATTAGAGGATAATTCCTGCATCTCATGAGGTGTAAGATGATACGGTTCCTTGGCGATTAATGCTACACCCAAAATCAGATCGATCCTTAACTCCACCCGCCTCTCAGAAGGCACACTTGGTAACTCCTCGGGAAAAACATCAGGAAAATCACATACCACCAGAACATTAGAAACAAAAAGTCACTCCCTTCTTCTCAACCCGAGTATCCACCACATAAGCCAGAAAACCCATGCACCCATGCTCTAAAATCTGTCTTGCCCTAGCAGCAGAACAGAGGGTTGATCCTGATCTTGTACCCTCACCATAAATAGTCAGCACCCCCCCCCCCCACTATGATCCCGGATTGTCACTAACTGCGACTCGCAATCGATGAAAGCCCCAAACCGGCTCAACCAATCAATACCCATGATCACACAAACATCCCCCATCGAGATATGGATGAGGTTTATCGGATAAGAAACCCTGAATATCTCTTACACACAAACCTGATAGACAACAACAACTGAGACAGTAGCCTCATTAGGTATTAAGACCATCAAGGGCTTTCTCAAGGCCTCTCATTTAATACTAAAACTGCAACTAAAAGATGATGACACAAAAGACCGACTCTCACCTGAGTCAAATAACACAAGAGCATGCACATAATTCAAAAGGAACATACCTACACAATTAACAGTATAAGCATCATAAATAAATCAATAGAAATATAAGCAATACATACCAGCCATGACATCAGGAGTTCCTCGGGCCTCCTCTGCTGTCAACTGAAAAGCTCTGTCCTGAGCCTTCGGTGCATCGGCCTTACCTTGCTAGCCATCGATGATATGAAGTGTCATTAGGGCAGGAGTTGGAACCGCCCTAGATGCAAGCTGTGGACAACCGGCCTTTATGTGGCTCGTCTAGTTGGAGCTGAAACAAACTTGAAATCCCTTAGCGCATTCCCTAGCAAAAATACCCCTCCTTGCTACACATGTAGTAAGCCGACTCGGACCGACATGGTCCCTCATGAACTTTGCTGCACTTTCCGCACGTGCGGCCCTTCTAGCCTCCAACTCTCTGATCAGCGAGCTTAGCCAGCTTAGCCGTTGGCTGCGACTACACTGGCCTCCTGTCCCTACCCTGGTTCTCCCTCTCCTTCCTAGCCTGAGTCTCTAGCTCGATCTCTCTCCTACTAATATTGGTATGCAGCCCAGCCAATGTCCTATGTGTGGTGTTTGCCACAAACTCCCTGATATCCTTCCTCATAACACTCAAATACTGGGCCACACGAGCCTACTCCATCGATACCTGCTCAGGAAAAAATAAAGCTCTCTCATGAAACATCCTGGTGATCACAGTCACTGTCTTTGTCTTCTGCTTGAGAGACAGGAACTCCTGGGCTAACCTATCCCGCTCAACTACAGGTACAAACTCATCCCTTAACATTGCAGTAAGCCTCTCCTAAGTCATCATTACATGCTCTGCAGGTGCGTAGTAAGCTATCACAAACTTCCACCGGTCCTTCGCTCCCAAGCGAAGCAGGTTCAATGCAAATCGAACTCTCAAATTCTCCGAACAGGAGTAGGTATAAAAACATGCCTCAACTTCATAGATCCATCTCATAGCGGAAATTGGATCTTGGGTCCCATCAAACTCATGTGGATTCGTGTTGGTGAACTCTCGATACCACAACGAATCACCCCCTGCGATCTCGCAGCAGCGAGAGCTGTGGTGGCGGCGACAACAACAGCCTTAGTAACAACGACATAGCTCTCATCAAAGGTCTCAATCAGGGTGGTCTTAACTGACCCAAACATCTCCAGGATAGCTTCTCGGATTTTTGTGGCCACCTTTTCGGCAACAATCATGTGAATCTCATCATCATTGGCAGTCGGCCTCTCAGGGTCATTAGAGCCTGAACCTCAGGTAACCACCATACTGAAATGCATAAGAAAAATCATCAGCAAAAGCTAAACAGATATATCGACTCTCACACCCCTATAAGCTCTCTAGTCCCTCGAGGTTATTTCCTTGAGCTGCGTATGGATCCGGTATTTTCAGTGTACGGGTTGAATACTACCTTTCACACCAATTCGTATTTGTCTCGAGTCGTACCCTCAAGACCCCATGAACTCTACTTCCTCATATAAGGTATGGACTCACCCTACAGGTTCCTGAGAACCTCAAAAATAAGTCTAGACACTAGTTTTAGACCACTCACAACACTGCTCTACCTTACGAGATCTCCGTTGCCCTCGCCATTTGCCTCGCATATGCCAATTATACATAGTTCAAGATGTTGGATAAGGTGTCTAAGTCCATAACTTATTTGGTATATACTTGACCCGACCGGCATGGTCCATTTGGGTTGCATCTCATCCAAACTATCTATGGATAATTTTATGAGAGTTATACACATATGTTTATTAATATATTATAAGTTATAATATATTAATATGAGGTTATGTTATTTAATTAGTCTTAGTCTTAAATTAATTATGAATTAATTTAAAGATTAAAAGGAAGACTAATTAGATTATGGGCTATTGATTTTATATGGTGTGGGCTAACACTCATTTGTTAATGGGCTAGGCTTTGATGGAAGTCCATGGATGATCCATGGAGCTTTTAACCCATGGATCCTTGGAAAGGAAAAGTCATGGGTTATTAGGGTTTCACTCTAACCATGTACACTATATAAGCATGCTTATGGTGCATGAAATGGCAACTAGTGAACTAGTGTGTGTGTGTGTGTGTGCTTGTGTGTGGCCGAAATATACAAGTGTGTATACTCTCTCAAAGTTTTCCAAGAGTTTGTGGTGTTTTGTGATTCCATTTGAGGCATTCACACTATTGGTGCTTGGCCCTCAAACTCCTCAAGAACCAAACTCATCAAAAAGGTATGTAATCTCTTCTAACTTTTTATGTTGAAATGTTCCCCATGCCATGTTAGATAGGTTATAAACCTTGGAAAATTATTATTTTGCATGTACTTAGACAAACATAGATCCAAGATTTATTAGGGTTGCATGCACACTTAGGAAGTGTTAGATTGCTCAAAACCCAACAGTGGTATCAGAGCCTAGGCTTGCTTGTTTGATACTTAATGCAAAATAGTTGAAAAAGTCGAAAAACTTGCTGTCTGACTGATGAACTCGCCGAGTCCATGGGGGGACTCGCCGAGTCCATGTGTATCTTCAACCTACTCGCCGAGTAACTCGACGAGTAGGAGCGACAGAGTGCAGATTTTCGACTTTTGCTGCTGGAAATGGACTAGAAACATTACCCTAAACTGTTTTGGTGTTTTAAAACTTGTTTTAGTTGGTGTAATGGTTGTTCTAATCCATTTACAATAGCATATATCAAAATTCCATGATTTTTATGTGTTCATATAATTCTTGAAATTTTGATGATCATGTTCATGTTCTTATGAATTTAGAAGATGATAGGAATTATTTGCTGAATTGTTTAGAATTAATTCTTGATCATTTATGTGTTTTAATGGAGTCCATAATTTGTCCTCAAGTTATGGGTATCCAAAGGTCACTTTCTTTAGCACACACATTTAAACACATAAGTTACATGAAAGTGAAGAGTCTTCATTTTTATGAACCTTTAATTCATAAGTTATGAAATGAAAAGTTTTGGATAGTTACAAAACATGTCCTCAAGTTTTGGAATTTGTAAAGTTTCACACACTTTAATAAACTTTAATTCCAACCCTTAGAGTTTTAATAGTTAAAATTCAACCCTTATACTATTTATAATATTAATGGTTAATTATTATATATATGTATAAGAATAAGTCGTTCTACCGTTAGTAGGCCTCATTCACGAACCCGATCTATAAGGTGGGTATAAGGTTTTTGCCTATAAAATGGTGACTTAATGGGTGTCCACTCTCACCCACCGCTCGCTTGACTGGTGGAGGGTCGTTAGCCGAACGGGTAGGACAATGACTTTAAATACTCATTAAAAGTATAATGATTATTATAAAGTAACTAAACCTTTTTAATTCCCAATCTTAGTTATTTTAGGAAAAATGTGAACATGGTGCTAGTCCATGGAATTCACACTTTGTACCTTACCAAGTCGTTGGTGGAGCGTGTGTGGTTAACCGGCACACTAACTTGGACTAGTAAGGATAACGAAGGGTGACTTAATGTTTGTCATGGATCAATGGAGCATGTGTGGTTTACCGGTACATTGATTAGGTGATAATATTAAGGGTACCAAGTGAATTAGCATGGTTATTCACACCTTGTTTTATGATCCTCGGCATCCCAGTCACAAAACTTGAAGGGCACAATCGAGATTGAAACATGCCATTGAAAAGTTCAATGAATCTCAAAGGAATCTAGGAATTTCAAATCCAATTAAAACCTAATAATTCATTTTGTTTTTCATGGTGGAAATTGGTGAATCGTCATTCACCTACCTTTAAAATATATTATTACTTAGATTACGGCATCCCTCTTCTAAGTATAATATATTGTGATTGGGTCCTAGCCTTAATATTACATGTGGGTGTCTTATTAAGGATCCTATATATCTAATCTAAACTTGCCTTCTTTCTTCAGATGTCTTCCAACACTAATGCTTCAGGCTCTAACCCAACTGGTTCTTTCTCTCTCATGAATCTTTGTGGGAGGGTCATCTTTGATGGTTCCAACTTCATGGATTGGATTAGGAACATCAGGATGGTTACTCGTTATGAGGACAAGGAATATGTCCTCGATAAGGAGTTAAAAGAGCTTGATGAGTCTACTGTTACTTCTAAGGAGATCGCTGAATTCAGGACACATGAGAGAGATACTACTAAGGTGGCATGTATCATGATGGCCACGATGACAGCTGAGCTCCAAAAGTCATATGAAGATTACTACCCTTTTGAGATGCACCAAGACCTGATGGAAAGGTACCATCAGAGTGCTCGTCAGGAGCGGTATGAAATAATCTCCTCCGTAATAACTACCCGCATGAAGGACGGTGATTCCGTCACGGCTCACATGCAAAAGATGCAAAGGTATGTGGACCGTTTGCTGAAGCTGAATGTGAACATCCCTGAGGAGTTGGCAATTGACATCATTTTGCACTCCTTACCTTCTTGTTATGACCATTTTCGTATGACATATCATATGAACAAGGAGGAAGTTACCCTCAGCAAGCTTCAAGGACTCTTGAAGACCACGGAAACCGGTCTTAAGGGCAAGGCGGTTGTTACCTCTCCTACTCCTACTCCAACATCTACCCTTGTTTTAGCTATTGGGCAAGGCAAAGGGAAAAAGAGGAAGCACCCTTCGAAGGGTACCAAGGGAAAGTCTCTTGAAGGCTCCTCATCGAAGACCAAGAGCGGTTTTGTCACTCTTTCTGCCATTCCCAAGGATGCTGAATGTTTCTATTGCCATGAAAAGGCACACTGGAAGCGAAACTGCCCTAAGTACTTGCAGGATCTAAAGGATGGGAAAGTGAAACCCACCCATGCAGGTATTTACACAATATTGTCTAATTACTCATCATATTCTAACTCTTGGGTGCTTGATACAGGATGTGGTATTCACATATGTTCTGATATGCAGGGCCTAAGAAGAAGTGAGGATGTGGAGCACGGGAAGATAAAATTGATCATGGGGAATAGGAAGGCTTCACCTGTTTCCAAGATTGGAGTTTATACTTTGTTGCTTAATAATGGGTTAAAATTAGATTTGAATAAATGTGTGTACTTGTCTGAAATGGCGAGAAATATTACTTCTTTTCATGCTTTGTACAAACAAGGTTTTACCTTTTCGTTTGATAATGAATGTGGTGGTATTAATGCTTTCTATAAAAATGTGTTTAATTTTAAAGTGTTACCTTGTGATGGTGTGTATGAAACTGTGTCGATTGTAGACAACTTAGGAAATAATGTGTTGTATATTGATTCTTATACTATCCTAGATAAAGCATCATTGTGGCATTGTCGTCTTGGACATGTAAACAAGAAACGCATAGGCCAACTCCAAAAGAGTGGAGTTTTGGAATCATTCGACCTTAAATCGGATGATAGTTGTGAATCTTGTCTACTTGGAAAGATGACAAAATCACCCTTCACTGGAACTTGTGAAAGGGGTGAGGGTTTGCTGGACCTAATACATACTGATGTATGTGGGCCATTCAAAACCGCCACAAGGGATGCTAATCGGTATTATGTGACTTTTATTGATGATTTTAGTAGATATGGGTATGTCTACTTAATCAAACATAAGTCAAAAACCTTTGAAAGGTTTAAGGAATTTAAACAGGAAGTAGAAAATCAATTGGTCAGGAACATTAAGATGCTTCGATCTGATCGAGGTGGTGAGTATCTTAGTACCGAGTTCCTTGACTATCTTAAGGAGTGTGGGATTGTCTCACAATTGACTCCTCCCAAGACACCACAGCTGAATGGTGTAGCCGAGAGGCATAATCGAACCTTGCTAGACATGGTTCGCTCTATGATGAGTCGAGTTTTGCTACCAATCTCTTTTTGGGGGTATGCCTTAGAGACTGCCTCCCATATCCTTAATCTAGTCCCTACAAAGAAGGTTACCAAAACACCTCATGAGATGTGGACTGGGAAGGTTCCCAATTTGAACCACATCAAGATTTGGGGCTGCGAGGCTTTCGTTAGGCGTGAGACTAATGATAAGCTCGAACCCCGAAGTGAAAGGTGTATTTTCATCGGCTACCCACATAAATCCTTCGGTTACCTCTTCTACAGACCCAGTGAGAATGTGGTCTTTGTAGCAAGAAGAGGGGTCTTTCGTGAGAGAGAATTTATGAGCCAAGGAGACAGTGGGAGGCAAATTGATCTTGAAGAAATTCAAGAAGCAATTGGTGAAGAAACCTCAGACACTAGCAGTCAACCTGAGGAGGAAACTCCTGTTAAGCAAGCTGACATGTCTATACCTCCGAGGCGTTCCACACGGGTTAGGAACACACCTTCGTTTTATTATGGCTTTCATATTACTATGGAAGGTGATACGTTTATCAGCGATAGTACACTGGTAAATTTGGATGAACCTAGCAGTGTTAAGGAAGCCATGGCAGGCCCGGAGTCTGGTAAATGGAAGGAGGCTATGGACAGCGAGATACAGTCCATGTATGACAATCAAGTTTGGAACTTGGTTGACAATGTACCAGGCCGTAAAGCAGTCGGGTGCAAATGGATCTTCAAGAAGAAGACCGACATGGAAGGAAAAGTGCATACTTATAAGGCTCGACTGGTTGCGAAGGGTTTTACTCAAACTCAAGGTATTGATTATGATGAAACCTTCTCGCCGGTAGCCAAGATTAAGTCTATTAGGGTTATGTTAGCCATTGCTGCATTTCATGATTATGAAATATGGCAAATGGATGTCAAAACCGCTTTCCTTAATGGAAAGTTGGCTGAGGATGTGTACATGAATCAGCCAGAGGGTTTTGTCAGTGCAGAGTACCCTAATAGAGTATGCAAGCTTGAGAAATCCATTTATGGATTAAAACAAGCATCTCGTAGCTGGAATCTTTGTTTTGATGAGAAGGTAAAAGAGTTTGGCTTCTCGAGAAGTGAAGATGAGTCTTGCGTGTATGTCAGAGCTAGTGGGAGTATAGTTAGCTTCTTGGTACTGTATGTGGATGACATACTACTTATAGGAAATGACATCCCAACCTTGCAGGAGGTTAAGTCCTGGCTTGGGAAGTGCTTTGCTATGAAGGACCTAGGGGAGGCTACCTATATCCCAGGGATAAGGATATTAAGAGAAAGGAGTAAAAGACTAATTGGACTTAGTCAGAGTACCTACTTGGATAAGGTGTTGAAAAGGTTCAACATGCAGAATTCCAAGAAAGGAGATTTACCGATCCAAAGCAATGCCAAACTAAGTAAGACTCAGAGTCCGAGTACAGAGGCAGAGATAGCTAAGATGAGCCAACTACCGTATGCTTCCGCTGTTGGCTCGATCATGTATGCTATGACTTGTACCCGCCCTGATGTGGCATTTGCTTTGAGCATGGTCAGCAGGTATCAGGGGAACCCTGGCAAGGCTCATTGGACCGCGATAAAGAATATTCTCAAGTATCTGCGGAGGACTAAGGATTGGATCCTTACCCTTGGTGGGAGTGATGACTTGAGAGTATTAGGGTATAGTGATGCTGGTTTTCAGACTGATAGGGATAACTTCCGCTCTCAGTCGGGCTGGATCTTAACCTTAAATGGAGGGGCAATTTCTTGGAAGAGTTCCAAGCAGGAGACGGTGGCTGATTCGACTTGTGAATCAGAGTATATAGCAGCGAGTGAAGCAGCAAAGGAGGCGATATGGCTAAAGAACTTCATCGGAGACCTTGGAGTTGTACCAGCTATTAAGGAACCTATGGAGATTTTCTGTGACAGCAATAGTGCGGTTGCCTTAGCCAAGGAATCAAGAGATCATGGCAGATCCCGACACATGGACAGAAAATATCACTTCATAAGACACAAGATTGAAGAAGGACTCCTCGTGGCAAAGAGGGTATCGTCAGATGAGAATCCTGCAGATCCCCTTACGAAGGGACTGACGAGGGATAAGCATTTTCAGCATGCGAGGCGCATCGGGCTGAGGGACGATATTAGTTTTACAGATTAGATAGTTTTCCTGAAACTTGTAAAATGTAATCGACGTTTTGATGATGAATAAAATTTGTGATTTATTTATGAGTTAAGTGTTACTATCATTGTCAATTATTTACTATTGTTTCAGTTTTGCATGTTTTGACTTCCAGAATAATTAATTTATTCAAACCTCCACAATCGGTCATACGTCGGAAGTAGGTATGAATCAAGATTGTCATGAATTGGGTTTGTAGATGGCTAAAGGTGTTTAGACATGGCAATGGTTGCTCCAACATTCATGAGTACTCATTAGTTATGAGTATTGGTATAAACCCACGCTCACTTGTATCACTTCATGGAATTTATCTCGAGTGATCGTGAGACGATAATATCATATAAGTCTTCAAACCTAGAGATATGAGTTGTTACCTATGAGTTGGTTGTGCATTGATTGCACGAAACCGCATCAGTAACTTGATGTTATAAAACCTGCCTTTGTGTACAATTCAACAAGTAGTAGAACAAGCATATGAGTCGAAGTTTATCTGTTCCTTCTAGAAATAGAAGCGATATCTGGGCCCCTCGATGATTTTGTGTTGACCCATGTACCGGGCCCGGTCAGAACTAAACTGATGTGTTCAGTGAAGTTCTTAGTCAAACAAAACGGAAATCGAGAAACAACTGCCAGACAATAAGCAAGACATAGTTCCATGTGTTTGTCCGGCTGATATCAAGAGAACAGAGGATTATATGATCACTTGTCTTAAAATGGCGCTTCATAGTTCAACAGAGTTTTTGAGAGCTACGATTGCTGGTTGGTTCCTGAAGTTATATAGGCAAATACAGTTATTAGACTTATCCAAGTGGGAGTCTGTTGGATAAGGTGTCTAAGTCCATAACTTATTTGGTATATACTTGACCCGACCGGCATGGTCCATTTGGGTTGCATCTCATCCAAACTATTTATGGATAATTTTATGAGAGTTATACACATATGTTTATTAATATATTATAATTTATAATATATTAATATAAGGTTATGTTATTTAATTAGTCTTAGTCTTAAATTAATTATGAATTAATTTAAAGATTAAAAGGAAGACTAATTAGATTATGGGCTATTGATTTTATATGGTGTGGGCTAACACTCATTTGTTAATGGGCTAGGCTTTGATGGAAGTCCATGGATGATCCATGGAGCTTTTAACCCATGGATTCTTGGAAAGGAAAAGTCATGGGTTATTAGGGTTTCACTCTAACCATGTACACTATATAAGCATGCTTATGGTGCATGAAATGGCAACTAGTGAACTAGTGTGTGTGTGTGCTTGTGTGTGGCCGACATATACAAGTGTGTATACTCTCTCAAAGTTTTCCAAGAGTTTGTGGTGTTTTGTGATTCCATTTGAGGCATTCACACTATTGGTGCTTGGCCCTCAAACTCCTCAAGAACCAAACTCATCAAAAAGGTATGTAATCTCTTCTAACTTTTTATGTTGAAATGTTCCCCATGCCATGTTAGATAGGCTATAAACCTTGGAAAATTATTATTTTGCATGTATTTAGACAAACATAGATCCAAGGTTTATTAGGGTTGCATGCACACTTAGGAAGTGTTAGATTGCTCAAAACCCAACACAAGATTAGATAGAAATTCGAATAAATGATCCTTCCTCAAATCCACAACCAAACAAGCAACATGAAGAAAGGCTAAATCAGGCATTCTAGGTCTATAAAATCCTTACTATGTACAACTATAAAGCATACGCCAAACAAATCGATAAGGCAGATTCAATCCCATAAGGAATGAACTCCTAGGCTAAGGTATCATTAATCAGGCAACATTTCATACTATTTTAGCAAGATTCCATAGCCTACCCTTAGCTAGCATGCAAACCTATTTGCTCATAATACAACATGTCTACTTTGCACTACTAAAATGTTAATTGAGGTATTTTAGGAAACTGCTACTTGAGCGCTGGTCGATTGTACACACTACTTATATGGGTTTTTCTTTTTGTAAAAAGTCTTCATTTCTTGTTAAGTTCTTATAAATGATCAAAACCTCAGTTTGAATTTGGAGTCACCTCAAATTTTAGACCAAAATTGTAACACCTCAAATTTTATACCAAAATTTTCATTTTTAAAACTTCCAAAAACATAGTTTTACAACCCGATCAATTACAAGTCATATCAAAACCACAAATATCACAGTTATCAAAGTACATAAAAGATCATGTCCCAATAGTAAACTCCCAGTGCGTGTGTACAATCAGACCTTCGCCTTACCGCGGTCCTGCGAAGTACCTACCACATACAAATCAACAAGTGTAAGAACAAAGCTTAGTGAGTTCCACAAGATACCACATATAACATATCATAAGTAAACAAGTATGGGTTATCTGCATCCCTAGGACCATCGTAAGTCCCAGTGAGCTAACAGTACACTCGTAAGGTTATCCGTAACCATTGGTTGGCTATCAGCAGCCCCAGTCACAAAAAAGATCATATCATCACAAAACAATACACAACAACTAGACCCAGCTAGTGATGATATTATAAGTAGCCTACGATACAGGTAAGAGTAAGTGAGGAGACTCACCTGATACTAATGAAATGAAAACCTAGCACCCGAGTTGTCGGATCTAGACTCCGCCTAATTAACAATATAATTAACCTTAAATAAAATTAAGTTCCAAACCACTCACGAGACCAAAGTCCATGGTTATACCTACTAAGGGAAAAAGGACCATTTTGCCCCTCCCTAGGTCAAAAACCCTAAACTTTGACCAAAAGTCAAAATCAACAAAAGTCAAAAGAAAGTCAGCAGCTAGAGAGTATGCTGGGTGTACTACCTGTAATGCTAGGCGTACAAACTTGCTAAGCATGCGACGGGGCATCTCCGGCTTACGCTGCTCATAACTGGGAGTATGCACGACGTACTCCACGAACTTCCATTTCCTTACTTTTTTGGTCTTAATCGTTAAGACAACCACTCCATCCGTAGATCTGACTAATTTAAGACCTCTTAATCCATAAAGTCGTGGGATTTAAGCCTTTTAAACAATTTTCGAAAATTGATGGAAACAGAAGGTATGGTCTTCTTATTTATTTAATGTAACGAAAGGATTATGGCATGCGTGCATGGGGAACAAGATCGTCTGGTATAATAAGTGCTTAATGGGATAAGGACTCTTGGACACTAATTCTAATTTAAGACCACCTTTAGAGGCTTTCATTTTTTACTTCCTTTTGAGTGACGAAACTATAACCTCCTAAGAAGAGGTTACTCTCTCCATTTTGTTCGTCTTTTCTTGAAGACCACTTGCTTTTACATGCCCTCTTTAAGTTCATATTGGTTATTAACTTAAAGCTTAAGGGTTTAAGAGTTTATGGACTAGCATCTACATCAAGTTGAGTCATTGTTGGTGTCTCAAAGGTTTCAAATTCTTCATCAACTTCCAATCCTCCCAAGAGGACCCAAAGAACAACGAAGGTTGTTATTTCTTCATCCTTTCTATGGTTTGCATTTTAATCTTTCTATAACTTGCAAGAAGATCCGTGGTGGCTATAAAATGTTTATGTTATATCCTAAATTTAAAGACTTCCATTTGCCAGAATTTTTCTAGTTATTTTAGACTAATTTTAAAATAAAATCCAACATTATCATCTTTCTAGATACCATAAATATATGTGAAGAGTTATATTTCTTATGTTTCTTCTTTTCATGATAAACATAAATTTTTTAAAATATTACGATCATCTATCCTACAAAAGAATGTTGTCTTAGAATCACTAAATTCACAATGCACCGTTCTCAATGATCGACATTTTTACTCCTTTCTTAAAATAACATTCTACGTTTCATTATTATTTTACTACTTCGTTTTGGTCATTGCACTTGTATCTTAACTCTCTTGAATTACTAAACATTTTGATAAAAGGGAACTTACCTATCATTTCAAAACACTTCTAATAATGCTTAGATAATATTATTTAAATTATCATAAACATCCATCGCCTTCGTTACTCTCTATGTATATTCTTCAAATATGGTTTTATTGTAGTGAGAGTACCTGTAATAGTAATTGTATCCTTGAACATCCTCAATCATTTCATAATTCATTTTGTAGATGACACTTGTATAATCTTCACATTTGATATGTACCAAAACTTCATTGCCTACCCTTAGTTTGTATCTTTAAGAACTTACCCTCGACTGCTTCTCTTTCATTTGTGCTACCTCTTCCCATTTTGGAATATATCTTGCCAAAATTATTTGCCAACCAGAAAATGAGCATTTTTTCGTTAATCTCTTTTAATGAGGAGGCTAATTTAGACTTAGTGTTGATTTAGAACACGACTTAAGGATTAATTCGGACTTAGCACTTAACGCAGTTGGAGCTTCAATAGAACTTATAACGCTCTCTTAATTCATAAAAAATTCTAACTAGATAATCTTTTTCAACTAGGTTGCAATGGTTAGGATTCGACTCTCCATTGAGGAATTAATCCAATATGATCAAAAGGCTTTTCAAGTCACCACCTCTCCAACTATATACTTGTATTTGACTAAGCTCTAATTTAATATGACACCAATTGAATTTCAGGACAAAATTCTTTCAACTTGGGGAGACTGTGACAACAGTCAAAATTCGAGTCGATTCTAGATTGAATAAATTCAGTTGCATGTGTAGGCATGACACATTCTAGACTCAGTGACTAGAAACTAAGTTAACCTACTAGAAACTTGGAAACAAATAGAAATGAGGAATAGTGTTCTTAGATTTCACATTGATATATGAATTCTACAACTACTTTGACTATTGCAACTATCAAATTCGGGTCATTCCTTAACACGAGCATCTTGGTACGTTCATGTAGAACACATCATGCACTTGACCTAGTAGCAGAAATTAGGTTAGTTTCTTGTAGGTACTTAATTCATATTTGTAAACTAGGACTATTATAATTGATTCTTCAATTTCACTTGAATCTCAAAACCCTTACATAGATTGCCAATGATAAAAAAAAAACGAATTAGAAACAATATTTCAAGTTGGCTTGTGGGTCCCAAACCTTTTGTAGATTCGTAGATCGGATATAAACAAGAATGAACAATGAAGAACAATAAAGTATCACAAAGATGTCTTTCACCAAGAAAGGGATGCTCTCACCAAGAGAACGGTTGTCACAAAGATTGTCACCAAGACACGATTAGGGTTTAATGCTAATACAAGAATCTATACTAATATATTTTAGTGATTCCGTTTAATTAAGGGATTGTATCTAATTTACATATAAACTAATATGGTATGTAAGGAATGTATCAGATAAGATCTTCTTCAAATCCAATATCAACACCAACACATCAGACGCTAATCAGAGCATCAACTTCAACGTCTGGGAGATCTGCTTCAGCTTTAGCTTCAACATATAGTACCATCACCGAGTGTCATCAACATATCACCCGATCAGTGTGTCATCAATGCATAACCATCAGCGTCTAGATACACTGATCAGTATTCAGTAGATAGTGTCTTTATGCCTTTGGTGCTGATAGAGTCTTCAAGGCCTTTCACTTATCAGGGGATGTTCTTCAGTCTTCAACATATGAACTTCCATCATCATATCTTCAGATTAACTAACTAACTATAACTATAGTTTATATAATTTGCATCATCAAATCTATACTATTGAGTGACCCATCAATTCCCCACTATTTAATGATGTCAATACCAAACTAATAAAGAATGAAATGATGAATGAATAACTACTTATGAAGTAGAATGTTGATCTCTGCTCCCTCTTAGATTTTTCTCCCCCTCATATAAACAACATCTAAGTTTTGCTCCCCTTAGATATATAGCCTTCTTCATTTAACAGCGTCTACTATTCAAATAATGATCAAGTAACAATGTAGCAAAACTAGACATTTCTCTCCATTAACAACATCAACAGGTACTTCCTTCTTTTATATATATATATATATATATATATATATATATATATATATATATATATATATATATATATATAAAGAAGACAACAAGTAACCTGCAATAAAAAGAAACCATCAAATAAAGTTAACGGATAGGATAAGTGTATCACACTATTGTGTTGTTGCAATAGTAGATCATTTACATAGAATTACGAAGTCTGATCAGTGCATGGTTTTATATGTTGAATCATGAACTTCTTTTATTAGAAGAATAAAGGGAAAAAATGGAATGATGCGTGCAATACATTCTAGTACAGAATGTACCCGTCGACATAGATTTTTCAAGTTCTCATCGGTATCTATAATTTTGCGCTGAATCATAAAGCCTTTAAGAAGAATGATAGGGAAAGAATGGGTTGGTGCGTATGATTAACTATGGTACACAGCCTAACCATCGCATAGACTTTCAAACTTTTATCATTGTGTAGATTGCATAATGAATCATCAAGTTCTATATTAGAAGAATTGTGGGAAAGAAGTAGGAAGTCTCAATCATGCTGAGGTGAAATAAGCGTGAATCATTGACATTGATAACTTGTCGGCAAGAAGTGATTAATCCTTACATCATAAATTTAGTTGTAGTCTATAATCAAGTATTCACCGTCAATTTGTAATATTACCATGTCATACCTCAGTCTAGGAGGTCAAGGCATGAGAAAAGGATCGGATAAGATAGGGAATAACATTATTGCCTTTATAAGAATTTTCATTTGTGGCTAGGAAAATATCTCTAGGTGAAGAATAGACTTTGCCATTGGATTCAATATAAGAGATGCATGGCTCATTTAATCTCAACAAATAAGATTGTGACCTGTTGGGTTAAAGACTTTTGAAGTGAAGTTTCATTAGGTCATTAACTTCTAGTGAACACGAGATTTAAAGCATATGCGACAACATTTATTCCAAGGATAGTGATTTGTAATAGTTAAATACCTGACTTATGAAATACCACCATCAAAACATGAAAGATACAATGATATTATCACAAGAGACCAAACCATATGAAACATATGTCTTAGCTTCAAAAAACCATTTCTACCTGCATGACAACCTTTTTTAGCTTGTTTACCTTTGTAAAACTTGAATGCACCCCCTATCCTTGTGGTTCATCCATAACATCAGTTCCGCTCATAAAGCATGACATCTCAGAACACATAGTTCACTATCAAATAGTTTTAAATTCATTAAAAAAATTATATTATTTATTTATATAAAAATTAAATGAACTAAAACGAAATAAAGTTAAAAACTAGAAGGAAAATATATAAACAATTAAACAACATTAGAAATATCGATTATTTATTTATTTATTATTATTATTATTATTATTATTATTATTATTATTATTATTATCTGTCTTGAAAGCAACAAATCTTTATAGCTCCCTGAAACTTGAAGCTGGATACATAGACACCCTAGAGACAAGTTCTGACGCCTAATGCACCCAGAAAAAGATCGGGTTATAGTAACATTGCACCTAATTTCATTAGTTGTTGAGAAGGGGAAGGCCAACATAACTCAACTCTCTGGATTTGTTTTCGTAAGATTCTCATGGAGCACAATTTTTATTATCAGCCGACATATATTGATCATTGATTTAAAAGAATCGAGTTTGAAATGAATTCCGAAGCACAATACACCTCATGAGACTTTTTCTACAACTAAGAAGGAAGCCATCTTTGTTCTACCAAAATAGCATGTAACCCTTTGATACTGAATATCAACTTGGCCGAGATTACGAATATTATCATCTGATCTTGGATTCACCATTGCACCAAAAGCAATTCGACTTAAATCAAAATGAAATGGAACATTGTTATATGCACCTAGGCACTAATCTATTATTGAAACTCTAATAGGGTTCTTGGAGCATCTTGGCTCTCGACTGCATTTAATCTGATAATAATCCCCATATCCTTTGCCTTGCAATTTTTTTTTTTTGCATTTCCTACTACTATCATAGCTAAGAATAAAACATGTCCCTAAAGCAGATGAAAATCCGTCTCTGTTGAAAAAGAGTAGTTAGCAAGATGTCTTTCTCTTATAACATGTAACAGTATGCGCAACTTTATCACAAAGCAGCCATATAATAACCTTCTTTCCATTTCCTGTTGAAGGCAAGCACATCGTTGACAGCATATACTCATAAACAATCAATTTTCTCTTTGATATCCAAAAGATAACAACAACGATATATTTCATGCTTTGTCTTTTAATAAACACTTGGACCAATTAACTCCTGCTTTGCATGTTTTCTATACAGCTTTTTAGAAGAGATGCTGTCGCTGATCCCTTTTAATTATGTACACAGAAATGTCCATGAAAATGAGAGAAATTCCCTTCCTAGCCTTGTTATGCATGTATCACACCTGTAGCTGTTAAAGCTTGTACTTCATATCTTTTTGTTGGTTGCATCATGTTTTTTTTGAACAATCACCAACAGAGTTAATCATGCTTTAATTTTATTATAAACCATTCACCGATTCTTTTTCACTTTTACCTAGAGAGCCATTTGCAAATAACTATGTACTTTTCATGACTTCTATCTGAAATAAGTACAAGTTGTTTACTTATTTTTGAAAGCAGCTACACACAAATACTCTAATATGTGCTCCATGTACTTCTTATGACTACATTACCCTTGTAGCTCTTTTTTTCTATCTTGGGCGAATCTTTTGTCTTTCATTACTGATATGGTTTAATTAATAATGAAAGCAACCATAGGAACCCATGGAAATTACATGTAGATATATAGTTGCTGACTTTTCTTTTCTTTCTTTCCCGATCCGTTTCATTTGTTGCTTCCCATGCGACTTGTCCCCGGCGCCTTCCCTTTTTCTTATTCCAACTTGGACCGATGTACCCATTACATGTTTATGTTGTCCTTCACCTGTACATCCATACAACCATTTTAGATAAAACATGCCTAGAACAGATCAAAACATATCCTATCTTGAGCTTCAAATGACATCAATGACCACACCATGTTTCATGGTCAACAAAACATTCTCCTTTCTTCTACTTGCATTCCACTTTGTTGTAATACTAATAACTGTTGGTTTATTAATCGGTTTGGTAGTCACAATTTTACATGCATGGCTGAAACTTTTGTTATAATAAGTATTTATTATCTTATATTTTATTAGCTTCGTAGATAGAATTATTTTTCTTTGTTTGACCAATTCCATGGACTTTGGAGCACATGGGAAGAATGGGTCAGTAGGTGGTACGAGTCTTTAGGCTCTTTTCTTGTTTTTGCATGTGGCTTTTAAGAGGGCTATATATAGCCTTCTATCATGAATAAAAGTATCAGAGGTTTTTGCTTTCAATTTTCCATTCAGTACATTAGTTCTTTTTATAATCAATATTTTTCTTTTCTTCTATTCTGTCGACATATCAGAGTAGCAAACAAACACAGGCTGTTATTTTGATTTATATATTCTACATTTGGTATCAAAGAACCAAGGTTCTCTTGAAGGGGGTGTAAGTTCTTATAACAAGAAAAAGATGCAGCTCCATCCTTGATGATCCTTGTTCCGGGTTAAAGAGAGCTTAACCAGAAGCGGGGAAGAGAAGCGGAAAGAAATCAGAACGGGTGGGTTTTGATTTTTCTTACTCACAGCTGGTAAAAGAAAACAGAAGAAGCAGGAGCTTGGTTTTCTTGACTGGTGGAAGAGGAGTCTCAATTGGAACGGGTTGGATCTGAAAAGTTTGGGGTTGTCACAAGAAAGGAAAAATGGCATTGGCAGTAAAAGCTGGTGGTTCAATGTCATATCAGATTCCGGTTTTGACCCCAACCAACTATCCGGTATGGGCAGTCAAAGTAAAGTCCATCATGGATGCACATGGCATATGGGAGACTGTTGAAGCGAAGCCACCGGGTGGAGAATCGGATCCAAAGAAGAAGAAACAAGCTCTTGCTTTCTTGTTTCAAGCAATACCTGAAGAGATGGTGTTGCAAATGTCCGATTACACCGATCCAAAAAGGGTTTGGGAAGGATTAAAAACTCTGTATTTGGGTGTGGATCGAGTAAGAACGGCTCGATTAGCAACTTTGAAGAGGGAACTAGAAAGCTTGCGTATGAAGGAGGGAGAAACCGTTGATGATTTTGCAGCCAAGTTGAGTGGTTTAGCTTCGAAAGCACGGAGTCTCGGACATGAACTTGAAGAAGTTGACTTGGTGAAAAGGTTACTTGATTCTATGCCCAAGTCTTTTCTTCAAATTGTGGCGTCGATTGAGCAATGCTTTGAGTTGGATACGATGTTTTTTGATGAAGCCGTCGGTAGACTAAAGGCATATGAGGAGCGTATCAAAGGATCCGAGAAGGTGGAGGACGTTCATGGTGGGTTGTTGTTGTCAAGAGAAGAAAAGTCGGATGGTTGTAAGCATTGTGGCAGTGGCGGTTCGCATCGGGATGGCTTTGGACGTGGTCGGGGAAGAGGTCGTGGGTCCGGGAGGATCCAAGATGGTAAGGAATGTGTTCGGGACAAGAGTCACGTAAAATGCTACAAATGTGGTGAATTCGGTCATTACAACAATGAATGTCCAAAGTGGGAAAAAGAAGCAAACTTGATCATCGAGGAGGAGCCGACATTGCTGTGATCTAGTGGGATTAAAAAACAAACCGATTAAGGGGGTGATTGTTGGTTTATTAATCGGTTTGGTAGTCACAATTTTACATGCATGGCTGAAACTTTGGTTATAATAAGTATTTATTATCTTATATTTTATTACCTTAGTAGATAGAATTGTTTTACTTTGTTTGACCAATTCCATGGACTTTGGAGCACATGGGAAGAATGGGTCAGTAGGTGGTACGAGTCTTTAGGCTTTTTCTTGTTTTTACATGTGGCTTTTAAGTGGGCTATATATAGCCTTCTATCATGAATAAAAGTATCAGAGGTTTTTGCTTTCAATTTTCCATTCAGTACATTAGTCCTTTTTATAATCAATATTTTTCTTTTCTTCTATTCTGTCGACATATCAGAGTAGCAAACAAACACAGGCTGTTATTTTGATTTATATATTCTACAATAACCAGAAGACAAGATTTAACTTGTTGCAGCTTGTAGCTTTTCATTTCCATGAGAATTAGAAAGAGTAGGCTTTGACTTTTCTTGTTTTTTTAGGTTGACCAAAATACCCACAATGCCCTTTGCTTTGTTCTTGTACATTTGCACCCTTTCTTGTTGTGAGCAAGAGTAATGGTTCCTAATTCTTTGAATTACCAATGTGCCTTGTACCATGTGAAAGACAAGACAGAACATAAGCAAATTGACGAAACTACCCTTGAAATCCAGTGACTACTTCCATCTTGTTTGATTAGCCATCCGAAAAAGCTAGTTCTTCTACAAAGAAGCAAGTCCTTGGCCAAAAGGACTGTCACATCTTCAAGAAAGAACTACATAACAACTTCCAAAGAAAAATTTTGTAAAAAAAAAACCACATAGACACACTTTTTCCCTTTTTTTTAAGTTATCTAAAAACGAATTAAACGTATGAAAAACTTAAAAATAATAAATAAATAAACTTACAACGGTGATTTACATCACACTTTTCTTCACCGAGAGAGACGACTAATATGGCCTTTTAAAGAGTTCACATTCTCTCATATTCTCAGAGATTAACGAACAATTTTAGGGACTAGAGATGGCAACGGGGGCAGGGAACAGAGGGGACCCTAATCTTCATCCACATCCCCGAATCCTCATTCCAATCCTCATCCCCATCCCCATCCCAATCAGGGAATATAAATAAACCCCCATCCCCACCCCCAACGGGGACTGGGGATCCCAAACGGGGAAACGGGGATTTCTTTTTCTCTTTTAACATGAAAACTTTTACGTAAGAAAAAACTCTATATTTCAATTTTACCAACATAATTTTAAAGATTTTATAAAATATATAAGTACCCATAAATTGCAGAAAAAGTATAAATAAAATTTCTACCAAATTTAAATACATACATGAAAAATCAAGTAGAAAAAAATTATCAGATTGATATTTAAGGTAAAATAGATTAACCAAAGAGAAAAAAAATATATATATATACATGACTTTAAATTAGATAAAAGAAAAAGCAAAAAGTATAATTTCAACAAAGTAATTACTAATGAGTTAGGTTACTTAGATCAAATTTTATGTATTATAAACTATACTATAAATATATGGTCTGTATTATTTTTATATATTAATATATGTCAGGGGCGGGTCCAGGGTCGGGGATTAAGGGTATCCCCATCCCCACTTTTTTTATTCGGGTATTCATCATCCCCGTCCCCATCCCCCGTCAACCTGGGGATTCCCCAATCAAAACGGGTGCGGGTTTCAGGTTCCCCATTGGGTATGAGGCTTTTTGCCATCCTTATTAGGGACCCATTTGAGATTAGGTTTAGAATCAAACCTTTCTTCTTTAGAATGCCTTTGATTAGGTGAAGAAATGCCAACTCCAGGTCCTGATCTCCTTTTTTATTCTTTTAAGTATCTTCAACAAACCATCCAAGGCACTTCACATTCCATTTTGTTCATTTGATTCTCTACATGGTTTTGTTTCAGGTTGGGAGGATGATGTCTTGGGAACTAATACTTGCTTCATCTTTCTAGGTTCTAGAAATGTCTTTTTTAGAATCCAAGTCTTTTTTGTTTGAGGCCTCTGCTTTTTTCTTTGTTTGTTTTGCCCTGTACGAAGCATTATTAAAACAAGAACATACATAAGGAATCTTACCAGCATGAGATATTTTAATGGTTGGAGTTGGAACTAGAGCTTGAGTCTTGACATGGTGAGATTAAGTCTTCACATCTTGAGATAGATTGATAGTGCCAAAAGTCTTATCATCTTGAACAAACTTATTAGTATGAACTGATTTGTCAACGTGTGAAGTCTTGACAATATGAGACTTCTTGGCAGTGCAAAATTTCTCAGCTTGAAGCTTGTCAGCGTGAGACTTGACAGTGTGAACCGAAGTTGTCCCAATGTGAGATGAAGCTGAGGGAGAAAGCCGTTTGAAAATAGTAATCGGTTTTGATGAAGCTTTTCGAGTATATTCCACAGGTACATCTTCTCTATGAACACAAACAGATGAAAAGCTTTTCTTCCGACCTCCTTTTTCTTTAATCTTCATCTTTAGATCTGAAATCTCTTTCTCCATTTCTATCAGTTTGTTCTTCAACACGTCTATATCTTCTTGATTCTAATTGATGATTTTGTCTTTCATATCAAGTTCAACAATGAAGAACACAGATAGAGGTGTCTTTGGATCATATATTAGATATCGATAACAAGATAAAGGGCTTGGATCGATTGCTCTTATATTTTTCAAACTATTATGTTTTTCTTCTTCATCAATGATGTTTGTATCTTTGTTGATCCTTCCACTTATAAAATTCTTATCTCATCTAAGAAACATTATAAGGATAAAACAAACCCGATACAATTAGATAACACCAAAGATAAGGAAACATGTCATACTCTTTTTTCTGAATGTCTGATGTATTCTTCATATTTGGATGATTGTTAAAGATATCTTCTTTTTCTTCTCTTTATGATTTCAAGATTATGAAAAATGATTTCTAACCTTCTATGAACAGATCTAAGAACAAATGTTCTAAACCACTTTTATACCACTTGTTAGTCCCAAACCCTTTGTAGATTCGTAGATAGGATAAAAAAAAGAACAATAAAGAACACAAAAAAGGGGTGTTCTCACCAAGAGAACGGTCGTCACAAAGATGGTCACTAAGACACTATTAGGTTTTAACCCTAATATATGAATATATACTAATCTATTCTAGTGAATCACTTCAATCAATGGATTGTATCTAATCTATATATAAACTAATATGGTATATAAGCAATGTATCTGTAGGGTTTCAAAATACTCCATGAATTATGGAAATGGGCCCCCTTGATTAAGTGTAGGTTAAAAGCCCAAGACTAGTCTTTTTCCTATAAATAGTCAAGTATTATTCATAATTAGGGTTAAGAGTGAGGCAAAATGTAGCTGTCACATTGTGAGGTTTCTTATTTAGAGTTAGATTCTTTAGTCTATTCTGAAAGTGTAATTTATTCCTCATGTTTTGAATAAATCGAATGATCATTCGACATATCTTCTTTATTGTGTCTGTTCTTATTTTCCACATCTTGTTCATAAAATCTCAATTAGGGTTTTAATCCCAACAAGTGGTATCAGAGAGGGTCTTTGAAGATCTAATGATTTTTTCGGTTCTTGATTTGATGATTTTCTGCATAAGTTATTGAAGATTATTGGTGTTGCGTTTTGGAATCAAAATTCTATTCAAGCAAATGTTCAAGGAGAATTATTTTACTGTTATCACTGTTTATATGGGTATTTTTTTCTATTTGCTCAATCTGATTCGTATTTTGTTTGGATCCAAGCAATTGTTTGGTCCAAAATTAATATATTGCCTCATGGATCAATTTCTTCCGATTTAGCCCAAAGAGTTACTCGTTACTGTTCATCCGATTTCTTCAAGCCCAAGTTGAGTTTTTGTCGGATCTTAATTCCTCACCTGTGGCGTTCTTCATCGTTTCACTGTTATCGTTTTTTTGATGCCTAAATCATTATTTGGGTAATCGATTCAATTCCCTTATAAGTCATGATTCTGATGGTATCGATCCTTAATCAGATTTCTTCTTTATTTTATTGGTTTTTGTTCTTCAATCAGATTCTTTTTAAATCCTTTAGCGATTCGTGAAACTAAGTTGTAGAATTCACCATATTATAAATCAATGATTTGAGCAATCAATATCCATCGACTCACTGTCTCATAGTGAGTTATGGTTTTGTACTTAGATCGACAATTGCTTTCGAATGAAGAACATTTGCTAATTTGATCTGAAATCGACTCAAAGGGAATGAGATTAGTGTTTGTCAAGTACGTTGAAGGGTATCGCATCTGGGATAAAGTTGAGTCGGAATGGTTGAGATTGTTTTGCATAGTCAAACCATAAAAGTTAAATTCGAGATTACAATCTTAATCAACTTTGTGATCGGAAGTGCAATCATATCGAATGATGTTGCCGCAATCTTACTTGCGAACGAATGTTAATTGGGATGAACAATGGTCAATGCAAAAGTCAAAATTGGGGCAATCGGGCTCTTTGCCTTCATAATTGAAATTGTAATTGGAAGTGACATGTCAACGAACAAAATCGGGGTGGTTGTGTGCTTATTCACAATTGCTAGTCAACAGAAAAAGTCAAAATTGATATTGTGAATCTTTTGGAATGAATTGTGAATCGGAACTCATTTGATATGAACATTGGGCCAATATCATACCTGCGAACCTGGGCTTGCACTCTGTCTCACGAATGTTCGCAGCGAATCTATGTTTGGACTCGTGGATATCCTTCATTCGCAGCGAACCTATACCGGGTTTCGTAGCGAGACTGATAACGTTCGCAATGGTGTATCGGCTCGCATCGAACTTTTAATTGTCATTCTCTTTGGGTGTGTAATTGACGGACTCGGAACGAATGAGTTCCAGTTTTGAAGTCGGAGGTTTCGTATACGAGTTCCAGTTGCATTCGTCTACTCAGGGGGTGTTTGGCTTTGCTTTTCAAACCCAAAAGTCCTTTTTGGAAAAGTTACAAAAAGTCAGGATTTCCTGATTTTTTCAAAAAGTTCATTTTCCTTATGTAAAAACTTCAAAAAGAGCTTCTAAAACTAGTTTGTCAAACATCTTTTGTTTTTTTTCTTTTCTAAAAAGGACTTTTGGCTGTGAAAAGCTAAGCCAAACAACCCCTGTTGTTATACCGGGGAAGAATACATAATGTTACATTTTTGGTCCCTTCAACATCAGTGAATTGACACTTTTGGTCCCTGTTGTTTTCACAGCTTGGCAGTTTTTAGGGGTGCAAACGAGCCGAGCCGAGCCCGAGCCTGGCCAAGCTCGGCTCGGGCTCGTTTAAGTTCTAAGAGGCTCGAGCTCGAGCTCGGCTCGATTCGAGCTTCTTGTACTGAGCTCGGATCGAGCTCGTAAATAATTATACAAGCTCAACTGGGGCTCAGGCTCGGCTCGTTTTTTGTCTCACTTGCCTAAATAAGCTTAAGTTCGGCTCGAGCTCGTTAAGAAGCTCGTTTACTAATACCCTAAATTCCGAATCCACAAATATGTTTTTATTTTAATATATAAAAAAATAAAAAATTATATTATATAAAGGCTCGTTTAGGCTCGCGAGCCTAATCGAGCTTAGTGACATAGGCTCGAGCTCGAGATCGTTTAATAAACGAGCTTAATATTAAGCTCGAGCTCGGCTCGGGCTCGTCTAAAATCGGTTTCGAGTCGAGCTTTTAACGATCCGATCGCGAGTAGCGCACGAGTAGCTTGGCTCGTTTGCACCCCTAGCAGTTTTGGTCCATTTCCATAAATTGTTACAATTAAAGGGAAAATGATGCATAATTTTTATTTCAGTCCCCTGACTTTCAGCAATGTGACAGTTTCGGCCCATTTTTCGAAACGCTTGCAAATTTGAGGGCTGGTGAACAGTTTTGGATTTTTTAATGCACATATTTTTTCGTAAACATAAAATTAAGGATTCCATTAAATCTTGGCGGTTCGGAAAGTCGCTTTTCGTGATAACGTCAAATTTTTTCAAATATTTCAGATTTTAAACTTCATTGTTTATATCATTTTTTCACGGGGGAGCACGGTGATTATTTATCAATTCAAGATCATTCTCATGACCATTTGAAGGTTTTATAATCACGGTTTTTATTATAAATCGGGGGAGAAATTGGTATGACCATTCGAAATTGGATTTGTGACTTTTCAAATTTGAAGATTTTTTATAAAGCTTGTGGTAGAATTATGAAGGTAGCTTTTACAGTAGCAGTTCTTCATCGAGCTCTTCTAAAGCTATTAAAGAGAAGTAGCCTTTACAATAGTAGTTCTTCGTCGACCTCTTCTAAGGCCTTGATATATCTCCGACTTCTAGTATTTTCTCGATCAAGTGGCATTACGAATCTTAAAATTTGGGTCGTTACATGATATTTTTTGGTGGCTTATATCATTAGCTTATTTCAATATCATTATGACATGGACGATTTCTTTAAAGACAAGAAGCGATTTGGTTTCTTAATTCTAAAATGGGTTTTTACGACGGGTTTAGCTTTATTGAAGATCTTTGGGATTACATCAGAAAATGAAGTTTAAAAACATTACTTCAGCGTTTGGTTCATATATATCCTAGAACCCGTTTTTGAAGACTATTGAAGAATCAAGATTTGTGGATTGCTTCAAATATTTCTCGTCGCGATGTCATTTCTTATTTGCTAGATGCTTGTTTTGGAAGTTACAGCCTTGTCATCCATTCCATACTTTGAGGGGGAGATTGTAGGGTTTCAAAGTACTCCAAGGATTATGGCAATGGGCCCCTTGATGAAGTGTAGGTTAAAAGCCCAAGACTTGTCTTTTCCCTTTAAATAGTCATGTATTATTCATAATTAGGGTTAAGAGTGAGGCAAATGTAGTCGCGACGTTGTGAGGTTTCTTATATAGAGTTTGATTCTTTAGTCTATTATGAAAGTGTAATTTTTTCCTCATGTTAATAAATTGAGTGATCATTCGACATGTCTTCTTTATTGTGTTTGTTCTTATTTTCCGCATCTTGTTCATCAAATCACAATTATGGTTTTAATCCCAACAATATCATATCAGATCTTCTCTAGATTCAGATATCAACACAAACACATCAAACATTGATAAGAGCATCAGCTTTAGCGTCTAGGAGATCAACTTCAGTTTTAGTAGATAGCACCATCAATGAGTGTTATCAGCATATCACTTGATCAGTGTATCATCGGTGTATAACAATCAGCACATGGACACACTAATAAGTCTTCAATAGATGGAGTCTTCATGCCTTTGGTGTTGATAGATTCTTCAGGGTCTTTTAGTCATCAGGGGATGTTCTTTAGTCTTCGACATATGAACTAGCTTCCATTAGCACATCTTCAAATTAACTAGCTAACTACAACTATATTGTATATATTTTGCATCATCAAATCTATACAATTAAGTGACCAAGCTAGAAATTTGTTATGAAACTCTAAAATAATTTGAAGAATCAAAAACTCTATTTCATTTGATATCAAAGCATTTAGAGAATCAAAAAAACCCTAGAAGCCTAGAAACCTAAATTTTTATAACTTTTAACATCAAACATTCTATAAAAACTTTTTTGAACCTCATAATATTATCTTAGAATAATTGAAATTGGTAAAGTATAATCAAGGAAGTAAAATTTAGGTCATTAACATTTAACCATATTTTACAAGTCAAAAATCAGAGTGTTATGAGCAAATTTCAATTTAAAAAGCATATTTTATAAAATATGGAAAAAGGGTTTATAAAATTTGAGGAGTTGATTAAACCAAAAAAAAAAGAGAAACTCCCTCCTCTCTCCAAATCTCGGTTCTCTATTGTAACGTCCCAAAAAGTAAGATAAAAAAATTTTATTTTTATATTAATAAAACCATTATCCAAAACAATATCATAAAACAATAGTGAAATAAAAGTATATCAATAAACATACAAATACATCCGATTCATATAAAATGCGAAACAATGAGGTGTGTGCAATGTGGTCATCACAAGCTCTTCCCCTTCAAACAAGAAGTACCTGAAACATAAATTGAAAATCTTAAGGACAAATCTTATTGAGTTCTCGAAAATACTACATACCATACATATGGAACATGTAATAGGCCCCGCCCGTGATCGGGTCCCACCCGATATCGGGCCCCGCTCGGAACAGATCTGTCAGTCACCAGACCCCACCTGCTATATATACAAACCCATAAACATATGCAAGAATCACAAATATAAATAGCATACAATATAATCATCAGGCCCCGCCCGACATCGATTTCCGCTCTATACACATATCAGACATAATACATGCAAGAGTCACATAGACAACTAGCATCCTAATCATAATAAATTATGGGCCGGCATTGATGCCTTAGACATGGAAAACACAGTGAGGAAACTCACCTCAAGCTGCTGAATCTCCAAAATAAAATCTTGGATTGTTGATCCGGAAAAATCCCTGCGCTAACACCATAAATAATAACAATTAATAATTGGTACATAATCCAAATGTAACAGTCCGTCATTCTCAAATCAACAAGAGTCTAAATCTACATCTCAATCCTCGTGTATGCATATCCTCTATTGCCTTAAGGGCATGCTTATAAGCTAATAACTATATGTAGCTTAAGTCTTAACTTGAATTTTGATATAATAACTTAACATAAGTTGATAAACTAAGTTTTAAATCATAAAATAAACCCCATATAAGAGATTTCGGTCAAGGAAATCAATAAACAAGGAGTTCACGGCCAAGAAATCTAATCCAAATAGAGTTCACGGTTGAAATTAAATCAAGAACTTGAGTTTTTGGCCAAGCATGATCGAAAACACCCTTTAATGGCCCAAAAACTCCATCAAAAGTCCATTAGTGGACCGAGAACCCAAAGCCAAAGGCCCTTTAAGTCCGGAAAACCTTTCTACATATAAGTGTTTTGGCCGTAAACTCAATATATTTCCCACTTTTCCAACTGTGAACTATTTCCAATTTGCTCTCAACTATCATCTGTAAACAACTTATATTCAAGAGTTTTCTACTCATATCTTCTTATTTACACCTAGAACACCAAGAGCATTCATTCAAATCTTCAAATCTTCAAGAACTTATCAAGATCCAACCGAAAACACACTATGCTCCACCGAAAACCCCAATTGTCCAACCGAAAACCCCCTTTTAACTTTTCAAATACCTCTAATTTATTTTGTAAGTGCCCATTACATAATTAATTTATTATTTAACCTATTATTTAAATTGATTTCTTATTAATTTATATATGACGTCGGAAATAATTACTTTTAGGATACGAGTACTTCCGCATACGCTAGCCAAGGACCGTCACTACAGTTCGCTATTCAAATACGCACTAGAGGTGAGTTCACACCTCCTACATTTTCATTATTTTTAATGTTTTAGGGGGGGATACAAGTTAAACAAAAAGACTTTTGTGTTAACATTCAAATGATTTCAAACCATTTGCAATTGTTCCAAAACGATTTATCACTGCAATTACCAAAATATATGTTCATATATTTTTAACCCTTTTGTAGCATGTCCCGCAATAGGGTATCTTTCATAAATATCTCACTACAGCTTTATCCATACTATTAAATTGCAAATGTTTCAGTTCATTTCAGGGTATGCATTTAAACTATAATTGGCATAGTTTATGAACCACTACGCTAATTTGCTAAATTCAATAAACAATACAAGAACATACATTTAAACTATAATAAGTATAGTTTATGAGGCACTACTCTATTTCACAAGTTCAAGGATACACTACTAAATAATTATTTAAGTATAATTATCTATACATACAGTTCAAGTACAAGAGAACACTACTACACTACACGAAAACTAGTTAATACAGGGTTGTGAGGCACTACTTCGGGGTACCCATCCGGATACCGGTTTAAATCCTATAATTTTTAACCAGAGTCTGCTGGAGGGAGAGCGTGAATTTGAGTATAGATCTATACAGGACTGATAGTGCCGCACCTGAGCTGCTTGCAACAGCTACGCCGGCAGGCCTGGGATGAGAAATGTCATAACATTCTGACGCCTGAAGAACGTTGTAAATGTCGCTAGGTCATATCAAGCATAGTTATATGAAACTCACAATAGTACTCAACTAAAGCATTTGTTTACATGATTAATACTATTTCAAAGGTTAATTTTAAAATGATAAAACTAAAGTACACTATTTTATACTACACCTGGTGAATTCAGGTTACCACTACAGACATTTCAGACACTACTACACTATAAACAACACTACTGGCACTACTACAGTTCACTACATTTCTAGTATTGAGTACACTAGTACAACACACAATTTCAAGAAACATTCATGATATGGTTTTATTCATTAGTAAGATTGCCATTACTAGTTCAGAGTACAGATTACCATTTCAAGCTACAGTAACAAACATACATTATAGATTTAAGGTCTAACACTACATTTCATTCACTAAAAGAAAATATTGGATTTTATAGAACAACACTAATACATTTTCAAAGTACCAAGAGAGGCTTTCCATCTCAAAAACATACTTATGAACTCACCAACTTAAATGCTGATACACTTTCAAAATCACTTGTATTCTCAGGGAACATGTAGACAGGTACACCCGCATACTTATGAACTCACTAAGACAGGCTTTCCATCTCAAAAACATACTTATGAACTCACCAACTTAAATGCTGATACACTTTCAAAATCACTTGTATTCTCAGGGAACAAGTAGACAAGTACACCCGCATGATTTTGATAAGACGATGGGTTATAGAGTCACATCTTTTGTACTTTTTCTATACACTTTTTATGTCATACAAATTGTGTTATGAACAAATGTAAATACAATATTACATCAATGTAATGGTTGTGTTTGCTTTGATTACTATTATATAATTGTTGTGATACTGTACATGACGTCCTCCGCCCCCGACTATTTCCGAAGTTCTGGTTTTGGGGTGTGATAGATTGGTATCAGATCATTATTTTTAGTGAGCTAAGTATATCGAACCTTACAAGATATACAACTATAAACACTATGGGGCCGAAGCGCTCTGAACTAAAAGTATACTTTTAAAATGTAAGTATTTTATAAGAAGTATACAAGTATACACACATACTAGAAACGGTATCACAGTAAGAAAAAAACAAAAGTATTTAGATGTTGGACACTACGGTTAAACCTGGACAGTTATGTAATCATATTTGGGATAAATATAGCCTGATCAACTATATTTATTTGAGATACGACCAAATTATGTGTGGAAGTGATTGTGGTGTTGTAGCAAGTCTAAAACTTACCAAACTCTATACAAAGGAAACAATAGAACCAAACATACAGTTAAAATACTATAGGAGTATTTTATGGCACTATAACATTATACAAATTCGTTACAAGTGTTACTAAATCTCACGATTCAAAGTCTGTGATTATTTGCTTATTTTAGTAAACCTCTATTGTAAATCGCTGGTAGAGCACTATAAAAGTTCGTTTATGATGCGTTTAGGACTAAGATATATCTTGTTCAATATCACCTGACTCACGACCACTATAAAGGACTCATCGTGATTTCCTCTTAAATCTTTTTAGAAAAAGATGCCTCCGAAGAAGTCCAACAAAAAGAAAAACAACCCTCCAACAAATCCACCACCGCCACCACCTCCTCAGTATGACCCTGTTGTTTTCCAAGCAGCAGCGATAGCCGTTGTGGTTGTCGCTATGTCATAGATCCACGCAAGTGGTACTAGCGGGGCGGGTAGTGGTGCCAACCCTTCCAATCAAGGAGATAGTCACGGGCACCCAAGGGAGTGCTTCTATAAGGATTTCATGAATGCTAAACCTAAATCCTTCGTGGTACTAGAGGTGTCATTGCTTTAACCCGTTGGTTCGAGAAAACCGAATCAAGATTTGAAATATGCACATGTTCTGAAACGAGCAAGGTGAAATTTGCAGCATGCATTTTCATAGATCGAACCCTCACTTGGTGGAATAGCCGAGTCAAGTCCTTGACTCTCCCGATAGCCAATGCTATGAGTTGGGATGATCTGAAAGAGTTAATGCTAGCGGAGTATTGCCCAAGGGGCGAGATGAAAAAATTAGAGCAGGAGCTCTGGCGCCTAAAGATGAAGGGCTTTGATATCGCCACTTATATTGCTAGGTTCAGTGACCCGGCTCTTCTGTTCCCCAGGATGGTCACCCCAGAGAGCAAGAAAATGGAGAGGTACACATGGGGATTGACATCCGGACTCAAGGAAATGTACTTGTTGTCATTCCACTCACTTTTGATAGTGCAAAGTGTTTGGCGCAGACGATAATAGATCATGGAGATCCCCAAGACTCTATGGCAGTTATCCCTGATCAGCCCAAGGAAAGTAGTGGCAAGAAGATATTTTGGAACAAAAGAAAAGGGCATTCATCTCAAGAGCCCTCGAAGAAACAACAAACTGTGGCAGTTTACGCTGCTACTATTCCTGCTGATGTTCCTTCTCGATAGCTATTAAGCATGCATACTATTTGATAGTGGTGCGGATAGGAGCTCTATTAGCCATAAGTTTAAGCACTTAATCAAACACAAACCACAAACACTAAACGAAGCATTCACTGTCAAGATGGTTAACAGGAAGAAAGATAGTGCTAACGACATATTCATAGGTTGTACCCTCACTCTAAACGACTATTCTTTCCCAATCGACCTTATGTCGGTCTCAATAAAAAGCTTCGACGTCATTATTAACATGGACTGGTTGAGTCCTCATCATGCCAGCACCTTTTGCTATGAAAAAGCCACTCACCTCAATCTACCAAATGGCAAAGCCCTCGTTATTTACAACGACAAACGAAGTTCGGATCTTCACATCATTTCATGCATCAAAGCCCAAAAATACCTACGAAAAGAGTGTCACGCATTCCTATCTCATGTTGTCAACGAAAAACAAGAATTAAAAGACTTTAAGAGCATTCCCAAAGTCTGTAATTTTCCTGATATCTTTCCCGAATATCTTCTAGGAGTTCTTCCTGAACGTCAATTCGAATTCTGAATCGACTTAATTCCTGGAACTACCCCTGTAGCTAAATCCATGTATCGTCTAGCGCCAACTGAGACGCAGGAGTTATCCATCCAGTTAAATGAACAGCTCAGTAAGGGATTCATCAGACCGAGATCTTCACCCTGGGGAGCACCGGTCTTGTTTGTGAAAAAGAAAGACGGATCATTCCACATGTGCATAGATTACCGCGAACTGAACAAGCTCACTATTAAGAACTGATACCCTCTCTCGTGAATAGATGACATCTTCGATCAACTCCAAGGAGCCAATTACTTTTCAAAGCTAGACTTGAGATTGGGGTATCACCAGTTATGAGTCCATGAGAATGATGTTCCCAAAACAACATTCCGAAGTTGTTATGGTCACTACGAGTTTGTATTAATGCCCTTCGGTTTAACAAATGCACCCGCGGTATTCATGGATTTAATGAATCGGGTGTGTCATCCCTTCTTAGACAAATTTGTGATAGTATTCATAGATGATATACTTATCTACTCGCAGAGTAAGGAAGATCATAGCCAGCTCCTGAGATAAGTCTTAGAAACATTTAGGACGGAAAAACTTTATGCGAAATTCTCAAAATGTGAATTTTGGATTAGGAAGGTAAACTTCCTTGGTAACGTGGTCAAAGAAGAAGGAATACATGTGGACCCTTCCAAAATAAAGGTGATCGAGAACTGCTCAACACCCAGAACACCTTTAGAGATCCGTCAATTTCTAGGACTTGATGGCTACTACCGCAGGTTCATACAAGGCTTCTCCAGAATCGCTAAACCGCTTACTACTCTGACTTAGAAGGGTGTAACTTTTAGTTAGGGAGAAAAACAAGAAACTGTGTTCCAAACACTGAAACAAGCCATGTGCAACACACCTATCTTGTCTCTTCCAGAAGGGACAGAAGATTTCGGAGTATACTACGATGCATCCAACCAGGGGCTAGGCTGTGTGCTTATGCAATAGGGAAAAGTTATTGCTTATGCCTCGAGATAGCTTAAGGCACACGAAGTCCACTACACCACTCATGATCTTGAGTTAGGAGCAGTAGTGTTTGCTATGGAGATCTGGAGACATTACCTTTATGGTACCAAGTGGACTATCTTAACCGGCCACAAAAGCCTTCAACACATCTTGGATCAGAAAGATCTTAACATGAGACAACGACGATGGGTAGAACTACTCAATGATTACGAATGCGAAATTCGCTATCATCCTGGTAAAGCCAATTTAGTAGTTGATGTCCTTATTCGAAAGGAGTACTCAAGTCGTAGAGTGAAGGAACTAACCATGACAATCCATTCACATCTTTCCACTCAAATGAGGAGGCTCAGTTAGAAGCCTTGAATCTGGATAATGTGGCAGATGAAGCCTTAAGAGGAATGGAGAAAAACTTAGAAATCAAGGATGACGGGGTTCGTTACTTCATGAATCGAATCTAGACGTCGAAGATTGGTGGATTCCGAGAGGTTGTCATGAATGAAGCCCACAAGACACGATACTCTGTTCGTCCAGGTTCAAATAAAATGTATCTGGATCTTAAGAAACTCTATTGGTGGCCAAACATGAAGGCCGAGATTGCTACCTTTATGGAAAACTGCCTAACTTGTGCCAAAGTCAAGGTAGAATATCAAAATCCCTCACGTTTACTTCAACAGTCAGAGAAACCTAAGTGGAAGTGGGAGAGGATTATAATGGATTTCATAACCAAGTTGCCCAAGACCCCAGGTGGTCATGACACCATTTGGGTAATCGTCAACAGATTAACCATGTCCACCCACTTCCTAGCAATTAAGGAGACAAAAAAGATGGAGAAATTGAGCAGAACATACATCGAAGAGATTTTATGATAGCACGGTGTGCCAATCTCTATTATCACTGATAGAGACAGTAGATTCACCTCAAGATTTTGGCAGTCGCTATAGAAATCTCTGGGGACTAGACTGGACATGAGTACAACCTACCATCCACAAACCGACGGATAGAGTGAGAGAACCATACAAACCCTAGAAGACATGCTGAGAGCATGTGTGATTGACTTTGGTAAAGCATGGGATACCCATTTACCACTTGTCGAGTTTTCATAAAACAATAGCTACCACTCTAGCATCAAGGTTTCTCCGTTCGAGGCCCTATATGGCCGCAAGTGCAGATCCCCTCTGTGTTGCGATGAAGTAGGAGACACACAACTAGCTACAGGCCAAGTTTATAACAACACTCTCACTGGCCCGAATATCATATGCGAAACCATAGAAAAGCTCGTACAAATCTGAGAACGACTGAAAGCCTCTAGAGATAGACTAAAGAGCTACGCAGACAAGAGACGTAAACCCTTGGAATTCCAGGTGGGTGACCGTGTTTTGTTAAAGGTCTCACCTTAGAAGGACATGATACGCTTCAGAAAGCGTGGAAAACTAAATCCAAGGTACATAGGACTATTCAAGATTCTCGCTAGAATCGGTCCAGTAGCTTACATAGTCCGTCTACCACAAGAACTTAACAACGTACACTCTGTCTCCCATCTGTCAAACCTACAGAAATGCCTATCCGACGAGACAATTGTGACACCACTCGACGAAATCGAGATAAATGAGAATCTTAACTTTCTTGAAGAACTAGTAGAAATCATGGATAGAAAGTCAAACGAACGAAGCAAAGTCGTATACCAATAATGAAGGTTCGCTGGAATGCCAAACAGGGACCTGAATTCACTTGGGAGCGAGAAGATCATATGAAACAAAAGTACACACATCTTTTTCCTAATCAATGATTGTAATCGCTATAGAAAGAATTTCGGGACGAAATTCCTTCTAATGAGGGAAATTCCCTCTAACGGGGGGATAATGTAACAACCCTTCATTCTCAAATCAATAATAGTCTAAAACTACATCTCAATCCTCGTGTATATATATCCTCTATTTCCTTAAGGGCATGCTTATCAGCTAATAACTATATGTGGCTTAAGTCTTAAGTTGAATTATGATATAATAACTTAACATAAGTTGATAGACTAAGGTTTAAATAATAAAATAAACCCCATATAAGAGATTTCGGTCAAGGAAATCAATAATCAAAGAGTTCATGGCCAAGAAATCTAATCCAAATACTCATGGTTGAAATTAAATCAAGAACGTGAATTTTCGGCCAAGCATGACCGAAAACACCTTTTTATGGCCCGAAAACTCCATCAAAAGTCCATTAGTGGACGGAGAACCCATAGAAAAGGCCCTTTAAGGCTGAAAACCCTTTCTACATATAAGTGTTTCGGCAGTAAACTCAATTCCTTTCCCACATTTCTAACCGTGAACTACTTCCAATTTGCTCTCAACTATCATCCGTAAACAACTTATATTCAAGAGTTTTTTTACCCAGATCTTCTTATTTACACCTAGAACACCAAGAAGACCAAGAACATTCATCCAAATCTTCAAATATTCAAGAACTTATCATGATCCAACCGAAAACACACTAGCCTTCACCGGAAACCCTAATTGTCCAACCGAAAACCCCCTTTCAACACTTCAAATACTTCTAGTTTATTTTGTAAGTGTCCCTTACATGATTAAATCATTATTTAACCTATTATTTAAATTAATGTCTTATTAATTTAAATATGACGTTTGAAATAATTATTTTTATGATACAATTACTTCCACGTACGTTAGCCAAGGACCGTCACTACAGTTCGCTATTCAAATACACACGAGAGGTGAGTTCATACCCCTATATTTTCATTATTTTCAATTTTTTAGGAAGGGGGGGAACAATTTAATCACAAATACTTTTGTGTTAACATTCAAACGATTTCAAACCATTTGCAATTGTTCCAAAACGATTTATCACTGCAATTACCAAAATATATTTTTCATATATTCTTAACCCTTTTGTAGCATGTCCCGTAACAGGATATCTGTCATAAATATCTCACTACAGCTTTATCCATACTATTAAATTGAAAATGTTTTAGTTCATTACATGGTATACATTCAAACTATAGTTGGCATAGTTTATGAACCACTACACTAATTTGCTAACTTCAATAAACTACAAGAACATACATTTAAACTATAATAGGTATAGTTTATGGGACACTACTCTATTTCACAAATTCAAGGATACACTACTAAATATTTATTTAAATATAGTTATTTTACACTACAAAGTACACTACCACAAGGCTAAACATACAGTTTCAAGCACAAGACAACACTACAACACTACACGTAAACTAGTTAATATACGGTTGTGAGGCACTACTTTGGGGTACCCATCAGGGTACTGGTTCAAATCCTAAAAATTATAAACTGAGTCTCCTTGAGGTTGAGCGTGAATTTGTGTATAGATCTATACGGGACTTACAATCCCACACTTGAGCTGCTTGCAACAGCTAGGCTGGCAGGCATGGGGCGACAAATGTCATAACATTCCGACGCCTGAAGAAAGTCGTAAAGGTCGCTAGGTCATATCAAGCATGGTTATATGAAACTCACAATAGTATTCAACTAAAGCATTTGTTTACGGGATTAATACTATTTCAAAGGTTTACTTTTAAAAGATAAAACTACAGTACACTATTTTATAGTACACCTAGTGAATTCAAGGTATTACTATAGAGATTTCAGACACTACTACAGTTCACTACTTTTCTATTACTGAGTACACTAGTACAACACACAATTTCAAGAAACATTCATGCTATGGTTTTATTCATTAATAAGATTACCATTACTATTTTATAGTATAGATTACGATTTCAAACTACAGTAACAAACATACATTATTGACTTAAGGTCTAACACTACATTTCAATCACGAAAAGAAAATATTGGATTTTCTAGAAGAACACTAATACATTTTCAGAGAACCAAGACAGGCTTTCCATCTCAAAAACATACTTATGAACTCACCAACTTAAATGTTGATACACTTCCAAAATCACTTGTATTCTCAGGGAACCAGTAGACAGGTACACTCGTAGGATTTTGAGAAGACGGTTCGTTGTAGAGTCACGTCTTTTATACTTTTGCTATAAACTTTTGATGTCATACAAACGATGTTATGAACATATGTAAATACAATATTATATCAATGTAATGGTTGTGTGTGCTTTGATTACTATTATTCAATTGTTGTGATACTGTACATGACGTCCTCCGCCCCCGAAGGTTTCCGTCGTTTTAGTTTGGGATTGTGACACCAAAACTAGAATCCTAGTTTAAAGTCCAGCCCTCAAGGTAAAAGTCCATTTTACCCTTTCCTCACTTAGACCAAAATCCGAAGCCCAATCCAATAGTATCAAAAGTCCAATATGGTCCAACTTCCTAATTGGGCGCAAAACCCATCATAGGCCTAATTCCAAGAATGTCCAAAGCCTTATAATGCCCCAATATCAAAATATTATTGGCCCAACCAGGCCCAAACCCTAAAAGTCCAAAATATAGCCCAATACGTGAAACTAAAAAAAAAAAGTCAAACTGCTGAGTACGCTTGGCGTACTCACACTTACGCTCAACGTACTACTTCCGTGGTTAGTACGCACATCGTACAAGCTGGGTACGTCCAAAGTACTCCACAGATAACTAACACAACCCATTAATCACTTAATTGGTTAAGCGGTTAAGCAAAACTCTTAGATCTTATCCCAATTGGTGACTTAACACGTAAAGTTGGTAACTTTACCCCCATGCATGACTTAATGGGACCCAAAACTCAAAAAAGAACAAAATTAAGGATCCTAACACATGCATGGACCAATATAACTCATAATAATTTCATTTTTATTGACAAGGGACCTCAAAGGTGCTATGATCTAACATCCATGGTTTTTGGAGTAGACCATAATCTCAAATATGGCTTAAAGGACCTAAAAATGCACAAATAACACCCTAAACTGGATTTAGCATAAGGAACCATCAATTTGAGAGCTTTATACCTCAAATAGCTTGCAAAGATGAAGACGATTCTGGATCTACAAGCTCAATTCAATCCCAAGCAACCTCCAACTGTTCTTCTTCCTTAACCTCACTAAAAGCACCACTAAAACTCACTTCTAAGCTCAAATCTGAAAAATTACAATTAGGGTTTCGATCTTAGGGTATAGATAGATGGAGGGTATTCACAAGGAGGTCCAACGCTGTCATAAGTTGTTTAAAAATGGAAAAAAAACCTAAAATTTAGGGTTTTCCCTTGCATTGCGTACGCCCTGAGCACTCCCATGTATGCCCAATGTATGTGGGTGCACTTGCGATCCAACCAACGGGCCAGTACGTTCTGCATACTCATAAAGTATGCCTTGCGTACTGAGCTAGGGACTAAAACGAGAGAAATTTTACATTAAGGGTTAAAAAAGAAACATACCACCAGACTCGAATGGTCCAATTCTCCTCGAATTTAATCAGAGTTCATCCTCGAAGTCCACTGCCCCAAATAACTCTGGGTACTACCTCCTCATCTCGTTCTTTGGCTCCCACCTCCATTCTAAACCCTTGCGGGACTGACACTGAACTTTCACCAACTCAAAAACCTTATTCCTTAAGGTTTTCGTCTTCTTATCAAGAATCGCCACTAGTCTCTCGATATAGTTCAGACAATCATCCACCTGAATATCCTCCAATGGAATCACAATGGAATCATCTTCCAAACATTTTCGCAACCAAGAGATGTGAAACATGCTATGGATCTGACTAAGCTCCTTGAGAAGATTCAATCGATAAGCAACCCGATGCACCCATTCCGAAACCCTGAAAGGACCGATATACCTGACACCCAACTTGCCCTTCTTCTTGAATCGGGGGACACCTCTCCAGGATGACACGTTCATGAGAACCATATCCCTAACCCGAAACTTTAGATTTGATCGGCACTTGTTGGCATCACTCTTTTGCCGACTATGTGATGTCTGAAGTCCACTCCGGACCTGTCAAATCAACTCGGTAGTCTTGAGTACCACTTCAGTACTCCCCATAACTCGCTAACCGACCTCACGCCAGCATAACGGAGTCCTACACTTCCTCCCATATAGCATCTCAAAAGGAGGTGGATTAAGATTGGCATGATAACTGTTGTTATACGAGCCGTTAGAGGGAGATACATATCCCAAATCCTATCGGAATCCAATACACATGCCCTAAGCATATCCTCTAAGCTCTGTATAGTCCATTTGCTTTGTCCGTCAGTCTGCAGGTGGAAAGTTGTGCTGAAGTGCAAACGAGTACCCAACTCCTCGTGAAATCTTTTCCAGTACCTGGAAATAAATCGGACATCCCTGTCTGAAGCCACTGAAACCGGCACCCCATGTCGTGGCACAACTTCCTTGATTTAAATTTTAGCCAACTTCTTTGTGGAGATACTCTCGTGAATTGGAACAAAATGTGTGCTTTTGGTCAATAGATCCACGATGACTCAAATCGAACCCACTCTGCACCCCTGTCCGAGGCAACTTCGTAATGAAGTCCATGGTAATCTCTTCCCATTTCCAAATGAGAATGTCTAGTGGCTGCATCTTAACTTGAGGTTGTTGAAGCTCGGCCTTGACTTTCTTGAAAGTCAAGCACCTCTCCACATACCAAGGTACATTTCGTTTCATACAGGGCCACCAAAAATCAGGAAGGAGATATCTATACATCTTCGTCGCCCAAGGATGAATGGAGAATCTCCATTTGTGTGCCTCCTCCATCAAAACCTGTCACACACCACCCAAGTAAGGAGCCCACACTCTCTAATGGAGAGTCAATAATCCTCAAATATCATAATCAAAGGAAGCCACTTGACCTACTATGCGCTCAGTCTTTCGGTGCTCTTCCTTCATAGCCTCAACCTGAGCCTCTCGAATCCACTACAAGAGCGGAGTAATCACTGTCATCCTCAAATAAATATCTCTGATCGGAGCCGCAACCACCTTGTGTTTGAGAGCATCAGCTACCACATTGGCCTTCCTCGGATGGTACATGATCATACAATCATAATCCTTCACCACATCCAATCACCAGTGCTGCCTCATGTTCAGATTCGACTGATCCATCAAATAGCTCAGGATCTTATGATCTATGGAAATAGTATAGCGCACCCCATAGAGATAATGTTGCCAAATCTTGAGGGAAAAAAGCACAGCCCCCAGCTCTAAATCATACATCGGATAATTCATCTCATGAGGTTTCAGCTACCTCGAAGCGTAAGCAATAACACGACCTATCTGCATCAAAACTGCACGCAAACCCATTATTGACGCATGACAATGAACTATAAAATCCTCAACACCCTCCAACAGGGTTAAAATTGGCGTCTCACACAATCTCTATCTCAGGGTCTCAAAAGATGCCTGCTCCTCAAGCCCCAAGCAAAAAGAGACAGTCTTCTTCGTCAATCGAGTCAGAGGAACCACTATCTTGGAGAAATCCTAAATAAATCTCAGGTAGTAACCTTCCAACCCAAGGAAACTATGAATCTCATATGGAGACATCAAAACCACCCACCTCATCACGGCCTCAACCTTGGCTAGATCGACTATAATACGTTTCTGGTTGACAAGGTGCCCCAGAAACTCATCCTCGCGCAACAAGAGCTCATACTTGGAGAACTTCGCATACAGTCTCTCCCGCCTCAGAGACTCTAACACCTCTCTCAAATGCTCCTCATGCAACTCCTGGGTCTTGGAATAGACCAATATGTCATCAATGAATACAATCATAGACCGATCGAGTATCGGCCTACATATGTAGTTCATGTGGTCCATGAACACGGCTGGAGCATTAGTGAGCCGAAAAGGCATTACCACGAACTGGTAATGACCATCACGAGTCCGGAAGGTCGTCTTCTACACATCCTTCCCTCTGGCCCTCATATAATGATAACCCGAACGTAGATCAATCTTGGAAAACTAAGATGAAGGGTTTTCATCATTCTACCACTCCTATGGTGTATATGCAACCCTAGATGCTTTGGATCTATGTTTTCTCTAATTATACATGCAATATTGTTTCCAAAGCATTAAGCCTACAACTAGCATACAAATGACATAAACATCATAGAAATGAGTTATAGAATTACCTATTTGTTCTAGCTTGTAGTTTTGGCCTTTAAGAACTTAACACCAGTAGTATGAATGCCTCAAATGGAATCACAACACACCTTTGTACAAATGATGAGTTTTGATAGAATATCCTCACACCAAAATTGGCTTAATCATCTTTCAAGAACTAGTGTGTCTAGTAGCCAATTTTGGATGTTAATGGGCTTCTTATATGGTATGACAAGATTAGGGTTACACCTTGTAAACCCTAATATGCATGACCTTCCATATTCCTTAGGCTCCATGGGTTTAAACCTCCATGGAGTATCCATGGTTCACTACATGGGTTTAGCCCAACATAAAGAACTATGGATCACAAGCCCACTTTATAAGAATGAATGATTTACCAAATCAATCCCCATTTATTTAATTAGTCTCTTTTGATCACAAAATTAATTCCAAACTAATTCTTGATCAATACTAATTAAATAATATGATTTCATATTAATATATTAGAACTTATAATATATTAACAAATCATAAATAACGTTTTCTCAAAAATCTATCCTATCAAATTGTTGTGGTGATATGCAACCTAAATGGACCATGCTACTCTCGGGTCAAGTACATACAAATTATAGTTATGGACTTAGACACTAATCTAACGGTCTCCCACTTAGATAGGTCTAATAACTATTATTGCAAGTACAAGTCCACAACCCGACTAGCAATCGTAGCTCTTAAAAACCGTTGTCGAACTCTGACCTAGTCAACGACGTGTCCATTAGATAAGGGATCATATATTCCTCCATTCTAGATATCATATGGACTGAGACATGGATTATAATTATTCTCTCTGTCCATTTGTAGTTACCCGATTTCCGAATTATGACGACCGACTAATTGAACAAATCAAATCAGTCCAGACTTGGACAAACACTTAGGGATGTCATCACTAAATCATCGAGGGGCCCACATATATCGCTTTTATCCACATGGGGTAAAAGGAATGGATAAAATTAGACCCAAATCCTTGCTTGTACTTACTCATCAAATTACACACAACAATATGTTTTATAACATCCAAGTTACTTGTACATTTACATATGTCAATGTGCAACCAACTCGCAACTACAACTCACATGTCTTCGTTTCAAGAATATAAGATATTATCGTCTCACAATCACTCGTGATAAAATCCATGAAGTGATTCAGATGAGTGTGGGTTGAAGCGAATACTCGAATCTTATTCCAAAAGTACTCATGAACACTACAACTATGTTTAAAACACCTAGACAAACTCCAGACCCATTCATGACAGTCTTGCCTTAATATCTACTTCCAAAGTATGATTAACTGTGGTGGTTTGAATAACCTAGTTATTCGGGAAGTCAAAACATGCAAAGTTAAACACAAGAATAATACTAATCTTATATGGCCCAAAAACTTTTGATTCCCATATTGATTATTCATTATTCATTGTATAATGTTTTGAATAATCAACTTAATACTTGAATTAAAACAATAGTTGTCCGCTCCAAGTATGCACACTATGTTTGTATATGGTCCTGACTTTGTGAAATAGATCAATTGACAACATTTCAATGATGCTCATTTCACAATTCCAAATCCTTATTGCAAGTGTAAGAACTCCAAATTCTTATCACTGCTAGAAAGTATTAGATTCTAAACTATCATGCAAGTCTAGGTACCAAAAGTCATAGAGACTTGACCAACGATATTACAAAATATTCCTTTGGAGATTGTTACAAGACAATTACATGGAACTGAAGTCTTAAATTCAAAGTACATTCCTTTGAACATCCTTCTTGCATAAAATGTTTCTAACTTTCTCATCTATTCTTCAACCCCCAATATGGAAACATTCCATATCTTGCCATACGACAACTCATTATTAATAGAATCATGACTATTCATAATAATAGCAATATGTTCAATCCATTATTATACTTCCAACTGTCCTTAAGCGACTAATCCTTGGCGAACCTTTGATTGTCCTTAACAGTTGTTTAACCACTTTAGTCATATCCGGTTCTATTCTTTTTCCCTCTTAGTGCCCTAGGCATTTGGAAAATTAGAACATGAGAATATTATAGCATATGCAATCGATCATATACCCGAAGCATATGGGACACGATTCATAACGTCAAACATAAAGACATGATATTTGATAAGTATTTTGCTATAATATTTTTTATTTGCCATGTTCTCATAATTCGAATTATGAAGAGGGATGTCGTAATCATAATCAAGTTTTGAGAACGTAATTATCATTTCCATATATAGAATTTCCTTATGTTGAACCATTCCAACATTCATATATATTTGACTAAATTTGATTAAAAACTCAATCTAAGCTTTTAGATTTTGAAATGAAATATAATTTCCTCTCCCTTAATTATAGCAAAACAACTTTTCAAGCCCTGCATCTTTGCAAATTGAAACTTATGTTTTCTATAATTAACATTGCTAACTTGCAACAATTTCCATAATAATTATGCTCCTACTAGCATCATAATTATTATCTTACTTGCATAACACTTATGCTCCCACTAGCTTTGACATGTATTCAGAAATCAGCTGGCCTTCTAGAAATCAATACTTATTGACTTCCTTTCCAAAGTTTAGATTTCTGATATGAGATGCTTCGATAAGACTTTATCTAAGCTTCTCAAACTCATACACCTTTCCTTAGATAGCTCACATATGATTATATGCAACTTTCGAATCTATTGTTTCATAGTTGTAATGCTTCGAAGGATCACCCTTGTTCATTCCAGGTGGATCATTCACACGAAGTCGCATAATGCTTTGCACAATTCGTAGCTTTTCAACCTCAGCCTCTGCTTCAGCTTTCTTTTCCTCGTTTGACTTTTTTACCATAATTGTTTTGCCTTTGTCTTTAACTGCGGAATTATCCACCAATTCCTTAAGCATCAAACTGCTGCCACCTTCCCCTATCACAATTCCTTTGGAAATTGGTCTTGAAATTGGCTTTGTAGTTACAATAGTCCAAGTAACTGGCCCAGCAGTCGACATGATTGGTTTCGATATTGGAATCTTCGAAGAAAACCCCGTTCCAACAACCTTTGCATCATAATTCAAATCTTCACCACCAGACTTCGTGCCAACAACATTCTTCTCTCCGCCTTGCACCCTTGTGAAAACAAGTGGGGAATTTGTTGGAAGAAGGCTCGAAATGTGAGAAAGAGGGGCCAACTATTTGTGTAAAAGAGCTTCAAAATGAACGAACTTCTGAGACAAGAATTCCAGAGTAATCAATGAAGATGAAACTGGTTTAACAGTTAAATCTTTTAGCTCCTTCAGCAGCTTGAGCACTTCCATAAAGTTTGTATTTTCCATTGTAGAAATTTGGGTAAGTTGAGGACTCAAATCTCCGTACAACTTGACATACTTGGTAACAACATCACAAATAATGTCAACTTTTTGATTGATCAAAGCATAATCCCTTTGCACAATTGTAATTTCCTTTTGCATATCCTGACGAAGCTCCTAAATTTTCAAATTCACATCCTCCCTAACTTTCTTGACATCCTGAACAAATAACACATGTCGTTCCTTTACCACATGCTTGAATTCTTTCACCTCCCCTTTAAACATCGAAGTTAGAGAATTCACTCTTAACTCAACATTCTGATCATTATGATCAACATTCTCCAAGAGTCTACTCTCTGAGTCTCGAATCATTCTAGAAACTTTACTCACCACCTTTGCTTCGAAAGTTTTTAACAAATTATCAACTTCCATACTGGAAATAGACAAACTACTCCCCAAATTTGCTTGAGATTGAAGAATAGAATTCAGTTTCTTGTTGAGAATCTTGAATTGTTTCATCGTCAACATCATATGATCAGGAAAGTTATCTTCTTTATCATCAAACTGCAAATCTTCAAACATGCCTCCAAAACCTTCGTTGTCAGTATCAGTTGCAACAACAGGTGGGCTTTGAACAGATGAATCTATGTTGGGTGAATCAGTGGATTGAGATGGAAAAAGAGTTGTAAAAGGTTGTTGAAGAATGTTTTCAAAGGTAGGGGAATGAGAAGAATTCGGAACAATACAAGGCGGTAATGACACAAAAGTATCCGTTATTGAAGATACATGAATACCTTGAGTTGTAGCACCAACTTCTTTGTCAGACCCTCCCTCACCATATTGACATTTGCAACCGTATCATATACGTGTGTAGAAATGCCTGAAGTTTGAACCTCCTCAGTATGTGATTCAGTTAACAAAACTTCGGGTGGTATGACAATCGACTTCTCAAGGATAATTGTTTCTGGTGTTTTAGGAACTACCACTTCTTTGGATGACTCCTCTTGTATAACTAATTTTCGTTGCCTTTTCTTCTTCTTTGAAATATGTTTAGCCACATCTTCAGCTCTACGTTTCTTTGGCAAAGGCGAACTAGAGCTGGAACCTCACGAAAAATAACTCCTTGATGAGAAATTTGTGGTCTACGAACATTTAAAGAAGATTTTGATAAACCATCTAAAGATTTTCGTGAACCCCTAGACCTTTGCTTTATTCTTCGAAAAAAACCAAATTTGGAAGGAATTTTCTTTGATACTATAGTATTATCAATAGGTTCCACTGGTTTTATGACAATAGTCGAAACATTCAATTTTGTTGTCTCAGGCTTCTTTGGGGATTTCTTGGATTCATGCACAATCTTCTCAGAAGACTTCTTAGTTTCATGCACTGTCTTCTCAGGTGTAGCCTTTGCATCCTTCTTAGAACGTTTTGATTTCTTGGAAGGACCAGCCTCTTCTTTCGACACTAACTTTCCAGTCTCAACATTAGGATTGATGGTTTTCAAGTACTCAATTAACATTGAATTTGTTGGCTCAACCCTTTTTAGCATTGCATCAGGAATCCTGGCAATGTGAGTGAATATCTCCATATCATCTGAAACTTCCTTTGGGAAGTGATACTTCAAAAACTCAGCTTTTTCTTCATCAGCAGCTATAGAAATTCCTTCTTTTTCATAGAAGTAGCCAAGTATCAAACTCCAATACCTATCACACGAAATGCCTTGAACCACATTCGTGTTTTCGCCACACTTTTGGAATTCCTTCCAAATTTGTGTAGAGTAATCGACAAAAATATCATAGTATAAACCTGCCACCATCACATAAACCTCCATGTGACCTTTGTCTCATCCAACACTTCGACCAGTCAAACATCGAAGAAAAATTCCAAACAAAAAATTCCAAACAGTTGGAAGAGATGACTTGTTGAAATCACTAATCTTCGTGAGTGGGGGTTGATGACCCATCTCATTAAACATTTGAACTACTTCTGCATAATTAAGATCAGTAACACGTGGAGAATTGGGAATATCCATAATCCGACAAAAAAAATTCTTGGACAGACGAATTTTCTTGTCATTCACCAGTTGAAAGGTGATGATATCCATTTCTTTGTTGTACGTAGCAGTGGATCCTGCCTGTGAAAGCCATGAGAGAGGAACTGCGAACGAGTTGAACATCTCATTTGAAAGAATAGAACTCTTCAATGTGACAATTAACATCTTCAATTCTTCAGGATAGAGAGACACATCCCCTTCCACTTGATGATTGGTGCATTGAATTTTTATTATTGGTTGAGAAGAGATGTCTTCAGTTGTGCGAGAAGCAGAATCAACGCCGGCCATGATTAGAGATTTGAAGCTTTTAAGAACAGAGATAATTTGGGTAATTGTTTTCTTTTGTGAGTGTAAAGAGATAAAGAACCGATAAAGCCCTTTTTACATGTAACCCTGAATTTAAATGTAACGTGGGATAAGCATTAACTCAGATCTGACGTGGCATCTTAAAAATCGCACCAGTCTATCAATAAAGTAGCCATGCGTCAAAAAGTAACTGTTACACCTCCTTGAAACCAGGACTGAATACAAAACGTCTCACCATGCAGTCTGTTCATGTAACCTCAAAGAATAGTAACCATCATCAATCTTCGGATCGAGGTTAAGCTCTTTCGTCTTTGGGTTTAGAGACGAAGTCATTTGATAGACTTGTCGAAATCATAAGCTATGCTTTTGAAAAGAAGCCAAAGAAAAGCTATGTTGTTCTCAACACAGACATGAGTCAATTGGATTTTCCTATTAATGAGATGATGTTTATTATGGCTCACTACAAAAATTGCTGAGAAATTCGACAACGATGATGAGTACACATACATGAAGATCAGATTTCATGATGTACTTGGAAAGCATCCAGAGGAGATTTGGTCACTTGTGAAGATAAAGAAGGTGATAAGTATAAAGAGGGATGTGTTATTCGAAAATATGATGCAGAATCTTCGTTTCATTGTTTAAAGGGCAAATGGGCAAGTTTGTGATTTCTCTGTGGCAAATTTTCCTTTGATGAACTTGTATGATCTGATACAAGTTGCATTATTGTTAAAGGATAAAGATGCTTCTTATCTTAGAGAAACTGATCCTGAAGTTTTTCGACTTGGGTTGGCTCACATCAAGATTTTTTTTTGACAACTATTATGAGTGTTTAGCACTTACAGATGTTGAGTTAGCTACTACAAAGGGATTGACAGTAAAAGTATCAAAGGAACTTCCTTTGACTCAACCTGAGTTGAAGAAGTATGCAAACGGGGAAATTTGTTTAAAGCCATTTGGATTAGTCTTTGCTGGGAAGGATAAAAATGGAAAGTCTAAAAGGTTTTTATTTCAAGCTTCCGAAGTGGAAAGATACACATCTTAATATACGAATTTCATTGTTCGTTTGAATAGCTGCAAGAAGAATAACGAAGGTGATAAGAAGGAGTTGAAGAAGATTATCTCGTGGTACACTGAGATTCTAAGGGTTATGTTGTATGCTATACAAATACTCTTAAACTGACGAAGGTCGACATTATTACAAAGGGGGAGATTGTAAGGGTCATATTTAGTTGTAATATGTCGAAGTCTTGTTTACCCTTCGTATGTTTGTTAAGTTTATTTACTAAGGTGTATTTCGTACGAAGCTTAAGTGTCAATGCCTTAGTATTTTTTGTATGCTTTCTTTGTTCCTATAAATATGGAACTTTACTAGAGTTAGATAAGAGTCTTTACAAAATCTGTCTATTTTTCTGTGTAAATGTTGAAAGCATAAATGAGCAGAAACCAAATCTTATTTACATCGTTTTTTCAATCTGCATTCATTGTACTCTGATTTTACTTATTACTTGATTCAATAATTCAACATATTCGTTTCAATTCTCCTACAATTTCCTAATCCTGACATAAACCTGATTATTGAAAATGTGTTAAATTTGAGCTCTTATTGAGAACAACTAACAACCTATAGTATATTTTCTATTACCTAGTTAATTAACCAACACAAGTTCTTCATTTAATCCTAACTTTATACTAATTCAATTAAACAAGCTCTTAATTAAAATCAGAAAAACACCCTTAAGATCTGTGTAAATTTCCCAACAATATTCAATACTTCTCACAAGCTCGAAAGCGTAAATATATGAAATTTATGTTTAAATCAGAGTTAAATCCCAAAATGGAACCAATCTGATACTTGTTACTTATTATCATTTGATTAGAACAATTACAAATTATATTAACTTATTAACTACAATGATTAAATCCTAATTAGGTGATCAAGCTTAAAAGAATGAAAATTAAACTTTCATTAAGCAAATAACTGAAAAATCTGGATATAATCACAAATCAAAAAACAAGTCTAATGATTGTTAATATGAAAAGTATTGATCTGCGCAGAACTAAAATCTAGGGTTTAGCCACACATAGCTAAAATTCGATCAAAAATAATAAAAAGAGAGACTAAACTACTAATTCTTACTAATGTAACTGATTGAGATGATCCACAACCTTCATATCCTCAGAATGTGGTGAAAAGTGCAGCAAATTGTCTTCGAAAATTGTTTTCGTTTTTTGGGAACACCCTGGGCTTAAAATGAATAGAGGGCGAGGCTTTATATACGAGCCAACAACTTCTAGAGCAAGAAAGTGAAAAATGTGATCGGATTTTTTGGAAAATGCAATCAGATATTTTGGAAAATGCAATTGCATTTTTGGAAAAATCCCAAAAACTTCGTTTAATGTACTTTCCTATTTTGAACACTTTTTAAGACATCGAAGGAAAAATTTGATCGCATTTTGGGAATCCATGTCGCATTTTTGCAGAAAAGATTCCAGATGAATTTTTTGGTCCAACAACTCCTCAAAGCAAAAATGCGATCACATTTTATGAACAACATTGTCACATTTTTCATAAAACGCGTGGTTCGGATGCAAACTATTCAGTTTTAGCAAATCATACCCCAACTTCCAACTTCCTTAGGTGTTTTAGCTCCATTAAGCTCCAAATATGCATCAAAAGCTACTCCCAAAGTACCCTCCACTCGAATTATATTAAAACGACATAAAAACATGAGAGTACATGAATTCTAGCGACAAACTTAAACTGAACATTAATTGAACTAATGAATATGAAAAAGAATAAATTATGATGCAAAATGCTAATAAAAACTAATAAAATGATGCATAAAATGGATTCTAACAAATCTCCCCTAACTTAAAGCTTGTTTTCCCTCAAGTAATAAAAGGATTAATCCTTAAAGACAAAATGGAAAGATGTAGATGACTTAAATGAACTTGGAATAAAAACTTAAATAAAATAGAGGGAACTAAACAATTGAACTATAATAAATAAAATACTTCACTTTTTTGACATGATTAGACTTTGCATTTGAGGAAACTCCACCATAATCACAACCTAGATAACCATTTAAACACTTTCCATCTATCGACTTTCAAAGTCAGGAAGACTCGTGACGGTGTAACCCTATAAACCAGCCAAAGCTTTTATTTAAACTTCATACCTAAATTAGCCTTGCAAGCGAAAATAACATATTTCAGAATTTCATGTCCTAAAGACTAGATAGTTAAGAACCAGACTCGACGCACCCTTAAAACCCCGACACAGCCAAATCAGCTTTAACCAAAGCAGTCAACCCTCCCGTAGGGTTTAGAGCTCTAAACTTTCACTTTTTTTTAGAACAAAAAATCACACAGGTCTTTACTTGCCAAGTTTGTCTTTGTGATGACCTCTAACTTGATTGAAATTGATTTGTTGTATCTTTTGCCTTTAGATTTGAGTTCTTTAATCAAGTTTTGCACATATATTTTAGAAAATTACTCAGGTATTAGATTTAGCACTTTGTACCCATGACAAGATCGAATATGTCAGTTTTGCTCGCTTCTTCATTTCTTTGTTGTTTGTGTGGATCTGATATAAGGCTTTCTATTACCGCGAGAGAAACATGTGTCAATCAAATAGGTCTATGTTTTGTGGGTCCAGACTTGTCGATCATGAACATTCAAAAGCAAATAATTTTGAATTGTTATTACCGCGCACACAATGTTTCGGTATGCCATTCTTTTTATTTTCTAATGTTGGCATCTCATATCACGATGTTTTCTGTTCCTTAGTTATAAAAGTTGCTTCTACACTTCCAATATCGATCCTATCATTTCAGACTTTTATTTTCTACCTTCACAGAGGTATTGTGTTACACCCTGCTAAAACGGAAACACGAGGCAAGACAGTACAAAGGGGTCTCATAATAAAAGTTAAAGGACAACACCAACCATAGTATTAAAAGCATTACAATTTACAATAAGTTTGAACAATTTAAAAAAAAATATAATGTATTTGAAAACTGACCCATTCGAATGCTCCTTCAAGTGATGTGTCCCTAAGTGTCATCTTATACACGAGTTCCCGAAAAAAGCATGCAAAATGAGTTCATAAAAATAAAGTTTGTTGCTAAAATGAGAAACAATGTTCATTACCTTCATGAGAAACAAAGATCGATACCAACATATGAAACAAATTCCATATGTACAAAATGATCAACCCATGAGTTCACAACCTAAGCCTAAAGACCGAGTGCCCTCTTTAATACTATGTCTATCGCTAACATAACGCTATCCATAATGACCATGGGCTCAAAAGAGTTAATGAGTTGTGTGAAGTGATTCCAAGGACTTTACCACGATACATGCCTCATGAATCAATAATTGCAAACACATAAATAAAAAATCACATTTGATGTAATTTAAAATAAGTATAACGAACATAATTGAATAAACGTCATCCTTTTCCACCCAAAAATATTAAAAACCAAAAATAGGGGTCGTGAATACTCACAACCATTTCGTGATGATGCTAATGATGCCTTGAACTATGTTCCATTTGCACCACTACCGATTCCTGCAACGATGTTACACACTAATGAGCCTCTAATTGAATTATGTCAATATTGTGTCAAAATTTGATTTTGTATAATTTGGAAGCATTTTTCTTTAAAGTTCAGATTTCTAAGAGTAAATTTGTCTAACAACAAATTTAAATGCAAAATCCTATTTTTTCAATGTTAAATGTAAGGTAATTAGAAAGTTTAACGGATGTTTCAAAGGTTAAATATTCAAAAATCCATCCAAAATAGGTAAATAATTTCCGAAACTTTATATTTCTGTTTTAACCGAAGTTAAAGACCTTAAAATAAATTTTCTTAAATTTTTATTTGCTTAAGTATTTTCCACCATTTTAATTCCTTGAATAATCATAAATTCATAGAAAAATAGCAAATGATCATGAAAAATTCTTAGAATTTTTTTGTGACTATTTCATAGTGACCCTAAACTACGAAACATATTAATTGCCACTTTTGATCAATAAAACCTAGTTTTTGTAATTTAATTGTGTTTTACACCAAGAAATTCTAGTAAATAGCAAATAGTAATTAAAAATCACAAAAAAAAAAAAAAAAATTATTCGTGTTCCAACTGTATTCAAAGAATTCTAGTAAATGTTTCATGAATTTTATATATGTATAGCCCTTTTTTTCCTTTATTTAAATACTTGAATCAACACAAATTCAAAAAAAATGGCAAATATTTAATAAAAATTGCCAATAGTTTTTGCACAACTGGTATACAATGTATTTAAGCTAGAAATTCTAATAAATAGAAAATAGTAATTAAAATCACAAAAAAAAAATTATTTGTGTTCCAGCTGTATTCAAAGACTTGTAGTAAATTTTTCATGAATTTTATATATGTATAGCCTTTTTTACTTTAGTTAAATACTTAAATCAACACAAATTCAAGGTCAGCTTGGGCCTGTTAAGGCTTAATAGTGATTTCGGTCAGCTTGGGCTTGGGCTTGGGCCTGTTAAGGCTTAATAGTTGAGGCTGAATATGTTGCTATCTCTAGGTGTTGTTCAAAGGTCATCTGGATGCAATTTCAATTGCTGAATTACGGTCTGAATTTTCTCGATACTCTTTAGTTTTTTTTTTCTCAAAATGTTTCGTTTTGAAGATTAAAAGTTTTTTTTTGTTGTTTTGTACATTTTATATTTTATTTTTGTTTTTGTTAAATTTGTTCATATTTTTCTTCTATGCACAAATTTAGGGGAGAATTAAAACCAAACAAAAACCATAAATAAAAACAAATTCAAAAATATGTTTATTTCTATTTTTATTTCTCTTTCAAGAAAATAAAAACCAAAAATATTGTTTTTGAGCGTTTTTTAACTTTATTTTTATTCTTAGTCATTTTATTGTGTGCTAAGTTTATTTTTATATTTATTTTTATCTCAAAATTTTGTTTGTCTTAAAACGCAAATTCAAAAGAAGAAGAGACTTAAGGAGCTTGTATCAGAATTTTCTGAGCAACGAGATGAAACTTGGAAAGGAATTGACGGTCATTACGCTTCACACTACTTTCACAAGGAATTGAAGGCATGAAAATGTACAAACTGTCAGTTAGGCGGTATCTTTCTACGAACTGTTGTATTTAAGGAACTGAAAGTTTGGAAGTGTATAGATTGTCAAAATTCGTTTTGTCAGTTTTCTTTACCTAAGAACTGTCATGGAACCAGGGAGATTTACCCAACCGGGAAATAGATATCGTTAAACATCCCGCCCAGGGTCTTGACAATCTCTTTTTCATATAAAACTGCGGAGACTCAAATGTATTCTCGGATACATTCTTCGTAGTTAAGGAATTAACAGTATTGGCACTAGGGCGATGCACCTCGCAAGGCACAATTATCGTTGAACGTCCCGCCAAAGGGCCTTAACCTTGTGTCATGCTAAACTATGGAAATACGTCTTCAGATATTTTTGTCACAGGATGGTTTTGTGAGTTATTCCTAATTAACTCTAACTGGCACTTGAATGGTACACTCAGCTGAGATTCAGAAAACATTGAACGTCTCGCCAAGGGCCAAGTTAACTTGTTAACTTGAAAAACTGTATTGAGATATTTGATCTAGGATATGCAGGGGCTAACATAAAAAATAGCCACGTGTAGTTCTCTGATACTCAACAAATCGCAGTGCATTCCTCCGTGTTCACACAGATACTGCGATTAGTCTCCTTCTCAGCCAAGGCTAGGTCGTTGAATAACTATGGTGAGAAAGGTCTTTATGACTCTATGATCCACATGGACTTTATAGTCATGGTTACTTTTCAAGACACATATGTGATCGTTAATGAACATTCATTCGAAGGAACTAGAAGTGAAGATTATTTTTCAACACTCAATCTTTCAAGCCCAGAAGCAAGGTGAAGTTGTATTAAATTTATGTGACAAATTACATTGAAGCCTCCTCGATCAATTTGATGTTATTTATGAACCTGCTGAAGTGATCCAAAAGAATCGGTCTCTCTGTAATTATCTGAAGTATTTCAAAGCTGAAAGTGCTAATTTTCAAGAACCTTTACAAGAAGCCTCTATACCCAATGTACGTTCAAAGTCAAATTTTTCAAAGGAAGTCCAATTGTTCAAGATAAAGTCATTCATGTAGAAATTCATATGTTCATCTTGAAGTTGTGAAGAAATCGAAGATAAAAGCTGAAAGTCAAGAACAAAGAGACGATCAAAAAGAAAAGAAAGCTATAAACCAAGGGGGAGATTGTTAGGACATGATTTGTGGTTTATACTTTACTTTTGATAGCTTTTAGAGTTCTCGGTCTCGGGCCGAAAACACCATGTTTTCGGTGGTGTTTGGACCGAAATCACCATGTGATTTTGGTGGGCTTAATAGTGATCTTGGTCAGCTTGGGCTTGGGTCTGTTAAAGCTTTGTACTAGGTTTGTATAAATAGTTTTTTAGCCATTTAGGAGTTAGAGTTGTTCATCATTATTGTATTCGGCTGTTAAGAAGTTCATGGTGTACCAGACGATTTCAACTAATAAATTGTGTGCATTAAGAGTTATTTGTGTCTTCTTGAATCACTATCGGATTTATGTTCAACATTCTATAGATAGTTTGATTAATATCGTATTGATCTAAGTGTTTTTGGGACTTACACTTAGTCTCAATGAAAGCTAGAGAGGTTCAGCAGATGATACATGCGTTAACACTTACAGTGGTGTGTGTTTGATGGTATTCGACCCGTTTTTGGGTTGTTAGTGACAAAAGAAGAAGGAAAATAATAAGTATCTTACCTAGTACTTTTGAGACAAGTAGAGCATCAAAATAGGGTTGAATACAAGTAGGATTGAAGTTTAAATGACAGCAACCCTTCGCTCTTTTTATCACTCGAAGGCAACCTCTTTTGGGGTTGTTATTCTTCTTCGAAGGCAACAACTACACAATGGATTAAGAGGGTATTTGGGGTTCCTACACTCGAAGGAAGAAGGAAAAAGTAACCACGAAAGGGTTGAAATGAAGCTAGAATGAGGAGGAGGTAGCAGTCGGTTATTGTTGTTTGTTTTGAGAGCGAGAGAGAGAGAGAGAGAGAGAGAGAGAGAGAGAGAGAGAGAGAGAGAGATGGAAATGTGAGATGCAAAGGGTAAGAGAGGGAGTGTAGGATGAGAAAAAAAAATATGGTGTGTTTGAGGGAGATATAGAGTTTAGAGAGCTAAAGGTAGAAGGAATGAGGAAATAGATAGGAAAGAATGAGGAAATGAATGAGAAACTAGATATTGAATTGTATGGTACTTCTTAGATACGTATTGGATTCATTTGTACAAAAGGAAGTTTCATGGAAATTTGATTTTTTACTACAAGATCTAAGAAATATATCCATGTATGCATAAGGAAATTGTGAGTGCAAGAGGTGGATAAAGTCAATTTATGTGAGAGAGGCTGAGAAGGAATGAGATGTTGCTAATTAATGAATGCATGATCTTTGTGCACATGATATTTGATCTTACAAAATCTAATGGTACTTGGAGATTTGTAAGTGCATGTATTCAGCATTTAAAATACATAATACATAAATGTTTGAGTACTTGTATTCAGCATTTAAAATACATAATACATAAATGTTTGAGTACTTTTAATTATACATAATATACACACATATATACATGTACTTGGATTTTTTATATAATAATTATGTTATTTCCGACGTCTTAATTCACAACAAACAAACTTGATTTCTTAAAATTTCATTTGCGTCTATTCGTTATGTCAGACGTGATGTTTATAAAATCAAACGAAAATAAATTCCTACCCATGGAACTTCATGAAACGATGTCCAAAGTTTCATGTTAATCAAGTTTTTGATTCCACAATTTTCCATTTATTTGATTTTTCTTTATGTTAAACATGTTAATAAAGTAGAAATAAAATATTATGTCTAAGCCTAATCACAAAATGGATTAAGCCACAAACCATTAAGAATAAAACAACTTCAATTGCTTATAATAATACAAATGTTTGTATATAAACTTTATTACAGTAAGGTTGAAGGTGACTGACCAGGGAACCGTGACTTAATTTTACCAATTGTTACAAACCACCTGCTTGCTTCGTTCCCCATCGTTGATGCTTCTGACTAGAAGAGGTAAATCAGAAATTGTTTAACATTTATAGCTCTTCTAAAAAATGATTAACATAAGATATACGATATATATATATATATATATATATATATATATATATATATATATATATATATATATATATATATATATATATATATATATATATATATTTTTATGTATTATTGTGTTTTTTAATTTTCTACTTGAGCACCAATAAATCTATACATTTTATCGAAGAGTTAACCTTTTTACAGTTTCAATCCCTCTCTCAAACAAGTCATAGGTATTTCTATCTCGCTTTCTATCCTAAATCCTTTGAATATATGTCTGTTTATGTGTATATGTGTGTTTATATGTTCTTGTGCTTTTTGACATAAATTTTGTTTTGATGTCAGAAAATTTTCTATTTGAGTTTGACTGTGTATGGTCGATTAATGCTATGATGGTTTTATCTTAGAAGTTGTTTTATACAAAAGTAACATCCATATTTGTTGTGTGTGATTTTTGTGTTTTTTTTTTCGGAATCTGTATGCTTATTTATGTTTGTGTATGTATATGTGTCTATGTGTTTGTTTGTATCTCTGTATATGCTCCTCTTGTATAGTACTGATTTTTTAAAAAAGTTTGGTTCCTTTTCTGTCACAAGTTGTTATTTGTTTCTATCTGATTTCTTGTTTTCTTCTTAATAATTTCAGTTTATTATCGAAAATATGTGTGTTCGAGTTATCAGGTTTAAATAATTTTGGTTTTTGGGCTTTTTATTGTTCACAATCAAACTCTATATGTATTGCAATTCTAATTGGAATGTGTAGATTGTTAAAATTGATATATGTTGATACATGTAACTGCCGATAAGAATAGAGCTATCAAATAACTTTTAGCATTTTTTGTGATATTTTCATTTACAATAGACTATAGTTGAATAGATTTGGAAATCATAACCATGTGAATATGCGCTTTTAGTTTGGATGGTTGTGTATGCTAAATCAGATTTTCATCTTCGACTAACTAAACTAAAACAACATTTATTAACTTCATTTACCGATTTAGGAATCCATTTATAATGAAATGTACTCTATAGATCATATTCCCATTCGACGTTTTCCAAGATAATAAGAATATTAAGACTGTAATTTTCTGATACTTGATGGTTAATACCACCAATTATAGTAATAACATTGGAGTAATCACATCAATACATCAAATATCTTACATTTTATTTTTTCAGTGTTTGAGGGTTTTTTATTATAAATAGTTAACAATTTTTTTCTAGCGCAACCACAAAACCATAAAAAATTGTCATGGAACTATTTTTGTGACATCCTCTAATTTTCAGAACCAATTAAAACTTCTCTACAATTTTAAAATTATAGTATTAGTGATGCGGAAATTCACAGTACGTTTGAAACATTTTCAGTAAAAGTAATTGTCAATTTAATAAAACCCTAAGGACCTAAGGATGTCATAATCGATACAGAAACATAAGTTACAACATAAAGACCTAATGGTCATGAAATCTATTGAATGTTGTCTCTTAATCACTCAACATCCTAATCAAGTTCTAGTAGCTTATGTCTTGATACCTGTGATGCATATAAACTGTGTGGGTCAGGTTGGAAAACTTGGTGAGATACATAGAGATTTCAATCCCATCATAGTTTTATGATAATATTCCTTATTTATTAGACCTGCAAAACCAACGGTTAGAAAAAAATATAGATAAGGTTTAAATATCTATAGAACCGTTTAAAAGGTTTTACTAGACAACTAGGGATTCCTTGGCCAGTGTAAGTCATAAAGGTACATGAGTTTTTAGAATATTTGATTAATAGGATATAACCTTTTATCTACGTCTGTAGGTTATAAGCCTACACTAGCAACGTAATGCACCAGATCGCCTAGAATGGTCAAGTGTTGTTATCCTACTCTGGGGGATGACCATACATACCATTAATAGTTGCTTGATCAGGACCCACTATTTCTGGTCATCCTAAGATGGAATATTGATATGTATTAAGGTACGGAGCTACCGTGCATCGACACATGAAAGTATCATGGACAGGACTCTACTCTACGTTCCTAACTTACATGCATTCTTTGAATGAGACTACCCATTATCAAACTTGATAGAATTGAGCATGCTTAATAAGTCTTAATTCCCTAATAGGCAAGGCTACCGGGCTTACGAACTTTTCTAATAATACCAACTCTATTTTAGGCAATCATATCCTATTATTAACATGGAGTATTATGTATTAACATTTTCTTTATCTTTCTTACTAATCATAATTCGATTATTTATTATCATGTAATCATATTATCTATATACTATAACACATATAGAACCATATATGGTTCGCACCTTGTATATAAACATATTTATTACTACCACATATTCTAGGAAATATGAATATTTAATACATTTAATAAATACTTGTATTAAAACTATGTTCATGAAAGAGATTATGCATTTACTTGATGAAATGGGTGACTGGCGATTTCAAAAACGCTTCGCTTTGCACTTCCAAAGAGACCTAAATATATAAAGCACTAAGCTTTAGTCTAGTTTCATAATCCTAGCGACTATAATAATTATAGTCTAGATTCCTCAATCTCAATGTTTATATTAAGATCTATCAAGTAAGGAATAACCAGGTCGAATCATATCGGATGTAAGGTTCATTTGGTATACATAGTATATTATTTGGAAATCCCACTTTAAACACCACAAAAAATTCATCCTAGACATCACTCCCATTATTAGATCAAGTAGTATAATGACTTCGAATCACTGATAAATCTGAATTATAGGTTCATAGTTACAAATATGACTATAATTAAAAGTTAGACATAAATAAAATAAGTATAGCTTAACTTACAGAGTAATCTAGCGAAAACCAGGAATTTTTGCGGGCATAACTCTGATCCGGGAGCTTTTATTCACTGGCTATCTGACACTGAAGGGCTTCGTTAAAGGGGACGGGAACTTGGATTATCAGGACTAAGGAGTGGAAAGAGCTCCAGAGGATTCAGATGGAGTTGGGATGATAAATGAGCTGCTTTTTGAGGGTATATATAGGCTTGAAAATTATGTGTGTCATGCCTAGATCAGGTGCGCACTGTGCATCTCGTCGGACAAGGTCGACGTGTCATTCTCTATGCGGTGCCACATGTCGCATTATGGGTGGTGTGACAATGCGCAGCGCGCAAGTTGTCTCTACGCGCGGTTGCGTGTGGATTTTTTTGTTTTCTTAGGAAATTCATAAGTTGCTTATACGAGCTCTATTTTTGTTGGGTTTTATATCCACACATAGCTATTGACGAGATCTACAACTTTCATTTAGACTCTGTTGGCTAATTTTGAGTTTATTTTTAAAGTTATATGTTTAACAGGCTTAGACTGTTAAAGACTGTGTTAAAATCATAACTTTCTAATATGATACTCGTTATCGACTGTCTTTATATTGTCTAATTCCTATTAATGAGATCTTTGATTATCGTTTAGATTGTTTCGGCTAACAATCAACCGATCTAAAATTCGATATTAATGTTTTACACTGTTGCGCTAAAATTTAGAAAAATTATAACTTTCTCTCACGAAGTCAGATTTTAGGCTAATAAGCAACGTATCTCTAATTTACAATTTACGATATACGGATTGATCACGAAACATCGGAAGTCTATAACTTTTGTATACAAAATCGAGTTTGAGTGTGCTTTATGCGTACGGGATTCATATCGCAATTCCTACATTTTCCGTCAAGAATATTTGTCGTAAATAATATTTTATCAGGATTGACATTTTGTTGATTATCTGTAAGCCACTAAAATGGCTTTATAATACATAGTTTGCAACGCGCACGACCAATGAGAATCCTAATTGAGGATTTATATTATTACTATATCTTAGCCCGAGGTTGCAGGTGTTACAATTTTGGACATGGTTGGATTTTGATATGACAAGATTTTCCGGTGAAAACTATCTTTTCTTTTACAAGTTATAATGTATTAATGGTATGAATTTACACATTATTTTAGTTTAGTCCGATGAAATAAATAATATATCGTCCTGGTAAGAAGTTTTGCAGTGAATGCGAGAAGACGAGGGGTAGTTAGTGGAAGACAAATAAAAGACATTATTGGAAGCCATGAGCATGTAAGATTATAAGAATTAGATCTAAATTTAAACTTTTATTTAAAAGTATCTGTCATAATAGCAAAAAACAAATGTTCAATTTTATATTTTGGTAAGTATAATGCTTTGATAACAAAAACTTAAAAAAATATGTTGATGTATGGAAATATATATAAAAGTACGATGCAATAATCAACAATTAAATGAAAATACATTGTTTTTTGTGTGTTTAGATCCCCTTTGATTAAATACTTAATAATCTTCGGTTGGTTTTATTACTGTTACTAATGTAACTTTTTTCTTATTCATGATTAGTATGGGTTTAGCTAGAGATATTTGATGTGACTACTAAGCTCTAATGAGTTAAAATTGGAACTATTTTTTCAATTTTTTTCTTAACAATCTCAAATGTTCGCTATGGCAATATCTTGATCAAATAATAGCTTGAACCCAATATTCATGATATATGGTTGATCGATGATGTTTTGGAGTACCAAATGAATAAAAATTCTTGATAAGTCTAAAGTATAAGTTTTTTTTGCTGCAATTCCATGTTACAAATGTATGCTCATTTTTTTGTCTCTTTCTACTTAAGCCCAGTATCTTTTTTACCCCATTAAGTGTAGTTTAAAGTCTCAAGTATTGGCTCTCGTAGTATTGTAGTTTAAAGTCTCAAGTGTTGGCTCTCGTAGTATTCTTGATTAAATACCATCTTGAACACAAGATTCACTGTTCATGGTTGCATAGTGAATAGTGATGTGAGTTGACCAAGCTTGGCCTCATGGACAAAAGAACTAATATATTAGATGTGAGTTCCTTTTTCATATTGACATACTGAATCAGCTTAATCGGTAAAACACTTAATATAGACAACTATACACGACCGGATGTTTTTCACTAAATCTGTAATAAAGAAATAATACAAGGAGTTATTTCCTTGATAAATATAGGTATTTAGCAGATGGAAGTTGAGTGGGACTGCCTTGGGAGGCTAATTGCAGTTGATGATGGAGTGAGAAGCTTTTTTGTATAAATTTTATAATGCAAAAATTCAGATTCATTATATATATATATATATATATATATATATATATATATATATATATATATATATATATATATATATATATATATATACTAAAATTCTCTTTGCTTAACTACAATATACTTTCATAAGAAATTGGCAGAAAAGGTCCCATGTTTATGGGTTTGGTTGCAATTCCCGCTTGCTTTTTGTAAGGGGCATTTTATGCTATTTTCTCAGTTTTTTGTGGACCCGAATTTGCCTCATTGAAAGTGGGTAGTCAGGGTCGATGTGTACACGTCAGGTGTGATCCATATTTACTTTTTCTTAGTCTCTTCCTTACACGTGTCCGCCTCATAGTCTGAATCGTGTCCGCCACCGCCCCAAATATCGATTGGCGTCACCGCCTTCTCTTTCAAGGTACCCCCTCATATGTTCTCTATCTCTGTTATTCTCTCGTCATTCCCCTAAAATGTGACCGACTCGATCACCATTATCATCCCTTAATCGGTTGTATCTCCTGAATCAGCAGACCCATTACCTTTTATCTAAAATCTCCACATTCAAGAAGAATCAGTTCTCCTCCCCTCCAACTTCTCTCTTATGTTATCGTTCACTTTGTTGGAAATATCGAAATAGGGTTATGGAAATCTTGGTAACAAAACAGGAATCGTGTAATCATTTTTCTTGTTTGATATTTCGACCCTATATGTCTTGGGTATCATGAAATCCAAACTTAGGATAAATCCTGATGCAGCAATTCAGATTTTAGGCACAAAATCAGAATCAATTTTAGAAGAAGATGAAGAAGGAAGCGTTTCCCTGTTTTCTGTGTTTCAGTTGGCGTCGTTTTTTTTTATTTATCCAATCAACGGATAACTGGAAACAGTTTGTATCTTTCAAAAAAGACAGATTAGTCCTTAAATTTACATCTTTCAAGAATGACATAATAGTCCTTGTATTGTTCTAAAAAAGTTTTTAGGGCGCTTCCCTGAACTCTGCCCGCTCAATGATTTAGTAAATACAAGTGTGCACTCCCACACCTCCTAACTTGTATTATAACTAAAACACTTGTTAAGTGGATTACACTAAAATATATTTGATGATAAAATCACCAACAAACTTCACCATCGTATTGCATTATGATTTGGTTAGTCAACTCCTGAACTAATTTTCTTGGTTTTAATATGATTGATTTACTCAGTTTTGATCGCAATATCATCAACGTTTCGTCTTACGTTACAAATTCTTAAACTTCTTCAAAATTTTAGGGTATCCGCTAATTCTCACTTTGTATCTATTTGGATTTGCTTCGTTCATGACCCCACTGTTACCAGAAATTGAGAGGGAAGGGGAAAGACGAAGTGAGAGATTGAGGGTGAGTCGAACAACAGCTGGAAGTAGGAGGTGCGTGGTTTTCTGGATTAGCGCCTTCTAACACCACCGAATCAGCAAACTTGGTCTTCCTTCTAACAATCGATTCATCAAACCACTTTAGTTCTGACAACCAAACCTTCACTTCATTTCGTAAATCATGTATGTCTTTTTGTCTTCTGAATTCTCCGTGACTTCCTCTAAGTTGAAAAAAATGATGATCTTTATAGGTATGAACCTTTTCTCCATATTAGTTATTTTTATACTTTTGAACACCTTAAATTTGTTTTTTTTTCTTCTTAGGTTATTTAGAAGTAATGAATTATGTTTACATTTCTCAGGTTAGTTAGAAGTAATGAATTATGTTTACAGTTTTATTATGGATACAATGCACATCGGGTGCTCGACAAAATGTCTCAAAGAATGTTCAAATGTTCTTTTTTCATGGATTTCTATAGAAGTCACATATATTTAACACCTCTTTTAAATATTTTTTTCATTGGTTATTTCTTATATATCCAACCATCAAGAATCAAAAAATTTCAGATGTTCTTCACAACATTGTTTTTTCTCTCCAACTACACCAATGAAGTGTGGAAATCAGGAATCCAAAGCTTTTGCCGGAGAAGCTGGACCACCGGAGTTGGCTTTGGTGGGAGAAGTCGTCGGAAACTATAAGGTACACATTGATGACCGGTTTATTTGGGATAGTTATAACCATATATGCAACAACTTCAAGCTTAACTTTCAGCCTTTAAACCTTGGATTTGGACCATGGAGTATTAAGGAATATATTTGGTGGTGTCCAGGTTTGCAACCTTCTCTTCCCTTTATATTTTATTTCAACTTTATCCTTTTGGTTTTCCAAAAGTTATTAACTGTATTTTTCCTTTTATTACTTTATCTGCGCATGATTCAAAGGTCTCTAAAAAGTATTGTGCAAAGATCATGTGATACAAATCCAATTTGCATTCATCATAAATGGTTACAATTTTCTACGGTTTTCTTGCAAAAAGATGAGGTGATAAAATTTTTATTTGTATATTCATATACTATAAGTGGTTACAGTTTTCTAGAGGTTTAATGCAATTTTTACAATAAAGTGTAGTTTGTCGTTTTTCAATCATGAATACAAATAAATTAAGCCCAAATGGATCAATCTTAATCTTTATTTGTCCCTCTTCAGAATGTGTTTTCCAGTGTGTTTTTGTATTGTTAATGATAAAGTTAATTTGTGTTGATTACCTATTGAATAACACAGGAAGTGAAGGCCAGGCATAGAAGAGTTACATACGATGGTCTCTATCAGGTGATTGTTTATATACCAATTACAACTCTTTCTTACATGTTGGACCTTTTCAGCTCTTAATACTAATAACTTTGTTTTGGTGGTTAAATTTTACACTTTTTGTATTTTGATAGAACTGTAACAAGGGAAAATTCAATACCTGCGCTTATTGTTATCCTTGCACATTTTTTTCGATATTATTTCTAACAAGGTCATTGCTTCATTTTAAATTCCCAAAATTATGTTGAAATGTTTAGCTTGCTAGAATTGTTGCAATTGAATTGACAGGAGGACCCACTTTTGAGTTCGCAACTGGAAGGAAGGTATCATTACAATATAATCATTTTTTTTTAAATATTATGTCTTTCATGTAGTCAAGAATTTTACATATAATTTTATTTATTAATACCTATATATAACTTTAACAAATTACATGTTAAAAAATCTATTTGTTATCTTCAGGATCAACTTTTTATCTAAATCCAAATATTATGAAACTAAAATTTAGCCATTTTTATGTATGAAAAAATCGATCATTACTATCACTATCAATCAAAAAATATTTAGTTTAGATAAATTAGATGCTGATTGTTCAGATAGAATAGAAAGTTAGACATCCTTTTTAAAATATATTGTAGAAAATTAGATATTGCTTTATATGATATATTCTAGTTTATATAAGAAATTCATGAAATTATATTATTGATCCAAACGGGCAATCAGTTTCCATTGCAGGTTCCTATTGCTTCATTAGGCACTGATTCGATTTTTGATTTTTCAGTTTCTCATAGTTGTGTGTTTATTATTGTGTTCAGGTTATTTTGGATTAATCGGACCTTTACAGGTAGGGGTACAACTTGGAAAGATGAACATTACGACTTGGACAAGTAAAGAAGACACGGAAAAGAAGGCGACGGAGTGCACCACGAACATTTTGGCTGTGGAGGCATTCAAAGTTGAGTTTGAGAAACGGGTGGTTGCTGAGAATATGCTGAGAATCTTAACTTAATGCAAAGTATGTGTTTTTAAACAAAAGGTTAAAACGGGCATCTACTCTTATTTGTTTTTTTAATGTTATTTGACCTTTTAATTTTTTTTAAACATTGTTTATGATGTATGTTCAGATTTATACACGAAGAGATTAAAATTCAAGTATGGGAAAGTCACCAGAAAGGAAAACTTGAAATAGAAATGAGAAGAATAGAGGTGAATTTGAAGGTTGCAATGTCGTGGCAGAAAGCGGAAAGGGAAAAAAATGAAACGCCTACTCCTTCAAGAACCCAACTGCTGGAAAATATGTTTGTTGATCCAACAGGTGTTGGAATTGCACCTGATGACAGTTACATTTACATGTGTGAGGACCTTTACCCAAAGAAACTGTTGTAATTCATTTCAAATTGCTACTATTTAAACAAGGTTAACTGTAATAAAGGGTTAACTGCTTACTAAACCAAAAAAAAAAACCTCCGTCCCACGCGGAGTGTAGGCATACCTGCTAGTTTTTATTACAATTATGTGGTCTTTTAATCCATGCTAAATTATACACCACTTTGGAACTTTGTGATGCTTTTGACAAATTATTAAATGAGCATTTAGATGGACGGTAAGCAATACATTGTTTCTCTTTTTTGTTATTAATTGTTGTCTGAATAAATAATGCCTAAAATTGTTTGAAGGTTAGTAAATGACCATTTTACCATCCTATATAAAAGTATGTAAATGATGTGTATGTAGAGTTAGTGTTGTATACACAATCTACTTCATTTTTGGAATAAATGATCTCTCTCAATATAATAAATGATCATTTTACCCTTTATATTCAATGAACCGTTTAAACATGAGTAGATGTTCATTTTACCCTTTTGTTTAAAAGTGATGTTGAATAACAAATCACCATTACACCTCAAAGTCAACTTTATTCAATGGACTAATGATGAATTTAAATTAAGTTTTGTTAATTTTAGGTTGATCCTAAGTTAAAGTTCTTCACAAAACTTCTTGTATGCGTGTCTTTGATTTCTCAGTTATGGCTAACTGTACTTCATGTGTGAGTTAATATATTGTTATGGATTTTTGAAGCATAACCACTTATTCATATTTTGTGTTCTATTTTCTTGACATAATTTCTTTATCTCACATTTTTTTTATAAATTCCAGGAAAGACTACATTTGCTGCAATATGGGTTCTCATGGTCTGCCACTATGAGTTTCTCGATCAATTGGTTAGTCAGTCTTCATTTCAACAATAACTTTAAAAAAATAGGTTAACGTTTCCTTAAATGTAAAAGTATCATCCATATTTTGTGTTTTAGATGCTTACTGATATATTTTCATTCCAAAAACTCAAAACTGTGTGTGTGTGTGAAAAACATTTACAAAATTGTATTTCATGTATTTTTAAAGCTATTAAGATCGTCTATACACCAAATCCAGAATTTTGCATGCTAGAAATGAAAACATATATCAAGTTGAGCAACCAAAATGTGAGTTATTATACAATGTTTCATAATCTTAAAAGTTTGATCTATGGGATAATGATATGTTTCATATGTCATCAGTTATGCAATTGTGACACTATTTCCATATAATGTTGGAGGTATGAATTTATACAATTTCATAATACTTTGTGGCTTTTATGTTGTTTAATTGATGATTTTGTGGTGTTTCATATGGTTTTGCAGGCGAGGTAGAAAATTTATTCCTTTATATGAAAAATTGAAGCCACAAATATGTCGTTATGTATCTCACCATGTGTTAAATATGACTTGGACCAAGAATATTTTGTATGGGATGGCTTTCGTGTTACATTTTAATGTTCGTTATCTCTAATTTAATAAGTTAGTTCTCATTATTTTTTAGCTACCTCCGTAGAGATTACCAAATTTTTTCATGTAGGATAAATTTGGGAAGAACACTAAAAATGGAAAATACGAAGGATAGTGTAACATCCTAAAATGTAAGACTAGGTTCTTAAATTAATAAAATAAATAAAGGAAAATGAATTATATAGTTAAATCATTAACCAATAATCATAATGTAAGTTGATATGAAGTTTCGAGAGTTAGAAGTGTAAATAATATCATTTTAAAAGTAAAGGGACAAAAGCGTCAAGTTGGCAAAGTTAGTTGACCAAACGGTTGACTAAACGGAGGAGATTATCAAGGTTATAAAATGGACGAGGAAGGACTTATTATGTCAAAACATGAGTTAAAGTCATAAATATTGAGGTTTTGTGAGTTTTGGCTAAAATTAGAAAACTAAAGGGACCAAATATGAAAAATATGCAAATAAGATGAACACCCTCCTTATATCTCTTCCAGATTCTTGATGGGCATTTTATAGACCCTCCAATTGGCAGTTCTTCATCAAATTCCATCTAAGGTTTGATCTAAGTGAAGGATTAAGTAATCAAGGAAAGGAAAGGAGGAAATCAATGCTTACAAGGTGTAAAATCTCTTCCTCTTGCTCCATTTTCGATTTCAAGTTTTGGGTAAAACTTCAATCTCGTTTTTAGTTCAAATAAATGGTTAAGGTTTGGTTTTCTAACCTCCCTTGATTAGTTTTGATGATTCTACTCTCAAACTAATCAGTATATTGGTGGATTGGATGATTTGGGTGAAAACCCTCATGAACCCTAGAAAAAACCAAAATTGGGAATAATGCAATTGATGATGAAATGAGATTGGATTCTATAACCTAGATCATATTTGATAGCAACAAATACAATTAGAATGCACAAATTCATGAATGATGGTAGAACCATGTTTATACTATAATTAGAGTGGAATTGAGTGAAGTGTGATGAAAACAATGGAACCCTTTCTATATGAGCATTTGATGAGTATATGATACTCATAAACATGAGTTGATACTATTATAATGGTTTTAATGCAAAAGCATGAGGACTTGAAAGATCTTTAGTTGGATTTATGGAATATTTAGCCATAAGGGCATTTTGGGAAATGTATTGATTACTACATAAACATTTACATCTAAGAAGTGAATGACATTCATGAATATGAATTAACACTATATAGATGATATTGGAACATGTAAGTCACTAAATTGCTTGTGTATCAGTCAGATCCATTTGATGGTGCGGAATCCCAATCAAACGGATGATGTCAGATCAAATAAAAGAGAAGGAGAAGAAGAATAATATGGATCTTTGTATGTATTGATTAGAATTATGATCCGGATACAAAAGATTCACACACACATAAAAGCTCTTGTTTCTCTCTGGCCGAAAACTCCTTCTAGTTCATCAATCCTACTCCTCACTCTAACACCTCTATTTATACTAGGGAACATGGGCCGGAAACAAATTGGCCGTAAATGAGTTTACGGCCGTAAGGTGTTTACGGCCGTAAACTCAGCCGTAAACATGACCAAAAACCCCACAACTATTACACAAAAATATAATTGCCCATAAAAGTAAAGTATAAACCATATTTTGACCCAACAATCTCCCTCTTGGTTTATAGCTTTCTTTTCTTAATTGACCCAACAAGCTTCCCCTAAAAAGTAGCTGGGTCTTCTTGTCAATCTTCAATGGGAGCTTGGCTTCAGCTTTAACCTTCGATTTCTTCACAGCATCAGGATGAACATATGAATCTTCAATGAATGACTTCATCTTGAGCACTTGAGGTTTTCTTCAGAATTTGGCATTAAACACACATTGGGTGAGGAGGCTTGACGTACTGATTCTTGAAAGATGGTGCTTTCAGCTTGAGAATCTTCAGAGAGAACAAATCTTCTGGATCACTTCAGCAGGTACAACGATAGCAGCAGACTGATTGAGGAGGCTTCAATGCAATCCGTCACATAATCTTCAATTCCAGCTTCACCTTGCTTCTGGGGTTAAAAGATTGAATGTTGAAAGAATAATCTTCATTTCTTGCTCCTTCGAATGCGAATTCTTCAATGCTCATGGACGAAGCCTTTGGCTCAGAAATCTTCAACACAAACTCCATCAGTCTTATCTATACCTGAAATCACTATTCAAGACAAAAACAAAACTAAAAGAAAACTTAGCACACAAATTAAAATAGAAACAAAAATATTTTTGGATTTTTGATTTTTCTGAACAAGAAATAAAATAGAAATAACACTATTTTTGGATTTTTAATTTTTTTTTATTTTTCTTTGATTTTTCAATTTTTTTTGTGTTTTTTTTTATCTTCATTATTTTGAGTTTTAATTCTCCCCTAATATTTAAATTAGAAGAAACTATGACAAATTTAACAAAAATAAAAATGATATCTAACTTTAAGAGTGATTTGGGATCAAAGTTTTTAGACAGCCTTTATCCACTTGTCGGTACCTTCCATATTCATATCTTTGTCTGGTCGATCGTCGATATTGTGATCCACTTAAACACGAAAAATTTGTGACAGATTTAGGACATACTATTTGTTACAAGACATGATGAACTTAAAAACCTAAAATTTATATCTGATCCTAATTTCTTAGATACTATATCTTAAGGTCCATTCATCTGACGACGACCGGGGATATTGTTGTCCACCTAAATTGAGCAGCGAGATCTATAGACAATCTATATGTGTTCAATTTTAAGTGTACTAGAACGTGTTTCCCGCTTCCTGATATGCCCCAGCCATCAAGAACTTCCAGAGTACTCCTTACACCGGGTGAGCAGACAACCATTCAGAGAGAGAAGAGATTCAGAATTCTATTGCTAACTACTTCAGAGGGGTTGAGAAGAAGAAGGTTGCATATGTTGTGTACCAGGTCGGATTAGAACTCGCGCAAAGGAGACAGCATATGGCTAACAGATAAGAAGTATTTCACACATTTATATATAGCCTGCAGAGAAATAGAGTTGCATATTGTAACGCCCGCAAATCCAGGCTAGTCAATTTAGAGGCAATAGGGGTCGAAAACGACTTTTCGACAAAAGATTATTTAGAATAAATAATCTTAACCAAGTTGTAGAGTATGTCACAAGGTTTCCGTACATATAAAGAATGCCGAAATCCGAGTTATAACGAAGAAGTTATGACCCGTCGAAGTTTTACGGTAAAACCGGCACGGCACCGGGAAGCGTAAATAGTAAATTTACGATAGAGCGAGATTTAGCCTTAGCGATCTAAACGAAAGTCGTAGAATATGTTAAACTAAGAACATCGATAAAAAGAACGCCCAAATCTGACTTCGTATGAAGAAGTTATGATTTTTCGAAGTTTCGAACTAGCAGTGTACAGCCTGAAATTCGAATATTTGATCGAGCGGTTTTTAGCCGACACGACCTAAACGAGAATCAAAGATCTCGTTGAGAGTAGCGTAACGAGAAAAAGATGGGCGAAAACGGATGTCGGATGAAGAAGTTATGAGGATTTAACGGACCAAATCGTGTCCCGGCCCGTTAATAATATAAAATTTAAAATCGAGCCAAAATTAGCCGACGAAGTCTAAACGAAAGTTGTAGAGTACATTCCCACCTTCGCGTGGATATAAAGAACGTCGAAAACGGAGCTCGTATGCGAAAGTTATGATTTTTAGAAGTCGAGAATGCAATTTGCGAAGGCTGATAAGGAGCTGATGACGTGGCGCGTTGTGGGCCGTCCATCGCTGATCAGATCTCGCTTCGGATGAAGAACACATCGCCCTCGCTTACGCCCCGCGTCCGAAGCCAGTACGCGCCGCGTACCCTCGCCCTGATCCACTCCGAGTGTTAGACAGCTGGACCCTCGCTGGCACTCTTATCCGATGACTACGCCCCACGTAGGTCCGAGGTACGCCCAGCGTACCGAGGCCTCGCAGGGCTATAAAAAGGGGCCGAGATTTCTTCATTCTTCACACCATTTTTCACTTCTCTCTCTACATATTTTCTCTCTCTAAGTGCTATAAACCCCCCTAAGCCCTAGTTAAACCCCTAGCACCCTAGGGAAGCCCCGAGGCTCCCGGAGTCCCGAGAAAAATAAGTTTTTCGGTTTCAAAACGCTGCTCCAATTAAGTCCCGGTTTTCGATAAAATTCGTTGTAAGTGTGCTACGCTTACGCAATTTTTTATATAGCTTTCAAATAATTATAGGAATGTTATTAGGTCCTTAAAATAATTATTTGAGCTATTATTATGAGCTATATTGAGCATTATTAACGCTTAATAATAGTCAGACTAATTAATTTGTCGCGGTTATCGTTAAACTAAACCCTAGTGGTATCGGTACTAGGTTTTATCGAAGGAATATCGTTTTGAGAGTATCGAAGCGCTGTCCGAGTACTGAGTCACCACCGACTCAGGTGAGTGCATAGTTACTTTCAGCTTACACATATATATGAAGTATTTTACGTGCTGTGTGTGTATATTATCTGTATACTTGCTATCTATATTGGAAGAACGTTTTATACATGTTTTCAGTGATTCAAACTGTATAAGTATTTTATATCTACATAATGTGCGGGGTAAAACACGGGTAGATATAATAGTTGCTGTGTGACAAAATAAAATAATGAGAGGCCTCGTTATAGCTGTTCTTGATGATCTAGTCATCTAGCGGAGTATAGATGACAACCACGGACTATTCTAGACAGTCCAGTGGAACACTAGCAGGCTCGCAACCTGTAGGTGTTTATTCGAACTGTGTGTTTAACCGAACTGTGTGTTTATTCGAACTGTGTGTTTATTCGAACTGTGTGAACTGTGTGCTCACCAGGTATACTCCATCCCAATGATAGTCCTTTGACTAGGTCCCTTGTGTTAGATGTTTTAGGGACGTAATGTGAGGATAACGGGAATGGGTAATTGGGTTGAGTGTTTGATGTTTAACAATAATAATTATATTATTGTGGGTTGAAAACCCTATGTACTCACCAGGTTTCCCAACCTGACCCACTCAGTTTATTTATATCACAGGTGTTGATATGAAGTCACATTACACAAAGAGATTTAAAGAGATGTAGATCACTAGTGTAAATAATTGTAAGTTCTGTTTATGCTTATGTTTCTGTATTAACGATGACATCCCAAACGTTTTAAAATGAAATAAATACGTTTCTTCGAAAATGTTTTAATAACGTATTTACCATGTTTTTCTGGGAACAAATTCCGCAACATTTTTATAAAATGAAGTACTCTGATTTTTATAAAGCATAAACAAACCGGTCTTTTCTGGCCGTGATTTCGGGGATGTCACAGTTGGTATCAGAGCATTAGTTTAAGCGAACTAGGAATATGGATTTATTTCTAGACTTAAACTTAGAATGCTAAGCGATGATTGTGAGGTGTGAGCACTAGATTATTTTAGGAACTATGCCTAAAATGCTTTTATATGCTAAATACTTGTGTCTGATATGCTGTTAGTTGTTCGGATCTATGGTCTGTTGCCGACCGGATCTGGAAACCTTATGTGTTTAGGATTCTAAACGTACGACTACGATATTAGAACTAGCATATAAACGTTTCGGAGTGATAAGGATGATTTAACCGTCAATCCTAAGTAAAGGCCTAGATTCACCTTATTCGGTGTATAGATCAAGATGGCAAGAACCCGTAGCGGAAACGTGAATGCAAATGGGAACCGAAACCAACCCCCAGTGATTGAGCAAATACCAGTTGTAGTAGCCGCTGCTGAGCCAATAACAATGGCCGGAGTGCAAGCAATGATCCAGGCGATGTTGGATCGTCAAATGGAGGAAACTAGACGTTTGCTCCAGCAAAATCGAGAGGAAGCCACTATTCAGATCGAACGGCCCGAGTTGAATGAAGGGCAGACTGAGGAGGAGAACTACAGTGGGACTGTTGGTCAAGTCAACCCGCCAATAGTTCGACAAAACAACCAAGATGACAAAGTCGAGAGGAATGGATGCAAGTACAAGGATTTTCTGACTTGCAAGCCATCGACTTTCACTGGAAAGGAGGATCCGATCGGGGTCATGGATTGGATCTCGGAGATGGAGTTAGCTTTCATGACGTGCGGTTGCAGAGGAAAACAACAGACCACATTTGCAGTGCGTCAGTTTCGAGGAGGCGCTGTACGTTGGTGGAATACCTTGGGGAAAACTCTGAGCCCCAATGAGCCCCTGCAACTAACATGGGCAGAATTTCTGGTGCAGTTCAAAAGTAGGTACTGCTCAACCCAAAACCTGCTCGAGCTAGAGAACCAGTTTCTAAACCTGAAGAAGGGAAGCATGTCAATCGATGAATACACCAACAACTTCACAGAGAAGATGGAGTTTGCCTTGCGCCTTGTTCCGGATGAGCTGACGAAAATCGACAAGTACGCAAAGGGACTTCCATGGGAGTACGCGGTGCCAGTGCATCAGGCACCTACTCTAGAGGCAGCTATCTGGGCTGCCAAGTCTGTGGAAGATATGATTAAGGGAAGAGCTGCCAACAAGATTGAGGTTGGCGAAAAGAGGAAGTTTGAGGAATCTACGAGGCCCAATAAGAAGATCAAGTATGGTTCAAAGGAGTCTAGCGGAGGAGGAAACAAAGTGAAATGGTGCGAGAAGTGCAAGAAGAATCACTTTGGGAAATGTAGCGAAGAAGTGACTTGCTACAAGTGTGGGAAGACCGGACATTACGCCAACGAGTGCAAAAGGGTGTGTTATGAATGTCGTGAAGAAGGGCATGTTGCTAAGGATTGCCCGAAAAAGAAAGAGGCGGCAAAACCAAACATTCCACCAAAGGCAAGAGCATTTCACATGATCCTTGACGAAGCAGAGAACCATGCGAGGAATCAAGAATGAGGACTTCTTACCCGAAGATCAAATTATGCAGTATCCATAGTTTCATATGATGTAGCCTAGTAGAGGCAAAGTCTAGGGTGAACTTGAACACCTATGTAATCGTTTCAAGAAATAATATAAAACCTTTGTTTTGTTATCTGATGTGTTAAGTTGTTGTGTGATTTGATGTATGATGACTTGGAAAAACTGCGAGACAATACTTGGAACGAGTATGAGTAGGTGTGAATGGTAGTAGAGGCCTATACTACCGGAAGCACATGACTCACACTTGGATCAGGGAAAGTCACAAGGTTACCAAGAAGCTAGTAATTGATTTCGTTTTATTCAAGTGTGTTGTTACCATCGTTTCGGTAATGACTAAGAAGATTGTTGATATTCCGACCCTTGTGGTCATATCAAATCAAGTCCGACTACGATGAGTATGTTGTGTGGTTCAGAGAAACAAGTTTGATGTAGCGTCCGACTTAAACCAAACGATTGAAATCAAAGCGATCAATAGAAATATCGCGCTCAATGTTAAAGAAGTTGGTAGCTAGAAATGCCTAATGTTAAAGTGTGATTATATCACATTAGAACATGAAGGAAGGCATAGTCTGTTTTAGAATTTAACTCTAAGAGACCTAAGTCTAAGTGTTGCAACAAACGATGATAGGTCATTAGAATATGACACATCGATCCATAGTAGTAATAAAAGAAGTCATCTCAAATTCGTATCCAGTAAGGATCGAGATTTTGACTTGAAGATCATAATTTGGAGTCTAGCCTGAGGTAGAGAGCAGGTGCACGATCGAATACTACATACAGTCAATAAGTCTGAGAGATAGACTTGAAGGAATGTAGAAGTTATAATTATTACCTAGGATGAAGAGACGACGTATGGAGTCATTATACGACCATGTTTCGTTGATGATTCCGGGACGTAATCATCCTAAGGGGGAGATAATTGTAACGCCCGCAAATCCAGGCTAGTCAATTTAGAGGCAATAGGGGTCGAAAACGACTTTTCGACAAAAGATTATTTAGAATAAATAATCTTAACCAAGTTGTAGAGTATGTCACAAGGTTTCCGTACATATAAAGAATGCCGAAATCCGAGTTATAACGAAGAAGTTATGACCCGTCGAAGTTTTACGGTAAAACCGGCACGGCACCGGGAAGCGTAAATAGTAAATTTACGATAGAGCGAGATTTAGCCTTAGCGATCTAAACGAAAGTCGTAGAATATGTTAAACTAAGAACATCGATAAAAAGAACGCCCAAATCTGACTTCGTATGAAGAAGTTATGATTTTTCGAAGTTTCGAACTAGCAGTGTACAGCCTGAAATTCGAATATTTGATCGAGCGGTTTTTAGCCGACACGACCTAAACGAGAATCAAAGATCTCGTTGAGAGTAGCGTAACGAGAAAAAGATGGGCGAAAACGGATGTCGGATGAAGAAGTTATGAGGATTTAACGGACCAAATCGTGTCCCGGCCCGTTAATAATATAAAATTTAAAATCGAGCCAAAATTAGCCGACGAAGTCTAAACGAAAGTTGTAGAGTACATTCCCACCTTCGCGTGGATATAAAGAACGTCGAAAACGGAGCTCGTATGCGAAAGTTATGATTTTTAGAAGTCGAGAATGCAATTTGCGAAGGCTGATAAGGAGCTGATGACGTGGCGCGTTGTGGGCCGTCCATCGCTGATCAGATCTCGCTTCGGATGAAGAACACATCGCCCTCGCTTACGCCCCGCGTCCGAAGCCAGTACGCGCCGCGTACCCTCGCCCTGATCCACTCCGAGTGTTAGACAGCTGGACCCTCGCTGGCACTCTTATCCGATGACTACGCCCCACGTAGGTCCGAGGTACGCCCAGCGTACCGAGGCCTCGCAGGGCTATAAAAAGGGGCCGAGATTTCTTCATTCTTCACACCATTTTTCACTTCTCTCTCTACATATTTTCTCTCTCTAAGTGCTATAAACCCCCCTAAGCCCTAGTTAAACCCCTAGCACCCTAGGGAAGCCCCGAGGCTCCCGGAGTCCCGAGAAAAATAAGTTTTTCGGTTTCAAAACGCTGCTCCAATTAAGTCCCGGTTTTCGATAAAATTCGTTGTAAGTGTGCTACGCTTACGCAATTTTTTATATAGCTTTCAAATAATTATAGGAATGTTATTAGGTCCTTAAAATAATTATTTGAGCTATTATTATGAGCTATATTGAGCATTATTAACGCTTAATAATAGTCAGACTAATTAATTTGTCGCGGTTATCGTTAAACTAAACCCTAGTGGTATCGGTACTAGGTTTTATCGAAGGAATATCGTTTTGAGAGTATCGAAGCGCTGTCCGAGTACTGAGTCACCACCGACTCAGGTGAGTGCATAGTTACTTTCAGCTTACACATATATATGAAGTATTTTACGTGCTGTGTGTGTATATTATCTGTATACTTGCTATCTATATTGGAAGAACGTTTTATACATGTTTTCAGTGATTCAAACTGTATAAGTATTTTATATCTACATAATGTGCGGGGTAAAACACGGGTAGATATAATAGTTGCTGTGTGACAAAATAAAATAATGAGAGGCCTCGTTATAGCTGTTCTTGATGATCTAGTCATCTAGCGGAGTATAGATGACAACCACGGACTATTCTAGACAGTCCAGTGGAACACTAGCAGGCTCGCAACCTGTAGGTGTTTATTCGAACTGTGTGTTTAACCGAACTGTGTGTTTATTCGAACTGTGTGTTTATTCGAACTGTGTGAACTGTGTGCTCACCAGGTATACTCCATCCCAATGATAGTCCTTTGACTAGGTCCCTTGTGTTAGATGTTTTAGGGACGTAATGTGAGGATAACGGGAATGGGTAATTGGGTTGAGTGTTTGATGTTTAACAATAATAATTATATTATTGTGGGTTGAAAACCCTATGTACTCACCAGGTTTCCCAACCTGACCCACTCAGTTTATTTATATCACAGGTGTTGATATGAAGTCACATTACACAAAGAGATTTAAAGAGATGTAGATCACTAGTGTAAATAATTGTAAGTTCTGTTTATGCTTATGTTTCTGTATTAACGATGACATCCCAAACGTTTTAAAATGAAATAAATACGTTTCTTCGAAAATGTTTTAATAACGTATTTACCATGTTTTTCTGGGAACAAATTCCGCAACATTTTTATAAAATGAAGTACTCTGATTTTTATAAAGCATAAACAAACCGGTCTTTTCTGGCCGTGATTTCGGGGATGTCACACATATGTTGTGCACCAGGTCGGATTGGAAGTCACGCAAAAGAGACAACATATGTCTAACAGACGGAAAGAAAGAAAATGATATTCTACAGACCTAATTTATCGGAATTTACCAGTCGCCCCATCCAACCGGAATTAAGGACAGAATCCGCACATCGAGGAAAAGTTAAGCCACGGTTCCAAGTACGGGTTCATTTAATGTGACGAGTAGATTCTCATATATATCTCCCTGCTCAACCTATCCGAGCGTCGTATTGTCAGGCTGAACATATCTAACTAGGTCAAGATTTGTCAAGTCTATAATTTTCCTAAGTTCAACTCTCCCTAGTCAAGTCCAATTAAAAAATTTTGTGTCTACCGACGCATCAAACCAGAGCATAGACCCTTCAACTTTGGGTACGTTACGCAGACTCAGGTTGCCTGTTATCACATTATCATATCACTTCCCAGAACATCTCCCTCAAGCACACTTCATTTACACCATTTTTTTTTGGATTTCTGATTTTGTAATGTTTTTGGATTTTTTTTTAAATTTTCTAATTTTTGTTTTGTTTTTATTTCTCCCATTAATTTTGTGCATAGGAGAGAAATGAAAGTAAATGCGCAAATTGAAACTATCCTAAAACAAAAATTAGTCTTTAAAGCGAATCAGCTTAAGAAAAAAAACTCAGGAGTATAGAGAAGAAAATGCAAACCATAATTCACCGATTGAATCTGCATCCAGAAGGTCTGAGAACATCAAGCATAATCTCAGAACAGATCCGAAAATTCTTCATGTCATTAAGCACTAACCCCATGTGATCCCTTCCTTTCTTCCTTTCCCACAAAGGACACATACTCTCAAATACTGGTCTGAATGTTGTATAGTTGAGAGATGTCCCCAATCATATGCCAGGAGCAGCCACTACCAACAAACCAAAGTCTGATGATATGCCTCCATAGCTGCTCCGACACAGAGCGGGATTAGTTGGTCTTTGGAACCCAGTCCATTTTGAAACTGGGTTGACCTTTTTCATCCTTGCACGTTACTCTCTCCCATGACATATCCTGCTTATCACAAACAAAAGATGTAGAAACGTTAGAAGCATTAGGAGATTTGGGAGAGTGAGCCTTTGGAACCCATTTGTAGTTGGGTTTAACCCATTTCTTTTTCGATCCTATGGGTGGCTCAGTACTTGATTTGGAACTTGAAGCCGACTGCCGAGATGACTTTGACCTAACCGGTCTTGGCTTCACAGGAGCATCTCTTGAACTGGGCTTGTTGGCCGACATTTACTTCTTGTCCTTGGGATTCAGATTCTTGTCCTTTGGAGTTTGATTCTTGGCCTTGGGAGTTACATTCTTGGCCTTCTTAGCATTCCAGTCGTCAATGTCTGAACGTGACCTTGAGGGGTTTCTTTTGGAGTATCTCCTTCTTGGCGCGTTCTGCCAGCTTTGCGCATTGTAGGGAACGTAAGCACGATTTGGACAGTTTCGGGCAATGTGTCCAGGTGTTCCACAGTGAAAACAAGTCTTTTTCTTCACTGTGAAGTTATTTCTTCCTGCCCCTGGTGGCGTGTCCTTGCCTTGTCTCTTGTTGTTCCCATATGTACATTTACAACAGGCACTTTGTTGCGCTGGAATTGGAGGCCTATATTTCTCAACGGCAGGTTTGTTAGAAGCAACCGAGTTCGAATCAACAGATGTAGAGTTCAAGGAGTTATTGGTTTGTTCAGAAGAACTCTCCTTGTTCTCATCCTCTGCTACTTTACCTGCACATGTAACAGAAACATCAGTATTTTCAACATTAATAACCCCTCCTGACACAAATCCAGCTGGTTTTCTGTATTTAAGATGTGCCTCCCTGTCAATTTCTTCTTGTTTCATAAGGATGGATGTGTAGTTATGATTGTAAGGAGGAGGTACACTATCATACCCTAGACCCTTGTGTTGATTCCTTTTAAACTGCATGCTTTGGTCTATCATATTTGCAACCACCTCACTTGAGAAATCATATTTTCTAACATCAAGTTTGGCGGTTTCAAACTTTCCTTTCAAAGATTCAACTTCAGCCACTAGCTCAGCATTTTGTTTGACTACATAATCATAATTTTCACATTTGTTACTGTAGTCTTCCTAAAGTTTCCTAAAGTCCTTGGTTTTTGCTTCTAATTCAGCCTTTAGGGGTTTCTGTCCTTTCCTGAGTTGATATCCTTCATATCTCAGGTCTTCAACTTCTATTTTAAATACATCAATTTGTTCTCGAAGAAACTTAATCGTATCTTCACATGATTGAGAACATGAAACTTCACATGAATGAGAACATGACACTTCATTGACCGGAAGGTTTACAGAACTCTTTAAAGCGTCAAGTTCTTCAATTACTTCAGCAATACTAAGACGATTGAGATCTTTTGTCTTCTTGATGACAGCTACATTCATATCCCACGATTTTGGAAGTGAATTCAATAGCTTTTTGTTCTCAGATTTAGACAAGAAGATCCCAGCTATACATCTCGGTAGTGAGTGTAGTAAACCGCTGCAACTGAGTTTCGAGCGTTTCTCCAGGGACATAATCGAAAAAGTTGAAATTTTGTCTTAACATATCCTGACGACTCTCTTTCATGTTTTCAACTCCCTCGTAGACCTTAAAATCAATTAATTAAAAAAAACAACTAGAAGCAAACGTCAAATTTAAAATGCCTTTATTTTATTTTTTTTAAAAAAACAACCTTAAAAGTCAAATCTAAAAAAAATCAAACTCAAAAGTCGAACTTGAAAAGTCAAACTTAAAAGTCAAACCGAAAAGATAAATTTGAAAATTTAAAAATTAAACGAAAAAGTCAAAGTTTAAAATCAAAGGTCAAACTTGAAAGTCAAAATCAAAATTTGAAATAAAAAGTCAAAAATAAAGAAAAAAAAATAAAAACAATTTATTATTATTATTATTATTATTATTATTATTATTATTTTAATTTTGGATGAAAAGTAATTTAAAATTAAAAGGAATTGAGTTTTGGGGTTAAAACTGTCAAAATTGCGAAACTTGAAGCGAAAAACACGGTTTATGTTTTAAATTTCGAAGGAATAAAACAAGAAGCTTGCTAGTTGAGATGGTAAGGTGTTGTGTTTGGGAGTTGGAGTTCGCGGGTTCGATCCCCAGCGCCTCCAAAGTCGCGTCTTCTTTTTAATTGAACCTCTGATGCGGGCTGCTGCTTAGCCTGCCACTGAGTCGAGCCGTCTTCCACCGAGCCGATCTACCGAGCCAATCTGCAGAGCCGAGCCGCAAGCTCGGAAACCCTAGCCGCAAACACGAACTCCGCCGTCGGCCGTGAATAGTTTCCGGCCGTAAACTCCGACCGTGAACTATTTCCGGCTGTAAGCTCCGGCCGAAAACCCTTCAACGATTACGTGAAAAACAACGATTTTTCGACTCTGAAGCTCCAAAACTCGATCAAAAACCTTTTTTTATGAAAAACACGAAGAACAAACCTCCCTTATTTTTGCGAGATCTATCCAAAAACGCAAAAATATTACGAAAATAAGATCAAATAATGCTCTAAAATAGAGTTTACGGCCCAAGAACTCGGTGTTTACGGCCGTAAGCTTGGACCGTAAACACAGAATATTCGATATTTGGATGAAACAATAAATCCTTTTGACTGATACAACTTGGCTCTGATACCAATTGTAAGTCACTAAATTGCCTGTGTATCAGTCAGATCCGTTTGATGGTGCGGAATCCCAATCAAACAGATGATTTCAGATCAAATAAAAGAGAAGGAGAAGAAGAATAATATGAATCTTTGTATGTATTGATTAGAATTATGATCCGGATACAAAAGATTCACACACACACACACACATAAAAGCTCCTGTTTCTCTCTGGCCGAAAACTCCTTCTAGTTCATCAATCCTACTCCTCACCCTAACACCTCTATTTATACTAGGGAACATGGGTCGGAAACAAATGGGCCGTAAATGAGTTTGCGGCCGTAAGGTGTTTACGGCCGTAAACTCAGCCGTAAACATGACCAAAAACTCCACAATTATTACACAAAAATATAATTGCCCATAAAAATAAAGTATAAACCATATTTTGACCCAACAGAACACAAACATGAAAGGATGCTAGTAAGGTTCTAGCTCTAGTGATTGTTTTGGCCCAAAGGGAAATTTAGGAAACATAAAATGGGATTGAGGATTCCATAGTTGTATTAAGTACTTGCAATGAGACTAATTGTGGTTTCATGTTCTTGTCAACACCCAATTATGTATTAAATGATTTGGGAATAAGTCATATTGGTTAAAGAGTGTTTTTGAGTAATTGAGCTCTTAACCCTTTCGTTTGAGTGTCCATAAACATTATGAACTTAACATTTTTATTAAGGACTTAATGAATTAAGTTGAATGTTTTGACATGATGAAACACATGTTAGTAGTGCTCGGAAACCTTTAAAAGTGCTACAAATGATTACCTAAAAGACCAAAACCATCCAAGGAAGTGAAAGCGTTAAATGTTTTGATATATGAAATGTTTTGAAGTGAAAGTGTTAAATGCTTTTGGAAAGAATGTTTAAAAAGAAAGCCTTAAAGGCAAGAATGTTTTTGAAAGAGAAGAACATTTTAGCAGAACAAATATTTTGATAATGTGTTTAAAATGTCTTGAAACGAGTATTATGATACTAATATGAAATGTGTAAAGCATGGAAAGTAATGACAGGAAATGTAAAGTAATGAAAAGGAATGGAAAGTAATTAAATGAATTATAAAGTAATGTAAAGCACTGGAGGAATCTATCGGGGTGACGCCTCCCCATCACGAGATAGATGTCCTAATGGAAATGATGCCTTGGTGGATTGATTTGTTCTTTCCACCTTGGTCTAGACTTGGGAGAGGTTCCTTTATTGGACGTAGACCTTAAGTATAAAAAGGCAACGGTATAATACCAGAATTTGCCCTTATTGATAAAAGAAAATGAAATATGGAAATATGGATTTTGAAATGAAATGATATTTCTGACATGTATGAAATGAGTTTTTCTTTGAAAACGCTTGAAAATGTTTTATGGTCTAAAACTATGTTTTGCAAAGATGAAACGTTTTTGATGAAAAAGTGATAAATGTTTTGGGTCTGAAACCCACGTAGCTTACGAGACATTATTGTCTTACGTATCTCTTTTTAATGCCATGTATCTCAGGTTACACTTAAGGAGAGAGAATGATAGATGGAGTTACAAGTCAAATGATAGATAATGGAGTGCAACTTGTTAAGTTCCACTTTAATTGTATTAACGTAATTCTTATTTGCTTGCTATGGTTGTATTGATGCTTAATGGTAACACCCACTATTTTACAGTTGTAAATGTTTTTTTGTAGGACCGGTTTTTGTTAAATGTGGGTTAACACCCAAATGTTTTTTTTAAACCATAGCATATTAAAGTTTGAAAAAATTTGGGGTGTTATAGATAGGGAAAAAGACGGGGTTTATGAATTCTTGTGTTCCCGAAGAGATAAACTAACGAGGCTATATCATATTCAAGGGCTTAGTGCAAGAATTATCGATATACTTTACTTTGAAAATATAAGGCAAATTCTATAATTTTTTTTAATGATAGAAATGACATTGTACTGTTCGTTCTATACTTTTCTGAGTTTTCTCTTTACATAAAGAGCTTATTCAAAAGTACAATACAGTTTCTTGCATTTAGCCCGGAATTCCTATGTTCATGTGTTCATATGTTAAATTTATTCTGTAAACGGTTTTACATATGTATATTGTATAATATTAAGA